>NC_089505.1:79718439-80318439 GCF_036850995.1 Saccopteryx leptura
AAATTACTCTTAGAGGGCTGATCAAATGTTGAATAATTTGATCCTGGACAATTAATTCAGGATTGTCCCCATACACCAAGCTTGTGAGTTTGAGCACAGTCAGGGCACTGACAAGAAGCAACCAATGAATGCACAACTTAAGTGGATCAACAAATTGATGTTTTTCTCTCTCTCCTTCCTATATCTTTCTCTAAATCAGTAAAATATATGTATATTTGTATGTCCCACCTGTGTGTAAAATCATATAGTTCTTTTTTTTTAATTTACTTATTTCACTCAGTATAATGTTCTTAAGGTCCATTCATGTTGCCATAAATGCCTATATTTCATCATTTTTTACACCTGTGTAGTATTCCATTATATAAAGTTGAGACTCATGGACATAGATAAAAATGAAGCAGTGACTAAGGGGAGGAGGATGTGTGGGAAGGAAATGGGATAAGAGGGAATAAAAAAGAACGAATATCTGGTGACAGAAAATGATTTGATTTTAGGGGCCAGGTACACAACATAATCAACAGTTCAAATGCTATAGAAATATTTATCTGAAACCTATGTACTCTTACTGATCAATGTCACCCATTAAGTTTCATTTTTTAAATAAAATTTCAAAAAGAAGTAGTAATTAGTGGTGTCTTAGTGAGGACACAGAATATGGTGTATAGAGATGGGCTGTAGAATTGGGTTATACCTGAAACCAGTATATGGAAGACTGCGAGCTGACAGAGTCCTAGCAGTTTAAGGCTTAAGCTAAAAGCCCTCCTCACACCTTCATGTTAGCTGTGACACTGAGTGTTTCTACTCCTCCTATCCCCTCACTTGCTTGATTAAGTTGCTAGAGGCAATATACTTCCCCTTCCTCTCATTCTTTGTTTGTTCTGATGTTGGTTGATTTCAGTTATGCATGGTGGGGGGATTCTTGTTTATAACTTAAAAGAATTCCTGTTTTTGTCTTAAGAGGATTCCTGTCTATGCTTCAGATGTGTGACTTTGTATCGAAGACTTCCTTATTTGCATAGGGCTCTGCACTATATAATAAAGCACAGACCGGGGACTTGTCTTTGCTCTGGCTTGCCATCTGCTTGCAGAGAGCTCCTGATCCCATCCTTTTTTTCTTTCTTAATTCCACACCATTTTCACTCACCCATGCTGGTCAATGGCACCTGTATCATTATATTAGCTAGTGTCACTCTAATAAATTTTAAAAAAGATTTTTTTTCTTGAGTGAGGTTGACTTAAAATACAATTTTCATAAGTAAAATTATACATGAGAGAGAAGGGAATGTTCTACTTGGTGAAAATAGGTGAGACAGAACCATGATCCTTTGTGAAGTTCTCCTGCACAGAACTGTCACAAGGGTCAGGAGGCCCCATCTGCTGACCAGCCCCTTCCCCTGAGGAAGGTCCAGGGGGAGGCCCTGCAGATCCAACTGTCAAATGCTGGTTGCAGAAGGTGTGGGACACCTGGTCCTAGGAGGGCTCTGTGGGGGTCAAACATTTTGTTCCTTTAATTATAGAGATGCCAATGAACTGCCACAGACAGAGGCAAGATAGTAAGAAGCAGGGAAGTTCCTTGACCAGTGGAGTAAGAGAGACTGAGACAAAGTCATGAAACAAAGTCAAGGAATTTGCATAATTCACAGCCAGCTAATGAATCACAGGTTTTTTTCTTCCCTCAGCAAGGACACTTAAATGCAAATAATTCCAAACCATCCCAGGAAAGACCCACCTCCTTGGTCCCTCTTAAATGACATTCTTTTAAAAAATATATAAATTTATTTATTTATTTTTAATTTTATTTAGAAAATTATACTTCACAGGGTGACATTGATCAATAAGAATACATAGGTTTCAGGTAAACATCTGCACAGCATTTGAACAGTTGATTATGTTGTCTACCCATCACCCAAAGTCAAATATATATATCCATCACTATATATTTCTCCCAATGACATTCTTTAAAACTGAAACCAGAAAATAACCTGACACCTCTTTACATACATTTTTATAAATTAAGATATTGATGAATACACCTGAGAAGCTCATGAATGTTTTGTTAAACTCTCTTTTGGGGTCCTCCCTAGGATTTTCACCAGATAAAGAAAAATAGAAAACCTCAGGACAAAGAACTCAGGAATGCACTAGTTCTACAGTATTCCCAACACTTTCTCTCATATTCTTAGGGTCCCCAGGAGACTTGCAACCAGGGGAGCAGTGGGCAGCAGCAGCTTGTCCCAAGCTAACCACCGAACCTGTCACCATCTGACTTTTTGGTGAGCTATAATTAGCCCCACCATGGCTCACTTCTGTCATTGTGATTTTATTTTTAATATAGGTTTCAGGTGCCAAAGTCTATAACACATCACTGTACATTGAATTGTGTGTTCACAACCCCCATTCCCATCAAGCCTTTGTCCATCACCATTTATGCCCCTGTACCCTTCTGCACCTCCCCGTTACCCAGAAATCACTATACTGCTGCCTATGCTCATGACTTTTTTGTCCTTTTTTGCTCTATCACTCCACCTCCCTCGCCTAGCACTCCTCTGAAAGCTGTCAGCCAGCTCTCTAGGTATGCATCTATCTCTTTTTTTTATTGTTAGCTCATTTCATTCACTACTTCTCAGTGAGTTCATGCAGCCCAGTGTGGCTCACCTCTTACTTATAATGGCTCTAGAAAACAAAGCAGCCCTGCTTTGTCTCTCAACAGTTAATCTTTGTACTTCATTATTTTTTTTTATTTTTTTTTTATTTTTCTATTTTTCTGAAGCTGGAAACAGGGAGAGACAGTCAGACAGACTCCCGCATGTGCCCGACCAGGATCCACCCGGCACGCCCACCAGGGGCAACACTCTGCCCACCAGGGGGCGATGCTCTGCCCCTCCGGGACGTCGCTCTGCTGCGGCCAGAGCCACTCTAGCGCCTGGGGCAGAGGCCAAGGAGCCATCCCCAGTGCCCGGGACATCTTTGCTCCAATGGAGCCTTGGCTGCAGGAGGGGAAGAGAGAGACAGAGAGGAAGGAGGGGGGGTGGAGAAGCAAAATGGGCGCCTCTCCTATGTGCCCTGGCCGGGAATTGAACCCGGGTCCCCCGCATGCCAGGCCAATGCTCTACCGCTGAGCCAACCAGCCAGGGCCTAATCTTTGTACTTTAAATCTTTTTGTTATTGCACTGTCCCCAGCTGTAATAAACATACTCTCAAAATCACCTGAACTTGTGTTCTCAAATCTTTTCTGCACAAAGTCAAGAAGCCACATACTATGGGTAGGACAGAGGTTGATGCACTTCAGAGCCAGTGCCTGTCTGATAACAAGACCATAGCTTTGGAAATCCACAACCTCCTTCATGTGAATACTGACGTGGGCTTATCCTGCAGGAAGAGACTAGGAAGATTCTCCAGGAAGAAATGGGATAGCCCAGGGCATGCTGCCCTCATTGTATTTCCAAATGTCTCACCACGGGCCCTCCAGTGTCATCCACAGAAGCCCCAGCCCCTCTCATTCCCAGGCATCCTGTTCACATGACAATGGGGTGTGTGAAGGACTCACCCTCATGTGTCCAGATCCTCGAGCTCAGATATAATTTTAGAAGGAAACCACAACAGAGATGATCTGCCCTAGTTGATCCATGCTCCCATGTACTCCATCCATGGAATCTGGTCATATGCCACAAGGAAGCCCAGATGTCCACCATGACCTGTCCCTCCCTTCCTTTCCAGGACTCACCAGGCCCCAGGATGCTGAGGAAATTGGGGAACATGATGCTGTACTGTTGGGTAGGAGGCAAGAGCTGACGAAAGCTGACAGATTCACAGGATGTAGTGGGCAGGGGCCTCACACTACAGTCTGTACTGTTCACAGGGTGTCTGTCACACAGGAAGATGACTGGCTTCTTCTCATTATGCAGATGGCAAATACTGGGGGGTCTGACCTGAGCCGCATGAGTGAACACACATCATATTGAAGGATCACCTTTTGTTTTCTAGAGTCTGAATTTGGGCAAGGGTATTAAGTTGTCTCACTGCCCTTTGTAAGTCACAGCTTCAGTTGAGTTAATGACATGTGCTATTTCCTTCCCAAGCTAATATATAATAATATCATAAAAAGGTTGGCAGAAGAAAGATCTGTTGTGTTCTCAACTCTTGTATTTTAGTGCTTGTGTTTGCTGCGGATTCTCTACTTTCCTTTAAAAAAATTGATTAAACAGAAACTTTGTTTCTTCTTCTTCAGATTGAGGTATAATAAAAAATGGGAATTGTGTACATTTAATCGATACATCTTGGTGCTTTGAAATATATGTCCATCTTTCAAAGATCCCCACACTCCAAGAACTAACATTTCCGTCAACACCTACAGTTTCCTGTTTTTCTTTGCAGGGAGTGAGAACGCTTGACATCTACCCTTAGAAAATTTCAAGGATATGAGTCATTATTTGTAACTAGGATCAAAACTCCATACATCAGGTCTCCAGAACTTATTGACGGTATAACTGAAAGTTTCTATGTTCTCATTCGTATCTTCTCCTTTTCCCTCTCCAAAGCCTTTGGTTACCACTATTTTCCCATTTTATAGGATGAGTCCAGCTTTTTTTTTTTTTTTTTTTTTAAATAGCTTTGTACATGTGAGTGAGTCACATGGTATTTACCTCACTGCGTCTGGCTAATTCCACTGCCACCTAATGTCCTCCGGGCTCATTCATCCATGTTGTCCCACATGGCAGCGTTTTCTTCTTTTTAAGGCTGAGTGACATTACAGTGTGTTGATACTCACCACATCTTCTTTACCCATTTACCTGTGGACGGACACTGGCGATGTCCACGTCTTGGCAGCTGTGAAAGAACCCTGCAGTGAACATGGGGGGGCTAGCACTTCTTTCAGATACTGATTTCATTACTTTTCAATGGACACCCAGAGAGAGACAGAGTGGGATCACAGGAAAGTTCCCTTTTCAGTTTTGTGAGGAACGTCCATGCCAGCAGCAGGGTCTGTGGTGATCAGGTTGCGGGGACCCACATGCTTGTTCCTGGGAACCTTCCCTGTGTCTCTGATCTAAGCTGCCTCAAAGGGTCCAGCCCTGCTGAACCCCTCACGAGACAGAGGCTGGCCTCGCAGGCAGTGCCGGAAAGAGTTCCGGGGGGTCAGAGGCTCACACCTCCCTCCACCGAGGAGAAGTCACAATGGAGGCCATCTTGTGGGAAGGCTGAGAAGAGAAGCTGTTCTCACCCCTTTCCAAAGTGTTCTTGAACTTTGTGCTCTGCTGGATGCTGGGACCTCATGACATCACCCCAGAGCATCTGTGAAGGTATCTTTGTCTGTGGATGGTGGTACATTGTTACCTCTGTGGGTGAGCAGAGCTGGGGCTTCTGATCTCACCACATCACGCTGGCCTTCATTACTGTCATCTTCCTTTGCATTTCCCTAACGACTGGTGATGGGGAGCATTGTTCTGTGGGCTCATTGTCTGTTTTTAAAAACTTGTCTTCTTTGAAGAATATATGTTTGGTAGAAATGTCTACTCAAGTCCTTTGACCTTTTTAAAAAAAAACTGGATGGGTGTCTCTGTGTGTGTGTGTGTGTGTGTGTGTGTGTGTGTGTGTGTGTGTGTGTGTGTGTGTTTGTTTCATGGGTGCTTTACATATTCGTGACCAGATATTATCACATACAGAATTTGCCAATCTTTTCTCCAGTTTTGTATGTTTTCTTTCAATTTCTTGATATAGTGTTCTTTGACTTTTTATTCATTACTATTTTAATAAAGTCAAATACTTATTTTTTTATTTATTGTGCTTTGGGTGCCATTTCTCATCAATAGTTCTCATGTGATAGAAATGTTTACCTGAAACCTGTGTACTCTTATTGATCAAGTTCACTGTGTGCAAGTTAATTTTCTAAATAAAATTAGAAAATTAAAAATAAATAAATGCTGGAGAAAAAAAGAAAACATCCCACAGAAACATAAGGAAGTCAAAGCTCATGAAGATGACCTATTTTCTCCTGAGTTTCACATTAGTTTATTTATGCTGATTGATTTTGAGTTTACCTTGGTGCATGGTGTGTGCTACATGTCAAAAAATGTTCTTTTTTATTTCTTACATTCATTATCTACCACCACTTGTCAAAGATGACAAGTCTAATAGATGCTGTGGCTGTTTTTTAAGGTCAAATGTCCTGTAAGTTCCCATCTGGGATTGGAGTCAAGACAAGCCTGCCCTTAACTTCTCCCACCCACCCCACCACTGCACACTGCTGCCTATCTATGAGTCCTCAGTGCATTCCAGCAGGGCACCCAGCATCCTGAGTACTGTTACATCTGCACTCAAAACCTGTGTGACCCCAATCAACTACCTAATGGAGCTGAATCCCATTCTGTGCAATGACCCCCAGGTCCCTCATGCTGACCTCCACACCAATCCAGACTGTGGGAATAAGATGGGACCAGAAACTGCAGTGTACACATAAAAATTTCAGTTGCGTGTTGGATGACGCTGTGCAGGTGTTTCCTCTCCTGAGTCCAGTGTCTGCCTCAGGCAGGGAGTCACTATTGCTTGGATAGAGTGAGCCCAGTCAGGCAGGTGGGGATCATGTTTGGAGGCAGCCGCATTGCCAGCATGTGACACATTTGTCACAAACACATTAACAACCACTTTGTCAGAAGTTCAATGTCTCGTTCAGCTTGGGAAGTCACCACCAACCTCCTTCATGACAGCTCACTAAAGTCACGGTAGACGTCCTACCTACCTCTGGTCATATGTGATAACCAGAGTCAGATGGGCTACAGGTTAAAACAAAATCAATTTTTCTTTCGCAAAATGACCCCCATAGAAAACAACTGTACTACCTTGTGTGTGGCAAAGTTGTCTTCTAATAGACACAAGACCATGGCATTAGTGGAAAATAAAAACAGTGGAATCCAGCAACGTTAAGAACTTCTGTTCCTCGTAGACTTGATCAAGGGAGTGTATCTGGTTGGAAAACCCCCTTTAGTATTTCCTGAACTGGGCATTTTCTGGTGATAAATTCCCTCATCTTTTCTGTATCTGTGAATGTTTTTATTTCTCCTTCATATTTGAAGGATAGCTTTGATGGATAATAGTGTTCTTGGCTGTAAGTTCCTCTCTTTCAGAACTTTAAATATTGGGGTCCACTCTCTTCTGGCTTGTAGAGTTTCTGCTAAGAAATCTGATGATAATCTAGTAGGCCTTCTTTTAGATATTGTATTCTTTTCCCTGGCTGCCTTGAGAATATTTTCTTTGTCATAGGTTGGTGCCAATTTTATTATGATGTGTCTTGGAGTAGGTTTATTGGGGTTAAGATAACTCAGTGTTCTGTTTGCTTCTTGAATTCTAGGCTTTAGTTCTTTCCATAGGCTTGGGAAGTTCTTATCTATTATTTGAATATGTTCTCCATTCCATTTTCACTCTCTTCTCCTTCTGGTATACCTATTATTATTATGTTGTTCTTTTTGATGGAGTCAGACAATTCCTGTAGGGCTTTCTCATTTTTTTTTTAGTTCATGAGTCTCTCTCCTCTTCTCTCTGTTGTGCCTCTAGTTGCCTGTCTTCTATGTCACTAATTCTCTCTTCTATCTAGCCTGTTCTATTAGCTAAGCTTGTTACCTAGTTTTTCAGTTCATGGAGTTTTTCATCTCTGTTTAATTCATTTTCATAGTTTCAATTTCCTTGCTTATATATTCTTTCTGTTCATTGATTTGTTTATTGAGCTCCCTAAATTGCCTTTCCATGCTTTTTTGTATATCTCTAAGTATTTTTAGGATTTCTATTTTAAATTCTTTATTATTTAACTCCAAGATTTCCAATCTATTAAAATTTTTTCCAGAGATTTTTTCTCATCTATCTGTGCTACATCTCTGTCTTTTGTGTCCTAAATATTTGATTTCCTTTCTCTTAATGGCATTGGAGAGTTGTTTTGTTAATAACAATAATAAAAATTGATAAAGAATAAAAAAATTTAATTATATATATTTTTTTTTTAGAAAATACCATAAAAAACTGAGAATTATATTCTGCTGAATGGAACAAAAACTACCTAGAATGGAGGGCCTGAGTTGGGGAGAAGTGACAAAGGGGCAAAAAATGAGATAAGGACTCACAAAATGCTACAAGAAAAAAATTTGGATCAAGAATAAAATAATTTGCTTGTAAATGATGGTTGAATGAGGGGTATAGTGAAAGAGAAAAGAAGAAGACAAGAAAAATAAAAAATACTATTGTATTAAGTGGAACAAAAACTATGTAGAATGGAGAGCCGGGGTTGGGAGAAATGCTAATGAGTTCAAAAGCGAAGTAAAAGGCACAAAAAATGCCAAAAAGAAAAAATTTGAATCCAAAATAAAATATTTGTTTTTGAGTGATGATCGATTGAAAGGAAAAGTGAAAGAGAAAAGAAGAAACCAAAAGAGAGGGTGAAAAAAAGAGAAAAGGAAAGAAAGAAAGAAAAAGGAGAGAGTTAAGGTTTTTGGAATGTAACCCTCATAGAGACAAAGAAAAAAAAAGAATGGAAAACGTAACACCTATGGGTAATGAAGTTCAAGATGAAAAGAAAAGAATAAGACAAAAAGAATATAAAAGGACCAAGGTGGAAGAAAAAGAAATAAAGATTAAAAAAATGAAAGAAAAAAGTGGAAAATATTATAAAGACTGTGGATTATTCTTGAGTTTGAGAGGTTATCTTCTCCCCTTTTCCTTCTTCTCTCTCTTTTTGGTTGGTGGCACTGTACCCCAGGCTCTGCCCCTGTAGCACGCTTAGGTAGAGATTTGCAGTTGATATGTTGCTATGGTGATCACATATACTAGGCCTCAGTCTCGTTGGTAGTTGGGGTTTGTTAGTGTTTGCAGGCTCCAACAATGGGAGAGTCCTTTTTCCCGGAGCCTCTCTCCAAGTCTCTCCTTCCTGAACCAGCAGCCTGGTGACCCAGCTGTGAAGTTGCCCCTGCCACTACCTGAAGAGTAAGAGGCCCTAAGAGCTGCCAAATTCCCACTCTATCCCCACTCAATACAGGGGTCTGGGTAAGGCTTTGCCAACCAGAGCTGCCAGCATAATCAGGCAGGGCTGGGAGCCGATTGCTCTCAAGGTGTCTTTTTATGAGCCTCCAGGCATGTCTAGTGTGCTTCAGCACTCTGTGGGACCACTCTCCCCAGGTTTTTTGCACTTTGTAACCTGTATTGGCTGGTAGGAAGATGCCCTAGTCACTACTTACAGAGAAGGAGGTCTTAAAAGCTGTCAAGTCCCTCCTCCAGGTCCTTTTAGAGCACAGCCCCGAGTATGAAATCTCTGCTGACCAGAGCCACCAGCTTAAGCAGGTAGGGGGGTGAGTTGACTTCTGTTCAGGCTCCTTTTTAAGGTTTCCCAGGTATGTTCAGTTAAATTTGCCTCAGCATTTCATGGGACTGCTCTCTGCAGGTTTCTCCCTTGTTAAGAAGCCTACAGCCTGCCTGCCCAACTTTTGCAGTGTTCTCTGAGGTCTGTTCCATAGGAATGTGTTTTTTTACCCTGTATTTGCTGGTAGGAAGTTGCCCCAGCCACTGCGTGCAGAGCAAGGGGCCCTAAAAAAATCACATTTTAAAAATCAGGTTCTCTTAGAGCACAGACCTGAGAAAGAAGACCTTGTCAGTTAAAGCCGCTGCCAGTGTAAGCCAGCTGGGCAGTGAGCAGACTGCAGGTTAAGCAATTGGATTTGTGAATCTGCTCCAGAGACTGTCTGCAAGCTGCCTGCACGCCCCTCCCCCTAGCACAGGCGGTGGGAACCTATGGCTCTCGAGCCAGATGTGGCTCTTTTGATGACTGCATCTGGCTCACAGACAAATCTTTAATAAAAAAAATAATAACATTAAAAATAAACATTCTCATGTATTACATTCCATTCATTTCCTACTGCCCATGTCCATGGTTGCGGGTGGCTGGAGCCAATCACAGCTGTCCTCTGTGACAATACCAAATTTTTGTTGGATAATGCTTAACATACACGGGTCGTTGTATGGCTCTCACGGAATAACATTTTAAAATATGTAGCATTCATGGCTCTCTCAGCCAAAAAGTTTCCTGACCCCTGCCCTAGATATTCTGTATTTTTTTTTCTGGATAATGTGCTTTGTTAGCCTGTATGGCTGGTGGAGGTGCCTCGCCTGGAGAGGTCTGGGCATAGGGAAGCCGGCTTTCATGCACTCCCTGTGCGCTGCTGTTTGGGGAGCAGGGATTACACCAAGACTCTGTATTCAACCCATGCAGAAGGCTACTATTGACAGTCTCTGACCCTGCCCCTCTGTCTAGGAACATGGGCACCCATGCCCGGGCGCTAAGAGGAACCACTCGTACACTGTCTGTGCTCGCCAACCAGGATATAGGGAGTAAACAAGGCAACTGCTCACTCACCTCTGCCGGGATCTGCCGCTGGCATTACCTCCATGCTCTGTGTGGATTGAGCTGTGGCACACTCTCTCCTCGGCTTGAATGTCTCCCCCCTAACCCAGCTTCTTCCATGTCCCCAGCCCTCACTTTCTCTCAGTTCCAAGTGAAAGCAGCCCTTGCTCATGTCAGTGAGGAAGGCAGAGTGCTCCATTCTCCATCTTATTTCCTCAGAATGGATTATATATTTAGCTACCGTTTCGCCCACTCATACCTTTGTTTGGTGTATGTGTATTTCAGATGCTCCTGCAATTGTTTTTCTGTCTTTAGTTGTTGAATTTGTTAAAATTTTGGGGAGAGGTATTAGAAGCCCCCTGCATGGAGCCTTTTTTCTGATATCCTTAAATTTTTGACATAAGAGCTTAGGCCATTCGTCTTTTTATGGCATTTATTTATTGATTTATTTATTTGTTTATGTGAGAGGCAGGGAGAAAGAGTGACAGACTCTCACATGTAACTGAACTGGGATAACCTGGCAAGCCTCCTATGGAACAATGTTTTTCTAATCTCCGATGATACTCCCCTGCTTGGCAATCTAGTTATTCTTAGAACCTGAGGCCCAGGCCACAGAACCATTTTTAGTGCTTGGTGCCAACTCCCTCAAATCAATCAAGCCATGGCTACAGAAGGGGGAAAGAAACAGAGAGAAAAGATGAGGAGGAGGGGTGGAGAAGCAGATGGTCATTTCTGTGTGCCCTGACCTGGAATCAAACCTGGGATATCTACACGCTGAGATGACACTCTACCACTATGACAACTGGCCAGGGCATAGATTTTTATTTTCTAATACATTCATTCATGATTTTTAATCCTCTCATTTTATAGGTCAGACATGTAATATTACAATATTATTTTATTTTTATATATTTTTTTATTTTTCTATTACAGTTGACATTCAATATTATTATGTAATACTTTTAGATGTTTGGCAAAATGGTTACAAAATCATGTACTTCTAAGAGTGCTCCCCCTGTTTCTTTGAGCACAAACCTGGCCCCATATATATTTATCTACAGATTATTAACACAGTGTTTGTGCTGTAATCTACATCTCTGTGGCTATCCTATAACTACCAATTTGTACTTAATCCCTTCACCTTTTTCACCGGGCCCTCTAACCCACATTATCACTTAATTTAAAACATTCATGTCTGTTTTGGGTCACACATTAATTATTGAGAAGTCTTTTGTTTTTTTTCAAAATGTAGGGATACTTGTTTTCTTTGAGTACAGGATCCGGTGACCCCCAGAGTGTCCTAGGAGATGCTAGGGGTCAATGTCAGGTCTCCAGGCAGCGGGGGTCATGCCTTCTGGGCTTCTTGCAGGCCCCCTTCCCTGTAATGTGGGGTCTGGGTTCTCCCTGGGCTAGTGGACGGCCAGAGCAGCATACACACTGGGCTTATCTGGGGGCTCCTCTGACGGGGAGGAAGGAGATGTTGTCTCCTGTCTGAGGGGCCTGTGGTTCATCTGGACGTAGGTCACATCCTGGGGGTCGTCAGGTGCATCAGTCTGGAGCAAGGGGAGAATGAGGGCATGGAACGTGGTTGGGGTTGGGGGAGTCTGGGGGTTTGGAAAGCATGGGACTCACCTGACTGTCCATCTGCCTGTCCCCTTCTGCTTGTCTGTCCTTCGTGTCCACCAACCCTCCTGACAGGGCAGCAGAGCTGTCCATTCCCTGCTTCAGTCTTGGTCTTGAGAGGTTCACCTGGGCATACGTCACTCCGTGAGGGTCTTCATCATGCCTATTATGCTGCAGAGACAGTGAGACAGAGACAGTGTCCCCTAGTTTCACTGGTGAAACCCTCCAGTCAATCATCCACCTGTTGTCAGAGTGATGATGTGAAACTTTAAATCAGATCAGGTCACTCTCCTGATGGAACCTACAGGGACTTCCTAAGCCTTGGGGCATCTGGATGCCTTTACAGTCCTGACTCTTATCCTAACATGCTGTCTCTTGGTCATTTGTTTCCAGCCACAAGGCCCATCCCAGTGAAGAAGCAGTTCCTAACTCAGAACCTTTGCACCTGCTATTTTCTCTGTCTCTCTCTTCCCCTGCACACCACACACTCTATCCTCTGTTCCTGCTTTATTGTCCTCACTGCATTTTGCTCTCTAGGACACTGTCCCCTTGTTTGCACAGTGTCTCCCTCCCCTACAGGTGAGCTGGAGGAGTGTGGAGACTGTGTTGCTCAGGGCTGCACTGTGGCCCCTAAATGGAGCTTGTAAACAGTGAGCTCCCCTCACATCTGCTGGTGAATGAATAAAGGGGACCCTGAGGACCTGTGTGTGATTCACTTATTAATGCGACCTCCTGAGACCTGGGGCTGCACAAGGTCAGACAGAGGACCTGGAGCCAACAAAGGAGACCATGTAAGAGGGGCTATGATGTCACAAGGAATCTAGGAGTAGTGAGTCACAGCAGGATGACCTGGGTGCCCAGAAGGAGAGGTCAGTGTGGAATTTCCTGTGAACCAGGTGAGAACAGGGAAGTATCCATTGGATTAAAATGGTCAACAAGAAGGACAGGGGCAGGGGCCTCACCCAAGGGTCCAGCTCCACGCCCTCCTCAGGCTGTGGGTCCTTCATGGCAGCATCTGCTGGGGTAAAATGGGGATGTCTTCAGGCAGGGCCACTGAGGTCTCAGGGCTGCAGACCCTGCCTGCTCCGTGATGGGGCAGTAACGCAGGTGAGTTTTCTTGTCACTCAGTGTGGACTTCAGTCCCCTGACACCCACACTCTCCTCGCCTAACCCCTCCCCCATCACGGACTGAAGTTCCCATGCTCCCCTCCCCCAGGCCGCTGCCTCCTCCTGTGTCAGATGAGCTCTTTCTGGCTTTTGAAGCTGGGCTGGAGCTGGGGGAGGAGACAGGAGTGTTAGGGACAGAGCGGGGCCACAGGCAGGGGGATTTCTGAGACAGGAATTACTTGAGAAGCAGACCTCTGTTTTGGGGCTCCTGGTTTGGTGCCCCTGTAAGTTAGTTATGAGCCTCTCTCTGGGATGGTCGGGAGGGACCGTCTCAGTCCAGAGAGGGTAGGACTCCTCGTCCCCATATGATTTCACAGGAAATAAAAAAACCTTAACACACATGGTGTGTATGTTTCTTATTTCATGAGGTTGAAAACGAAGACAGATCACTTGACACTTGTACATCTGTGCTGAGATTGAGGGTTTTATTCTAGATTTTCTGATTTGAGATTCTGAAGAATTTCTTTTCTAAGCTGACCTTCTCCAAATATTATGTTTCCTTGTGCCTGGTGCCTTAAGTGACCCCCTGTGTGACCCAGGTCACCCTGTCCCCTACTCACCTGACATCCTGCCTTTGCTCTGATGCTGATGTTGGAGGAGGAGGAGGGAGAGGAGGAGGGACAGCAGCAGGATGAGAGTCACCAAGACCCCGATTAGGACAATCAGGTACCATTTGAGACCTTGGACACAAGTGATGTCATGAATGAGCCAAGGATGCCATGTAATGAGCACCTACTGTGTGTGAGGCACATGCTTGGGGCTGTCATTCATCTCCTCTCCCCTCCCCACAGTCAGGCACAGAAATTGCTGACCCTGCCCCCACTGCACTGAGGCTCAGAGAGTTTCACTACCTGCCCCAGGTCACCCAGCCTGGACGGGGCAGGGCTGGGCATGGAACCCGGGACTGTGGGCTCCCTGTGCTGTCCTCGAGCTGCCCCCCAGGTGGACACCAGCTTCGTGCCCTGGGCTCCTCATCTGCAGGTGCCTGTCCATGTCCCATCCGGAGCTGAAGGTCCTTTGTTATTACCTGTCTTCAGTATAGCAGGGACATGGGAGGGGCAGGGATGTGGACTGAACTCTGCATTGCTCCTGGGTTCTGTCTGCACCCTGAGGGGCCCTAATGCCCCCCCTTGAAAATGTTGGGCTGCATTGTGGGAGCTTCGTTCCTGAGACCTGTGAAGCCCCTTTTGTCACCTGACCTCACAGCAGCCTGTGAGCAGGATGGGACCAGGGATGAGGAGACGAGAACCAGACAAGAGAATGGACAGCTTGGCCCCACAGCAGGAGCAGAAGAGCCAGGAACTGACCCAGGACTGTCTCCTGACCACTCTCTCCTCTGAGCTGAGCACCTATGCTGAGGGAATGGACCAGTCTATTTCTTCTGGTACAGTGTCACCGTCACTGCTACAGAGGGGACACTCTCCATAACATCACATGCTGGAGGCTTCCCTGTGAGCCCCCTCTCCCAGGAGCTCAGAACCAGAACTGAAAGAAAATCTGAGTTCTGGGCCACGATTCTCTCCTTTTACACTTGGGGACACTGAGACCACACAGGGGAAGTTATGTATATGACAGCATCTCCAGAGGTGCCTGAACCCCCACGTGACTCAGCCCCTGTCCCCCATGGACACAGCTACATCCTCCCCACAAAGTCCATCACTTACCCCTCGGTGGGCTTGACTCTGTGGGGAAGAGAGACAGATTCTCAGAGCCTTCTGGAACCGGGAAGACAAGGAGGGTCAGGGCTGCCATCTCCCCACTGAGCTCAGTGGTCCCTCCCCAAGGATGGGTTCCAAAACCACCCTCTGCTATGAACACCTGTCTGTCACCTGCTGGCCTCAGAGCTCTGGTAGCACTGTGGATCTCAGCATCTCTGCCTGCCTCCCAGCCCCTGGGACACAGCCCATGCTTGAGTGTGTGAGGGACCCTGGACCCCCTGATAGAACTGCCCTGGGTGGTCTGTGCTCCCTCTGAACAGAGTTCTCAGTGACTCATCAGCTCTGGAGATGGGCCCTGGGGGTGTGGGTCTGAGACCTACAGAGGATCACAAGAATGTGGACAGGAAGAGGATGAGGAGCTGCTGGTGACCCTGAAGTCCACAAATCACTCAGACTCTCTCCTATGTCTGCACTATAACCTCCCCAAGAAACTTGTGCTGCCCACTTGACACATCTGGACCCAAATGGGTGAAACAGGTGGAGAGGGGGGACAGGGTCTCTTATTGGCTGATGTCCCCTGTGTGAGCAAACCTACAGCCCCCTCTCTCCCATCCAGCCTGATGCTTTCTGGGGACAAGGCCCTTAGACTGAGCTCAGAAAGGACAGGATCATTGTCCTCTCACCTGAGACCAGGAGCTCCAGGGGCTCACTGGGGTGTGACAGCAGGTAGGGGTTGCTGTTCTGTGACCTGTAGCACCTGTAGGTCCCCCCGTGGGCTGAGGTCACAGGACTCATGGAGAACTCTGCCTGGTACTGCTGAGCTCGGAGCTCTGATATAAGACGCAGGGGGGGATCGGCTGTCCCCTCCTTGGACAGAAGGAAAGTGTCTGTCGGGCTCTGTGACTGACACAGCAGAGTCACGGTCTTTCCTGAGTTCACCATGTTGTTCGACTGCATTGAGAGGGAGGGTCTGTCAGGGAGCCGTCCTAGAGAGAGGGAGGGTGGGTGAGGGGCTGCCCGCCACCTTGTTCTGACCTGAGAGTCAGCAGGCCTCTCTCTGAGGACCCTCCTCCTGTCTGTCTCTGTTTCTCTGAGTCTCCCCTCCCCTCCCACCCCCTGTCTCTCTCTGTCTCCCTCCCTGGGACCCTGCACGTTCACTCTGCCCATCACCACCTGAGATCCCCCAGCAGGGCCTGTGCAGAGTCTGGGTCCCTGAGTGAACCTACAGGCCCCTCACCTGCCACCAGGATGTCCACGGGGTCACTGGGGGCTGACCACTCGAAGGAGAGGTTGTATCTACCGTAGCATCTGTACCGGCCCCCGTGGGAGCTGCTCACAGTGTCCAGAGAGAAGTTGGCCTGAGAGAGCCCAGCCTGGGGCTGCAGGACAAGGCTCAGGGGAAGGTCAGGCTGCCCTTCCTTGGACAAAATAAATCTGTCATATCTGATATCAGAGTGACACTGGAGGGTCAGGCTCTGTCCGTAGACCACAATGGGGCCCTGCTGGTTCAGGAGGGAGGGCTTCTGAGACACACCTGGGGAGACCAGACATGAGTTACAGGGGCTGGTCCTCCCATACAATGTCTTCTCCTGTGCTGTCCCAGGTCTCATTGTCTCTCTCTCTGTCTGGATCAGGAACCTCTGTGCTCCCCTCACCCTGCCCTCTCCAATGGGGTTGCTCTAACAGCAAGAATGCCTAAACTATGTCTGGGTCCATGAATTAGTGTCTAGTGTGTTAATCCCTGGATAAGACAATAATGAGACTCACCTGAGACCACGAGCTCCAGGGCATCACTGGGCTGTGAACAGCCCTGTTTCCTATCCCTGTAACAACCATGACATCTGAATGTCCACCTGTGCCTGGAGGTCACAGGCCTCACAGCAAACAGGGCCCAGAACCTTCCACTGGGGTAATGCTGTGAGTCCAGGGTTTGGGAAGCACTGCGATCTCCTTCCTGGATCAGAATAAATCGGTCAAATACCATGTCAGAGCCACACTGGAGGGTCACGTTCCCTCCTGATGTCACCACAAGGCTGGGCAGGGCTGAGAGGCTGGGTTTTCTGTAGGATCCTAGGAGAGGAGGCGGCAGTGTGTTAGATGGGGCTCACCCCTCTCTCATGTCCCCCAGGGCTGGGCTGTGAGAGGGGAGACTCCCTGAGAGCAGAACCCCTTCCCGAAGGCAAAGCCTGAGTCTGGGACCCTGAGTGTTTCCTTACCTGGTACTGCCAGGTCCAGGGGGTCACTGCGCTCTGACCAGTCAGTGGAGCTTTGATATTTACAGTAATATCTCCCTGCATCACCCTGTGTCATGCGTGTGATGGACAAAGAGCTCTTCTTGTTCCTGGGTTTCTGTGTGCTCTGTGTCTTCGAAAGGGCACATTTTTTTTCTTCATACACATGGAACTCCTGGGCCTCTAGGGGCCCCTGACACCAGATGGTCACAGAGCTATTCAAGGGGATGACAGGGCCTGGTTCAGCCCAGATGGTGGGTTTCGGGAGGGTCCCTGGAAGGAAACCAGAGGCTGCATTACAAATACCCTCCCTCCCTCATTCCCCAGCTCAACCCAACACCCTCCTGTTCTATCACCTCAGCCCAGAACCCCTGTGCTCCCTCCTGAGCCCCAGGGGGTGAAGTAAGAGATGGGACATGGAGCCTGGGGAGGACTCACCTGTGTCGTTGCAGGTCCTCTGGCCCAGACTCAGCCCTGGACAAGAGTTTCTGTCAGAGATTTGCACTCACATGTCTGAACTCCTTCCCTTCCTAAGAGGATCCCAACTTCCCCATAAAGATGAAGATGTAGCCACCCCATTCCCTCCTGCTGCCCCCTCCCCATGTCCACAACTCACCAAGGCAGAGAAGAGCGGAGAGGAGAGACAGCATGGCATCTGCTCGAAGTGCTCCCGCTGTGCAGATGGAGAAGCTTTTGACCCTGAAGGACAGAGACGCATAGGATGTGGTGAGACACGGGCTGCTGCCCTTCCGGGTTCCCACAGCTGTGGGCATAGAGCAAAAGGACATCCCCGCCCCATGAGCCTGGCTCTGCGTTTTTCATGACGAGTGTTTAGGCAGAGTTCAGGGCCCCTGGAGACACTCCGCCCAGAACTAGAATCTCCTCTGATCCCAGGACTGTGCCTGGTCTGATTTCCTGCTCAGAGGAGACAGAACCCAGGTTCTTGACTTGAGTCGACCCCCAAGTGGTTGGCTTTCAATAGAGTTCACTATTTATACTGACAAAAGGAGGAATGAAAGAAAATATGAGAACTGGAACCATGACTAGATGTTGGTGATGGAGTGCCTGTCTGAGGAGGTGGAGTCCTATAAGATAGGAATGAGACTATTTTTTTTTTTTTGTATTTTTCTGAAGCTGGAAATGGGGAGAGACAGTCAGACAGACTCCCGCATGTGCCCGACTGGGATCCACCCAGCACGCCCACCAGGGGGCGATGCTCTGCCCACCAGGGGGCGATGCTCTGCCCCTCCGGGGCTTCGCTCTGTTGTGACCAGAGCCACTCTAGCGCCTGGGGCAGAGGCCAAGGAGCCATCCCCAGCGCCCGGGCCATCTTTGCTCCAATGGAGCCTCGGCTGCAGTAGGGGAAGAGAGAGACAGAGAGGAAGGAGAGGGGGAGGGGTGGAGAAGCAGATGGGCGCTTCTCCTGTGTGCCCCAGCCGGGAATCAAACCCGGGACCTCTGCACGCCAGGCCAACGCTCTACCACTGAGCAACCTCTGAACAGGAGCAACAGAGGGAGAGGTGGTGGCTGGTCAGAGGTGTGCTCTCCACCAGGGAACGATGTTGGATTATATCTGTAATGCAGAAGGAACATATAGGAATGGACTGTTAGTGTCAGACTGAACTATGAAGATCACATGTGCCATGTGTTACTAATGAATTAGAGAAATGCAACCTATGTCTGTAAAATATAATATCAATAGTAACTTAACTCCAATTCTTGTGTTTCCAAAAATGTCACATGAATGCTTACATAGATTTTTCATGCCATCCTGCATAGCCCGCATCAGACACATGTACAGAGGTGAAATGAGAAGAAGCAATCTCAGTGTTGCTTCTAGACCTGTGCTGTCAGCTGGGCCTTAGGCAGGAATTTTCTAGTTCTACAGAGCTCTAAGAAAGCAGATATGAAGGGCCCTGGCTGGTTGGCTCAGCGGTAGAGCGTCGGCCTAGCGTGCGGGGGACCCGGGTTTGATTCCCGGCCAGGGCACATAGGAGAAGCGCCCATTTGCTTCTCCACCCCTCCGCCGCGCTTTCCTCTCTGTCTCTCTCTTCCCCTCCCGCATCCAAGGCTCCATTGGAGCAAAGATGGCCCGGGCGCTGGGCATGGCTCTGTGGCCTCTGCCTCAGGCGCTAGAGTGGCTCTGGTCGCAATATGGCGACGCCCAGGATGGGCAGAGCATCGCCCCCTGGTGGGCAGAGCATCGCCCCCTGGTGGGCAGAGCATCGCCCCTGGTGGGCGTGCCGGGTGGATCCCGGTCGGGCGCATGCGGGAGTCTGTCTGACTGTCTCTCCCTGTTTCCAGCTTCAGAAAAATGAAAAAAAAAAAAAATAATAATAATAATAATAATAAAAAAAAAAAGAAAGCAGATATGAAGAGCAAGTGAATGGTCAACAACAGATGTTGTGAGTGTGTGAGTGTAAGTGTGTGTGCATTCAGAGGGTACCTGACCCAGACTGACTGAGGGAAACTGAAGTGAGAGCTGAGGGTGGAGGGTCACACCTGGATGATCATGACCAGCCTCTAGGTCAGAAAGAAGGGTCTGGAGTTCCCCTTGAAGACAAGGAATATCTTGGAAGGATTTTGAGCAGAAATAAACTGATTCTGAAATTTACATTGGAAAGATTAATGTGGAGGGTGAACTATAGAAGGGAATGAGGGGTGGAACTGAAACCTCAGGAAAGTGAAGGAAGTTGACTCTGCCTTGCTGGGTGTGAAAGGTGACCTTCCCTTGTCTCAGTTGACTGGAATCATCAAGGTCCCCCCAGAGACAGTGAGCCAAGAAGTTGGGGAGAAATGAGCCTGGGGCAGGGACTGTGTCATACACTCTGCCCCCACAGGAGAGCCCAGCTCTGCCTCTGGGTCCTGGAACACAGGTTCTACTTACAGTTTCCACCTGACTTTCTGTTTCTGTTTCTGTGAGCAGCAGGGTCTCTCTCCACCTCCACTTCCATCTCCATCTCCGTTTCCCCCTCCTCCACCTCCTCTTCCTCCACCTCGTCCTCCTCCTTTTCCTCCTTCTTCTTCTCCTCTTCCTCCACCTCTACCTCTTTCTCCTCCTCCTCCTCCTCCTCCTCCTCCACTTCCTCCTCCTCCTCCTCCTCCTACAACTCCTCCTCCTCCATCTCCACCTCCTCCTTGACTGAGGTATGGAGGCAGTAAATGAGTCACTCAAATCCAGGTGGAGATTTTAGAAATTTTAGAAATTGAAAAGCAGAGATTACTTGTCCAGTGAAAGAAGAAAAAAAAAAACAGTCTCAGACCCTCAGATAGAGTCACATGGATCATGACAGAGACCCCTGCAGTGCATTGGGGAGATCATGGAGTTTTGTATCTGTGGTGCTAGACCAGTTGGGTGGGTCTATGGAACACGGTGAGATGCATCCCTGCCTCACACCTTTCTATATCCTTTGCTTCCAAATTCTGGCATGTTAAGCTGCACTTAGACCTAAATGTATGTGCTGCTCACTAAATATTCTTAAAACTTATTTAAGCTCATGTTTTTCAGTGTGTTCGCAGCCTGCCAGACACCTGCCCAGGTTCCAGGGTCCTGACTTGTAGACTGAGGATGCCCAGATACCTGGGAGCAGACAAGAGGCAGGTAAGAGAAGGAGAAATCGCTCTCTCTAGGATATCTCACACATTCCAGCACCAGCATGTGCAGCTTTAACAAATAAAGCTGCAGGGGGGTTCCTGCAGGGACCAGGCTGACAAGGAACCAGGGCTCCCTCATTTCTACTCTAAACACCACCATGTTTGCAAGGCACTGGAGGGTGCATTCGAGGTCCCTAGCAACCCTGCAGCCCAGGATGGTGGTACCTGGGGCGGAGAAAGAGATGACACTGTGTCACAGCAATGGCAGGTTTGCAGGCTTCTGTCCCTAAAGCAGCAACTCAGGGTCTCCCCAGCAGGTGCTCACAGGGACAGAGAGCCATGGTCTCCCATGGCCATCCCTGACTGTCCCCAGACCACTTTTTTCCTTCTTCATTCACCCAGTAACACACACAGAGACAAACACACACTCATACACACACAGAGTCCTGCACACATGCAGGAAAAATAAGTTCATTTTTTTGTGGTTTTAATTTTAGAACAAAAATATAGGTGTTTATGGAGAGCTCTCTCTGAGTTTTCCTGTGTGAACACACTGAGAGTAAACTGTGTGTGCTTATAAGGGAAAATAGAATATCTGGAAAGGTCACTCATTAGAGACAAGTTGTTAGATGCACACTGTCACTTATAGTGAGTTTCCATATCCCTTTGATAATAAAATTACTCAAGTCCCAGAATTGGGCACACTTTCTGCAAGTTTAATATAACACAGGCTCATGTAAGTCACTTCACCCCAATTGCAATGTGTTTTCCGGTCAGGGCATGCTCAGGCGTTAACTCAGGGCTCTGGACATGCCCCAACTATGGGCTGTGCCATCATAGACAAGATACAATGGCTGCTTTGTTCAAATTCTCCGTTAATAGAGAATAGATACGGGAGAGGTATGGAGGAGGGATATGAGGTGGGACAAATATATGGTGATGAAAAATGACTTGACTTTTGGTGATGGGAACACAACACAATCAATAGTTCACATGCTATAGGAACATTTATCTGAGACCTATGTACTCATTGATCAATGTCACCCCATTAAATTAAATTTTCATTTTTTAAAATTTATTTAGAAAGTTAATATTTTTTGTTAGGTTTATTTCTACATATTTTATTATTTTTTTGGTTTTGTTGCAATTGTAAAAGGAATTGTTTTTGTTTTTTTTAATTTGGAAAATTAAATTTATGAAGAATTGTTATTTTTTTTTTTTGGTTCATTTTCCGAAGTTTCATCATTGGCATATAGGAGAGCTATAGACTTTTATTGTTGTTGTTGGTGTTGTGTTTGTTTTTTTTTGTCTTTTCCAAATTTAAGTGATCTTTTTTTTTAATTTTATTGAGAAAATGAAATTTAACAGGGCAACATTGATCAATAAGAGTACATAGGTTTCAGATAAATGATTGAAAAGCATTTGAACTGTTGATTATGTTGTATGCCCATCACTCAAAGTCAAATCCTTTTTCTTCACCATATATTTGTCCCTCTTTACACCTTTTCCCCTACCCCCTCTCTCATGTCCCCCTCCTTCTGGAATATAAAACTGAGACTCATGGACATAGATAAAAGTGACATATATCATTATGAATAAAAGTTTTCAAATTTTTTGGGTAGATACACAAAAGAGGAGTTGGTAGGCCATATGGTAGCTCTATTCATCTTTTTGAAAAATCTCCATACTGTTTTCCATAGTGGCTGAACCAGTTTGCATCCCCACCAGCAGTGAATGAGGGTTTCTGGTGTTCCACAGCCTCTCCAACACTAGATTTACTTGTCTTGTTGATAATAGCCAATCTCACAGGTGTGAGGTGGCAGCTCATTGTAGTTTTGATTTGCAGTTCTCTAACAAATTTTGAAGATAAACACCTTTTCAGTATCTGTTGACCATTTGTGTGTCTTCTTGGGAGAAAGGTCCATTCAGGCCTTCTTATTATTATTTTATTCTTTATTACTTTTTCATTTTTAAAATTGAATTTATTCATTTGACATTGGTTAATAATAATGTATAAAGATTTTATATATTTAGGTATTAACCTTTTTTTGGTGTTGTTTTCAAATATATTCTTCCATTCAGTTGGTAGCCTTTTTGTATTGCTGATGATTTCTTTTGCTGTCTAAAACTTTTTGGTTTTACATAGCTCCATTTATTTAATTTTGTTTTTATTTCTCTATGTTCACTGCAGCACTATTCATGGTGGTCAAGACATGGAAACAATCAGAGTGTCTTTGGCTAGCTCTTTGGATAAAAATATTGTGATACATGTATACAACAGAATACCACTCACCCACAAGAAAAGATAAAATACTGCCATTTGCAACAACATGCATTAATCTTGAGAGTATGCTAAGTGAAATAAGTCAGACAGAAAAAGTCACACATGATTTCACACATATCTGGGATATAAAACTAAAAGCAACAAATGAAGAAATAAGAGAAACAAACATTCAAACAGAAACTCATAGACAAAGACAACAACAGTGTGGTCGTTACCAGAGGAAAAAAGAGGTGTGGAAATGATGAAGAGATTAAAAAGGATGAAATATGTAGTTAGAAAAGGAAATATGACTTTGAGTGGTAAACACACAGTATAGTTTATAAGTGATATAGTGTAGAACTGTGCACTTGAAACTTATATAATTTTACTAACCAACGTCGCCCTAATAATACAGATATAAAAATAAATCTGTATTAATAAAAAGTCACATAAATATAAAATCACATTATAAAAGAAAATATAAAGTACAAAATATTTTAAATTTATTTTGGTGGAAATAATATATGACATTAGAGTGCTTTTAAATTAACTGTGCAGAGTAATATTGCATATTTTAAGTAGAAATATTTATATCTCAGTAAAGGCTGTACACACCAATGCCAATCTGGGGATTGTGTTTCAAGTGATTCATTTTTAAAAATTGAATTTATTGAGGTGACATTGGTTTGCCAATGTCAAACCGAGTGTACAAGTCAATAAAACATCATCTGCACATTGCATTGTGTGCCTAACACTGCAAGCAAAGTCTCTTTCTGTCCCCATTCTCCCTCCCATTGTGCACCTCCACCAAACCCCAGCCCTCTTTCTCTCTGACTATCACCGTATTGCTGTCTGTCTGTATCTGTTATGAAGAATTTTAGGCTGTCAGAGGGGAGGTGGGTTGGAAACTGGATGAAAGAACATGAAGAGACTGGCCTCAAGTGACCCTTAATCAAGAACCTTACATCACATCCCACACAAAGCACTTTTAACTTGTGCTTAGATTCTTTCCTTTTCCAATAAAAGAAACTATCCAATTCATAACTTAAAACATTGTATTAGTTTTCTGTTTTTATAGAACCTTAAGGCTTTTTATTATTTTATATATTTATTTTTCAACTACAGTTTACATTCAAAATTATTTAGTTTAGTTTTAAGTGTACAGCATAGTATTTCCAGTACCCATGTGGCACCATTCATAGTTATTACAATATTATTGACTATATTCCTTATGCTGTACTTTACATTTCTGTGGCTATTTTGAAACTACCAATTTGTAGTTCTTTATCCCTTCACCTGTTTCACCTTGTCACCCAACTCCCCTCCCCTCTGGAAGTCATCAGTTTGTTCTCTTATCTGTCAGTCTGTTTCTGTTTAGTTTGTTCATATTGGTCTTTCAACTACACATATAAGTGAAATCATATGGTACTTGTCTTTCTCTGACTGATATCTTTCACTTAGCATAATACCCTCTAGGTCTATCCATGCTATCATAAAGGGCAAGATTTCACTTTTTTAACAGCCAAGTAATATTTCATTGTATGTATAAGCACCATTTTTTATTCATATGTCTATTGTTGGGCACTTGGGTTGCTTCCCTATCTTGGCTATTGTGAATAATGCTGCATTACTTCTTTTTAATGTATAATGTTCAATGCATTCTTTTATTTAATTAACTCTGTGAAGGCATCTGAGAAGGGAAGTGAAATGTATGGAGCATAGACATAGTGAGTTTAGTCATTTAAAAATGAGTGAGGTGCCTGAGCAGGTGATGACTCAGTGGATAGAGCATTGGACTGAAATGCAGAACACCCAAGTTCAAAACTTTGAGTTCTCTGGCTTGAGCATGGTCTCATCTGGCTTGAGCAGAGGCTCACCAGCTTGAGCATGGGGTCCCTGGCTTGAGCACTGGATCATAGACATGACCTCATGCTTCTTGTCTTAAAACCAAGGTTACTGGCTTGAGCAAGGGGTCATTCGCTGTACTTAGCCCCCCACCCCAGTCAAGGCACATATGAGAAAGCAAAAAGTGAACAACTAAGGTGCTGCAAGAAAGAATTGATGCTTCTCATCTCTCTCCTTTCCCACCTGTCTGTTCCTATCTGTCCCTCTCTCTATCTCTTTTTGTCTCTTTAACACACACACAAGCACACACACAAACACACACACATACACACAGAAATGAATAAGGTCTTTATTGTTTCCCTGAGCCCAGGATTTTCTTAGACATTTGGTGGTGTTGACTTTCTGGTCTGTCTGAATTTAGTTATTTTCCTGTTAATGGGCCATGAGCCATATTTATCTGTGTTTCAAGTGCACAAACTTTCCCCTTTAGCCATTTAGTTGAAACTTGTATCCCTTATACAAAAACGCAGGAAGATGTATTTCAAAAACAAGGTATCAATAGTGTGTTTAAATCTCCAAGTATGATTGTGTTTTTGTTTGTTTCTATTTTTAGATCTGTTACTAGTTGTCATATATTTTGGTGCTGCCTGATTCAGTGCACATTTATTAAGAAATGTAGTATCTCCTTGATATAGTGTCCCCTTTATCAATATGAAAGGTCTATCTTTGTATCTTTTTATCTTTGTTGTCTTATACATATTTAAACATTTCTTCTCCTTCTACTCTGTCTTCTGAGGTGTTGCCATTGGCATTCTTTTTTTTTTTTTTTTTACAGAGACAGAGAGAGAGTCAGAGAGAGGGATAGATAGGGACAGACAGACAGGAATGGAGAGAGATGAGAAGCATCAATCATCATTTTTTCGCTGTGACACCTTAGTTGTTCATTGATTGCTTTCTCATATGTGCCTTGACCATGGGCCTTCAGAAGACCGAGTAACCCCTTGATCGAGTCAGCAGCCTTGGGTCCAAGCTGGTGAGCTTTTGCTCAAACCAGGTGAGCCCACACTCAAGCTGGCAACCTCGGGGTCTCGAACTTGGGTCTTTCCGCATCCTAGTCCGATGCTCCATCTACTGCACCACCGCCTCGTCAGGTGCCATTGGCATTCTTATTTTTCTTGTATATTCCCATCCCCTTAAAGATATTACTGTATCTTGAGCTTCAGTTTAACACCTGAAGAATTCATCAAGAGTTCTGCCAAAAAAACTTTCACTGAGAGTTTAGCACTTTTCCTCCTGGGTGAACAGCAGCAACCTGCAAAGTGAAATCAATATTGTCATCACAGATACCAGAAGCTGGGACAGTTCTCCTAGTTTCAGGAAGTCATGCTGATTCACAGTTGGTTAAATTTTGACAAAAAACGTGCATGTGTACATAGAGGGTTTTCCTCAAGACAATGGCCAGTGACTATCTCCCCTAATGACCTCTCATTTTGTATGTCAGAGAAGGTGAGGGTAAATTCAGCACTGTGTCGTGGACAGCTTCACCCCATCTGGAGGGCACCCACAGAAGAATCTTATCCAGTGTTTCTTGAATTTTATATGAATAAGAAATATAAACATGAGTGTATGGTTTACATAAGTTTTATGGAAGGGTTAGAGTTAAGTTAGGGTTAGATATTGCTCCTATTCAAAGGCAGTAAAACACACACACAATTTACTTATTAATTTCTATAGATTTTTAGGTTTATTTAGAAAATTAAATTTAATGGGGTGACATTGATCAATAAGAATACTTAGTATTTTAGCATGGCCTTTTGTATATCTATAACGTCTGTGGTAATTTCTCCTTTTTTCTTTTGGATTTTGTTTATATGAGTCCTTTCCCTTTTTTCTTAGTGAGTATAGCCAGGGATTTGTCATTTCTTTTTGAGCTTATCAAAGAACCATCTCTTTGTTGTATTAATTTTTTATAGTTTTGTTGTTCTCTATTTTTGTTTATGCTTTAATTTTTATATTTCCTATATTTTACTGACTTTGGGTTGCTTTTGTACTTCTTTTCTAGTTCTTTAAGCTGTTATTTTAGGTTGCTTAATTGGGACCTCCCTTGTTTCTTGATATAAGCCTGTAATGATATAAACCTCCCTCTAATTACTGTTTTCACTGCATTCCAGAAGTTTTGATATTTCATGTTGTTATTCTCCAGTGTCTGTTTATATCTTTTGATCTCTGATTTTATTTGTTCTTTGACACAGTCATTTTTTTAGAAGTATGTTGTTTAATTTCTACATTTTTGTGGGTTTCTTTTCTTTCTTTTTGCAGTGGAATTCTAATTTAAAAGGTTTATGGTCAGAAAATATGCTTGGCATAATTTCCATCTTCCTGCATTTGTTGTTAGTTTTGTGGTCCAACATATCCTTAAGCATGCATGGAACATATCCTTGAGAATATTCTATGCACACTGGAGAATAATGTATAATCTGATGTTCTGGGATAAAATGTCCTGTTAATGTCTATTATGCCCATTTGCTCCAGTGTTTTTTTTAGGGCTGATATTTCTTTATTGATTTTCTGTTTGGATGATTGATTTAAAGCTACCAATGGTGTGTTTAAATCTCCAAGTATGATTGTGTTTTTGTTTGTTTCTATTTTTAGATCTGTTAGTAGATGTCATATATTTTGGTGCTCCCTGATTCAGTGCACATTAATTAAGAAATGTAATGTCTCCTTGATATAGTGTCCCCTTTATCAATATGAAAGGTCTATCTTTTTATCTTTGTTGTCTTAAAGTCAGTGTTGTCAGATATTAGTGTGGCTACACTTGCTTTACTTTGGGTATTATTAGCTTTAGAGAATCCTTTTCCAACCTCTCACTTTGAGTCTACTTTTCTCCTTGCAGCTTAGATGTGTCTCCTGAAGGCAGAATACAGTTGGGGTTTTGCTTTTTGATCCACTCTGCTACTTTGTGCCTCTTTATTGGTGAGTTCTGTCCATTTATATTTAGAGTAATTATTGACACTTGCGGATTTTCTATAACCATTTTATATTTTGTTTTCTGGTAGTTCTGTGTCTTGTTTGGTTCTTCTCTTTTGTGTTTCTGTCAGTTGTCTTTATTAGATGGCATTTCATACTTCTTTTCTCTGTTTTCTCTTTTTTAAGATTTCTGCTTCAGTAATTGATCTTTTGTGGGTGGCTACCATTAGGGTTATTAAAAGAAAAATTTTCATATATACAAGTCCTTTGACTTATGAGTGCTTCCTTTGCTACTTCAGATATTTTCCCTCTTGCCTTTTTTTTTAATTTTTGTCATAGATTATCTTTGTTTTTATTTTAACCCTATTGGGGCTTTTACTTGTAGATTTGGTTTGTTTTGTTCTTTGTATGGGTCAAATAACCTACCCCTGAGTATTTTGTGCAGTGGGGGTTTTCTAGTGATAAATTACCTCAGAATCTTATTTTTAGTGAATTCCAATTTTTCATTAAGTTCATGCTTTGATATCCATCTAAAGAATGCTTTGCTTTTACAATGGTATAAAAATATTTTTCTATGTTTTTTTCTCCTAAAGAAATGTCAGTGATTTACTCTTTACATTTTATTCTGTAGTCAGTTTGACTTCAATATTGTGTATGGTGTGAAGCAGATATGAAAGATGTTCCATACACTCACCTAACTGGTCTAACTTCACATTGTGAAAAGATCATGATCTTCTCACTGCACTTCAAGTGTCTCTGTCATGATTCAGCTGACTCTACACAAGTGGTCTGAGTCTGCATTCTCCCCTGTGCTTCAGCGGATACAGTATCTTTCTTTTCAAAATCTTAAAGCTCCAACATCTTTATCTAAATCTGAGTGACTGTTTTCTCCTCCTTCATATATCAAGTAGGTTGAATTATCAGCACATTTGTTGGGGTGTGGTTGGCATTACTGTGGTGAAAATAAAGAAATGAGACCAAGAAGGAAGTAGGCTGCTCAAGTGTCCTTAAACAATTCAGGATGTGGTGGTGCCACAATTTATATTTAAAGTGTATCAGTGTGTTTTACTGCCTTCAGAAAGAATGTTAAGTTTCTCTAAATTCTAGAGTCTCCAGTTTGAGGAAGAGAGCAACACCCAGGATTAAAGGTGTTCTGAAGAAGTAGAAATGACCCAAATGACCTGAAGGAGAGAGAGATCTCTCTCTGTTCACAGAAACAGAAAGTCTAGTGGAAACTGTGTAAGAAGTAGACCCTGTGTTTCAGGGCCAAGAGGGAGAGTTTCGCTTTCTTGTGTGAGCAGAAGTATATTGTAAAGACACCCCCCCCCCAAGTTTTGTCCCTCCCATCACCACATGGCTCACTGTTTCTGAGAGCACGTTGGTGTCTCCAGTCAACCAGAGTAGGGAGGGAAGGTCACCCTTCACTTACATAAAGAAAGCAGGCAAGTCCATCATTTTCCTAAGTTCTGAGTTTGACACCCTCACTTCCTTTTCCACTTCACACTCCACATTAATTTTTTCAATCCCTTTTCAGAATGTATTCATATCTGCTCAAAATTCTTCCAGGTTCCTCACCATCTTCATAGTAAAGTTTTGACTCTTCTTTGTGGACAAAAGGCTGTTCATGACCATCCAGATGTGACCCTCCTAATCTCACTTCTCACTTCTGCTTCTCTCAACCAAACTGGTGCAGTTACCCTATGAACACACACAGACACACAAGACACACACACACACACACACACACGGCTATTGACCACTTCTGTGCTTCTCCATATCTGTTTTCTCAGAGCTCTGTGGAACTAGAAAATTCCTACTCAAACTCCCAGCTGAGAGCACAGGACTAGAAGTAACACTAAGATCTCTTCTCATGTTTTTTTTCTACACGTGTCTGTGACTGCTAAGGAGTATGTGAAGATAGCGTGATAAATCTATGTAAGTCATTCATGTGACAGTGTTGAAAACACAAAATTAGAATTCAATTACTCTTGATATTTCATTTTTATTTACACTTGTTGCATTTCATTTGTAACATATGGCATGTGTGATCTTCACAACTCAATCTGTCCCTAATGGTCCTTCCCTATATGTTCCTTTGGCCTTACAGACATAATCTAACATCCTTTCATGATGCAGAGCACACCTGTGAACAGCCACCACTTCACCCTATCTTGGAGAGACATAGACAATCTCTTTGGCTCTAGGAGTCTCTAGAATGTTTCTTCCTCTCAAGAATATTCTCACACCCACCTCTTAGAAGTACAGCTTTGGCCCTGGCTGGTTTGCTCAGAGGTAGAGAATTGGTTCGGTGTGTGGAAGTCTTGGGTTTGATTCCTGGTCAAGGCGCACAAGAGAAGAAGCCATCTATTTCCTCAACCATCTCCTTACTACAACCTCTTCCCCTCCTGGAGCCATATCTCAAATGTTTCAAGCAAGTTGGCCTGGAAAACCAAGGATGGCTCCATGGCTTTTCCTCTGGCACTAAAATAGCTCAGTTGCCAAGCAACAGAGCAGCGGCCCCAGTGGCCAGACATTCCAGCATGGGGCTTCCCGGGTGGGTACCCAGCTGGGGGCATGCAGCAGTCTGTCTATCTGCCTTCCACCTCTCACTTAAGGAAAAGATAATAAATAATAAAAAAGAAATCCAGCTCTTCAAACAGCCATTCCGTCAACCACAATCTAGTCATCATCTCAGTTGTTCTTATATGTTCTCTCATTTCTCCCATGTAGTTAGAGTAATTGCAACATTACCTTTGGAATGTCCATATCCTGCTAAGAAGACTTAAGAGAAAATGGGTCTCCTGGGTCACAGATCTATTTCTGGTTCTGACACAAGTACTTGGCAAGTTGTAGGTGATCAATAAATATTTGTTTTTTAATGAGTCAAAGATTAGAAGTAAATTCCATTTCTGAGAGCTGAGAAAATAAATAGTGAGTTCTATTTAGAGCCAGAGAGCTGAGGGATGGCTCAGGATGAGAACCTAGGTTCTGTCTCCCCTGAGCAAAAAGTTCAGACCAGGCAAGAGTACTGAGGGACATTTCCCAGTTTACATAGGAGTGAGAAGAGATCCATAGCTGGGCTGAGTGTCTCCACAGAACCTAGACTATTCCTGAGACCTCATCATGGAAAACCTCAGAGAAAGGCCTAGAAAGAAACTGTACCCTTGGTGTGGGTACACAGCTGTGAGAACCCAGAAGGTAGGCAGCTCATGACTTACTACATCATGTGCGTCTCTGTCTTTCAGGATCTGGGGCTCCTTCATCTGCAGAGCGGGAGCACTCTGAGTAGTCGCTATGCTGTCCCTTATCTCTACTCTTCTCTGCCTTAACAAGTTGAAGATATGGGGGAGTAAGACTCAGGAGGAGACAAGGTGGCACATCTCCTATTTGTGAGAAACCTCAAGCTCAAACGGCTTCTTTGTTTAAAGCACTGGTTAGTGAGAATCAGCTGAGACATTCTGGTGCAAATCTCTGACAGGGACTCTTCTCCAGGGCTGAGTCTGGACCAGAAGACCCGTTTTCAGATGGGTGAGTCATCTCCATGCTATATGTCCCACCTCACTTTATCCCCTGGGACTCAGTACTTCCTGTTCCTTCTTGTAATCCAATGGACACTTTCTGGTGTCACCTACCTGGTTTACATCAGTGTCCACAATGACCTCTCCTTCTTATAACCAAGGTCATCTTCCTGTGGCTCACTTCTGGTTTCTTGTGACATCATAACCCCTCCTATGTGGTCCCCTTTGCTGACTCCTGGTCCTATGTCTGACCTTGTGCAGCCCCAGGTCTCAGGAAGATGCATGAATAAGTGAATCACCTACAGGTCCCCAGGGTTCCCTTTATTCATTCACCAGCAGAAGATATGGAAGCTCATTGCTTACAGGCTCCATTTAGGGACCACAGTGCAGCCCTGAGCAACAAGGTCTTACACTTTTCCAGCTCACCTGTGGGGGAGGGAGATGCTGTGCAAACAAGGGGACAGTGTCCAGAGAACAAAGTGCTGTGAAGAAAATAAAAGAAGGCCAGGGGATAAAGTGTGGGGGGACAGGTGGAACAAAGAATAACAACAGGTGCAAATTTCCTGAAGCAGGACACCATTGTTCTGAGGATGGGTCATGTGGCTGGTGTCAAATGGGCAAGAGATGCTGTGCTAAGATAAGAGTCAGAACCATAAAAGCATCCAGATGTCCCTAAGCTTAGAAAGTCCCTGCAGGTTCCATTAGGAGAGTGACCTAATCTGATTTAAAGTTTAACATCATCACTCTGACTACAGGTGGATAATTGAATGGAGAGTTTCACCAGTGGAATCAGGGGACATTGTCTCTGCAGCAGAACAGGCACAATGAAGTCCCCCAGGGAGTGACATATGCCCAGGGGTATCACTCAAGATCAAGACTCAGACAGGGAATGGCCACCTTTTCTTCCTTTCTGTTGGAGACATTGATATACACAAAGGTCAGACAAATAGAAGAACACAGGCAAATGGACATTCAGGTGGGTCCCATGATCTTCAGGTCCCCAGACTCCCACAACCCCAACCACGTTCCATCCCTTTCACTCTCCCTCTGCTCTGGGCTGCTGCCTGTGACTACCCCAGGATGTGACCTATGCCCTGCCAAACCATGTACCTCGGAGACAGGAGATAACTGCGCCCCCTTCCTCCCTGTTAGAGGAGCCCCCAGATGAGCCCAGTGCATATGCTGCTCTGGCCACGCACTAGCCCAGGTAGTACCTGTAGCATCCACCAGGTACAAGAACAAACGTTGGAGACTTTCAGGAGTATAGATGTAACTTTATTGACCAGTTTTACCTGCGCAGGGGCAAATTCCCGAGGTGTCCAGAGACACTGTGCTCACAAGGAGCTCCAGATGGGAATCGCACCTAGCGCTCACAGCTAAATCTTTTTATAAGCTAAGCAAGCAAGCCTAATACAGAAGCAGATGTGGCAGTAACCTATTTGCTAAGGGGGCTGCACATAGCATAGCAACAGGGGCTGGGGTCTAGCTCATTGGCGAATTCCAAACCTAAGCTTCTGATAAGGGTCTTTTAACCAATAGAATGCAAATGTTTGTCTCTTTTTTTTCTTTCTCTCTCTTCTCTCTCAGCCTCCCAGAGTCCCTATCTGTCTCTGCTTCTTGAATGACCTTGGACATGTTATTCCTAACAGAACAGGAGCAGGACCTGCCTGTAACCCTTAAGTTCCCTGTTCCATTAGTGCCCTGCTTATTTTCTGATCTTCTCTTGGTCCTTACATTCCCTACTCCTATTAGGAAAGGTCTGTTCTTTGTAGGAAGCTTTCTAATGGTGAAAAAGGTACCAGGATCATGTCCAGTTACATATAATCTTAGCCCCCAGGTTTTTCCTGAATTCCAACTTGGGTCTTTAGGCTTCTTAATAGTAATGATAGTAGGGTTACAATTATCTTTAGCACAGTCCTCATCCCAACCATCATTGGGCCTTCTTCCCCCTAATCTAGTTCCTAATCTAAAGAGACTTATGTCTAGGTCTGGTTTCGGTGGACCCCATTGAAATTCACTGACAAGTGTTTCACAACCCCACGCTTTACAAAAATAATCTGAGTGAGACCTGCAAATTCGGCGCTGTCTGGAAGGGGGTTCAGGGCAGGCATAGTGTGGAGTATACCATAAAGCCCTATTTTTAACATGGGGTGCACACTTACTACCTGCAGTGTATGAGCTAGGCCAGTTATCTAAGAGCGGGCTCCTGGCTGAATCAAAATGTCTCCAAGCTGCTGGTGAATCACAGAATTTTTCTTCAAAAAACTTTGATAAATCACCTTGGAGTGTTATGGAGGTGCTATTATCCCAGGTGTTATTCTGTGCTATAACTGCGCCATCTGCTGTCCTGATTAAAACCCATTTCTGCAACTCTAGTCCCTTGCTGGGTAAATAATAAAAAGTCATCAGTCCTAAGTGGAGGACAAGGTGAGCTTTAGAGGCTCTCCAAAGGTCTGTTTGACTTGCCATCTCCGGGATCCTTCGTCAGGTGGTTGGGCTGCTTTCACGTGGGAGAGATGGATCCAAGAGGGCTTTTCTGCTATCCGGACTGCAGAAGGGGTACTGAGCAATACCTGGAATGGTCCTTGCCACCACACCTCTAGGTTCCCTCGACGGTGGTTGAGAACCCAAACCCACTGTCCAGGGTCCGGTGGCGACAACCTCTGGGCATTGTCTTCCAATGCTGCAGCTCTCTGTTCCCGCAGCTCCCTTACTTCTCTCTGAATCTGCTGCAATGCCTGTAGGGACTTGAGGAAAGTATGATTAGACATCTCTATTTCCTCTCTGGTGAGCTGGGGTACCAGTGGAATGGGTTGTCCAAACATAAGCTCATAGGGGGTCCATCTATTAGTGTTAGGTGTACACCTAACCCGGAACAGGGCAAAAGGGAGTAACTCTACCCAGTTTTCACCAGTCTCCTCTCTTAATTTAATTAGAGTTTCCTTTAATGTCCTATTCATTTGTTCTACTTGTCCTGAACTCTGAGGCCTGTAAATACAATGCAATTTCTAATCAATTCCTAGCCTCGTAGCTAATTCCTGGGAAATCTTAGAGATGAAAGCTGGTCCATTGTCAGATCCTATGGCTATAGGAATTCCATATCTAGGGATGATCTCTCTTAGCAGGATCTTGCAAACTGTGGAAGCAGTTTCACCCTTGGTGGGAAAGGCTTCCGTCCATCCTGTAAAAGTATCTATTAACACCAGTAGATACTTATGTCCTGCCTTTCCTGGAGTCATTTCTGTGAAATCTATTTCCCATAACTCTCCTGGGCACTTTCCCCTATATCTAACTAAAGGGGAAAGCTTCTTGTTTATAGCATTGACCTTAGCACAAGCCTTACATCTAGAAACTATGGATTGCACAGTATCCCTAATCTGGGGTCCCCTGTAGTACTTCTTAATTAGTTGTTCTATCTTATTTTGCCCTAGGTGGGAACTTGCATGGATTTCCTTTGCAATCTCTCCTATAACTCCCTGGGGTAGGTAGAGTCTAGTGTCAGGTAGTTCTATCCACCCCTGCTTATTTCTTTTACCCCCTAATTGCTTTCCCTCTTGCTCTTCCTCAGGAGTATACTTAGGGTTGGGAGGCAGCACGGGTTGAGGCAAAAGCGGTAGAATGTCTGCAGTTCCTTCTTTTGCAGCTTCTCTGGCTACAATGTCAGCAAAACGGTTTCCTTGAATAATTGGAGAGTCCCCCTTTTGATGTCCTTTGCAATGAATTACGGCTACTTTAGAGGGAAGCCAAATGGCATCGAGCAGGGCTAAAATCTCAGTTTTATTCTTAATTTCTTTTCCCCCTGCTGTTAGCAAGCCTCTTTCTTTGTAAATGGCACCATGAATGTGAGCAGTGGCAAAGGCGTACCTGCTGTCTGTGTAAATGTTGGCCACTTTGCCCTCAGCTATCTGGAGGGCCTGTGTAAGTCCAATTAGCTCTGCTCACTGTGCAGAAGTACCTTTTGGTAATGCTCTCTGCCATAAGACACTGTCCTGGGTAGTTACAGCTGCTCCTGCATATCTTTGTCCATCTCGGACATAACTGCTTCCATCAGTGAACAGCGTGAGGTCTGCCTTCACATAGGCCTGGTCCCTGAGGTCCAGTCTGGCCCCTGTGACAGTGTCCAATATCTGTCTGCAGTCATGGACCACTAATGGGTCTGGCAACGGTAGCAAGGTGGCAGGATTTAAGACTGCCATCTTCAAGAACTGCACTGCTGGGGGATTCAATAACTGTGCTTGGTACTGTGTCAATCGAGCATTGGAGAGCCACCTATCCAGTGGGGCATGCAGCACTTGTTCTAGATAGTGTTCTCCAATAACCTGGATGTCCTGACCCAATGTCAGTTTGTTGACCTCCTTAACTAGGATTGAGGTAGCAGCAAGTGCCCTTAAACAGGTTGGCCAGCCAGACACTACGGGGTCTAGCTTCCTGGATAGGTATGCTACAGGCCTCTTCCATGGCCCAAGCTCTTGGCTGAGGATTCCCAAGGCTACCCCTCCCTTCTCAGCAATGTACAACTGGAAAGGTTTGGCCATATCTGGTAGGGCCAATGCTGGGGCAGCTACTAGGGCCTCCTTCAGTGCCTGGAAAGCCTTCCTTTCCTTGTCTGTCCAAATAAACTGTTCTTCTTTGCCCCATGTGAATTCGTGGAGGGGCCTGGCCAGCTCTGCAAATCCTAATATCCAGAGTCTGCAATATCCTACTGCTCCCAGAAATTCTCGCACTTGCCTTTTGTTAGTGGGTTCTGGGATCTGCAACACAGTTTGAATCCTTTGACTGGATAATGTCCTTTGTCCCCCTTGTAAGTTATATCCCAAGTAACTTACAGTTTGGGTGACAATCTGGGCCTTCTTGGCAGAGACTCGATACCCCATCTGCTGGAGATCCTGGAGTAGGTCTAAGGTGGCCGTCTTACATTGCTCTTCTTTGGCTGCAGTGATGAGGAGGTCATCCACATATTGGAGCAACACAGTTAAAGGGTGGGCAGCTCGAAACCCCTGCAAGTCTTCTTCTCTCTGTTGTGCCTCAAGTTGCTTGTCTTCTATTTCACTAATCCTCTCTTCTATCTGACCTGTTCTATTAGCTAAGCTTGTTACTTCGTTTTTCAGCTCGTGAATTGAATTTTTCACCTCTGTTTGATTTGTTTTTATAGTTTCAATTTCCTTGGATATATATTCTTTGTGTTCATTGAGTTGTTTTCTGAGCTCCCTAAATTGCTTTTCTGTGTTTTCTTGTATATCTCAGAGGATTTTTAGGATTTCTATCTTGAATTCTCTGTCATTTAGCTCCAAGGTTTCCAATATATTAAATTTTTTCTCCATAGATTTTTCCTCATCTAGCTGTGTTACCTCTCTTTCTTTTGTATCCATGATATTCAATTTTCTCTTCCTTAATGGCATCTGAGGGTGGTTTTGTTGATAGTATTAATGAGATTTAATAAAGAATAAAAAGTTAAAAAAATTAAAAATCAAAAAGAGTTGTTTTTTAAAAAAAAATTAATAATGAAATAAAGAAAAATAAAATAAAATAAAAATTTAAAAAAAAGGAAATTATTCCCCCCCTTCCTTTTTTTCTCTCCTCTCCTCTCCCCTTTTTCTTGAGAAAATCTTGTGGTGAACTGTGAATTATAACAAACAATGCCTGTAATGGAGGGCCTGAATTGGGGAAAAGTAATAAAGGGGCAAAAAAAAGAAAAAGAAAGAAAAAAAAGAAAAAAGAAGGGGGTATGGACCCACAAAAAGAAAATAAGGAAAAAATTTGGGTCAAGAATAAAATGATTTGCTTTTAGGTGTTGGTTGACTAAGAGTTATGATGAGAGGAATAAAAGGAAAACAGAAAAATGAGGGGGGGAATTAAAAAATTACTATTGTATTTAGTGGAACAAGAACTAGATAAAATGGAGAGCCAGGGATGGAAGCACTGCTAGTGAGTTAAAAAGGTGAAGTAAAAATCCCCCAAAATGCCACAAACATAAGTTTGAGTCCCAGATAAGATAATTTGTTTGTTATTGATGTTTGAATGAGAGGAGATGTAAAGGAGAAAGGAAGAAACTAATATAGAGGGAGAAAAGAAAGAGAGAGAGAGAAAAAAAAAGAGGGAACCACTAAAAGAAGGAAAAAGAAAGGAGAGAGAGAGATAGAGAGAGAGAGAGAGAGTTAAGGGTTTTGGAGTGCAACCCTCATAGAGAGAAAGGAAGGGGAGAGAAAAGATAATGGGAGATGTAACACTTATGGGTAGTGTAGTTCAAGGAGAGGAGAGAGTAAGATCGGCAAAGAGTTAATCAGCCAAATTGGAGGAGGAAAAAAAATATCAAGAATGAAGATAAGAGAAACAAACGAACAAATATAATAAAATGGGATAGGTTATAAAGTCTGCAGATTATTCTTGATTTTGAGAGGTTATCTTCTTGCTTTTTCTTTTCTCTCCCTCTTCCTGGTTGGTGACTCTGTACCCCGGGTTCTGCCCCTTTGGCACGCTCAGGTAGAGGTTTGCAGTTGATAAGTCTCTATGGCAATGTCATATATTGTGCTTTAGTCTTGTTGGCAGTCGAGGCTCATTAGCATTTATAGGCTCCGACAGTGAGAGAGTCCGTGTTCCTGGAGCCTTTCTCCTAGTCTTTCCTTCCTCAATTAGTAGCCTGATAATCCAGCTATGGGGTTGCTGCTGCCTCTGACTGGATAGTAAGTGGCTCAAAGAGCTGGCAACTCACCACTCTATTTTCACTCAGCACAGGGCTCTGGGTAAGGCTCAGTCAGTCAGAGCTGCTAGCATAATCAGGCGGGCTTTCCGCCCACTCAAAGACCTCTGGCTCTGCCATTCTGTCCGGTAACACAGGCGGGCACCCACTTCCGGGGTGCTTGGAGGAAACTCTCGCTATCTGCGCACGCAGACCAGGATATCCGGCCAGCAGTCTCACACTCTGAGTGAAACCCCCAACTGCATGGAAAAGTTGCAGCGTTGGAATTGGCTCTCGCTCCGTCCCCGTGCGCGGCTTTTGCAAGGCGCTGGGGTGACCCGAGATTCCGCTTTGGCCCACACAAAGGCCCCTGACTCTGCCCCTCTGTGCGATAACACAGGCGCACACTGCCGAGGCACTTGGAGGAATCTCTCACTCCCTATCTGCGCGCGCAAACCAGGATATGAGGCCGGCCGCGTTTCCCTCTGAGTGAAACCCCCACCAGCACGGAAAATTTCCACCGTTGGAATTAGTTCTCGCTCCCTCCCGTGCGCGGCTTTCCCAGGGCGCTGGGGCTGCCCAGAGATTCTGCTTTCAGCCCACAGAAAGGCCTCTTACTCTGCCTCTCTGTGGGGTAACACGGGGCTTAGGAAGAAATCTCTCGTCCACTAACTGCGCACCGACCAGGAGATCGGGTAAAATGGCTGCCCCGCTTGTCTTTCTTTGTTTGGGTTTGGCACGAATGTTCACTTGTATTGCCCGGGTTGCCACAGGATCAGTTTTTCCTCGGCTTGGATCTCCGTGCCACAGCCTGGTTCGGCCATTTGTGCCATGGCTTGGATCTATTCACCCCCTTTGCCCGCCTCAGTTTCTATATTCACAGTTACCAGAGAAAGCCGCCCTGTTTAGGTTAGTGAGGAAGGCAGAGCATTTCTTACTCCCTATTTCCTTCGGGGTTTGGTTATATATTTAACCAATTTTTCACTCGACCATAACTTCGGGTGTATTGCGAAGCATCTGGAGGCTCCAAGTATAGGTTTTTCTGTTTCTGGTTGAAGATCTTGTTGAGTTTTGGGGGAGATTTATCGGTATCGCTTCCTACCCTGCCATTACTTTGACATCGTCCGCCTGGCTGCTGCTTTTAAACCCTGCAACAGAGCCCGGCGATACTGGAAGAGTGCTTCCCTTCCCCCTGAGGTATTTGGGTCCCAGGTCGGGGGCTGTTTGGGAAGGACATTCTAGACTTCCCCATCCATTCCCCTGTCCTCTAAAACTGCCTTTGCTGCTTCTCTCATTATTCTATTTCTTTCTTCTGTAGTAAAAAGAGTTTGTAAGACCTGTTGGCAGTCATCCCACGTTGGCTGGTGGGTCCTAAAAACTGTCTCAAGCAAGGATATTAGTCCCTGTGGTTTCTCAGAAAAAGGAGGATTTTCCTGCTTCCAATTGTACAAATCACTGGTGGAAAAAGGCACATAGATGAAGCAAGGGGGTGCTCGTGGACCAGCATCTGGTGCCGGCGGCGCTTCCCGGAGCGGTAAAATGGCTGCGCTCCCCTTGGCACCTCCCGCAGGAGACAAAGGCAAAATGGCGGCATCTCCTGCTGAAGGAGAAGGCGAATATATCGCCCCCCCTCGGGTGTGTGGTCAACTCAAAAATCCACTTACATCCTGCTGCATGGAATCAGGTTCTCCCTGCCACCGATAGGGAGGAGGGAAATTTACTGGGTCTAAGGGATCCTCCAGCAGTTCAGGCAAGACATGGTAAATTCTAGATGATGGTACAGTGGACTGTACCGGGGAATTGGTCTTCTCATTTTCCTTCCTACTGCCTTTCTCTGCCCTCTGGTTACTTGCAGTAACACATACTGCCCTTCTCTCTCTCTTGCCATTCTTTATGTACTTTCTGATATACCCTGGCTTATCTGTGGCAATATCAACCCACACATCTATATACAAATATTGGTCTGGATGGGGCACCTGGTAGATAATAGCTTGGACAGCAAACACAATAGGAAGATCAAAAGTTCCCTCAGTGGGCCACCCTATGTTGAAGGCGGGACATTCTAACTGACTCAGGGTCCGGAGGGTCTCTCGGTCTGGAGGTGGCCCTCTGTTCCCCTGGGCTCTTTTCTGAAAATCAGAAAAGTTGTTTAGCAGGCACTCAAGTGGAGAACCGGGTACAGACTCTTGTTGTCCCATTCTTCTGTATCCCACTTTGTCTGCTTCTAAACCTTCAAGAATTAACAAAACAATTATCAAAATACCCCAACCAATAAGCAAAAAAAAAAAAAAAGGCTAGAGTAAAAGATTATCTCACACTCAATTCAGGCATTTGCACACAGACAAAACGCAGCACAGCGCGGCGCAGAAATTCCTAATGTGACCGGTCACTTCTAGAGTTAACTCCTAGAGTTAACAATTCCTTTCAGAAAACAGCATCCCATTCTGAAAGCCCTGGGTAGGTTACCAGTGGCATCCCACCTACTATCTCAGGTTTATATGCTCTGGAGCTCAAAAACAAAACCAAATGAGGATCCTCAAAGAGTACTTACTCAGCTGTCCCTCTAGTCTCCGACCAAAAACTCCACCAAGGGAAATCCCGGGCGAGCCCCCAGAGATGTAGCATCCACCGGGTACAAGAACAAACGTCGGAGACTTTCAGGAGTATAGATGTAACTTTATTGACCAGTTTTACCTGTGCAGGGGTAAATTCCTGAGGTGTCCAGAGACACTGTGCTCACAAGGAGCTGCAGATGGGAATCGCACCTAGCGCTCACAGCTAAATCTTTTTATAAGCTAAGCAAGCAAGCCTAATACAGAAGCAGATGTGGCGGTAACCTATTTGCTAAGGGGGCTGCACATAGCATAGCAACAGGGGCTGGGGTCTAGCTCATTGGCGAATTCCAAACCTAAACTTCTGATAAGGGTCTTTTAACCAATAGAATGCAAACGTTTGTCTCTTTTTTTTCTTTCTCTCTCTTCTCTCTCAGCCTCCCAGAGTCCCTATCTGTCTCTGCTTCTTGAATGACCTTGGACATGTTATTCCTAACAGAACAGGAGCAGGACCTGCCTGTAACCCTTAAGTTCCCTGTTCCATTAGTGTCCTGCTTATTTTCTGATCTTCTCTTGGTCCTTACAGTACCCAGATCCCACACTCCAAAGAGGAGGTTCTCAGGGACCCAGAAGGCATGGGAGCTTCCCCCATGGACACTCAGCTAGTGACTGCAGTAGCCTTGTTACCTAACAGGGACCCTCAGTAGCTGCTGGAACCTCCTGGGAATCACCTCATTCTCTAGTCAAAGGCAGTCACTATCACTACTTTTTGGGAATAAAGCAACAAAATTCTTAATAATCAATGTGTAAACAAAAGTAAAAGTGAATTTTTAAAAAGTTAATGATAGCATAATTATTATATACACAACTCATAAAATGAGAATATTATAAACTATGAATAAATAAAACTAAATGAAAAAGTCTTAAAAAAATCAATGACTTGGCCTTTATGTCAAGAATCTAGGGGAAAAAATACTTCATTGGATCCACACATAACTGGTCAAGAAAGACATGGCATGCAGACACAATGGAATGTAAATGAGCCAAAAAAAAAAAAAAATGAAATCCTGCAATTGGCAACAACTTGGATGGACCCAGAGGGGATTATGCTGAGTGAAATAATTCAGAGAAAGATTTCCTTTTCACTTAGATTTCATATTTTTAACATCATCAAATCAAGCAAAACAAGACCAAAACAGACTTACAGAGATGGAGAGCAAACTGATGGCAGCCAGAGGGAGAGGGTGGAGGGATGGTGAGAAGGGGTATGGATGACGGCAGTGTGTGTGACAAGTTTACAGGGAGACACGTGAGTACTGGACACCATGTGGAAAGCACATCGTTAAGGTACATAGATATCAGATCAGTGCTGTACAGCTGAAACTAATATAATATTGTATGCCAACTAGACTTTAATAATAATATTCAAATCAAAATAATTAGTACTTGAAATCAATATAATTTTATTAAGCAGTGTCATGCCAATAAATTCAATGAGACTCATGGATATAGAGAAAAGTGAAGTGGTTACAGGGCTGAAGGGTGGGGAGAGAGAGTTGGGTGAAAAGGGTGAGAAGAGGGACAAACATATGGTGACAGAAAAGGATTTGACTTTGGTGATGGGTATACAACATAGTCGAATGTCAAAATGAGGTGAAGATGTTTGCCCAACATCTATGTGATCTTGTTGATCAATATCACCCTGTTACATTTAATTTTCTAAGTGAAAAGAAAAGGATTAAATGACCAAAGAAATTTTTTTGAAGTCATAAGCAAACTTTTTCAACAATTTGATGTGAATTATTTAGAAAAAATGTATTTAAAATGGACACCTTCAGGTATAAAACATCCTAAATGAACATGATAAAAATAAAATCTCTATCACCCTATATATAAATTAAATACATTTTCTGTGTCATCAAAAACTGTCCCAAACTGACATCCTGTTCAGGGAGCTTTACTGGTGACTTCTTTTACATTGCTATAAAAAAATACACTCATACACTGAAATTACACACACTTTACATAGTGAAAGAAAAAGAAGGAATACATCCTAACTTTTTTTTTATCAGGCCAAGAAAATATTGATACTGTCAACCAAAGGCTGTCACAGCCAATTCAATGCCAACAAGACTTCCCAAGATACCAGTGTCCCCCGAGAAAGTCACCCTCATCTGCACACAGATTAGTGACCGGCCCTGTGGCCCACTCTCTGTACCCACCACCCAGGTCCACTCCCTACTGGCTTCTACTTATCTCTCAGTTACCCTGTTTCTCTGTCATGGTCAGTTCTCCCATTTGTTTGACTGTGACCCCATATTTTACACACAATACCCACCGTCTCTGTGTGTTTGAAGGAGTCATGACTGTGGAGTATGCCTTCATCAGCCCCTCCTGTGGAGTCTGATGCCATATTCATCACAGTGTCCACACCCGGATGTGTCATCATTGCCCAGGACACCTGCCAGACTGCACCCTGCATGTCTCAGGGACCATGGCCTCCTCACAAGGCTGAGCAGAGATGTCATTGTCACCTCTCTCCAGGGAGGGAAGGAGACCCAGAAAGGCACAATTCCTGCTCAGGGCTGTTGTAGACTGCAAGTGGCAAAAAGCCTCTGTAAATTCAAGGCTTAGCAAAAGGCTAAGTTCTCCCCCTTCCAACTCCATATTGGCTATGATGTTGAGTATTTGTCTCCACTTCATTTGCTTGCTTAAGTTGCTGGACAGCAATTTACATGCCCTTCCTCTTACTCTTTGTTCAGATGTTGGTTGATTTCGCTTATGCATGGTAGGGGGATTCCAGTTGTTGCCTTGGAACAGTTCCTGCTTTTGCCTCAAATGTGAAACTCTGTATCAAGGATTTCCTTGATTTGCATATGGCTATATAATAAAGCAAACTGGGGTTATGGGGCACTCGGATATTGCCATCAGCATTGAATAGGCTTTCTGACCTGATCCTTTTTTTTTTTTAATGAATCTGTTTTCTTAATTTTTCATTGTTCTCACTCAAGACCCAGAATTACGAGCTGCGCTGGTCCGCAGCACAGGGTTGACAGTCCACACACTTTACAGCTATTCTTTCCATTACATTCTGAATTTCCTCTGGCCCAGTGTTTGCAGACAGAATTCAGGGAGAGAAATGGGGTCCTGCTCAAGAGAGGAAGGGGAAGTGAGGAGGGAGAAATGACTCATGTTTTGAGAGAAGCCCTGGTGAGAAAGAGGGTACTATTTATAGAGCAAGAACATTACTAAAGGGAAGTATTAGGAAGAGAGAGAACAGGCCAGAGAGAAGGTTTTGCTTCCCTCTGTGAGTCTGTGAACAGTGTTATAAAATTCTCCAGGCGCGTCTGTCTTCCAAGGGTCTTATCCTTGATAGAATGGCCCTGTGGGCTCCTCCAGCCACCAGAGGAGAGTGGAACAATGTCAGTTCCTCACTCTCTTTTCCTTCACACACAGTCACTAAATTTAGATAGTTCTGCTCTCTGAACCTTCCTTGCCCATGTTTCTTGGCTCATTGTCACAGTCCATGCCCAGCTGAGGACAAAAAAAATACCACTGAGGACCAAGGGCAGCAGCACCACACTGCCCATCCTCAAAGTTATTCTCAGTCTCAGTGAGCTTTGGGAAAAGAGAGAGATGATGTACTCTCCTTTCTTAGAATCTGGTCTTATGGAGACCCCAGAACTCAGGAGGCTCAGTGAGGTTGGGACTTCTATGTGGAGGAGAGATGTGCTCAGCCCAGATCTGATCCCAACACTCAGGGGTCCAAACTAAGCCTGGAACTGATTTGTGGGAGGGGACAATTCTCAAAGGGACTCACTTCCAGGCCTGTGTTGGCGTCTAAGTGAGCAGGTTCAGGTTGTTGAGCCCATCCCCCCAAACCTACTGCTTTAGCTCAGTAATCCTTCTGGGCAGCTGGGGAAACAGAATATTTGGGTTAATGGTGACAAGTCTTGAAAGGCCTGGGGTGTCAGCTGGAGAAAGTGAGGGAAGATGTGGACCCCTGAAATTTGAGATCAGATGCATTTCTAGGGGTATTCCTGATATTCTCCATATGATTTGTTAGTGGCCTCATGGTCAACAAAGTGAGCTCTGTGACAGTCCGGTGTGAGTGGTCTCTGCAGGCTGATGTCTACAGTCTGTAGAAAGAAAACGGGTCCAGGGCCTGGATTATGAAGATCCCACTGGATTTCAGGAACAAGACCAGCTTTCTCATTGAATCCATGAGCTCAGACACAGCAAGACAATACCAGTGTGCATAGTACAGTGAGTGACCTCCTGATCCTGGTGGTGACAGTGAGAGGGAAAAACTGGTCTTCTCTACAGTGGGCTCCTTGTCCCAGGTGAAGAGGAATGGAGGGAGGCCTCAAGGGGTCTCACCTCTCACAAACCATACCCACAGTCCATGGAGTGATGCTTCTTCTTTGCCTTAGGATATTACAGAGCTCCCTCCCTCTCAGCCATCTTTACCTTCTGGTGGCCTCAAGAGGGACCGTGTCCATCTTGTGTGGCTCACAGAACACATCAGGCACTTTCTCTCTGTTGAAGAAGAGAGGATCTGACTCCCCCCAACACGTGAAATCCAGAAAACATGCTGGGAGGTGGTCGGCTGTCTTCCCTGTGAACCTTGTGGGCACCTCCCATGTGGGAACCTACAGATGCCATGGTTCTCCCATCTCTTATCCTTATGTGTGGTCACAGCCCAGTGACCTCTCCATCTCAAGTTCACAGGTGAAATAGCCTACATTTGGCTTTATTTTTTTCTTGTGTCCAAAATCACTTGCATAGGCCTGGTGTCCACTGGAGTTATGGAGGTCATGAGCGTTCACTGACACTGGCCTCCTAGGGATAGAAACAGATGGAAAGCTTAGGAATTGACCAGGGAGAAGTTTCACTGCAGCCAAGTGGGCACTGTCCAGTATGGGTGTCCTCCAAATGAAACTATCCCCTTCAGCCCAGGTATGTATGAGGAGTCCTCTCTCTAGACAATACTGGGCTCGCTCATGTTGCCTGAAGACAACCTGGCACTTCAGTGTCACACAGAGGCCGGCTCTGAAGATTTGCTCTGAACAAGGACCAGGGGCTCACAAACCCTCAGTGTCTTGATGAACAGCACAAACCCATCTTACACCTAGGCCATGTGAACAACACTCATCAGGGTCAGTACAGGTGCTACAGTGGACACAGACTCTCCACCAGTGCCCCCTGGACATCTTGATCATAGGTGAAGAGCCCTGTCCTGGTCCATGTACTGATTGTCATCTCACACTTTGGGGCTAAGGATCACGCTGGTGGTGATGGAGTCCAGGAGAGGGTCCTGGAGCAGAAACTGAGATGGGGCAGTGGTCTAAGAAGAGGGAGTGAATAGTGGGAAGTTTTTGGCATAGAAAGAAAAGATACCACCCAGAGGGACTGAGAAGAGATGACAGGGCGTCACAGACAAAGTTTCTGGAGAAGAACTTTGTCTTTCAGCTCAAGGTCAAAGGCATGTGGAAGGAGGTTCACTCTCTATGCATCATAACATTCCTTTCTCCAGAAATGTACATGAAACCCTCCTTCTCAGCCCAGCTAGAACCCTTAGTGCCCTGGGGAGGGAACGTGACCCTGCAGTGTGACTCTAAGATCTGGTTTGACAACTTCCACCTGCACAGGTTGGGGTCACGGGATCCTCCCCAGCACCTTCATCTGCAGGACATGTCTGCACCCTCTCAGGCCACCTTCACCATCAGTGCTGTGACCTCAGGTCACAAGGGGACCTACAGGTTGCTGCAGCTCAAACAGCAGCTCCAGTATCTGCTGTCTCTTTCCAGTGACACCTTAGATGTTGTAATCTCAGGTGAGAAGCCCCAGCCCATGTCCATTGAGGGAGCAGAATTTCAGCTCACAACCTGTCCCAGGAGAGCCGAGTGCTAAGATGGGAAAGAAGGAGAAAGAGTCAGGTCATCAACAGGGAGAAAACAATCACACAAAGAGATGGCGAACAGGAGGGGTCACACACTCACCCCATGTCTTACCCCATCCGTGTGTCCAGTCCATGCAGGGTGTGTGCAGGAGAAAGACTGCAGAGTGTGAAGGAAGGGCAGACGTTTGGGGAATAAAAATGGGACTAAAAATGACATAAGGAAGCAGTCCCAGTTTCACGTCTTCCTCCTCCCCCTATTTCATGCGGTAATTGGGGTCTGCATACCCCCACCCCCATTGGCAAATGGATAACAAAGTTTCTTATATCAGCCATGTCTCTCCAGACCCTGGGCAGTACTTCCCACCTCATTCCTCAACATTTCAAACAGGTACATAAGCGATGTCTTTCAAAGGACTTGGTTGAACAGGTATGGATGAAGGGAGATGGCCTCATGTTTCAAGCAGCACTGAGGTCACTGGTGTCCGTTGTGGTCAGTGTGAGAGGAAATGCAGGAAGGGAGGGTGCCCAGCTTAGTCTGGAGGAAAGGAGCAGACTTCACGTCTGCCTCTGTCCGTGGTGCTGATTCTAGGATCCTGAGAGTCATTCTGGCTCCTATGGAACCAGGCCATAGAAAGATGGAGTAAAGGGGGCCTTTCGACTCCACAAAAAGATTACTAGAAACAATAAACCAATACAGTAAGGTCGCAGGATACAAAATTAACATACAGAAGTCCATAGCATTTCTATATGCCAACAATGAAATATTAGAAAACGAACTCAAAAAAACAATCCCCTTCACGTTTGCAACAAAAAAAATAAAATACCTAGGAATAAACATAACAAAGAATGTAAAGGACCTATATAAAGAAAACTACAAGGCATTGCTAAGAGAAATAGAAAAAGACACAATGAGATGGAAAAATATTCCTTGTTCTTGGATAGGAAGAATAAATATAATTAAAATGGCCATATTACCCAAAGTAATATATAAATTTAACGCAATTCCCATCAAAATTCCTATGACTTTTTTAAAGAAATGGAACAAAAAATCATCAGATTTATATGGAACTATAAAAAACCCCGAATAGCCAAAGCAATCCTAAGGAAAAAGAATGAAGATGGGGGCATTACAATACCTGACTTTAAACTATATTATAGGGCCATAATAATCAAAACTGCATGGTATTGGCAGAAAAATAGACACTCAGACCAATGGAACAGAATAGAAAGCCCAGAAATAAAACCACATATATATGGTCAAATAATCTTTGATAAAGGGGCCAACAACACAAAATGGAGAAAAGAAAGCCTCTTCAACAAATGGTGTTGGGAAAACTGGAAAGCCACATGCAAAAGAATGAAACTCGACTACAGCCTGTCCCCGTGTACTAAAATTAATTCAAAATGGATCAAAGACCTAAATATAAGATCTGAAACAATAAAGTACATAGAAGAAGACATAGGTACTAAACTCATGGATCTGGGTTTTAAAGAACATTTTATGAACTTGACTCCAATGGCAAGAGAAGTGAAGGCAAAGATAAATGAATGGGACTACATCAGACTAAGAAGTTTTTGCTCAGCAAGAGAAACTGATATCAAAATAAACAGACAGCCAACTAAATGGGAACTGATATTTTCAAACGACAGCTCAGATAAGGGCCTAATATCCAAAATTTACAAAGAACTCATAAAACTCAACAACAAACAAACAAACAATCCAATAAAAAGGTGGGAAGAGGACATGAACAGACACTTCTCCCAGGAAGAAATACAAATGGCCAACAGATATATGAAAAGATGCTCAGCTTCATTAGTTATTAGAGAAATGCAAATCAAAACTACAATGAGATACCACCTCACCCCTGTTAGATTAGCTATTATCAACAAGTCGGGTAATAACAAATGTTTGAGAGGCTGTGGAGAAAAAGGAACCCTCATACACTGTTGGTGGGAATGTAAAGTAGTACAACCACTATGGAGGAAAGTATGGTGGTTCCTCAAAAAACTGCAAATAGAACTACCTTATGACCCAGCAATCCCTCTACTGGGTATATACCCCAAAACCTCAGAATCATTGATACGTAAGGACACATGTAGCCCCATGTTCATAGCAGCATTGTTCACAGTGGCCAAGACATGGAAACAACCAAAAAGCCCTTCAATAGAAGACTGGATAAAGAAGATGTGGCACATATACACTATGGAATACTACTCAGCCATAAGAAATGATGACATTAGATCATTTATAGCAAAATGGCGGGATCTTGATAACATTATACGGAGTGAAATAAGTAAATCAGAAAAAAACAAGAACTACATGATTCCATACATTGGTGGAACATAAAAACGAGACTAAGAGACATGGACAAGAGTGTGGTGGTTACCAGGGGTGGGGGGAGGGAGGACGCAGGAGGGAGGGAGGGAGAGATTTAGGGGGAGGGGGAGGGGCACAGAGAAAACTAGATAGAGGGTGACGGAGGACAATCTGACTCTGGGCGAGGGGTATGCAACATAATTTAATGACAAGATAACTTAGACATGTTTTTCTTTGAATATATGTACCCTGAATTATTAATGTCATCCCATTAACATTAATAAAAATTTATAAAAAAAAAAAAAAAAAAAAAAAAGGGGGCCTTTCACTCTTAGGTTAGGGTGATTGGATCCAGTGAAAGTCCGAGCTGAAGAGAAGTTGGCTCAGCCTCCTGTGAGAGAAAGCCCACTGACAAAATTCTATCTGTATCTCAAATTTACTTCTGCCACTTGTCAAGGCAGAATCTCATTCTGGATTTGAAAGATACACAAACAAAATAATATACAAATGGCATATTGTAGACTTGTACACTAAAACCTATATAATGTTATTAACCAATTTAATTCAAATACATTTAATTTTAAAAAACCCAAATGTTTGAAATGTTAAAAATGGGGCAAAATAATCTTTGGACTGGTTTTGAGCATTGTACCTCAAATAACTACAAACATGACAAGCAACAGAAGTTATGATGACTGCACTAATTGGCTATTTTTCTGAAACTTAAAAGTGTGTTTTAGAATGAACATTACTATTTAGCTTATTTGCACCAATAGTAGTGCCTTTCTTCTATGGATGTAATTGCTACACTTCCCTTTCTCATAAATGCCCTGTGCCTCTGTCTTCTGTTTGAACAAGTTTTAGGCTCTGTCTGAGTCCAAGGAACCTAAATAGCTATACTTACTGATCCCTAATAAATGCTTGTTGCCTTTCATTTGGAAGACGTTTTTATTTTTAGATTATCACTGTCATCTTACAGATTTGTAGATATGTCTTAAATGTTCTCAGTACCAGTCCATTGTCTTTTTAATTTTTTTGTTTATTTAAGTGAGAGGATGGGGAGGCAGAGACAGGCTCCTGCATGTGCCCGAATGGGGTTTCACCAAGCAAACCTAATAAGGTGCAATGCTTTGCCCACCTAAGCCCCTTGCTCCATTGCATATGGAGCAATTTTTTGGCACCTGAGATGGAGGCCATGGAGCCATCCTAAGTACCTGAGGACAACTTGCTCCAATAAAGCCAAAGCTGCAGAAAGGGAAGACAGAGACAGAGAGAGAGAGAGAGAGAGAGAGAGAGAGAGAGAGAGAGAGAAGTGAGAGGAGGAGGGGTAGAGAAGAAGATGGGCATTTTTTCAGTGTGCTCTGACTGGAAATCAAACCGAGGAGATTCACACACCAGGCAGATGCTCAACCACTAAACAAACTGGCCAGGACCCCATTGGCTTGCATAGACATTGTAAATATCCTTTCTCAATGTGTGGTTTTAAAAAAAACTTTTGCAGGTGTTCATCAGAAACAGGACTTCTTAATATTTTTTAAAATTTTATTTAGACAATTAAATTGAACAGGGTGACATTGGTCAAACAGAGTACACAGATTTAGAGAAAACATCTCCACATCATTTGGACTGTTGGTTATGCTGTATACCCAGCACCCAAAGTCAAATCATCCTACGTCACCCTATATTTTGTTTCTCTATATGCCCCTCCCCAACCCCTCCCTCTCCTCCCTTTTTAGTGTGCTTCCATGTACCATATTTCCAATCAATTTGTGAATGTATATCCATTTGAAGAGTCACTTGCTTATGAGATAGTCTCCTCTGTTTCATACAAGAGAACAAGAAATTAATTTACTTTTCACATTTTGATCTGCAGCCCTTGTGTCACCAATTACTATAAATGCTGTGAGGAGGACGCATGTCCACCTTGTTCCACAAACTCACCCAACTGGTCCAGCACAATGAGCTCAAAAATCCATGCTCTCCCCACTGCACTGAGAGCATGTGTTGATCTGTTGCCAGTGGCTCTACATGTGTGGTCTGGTCTGGACCCTTCTCTCAATGGACCAGGCATCCCTGCTTTTCAATTTCTCAAACCTCCAAAATCTCCATCTAACCCTGTAATACTTCATCTCATTTCCTCTATATCTCAGGCAAGAAGCATTCACATCACATTTGTGGGGTGGGTTTTTCTCACTGTGGTCAAAATAACAAAAGTAGGACCAAGAGAGGCAGTATTTTGTTTGAGTTTCCTTCAACCATTCCAGTGGTAGTGTCACAATTCCTATCTAGTGTGTGTGTGTGTGTGTGTTTGTGTGTGTGTGCGTGCGTGCGTGCATGTGTGTTATCAGATCCACCACCTTCCTAAGTTCTGAGATTGGCACTCTCATTTTTTTTTCTTTAATTCACCCTCCACGTATGAGTCTAACTTTCATTTCAAATATGTCTATATGTATTTTCCAAAATCCTTCCTTGGTTCTCATGGTCTTCAGGGTAAATCCAAACATTTTGTTCTGAACTCAAGATAGTTCATGATCATCCATATGGGACCCTCCAAACTCAGTTCTCACTACTGCTTCTTTCTTTTTTACTTCTGTTTTTTTGAAGCAGACTGGTACATTTACCTTGTAAACACACACACACAAACCGAGCTATTAATTATATTCATGCTTCCCCATATCTTCTTTTTACAGCCATTTAGAATTCACAAATCTCCTCCAAATTCCACAGATAAACACATGAAATAGACATAACACAGATTCCTTCTTCTTATTGCTCTTCTCAAATGTGTCTGTGACTGCTAAGGGGTATGTAAGGATTACATGGTAAAGCCATGTAAGCCATTTGTATGACATAGTGTGACACACAATATTGGGGTCCAATTACTGTTTATATTTAATTTTTATTCTCCAATATTGTATTTCTGGAATCTATTTTTTCATGTATCAGATGATCTTTTTTTTCTATGAAATGAAAAGCAGGGAGGCAGAGAGACAGACTTTGTCATGGGCCAACCAGGATCCACCCGGTTTGTCCACTAGGGGTTGATGCTATGCCCATCTGCACTGTTGCTCCATTGCAACCAGAGCTATTGTAGCACCTGAAGTGGAGGCCATGGCGCCATCCACAGCCCTCTGGATAACTTTGCATTAATGGAGCCTTGGCTGAGAGAGGGGAAGAGAAAGATACTTAGAAAATTAAATTTTTTAGAGTGACATTGATAAATAAGTGTACATAGGTCTAGCCTTGGCTAGACCTTATGCATTGGCTAATCCTTAAATGGATTAGAACACTGTCTCAAAGCAAAGAGGTTGCCAGTTCAATCCCTGGTCAGGGCACATACAGGAACACATTGATGTTCCTGTTTCTCTCTTTCAACTTTCCTCTCTTTCTCCCTAAAATCAATAAAATGAATATTAAAAAAAGAAAGAAAGAAAAGAGAGAGAGAAAGAATACATAAGTTTTAGGCAATCTTTATCCATTTAGCCATCCATGAACACCGAGGGTACTTCCATATGCTGGTTATTGTAAATAATACTATAATAAACATAGAAATGCATAAACCTTTTCAAATTAGTGTTTTCATTTTCTTGGCATAAATACTCCAATTAAATAAATTTAAAAACTCATTTCCCCAGCTACACATGCCAAAACTCAAGTGCTTAGAAGGTACAAGTCACTGCTGATTGCCATGTACCACAGAGCAAGTGCAGAACATTGTCATGCTGATGGAACAAGAGAGCTCTTCTACATGGATGATCCCCATAAAGATCTCATGGATCTCGGTCTCAGACAGACAACGATCATATCAAACATCAATTATGAGATGGCCATGTCTAGTGCAATGGAGTAACAAGGTGAATCTCCCCATGGAATGACTTATCAACTCTTAAAGTCATGAAAATTTCTGCCATTTGTAGTTTCACCCAAACTCTTAGACCACCACCTCCTACGAGTATATATATATTTTTTGGTATACACTGTCTTCCTTCAAGAAACCAAACATCCATTCTCAGCACACAATATGCCTGGGAATGTTGGCCTCTGTTGACCTATCATGACCTTTATATTTTTACTTTTTAATCAAATCACTATCTACACAAACAACCCATAAACTGCTACATACAATAAACTGTCACTCAGCTCTGACAATAAGGACCGGGTATTTCTCCACTGGGAAAATCCCTAGATTTATTCAATATTTCAGTGTAGACAAACATTCTATCACTGACATCTTCATCTCATGGTCTTAGTTACTTCCCTTCCAACGAGGTGAGTAACTTATCTCCACAGCCCAACATGCCGACTTAAAATTGCTGGCTCTGCACTGGTCCATCACACCTGGATCATGAACTTCATAAAACAGGAGTATGTATAGTCTTTGATCTTCTATGATTCACCACACCTCTGCCTGTGACTGCTTCTGGTCGGTCCTTTCTGGGGTATGTGGGAACCAGATGAGAACAATGGACATAATGGTCATGGTACACCCAGCATGTTCCAGCCACAAAGACACGCTGAGTATTTTTCTCTCTGAGGACCATTGCACTCAACTTTACCAATTCAAATACAGAAGTCTTTTAAAAGACCAAGCTCCTGCTTCTGTGTCCTGATTATTGAAAAAAAAAAAAAGACTAAGCTCCTGTCAAGTCAACGGCCAGTCCATTGTGTGGAAATTATTAACATACCTGGGATGAGTGTCTTATGCAAGGGTAGCCATTAATGGCATCTTTCTCTCCATGTTCTCTAACCAGAGATGGGAACCCAGCTAACACTCCCTTTATCAGTAAACTGGAGTGATCGACCTTCTTGGGGAATTATTGTACTCTGAGATTCCTGAATCGCTGCAGTGATTACCTTGGCTTCCCTCTTAGGCTGTTGCTAGGGCACAAAATTAATACCCTTGCAGATCCTAAACCTTGAGGGAAAAGATTAGTTAGCAGTGCAAACTCTCCTAATTTCCTGGAATGTAGGGAAGGGCTTGTGGTCCACTGTGCTGAAATACAAAACAAACATGTTCATTGAAGACAATCAATAGAAAGAGGAAGGCACAAATGTCAAACACAGTCTGGAAGCACATATTTAGGCAAAGAAGTGTTTTCGTATCACTTGAAGTCAGGCTTCATGGTCCAGTAAACTTCAGACTCACCTTTAGCTGTAGGGCTTACTTGAGGCAGAAAGAAACTTCTGAGTGGCTCTGATACTGGCGCTAATGCCACTTTTGACATGGTTCTGATGCGGCATTGCAGAAAGAGCATTTTACTGGAGTCACACTCGGAGACCCTTGGGTTTTTGCAGTAAGATGTATTTAGCATTGACATAGAAGATTGTTCACAGGTATTCAACATCTCATTTCCATTTGTCTTGTCAAAGAAAATGTCCAGGTTAGTCTTCAGTAAGCCCAGTATAAAGAACAAAGTCAAGGTATTCTGTGCCATGGTGTAACCCATATCAAAGCTCAGTTCAATCCAGGTGCTGCTCAAAGCCTGCCCTTGGGAGACACTCTTGAGAACATGGCAGGTCCTTGGAGATTCTATAAGTGAATGAGCAAAGTCAGCTTGTTTTCAAATAGGAAGAAGAGTCTGGGAAGAAATAGCTTCCCTTTAACTAACCAATCTGTTTCTTTAAAATTTTGCAAACTTCTGATGGTTCCTCCCACTAACCAATCAGATCCTTCTTCTAGGCTAGACTGACAGGCCACCATGACTGCCTTCTGTCTTCCACTGTGCAAGCCTTAAGGTAGAAGCACAGAAGCACCTCCTTCTCAGGCACTGGGACTGGAAGTGCCTTGCGGAAATATCCCCCAAATGGCTAGGGATTGAGTCCAAAGGGCTGAGGACACAATAGACTCCAAACTGTGTGGATGAGCCTATGAAGACTTTAGCCTTTTAGCAAATTAAGCTAAATGAGATGCTGAAGCTTCTTACTGAAGCACACTCTCCAAGTGTTATAAAATATAATATCTAACTCACCTTGCTCTCTTTCCCCATCAATGTCTAGCTGCCTGCTGATGTGACCAAGTCCACACTAAGCACATTTACCAGATGCCCCAAAGACTGAAGAACAAAACCCATTACAAGAGACCAGGTAGATAAAAGTGAAGTGGTTACCAGGCGGAGGAGGTTGTGGGAGGAGAGGTTGTAGGGGTAGGGAGTAAAGAGGGACAAATACATGGTGATGAAGGTTATTCGACTTGGGGTGATGGGCACACAACACAATCAAATGTTTAAATGGTATAAAAATATTTACCTGAAATGTATGAACTCTTATTGATCAATGTCACTGCATTAAGTTTAATCTTTTTAAAAATAAAATGGGAGAAAATAGGAGTTCAGGTAGATATGATCATGCCAACAGAAGCATTTTTACTATCAGCTTCTCAGAAACAGAGCCTTGCTTGACCCTCCATCAGCAGTGCTGAGACATGATGGCTACTTTTCTTTGATTCCATTTCACTGTTTTGTTGGTTTATGAGCCTATTTTCTAGAAAAAGTATTTCAGATCAGTAACTCTTTAGATGTTGGTGATCTTACCATCCTTTCTTTTCCATATTTTTTTATTAATAGAGTATTTCAACAAACCCAGTGAACACGCCATATCAGGGAATAACACAGTTTGTATTTGGTGTCTGAACAGAAAGCCCTTTGGTTAGTACCAAACATACCATGACTTCAAAACTCATCTAAGTTTGGATGATATGCCCTTCATGGCTGTGAGTTATATATTAAATTGGAGAAAAGTGTAGTTAATTCTGGGACTTGAGTAATTCTATGATCAATGGCAATGTTGAGAAATTACTGTAAGTGACTTTGTGTATTCAAATACATTCTCTCTTAACAAGTGACCTTTTCAGAAGTTACAGTTCCCCTTATAAGAACAAAACAGTTTATTCTTTGTGTTCACACAGGAAAACCCACAGAGAGAAATCTCCACAAGCACCTCCAATTTTGCTCTAAAGATAAAACCACAGAAAAATGTAAGCTTGTTTTTTCCTGGATGTGTATGCAGTACTGGGTGTGAGTGTGGGTGTGTGTGCCTGTGTTTGTGTCTGTGTGTGAGCCTGGGTGTATGAAGAAGGCAGAGGATGGTCTGGGGACAGCCTAGAAGACAGTCAAGGGTGACCATGGCTCTCTGTCCCTGTGAGCACGCTGCTGGGGAGACCCTGAATCGCTGCTTTAGGAACAGAAGCCTGCAAACTTGCCATTGCTGTGACACAGTGTCACCTCCTTCTCTGCCCCAGGTCCCTCTATTCTGGGATGCAGGGATTCCAGGGATCTCGAATGCACCCTCCAGTGCCTTGCAAACATGCTGTTAGCTGGAGTGAAAAAATGAGGGAGCCCTGGTTTCTTCTCAGCCTGGTCACCACAGGATCCCCCTGCAGCTTTATTTTTTTAAAGAACAGGCCGGTCCTGGAATATGTGAGATGTCCTACAGAGAGCCATTTCCCCTTCTCTTACCTGCCTCTTATCTGCTTCCAGGTATCTGGGGGTGTCCTCAGTCTATGAGTCAGGACCCTGGAATCTGGGCAGGTGTCTGGCAGGCTGTGAACACACTGGAAAGCATGAGCTTAAATGAGGTTTTAAAAATACTTAATGAACAATGTATTCATTTATGTCTAAGTGAAACTTAAGATGCCAAGATTTGGAAAATTAAATTGAACAGGATAACATTGATCAGCAAGTGTACATAGTGTAAGGTCGGTGGATAATGGGGGATGGTCATGTGGGGAACTCAGGCCCACAAACTTTGGCTAGGACTGCCCACAATCAAGAGCGCCAAAAGGAAGCTTCACAGGAACCATTTGGAAAAAAGCTACCGTCTACCAGCCAGTGGGATTTTACCACGTCATAGTAGCTCCACTTCCCTAGAGGGACCCTTTAAATATCTCCCATGCAGTTTAATCTTCGCAACTTCCCTAGCCTCCATTTCCTCCATCTTTCTTTCTTCGGGGCCAGGGAACCTTGCCGGGTGGGATGCACGCTCTGTACTCAATAAAGCCTTTTGCTATTCCACACTTTGTGGCTCTGGCCCGTTCCTTCCTTCTCGGCAGGGAAAAATACCTTACACATAGATTCCAGGTAAACATCACCCTATAATCTGAACTGTTGATTATGTTGTATCTCCATCACCCAAAGTCAAATCATTTTTTGTCACCTTACATTTGTCCTTCTTTACACCCTTCCTCAATTATCCTTCCCCTTCCTTACATCTCCCTCCCCTGGATAAGAGAAAGAAATAAAAGGCATTCAAATCAGAAAGGAAGAAGGTTTTACTTTTTTCAGATATCATGATTCTGTACATAGAAAACCTCAAAGACTCCATAGAAAGACTAATAGAAACAACAAACCAAAACAGCAAGGTCACAGGATACAAAATCAATATACTGTACGGAAGTCTATTGCTTTCATATATACCAAAAATGACACTTTGAAAAATGAACTCAGCAAAATAATCACTTTTACAGTTGTAATGCAAAAGATAAAATACCTGGGAATAAATTTGACAATGAACATAAAGAATCTATATACTGAAAACTACAAAGCATTATTTAAGGAAATTTAAAAAGACACAATGAAATGGAAAAATATTCCATGGATTGGAAGAATCAACATAGTTAAAATAGTCCTATTACCCAAAGCTGCACCATTCTACATTTTCACCAGCAGTGCACAAAGGTTCCTTTTGTCTACACCTTTGCAAACAAACATTTGTTTGTTGATCTGACAGGTATTAGGTGATGTCTCAAGGTTCAGTTTACATTTCTCTGATAGCTAGTGATATTACGCATCTTTTCATATGTCTATTGGTAATCTGTATGTTCCACAAGTCCTTTGACAATTTTTAATTGGATTTTTTGTTGTTGAGTTTTAGACATTCTTTATAATTTTTGAATATTAATCTTTTATCAGATATATTGGTGAATATACCCTCCCATTCAGTGAATTGTCTTTTCATTTTGTTGATGGTTTTCTTTGCTTTCCAATTTTATTTTATTTTTTTGTATTTTTTCTGAAGTTGGAAATGGGGAGGCAGTCAGACAGACTTCTGCATGTGCTCGACCGGGATCCACCCGGCATGCCCACCAGGGGTCAGTGCTCTGCCCCTCTGGGGCATTGCTCTGTTGCAACCAAGGCCATTCTAGTGCCTGAGGCAGAGGCATGGAGCCATCCTCAGCGCCCGGGCCAACTTTGCTCCAATGGAGCCTTGGCTGTGGGAGGGGAAGAGAGAGACAGAGAGGAAGGAGGGGTGGAGAAGCAGATTTAGTTTGAGGTAGTTTCATTTGTTTGTTTTTTCTAGTTTCCATTCTCTGAAGAGATATATCTAAAAAAATATTTCTATGAAAAATTCTGAAATTTGATTATGATTTTTAAAGCAATTGTGAATGGTGTTGTTTTCTTGGTTTCTCTTTCTGATATGTCAGTATTGGTGTATAAAAATGCAACTGATTTTGTTTCATTGGTCTGTCTCTTTTTCTGCCAATAGGATCCTGCTTTCATTATCATCACTCTACTATGATTTGAAGTCAGGTATTGTAATACCTCCAGCTTTGATCGCTTTCCTCAGAGGGCCTCTGCTATTCGAGGTTATTTTTTTTAATAAATAAATTTTTATTAATTTTAATGGGGTGACATAAATAAATCAGGGTACATATATTCAAAGAAAACATGTTCAGGTTATCTTGTCATTCAATTATGTTGCAAACCCATCACCCAAAGTCAGATTGTCCTCCATCACCTTCTATCTAGTTTTCTTTGTGCCCCTCCCCCTTCCCCTCCCCCTCTCCCTCCTTCACTCCCCCTGCTCCTCGTAACCACCACACTCTTGTCCATGTCTCTTAGTCTCATTTTTATGTCCCACCAATGTGTGGAATCCTGCAGTTTTTGGATTTTTCTGATTTACTTATTTCACGCTGTATAATGTTATCAAGATCCCACCATTTTGTTGTAAGTGATCCAATGTCTTCATTTCTTATGGCTGAATAGTATACCATGGTGTATATGTGCCACATCTTCTTTATCCAGTCTTCTATTTTTTTACAGTGATTAAAGCCTTTAAATGCTCTTGGCCAATACAGCAAGAATCTATAACAAGTTCACCAAGTCCAAGTTGGCCACAACACCATGCCAAGTCTCTGATAAATGCAACCCAACCCCAGTTCAGTCTGTTAGAAGCTGTTCAAAGGAACAGGAGTCCAGGAAAAGTCCACATCCAGGAAAAGTCCGCATGGCACTGGAATTGTTGTCACAATTCTATACTTTGCAGCTCACATCCAAGTCCCAATGACCACTGCTTCTAGCTGGTAATGATTCAGGTAGACTGGAAAAACCATCTGCAGCATTTGTGGAGATGGAGCTTCTGTTCTCCTCTGCTTGGAGAGATGAGACCAGGTTGCTTTTCCCTGGAGCTCTGCGACTGTGGCTTGGGATACACTAAGCTGGGTGGCAAAGGTAGATTCATAATAGAAGTTGGCAAAAAGGAAGAAAGAGAGCTCTAAATTAGGAGTAGGTCCCAGGCCTGAAATATGAGTGGGGCATCGAGGTAGGAGAAATAAAGGAAACACTATATATTAAGCAAAGCAGAAGAAAATAGGACTATCAACACCCACAACAGAGATCTTCGAGGGAAGAATAAAAAACCTGACTATTTAGTCAAGACATAGTTAAGTGGCCCTTGTGCAAATGAGATCAGTTTACCTGCTTCTTGGAAGAAATACCCTAGGCTCGTCCACAGTGTCATAGATGGGGCTGACAGTCCAGGGCACGTTCAGCCTTCAGTGGTAAACCCCAGCATTCTGGGCAAGGTTAGGTCATAGGTGGCTGGAGAAGGGCTGGAAGAGACTGAACCTTCCCTTAGAGGAGAGAGGGGGAAGCCTACCTTCCAGTGTCCCTGTTTCCTCACAGCAGAGGCATGTAAGTCTGGCAGGCTTTAGCTCAATGACCTTCCTTTCCACTATTGAAGCAGGACCCAGATGGCATCCTATGAGACTCCTTTGGGGTGTTGGAGCCTTTAAGGGTGTATCCTAAAAGCTGGTAGTTCCCCTGATCTCTATTGGGCTTTTTCTGCCTCTTGGTATCTTAAAAGCCATGCTCAGAAGATCTTGCTGCGGGGTTTGAGGATCCCCATCCGCCTATATAAAACTTTTCCATATATCTGGGGCTATTTGGAAAAAGACAAAACAGTGTTATTAGCTGGATCAAATAAAGAAGGGAATAGTTTGCAGGGGAAAAAGATTTGGTGTCTCCTGTTCATCAGCATTCAAAAGAAATTTAAAATTTTTTAAGTAAAAAGCATGCTGTAGTAGACCCGTAGGAGTTCCAGGATATGACTCCGCCCTTTTAAATTTTTTTAAATTGACCTTAAAATATTTGCTGGGTACACTTTAATAATACCTTGACTTTAAAGATTGTAAGAAATACACATAATTTGAAAGGTTTGACAAAATATAGTAAATGCTTTTGCTCCATATGCAGGAGCATTGTCAGTTTAACCAGTTTAGGAAATCCAATAATAGAACAATGCATACAGACAATGAGCTATAACATGCTTAGCAGCCTCTCCTGTTCTGACAGAGGTTACTATAAATCCAGAATATGTATCCACTATAATGTGGACATAGGACTGTTTGCCAAATGAAGGTATATGAGTAACATTCATTTGCCAAAGTTGTCCTGGTAGGGGTCCTTTAGGGTTAACTCCAAATGAAGGGACAGATTGTAGTATAGGACCCCTTGGACAGGATTTCCCAATCTGCCATGCTGTTTCCTGAGAAAGTTGAAACTGTTTACACAGGGCTGCAGCATTCTGGTGATGAATAGTATGAGACTGAATTGCTCGATCTGTCATGGTTGCTCCAAATAATTTTCTTTTGGGTAGCTTGATGAACAAGGGCATTCCCTTGCGCTAAAGCTCCAGGGAGCATGGAGTGAGCTCTAGTATGTCCTATAAAACATGAGCTCTAGCCCTGGCCGGTTGGCTCAGTGGTAGAGCGTCGGCCTGGCATGCAGAAGTCCCGGGTTTGATTCCTGGCCAGGGCACACAGGAGAAGAGCCCAAATGCTTCTCCACCCCTCCCCCTCTCCTTCTTCTCTGTTTCTCTCTTCCCCTCCTGCAGCCAAGGCTCCATTGGAGCAAAGATGGCCCGGGCGCTGGGGATGGCTCCTTGGCCTCTGCCCCAGGCGCTAGAGTGGCTCTGGTCGCAACAGAGCGATGCCCCGTAGGGGCAGAGCATCGCCCCCTGGTGGGCAGAGCGTCACCCCTGGTGGGCGTGCTGGGTGGATCCCAGTCGGGCACATGCGGGAGTCTGTCTGACTGTCTCTCCCCATTTCCAGCTTCAGAAAAATACAAAAAAACAAACAAACAAACAAACAAAAAACCATGAGCTCTATGTTGACCTACAAGTCTTTGAAGAAGGAAGAAGTGCTGAAATAGTTCATCAGCATTTGTCCCTAAGACTGCAGTCTTTATAGTGGAAACACCATAAGTAAATATTTGCTGTCTGTATATAGATTAAAGGGGGAATATGGCAAATGCTGAAAAGCCATGATAATGGCATATAATTTTAGTCTTTGGGCTGAATTTAAGTTGACAGCTTCAGTATAAAGTTGTCCATGGATTTGCAAGAGTGATTTGCCATTTAGTGGAAGTTTCCCAGAGCCATTGTTGTTGACCTTTTGAAAAAAGGAACAACAATAATTTTTAGGCTCAAAACCTATAAGCTGTAAGGGTCATCTATGCTCCTTGATAATCCAGGAGGCAACAAGATCAAAATATGGAAGTGTATTTCATGGGCTATTAGATGGTTCAATGTGCCCAAGCTGTAGCTGCTCTTGTACCAATTGAGCAGCTGCCCTAAGTTTCTCCTGAGAAAGGGGCCATTGGTCTACCCATACAGGATTATCTGATTTTCAAGTAATTGGGTCTGCAAAATGCATTATTGAGGTAGCAGCAGCTACCAAGGCCCCTATGCTAAATTTTGATATCCTAATCCACACCTTCTGGTATTGGGTGCCACTTCTATGGGGGTGAGAATTCCTCACTGTTCTTTCCCTAGTCCATTGGTGGGCACAAATCCCCGATCAAGCATCAGAGTACTCAACTAAATCATTAGAACTGACAAGCAATGCTCCCATATTTTTCAAAACATCTCTATCCCACAAATTAACTGGCCATCCAGGGAGCACATAAGGCTTAAAAAATCCAGAATGATCTTCTTAATCTTCCCAATTTAGAAAACTAGAACTTTGTTGAGGGGATTTACTCTACCTTATACCTTGTAATTCTGTGGCTGCTGCATGAGTGGGCCAGGAAGGAGGCCAATGTAGCTTAGCAATAACAGATACATCAGCTCCAGTATCTAAAAGTTTTTTAAATTTATGCTCATGTATTGTTAATTCTATTTCAGGGCGTTCCTGACCTATTTTTTTAATCCAATTGGCAAAATCAGAAGAGCCAAATCACCAATTTGCTTGGGGCCCCTTTTGCAGGATGTGGCCTGAGAAGCAGAATTAGCATCCTTATACTATTATCCTAACTGCCTGAATTAGCCGTGAGGCAAATTCTTTTTTTTAATTAATTTTAATGGGGTGACATTGATAAAATTGTCTTCCGTCACCTTCTAACTGGTTTTCTTTGTACCCCTCCCCACCCCTCTCCCAACCCCCATCTCTCTCCCCCCCCACTCTGTAACCCCCACACTGCTGTCCATGTCTCTGAGTCTCATTTTTATGTCCCACCTATGTATGGAATCATATAGTTCTTAGTTTTTTCTGATTTATTTTGCTCAGTATAATGTTATCAAGGTCCAACCATGTTGTTGTAAATAATCCGATGTCATCATTTCTTATGGCTGAATAGTATTCCATAGTGTGTGTGTGTGTGTGTGTGTGTGTGTGTGTGTGTGTATATATGCTTTTTAATCCACTTGTCCTCTGATGGACACTTGGGCTGTTTCCAGATCTTTGCTATTGTGAACAATGCTGCCATAAACATGGGGGTGCATTTCTTCTTTTCAAACAGTGCTATGGTGTTCTTGGGGTATATTCCTAACAGTGGTATAGCTGGGTCAAAAGGCAGTTCGATTTTCAATTTCTTGAGGAATCTCCATACTGTTTTCCACAGTGGCTGCACCAGTCTGCATTCCCACCAGCAGTGCAGGAGGGTTCCCTTTTCTCCACATCCTCATCAGCACTTATTCTGTGTTGTTTTGTTGATGAGTGCCATTCTGACTGGTGTGAGGTGATATCTCATTGTGGTTTTAATTTGCATTTCTCTAATCATTAGTGATGTTGAGCATTTTTTCATATGCCTGTTGGCCATCTGTATGTCCTCTGGAGAAGTGTCTATTCATTTCTTTTACCCATTTTTGGAATGGATTGTTTGTCTTCCTGGTATTAAGTTTTACAAGTTCTTTATAAATTTTGGTTATTAACCCCTTATCAGATGCATTGTCAAATATATTCTCTCATTGTGTAGTTTGATTTTTATTCTGTTCTTATTGTCTTTAACTGTGCAGAAGCTTTTTAGTTTGATAAAGTCCCATTTGTTTATCCTGTCTTTTGTTTCACTTGCCTGTGGAGACAAATCGGCAAATATATTGCTGCAACAGATGTCATAGAGTTTACTGCCTATGTTTTCTTCTAAGATGCTTATGGTTTTATGGCTTACATTTAAGTCTTTTATCCATTTTGAGTTTATTTTTGTGAGAGGTGTAAGTTGGTGGTCTAGTTGTATTTTTTTTGCAGGTAGCTGTCCAATTTTCCCAATACCATTTGTTGAAGAGGCTGTCTTTACTCCAATGTATGCTCTTACCTCCTTTGTCAAATATCAGTTGTCCATAAAAATGTGGGTTTATTTCTGGGTTCTTAGTTCTGTTTCATTGATCCATATGCCTGTTCTTATGCCAGTACCAGGCAATTTTGAGTACAACAGCCTTATAATAATATAACTTGATATCCAGACATGAGATACCTCCCACTTTATTCTTCCTTTTCAAGATTGCTGAGGCTATTCATGTTCTCTCTTGGTTCCATATAAATTTTTGGAATATGTATTCTATATCTTTGAAGTAAGTCATTGGTATTTTAATCAGTATTGCATTGAATTTATAATTGCTTTGGGTAATATAGACATTTTAATGATTTGTATTCTTCCTAACCACGAGCACGGTATATGTCTTCACTTGTTTGTATCTTCCCTGATTTCTTTTATCAATGTTTTATAATTTTCTGAGTACAAGTCTTTAATCTCCCTGGTTAAATTTATTCCTAGGTACTTTATTTTTTTGGTTGCAATGATAAAGGGGATTGATTCCTTAATTTCTCTTTCTGACAGTTCATTGTTAGTGTATAAAAATGCTTCTGATTTCTGAGTATTGATTTTATATCCTGCCACCTTGCTGAATTCATTTATCAGGTCTAGTAGTTTTTTGACTGCAACTTTAGGATTTTCTATATACAATATCATATCATCTGCAAATAATGATAGTTTTACTTCTTCTTTTCCAGTTTGAATGCCTTTTATTTCTTTTTCTTGTCTGACTGCTGTGGCTAGGATTTCCAGAACTATGTTGAATAAGAGTGGTGAAAGGGGGCACCCCTGCCTTGTTCCTGATCTTAAGGGTGTACTGCTTTTAATTTTTGCCCATGGAGTATGATATTGGCTGTGGGTTTGTCATAGATGGCCTTTATCATGTTGAGGTATGTTCCCTGTATTCCCACTTTGCTGAGAGTTTTGATCATGAATGGGTGCTGGATTTTATCAAATGCTTTTTCTGCATCTATTGAAATTATCATGTGGTTTTTCTCCTTTCTTTTGTTTATGTGATGAATCACATTGATTGATTTGTGAATATTGTACCAGCCTTGCCTCCCAAGAATAAATCCCACTTGATTGTGGTGTATGATTTTTTTCATATATTGCTGGATTCGGTTTGCTAATATTTGTTGAGGATTTTAGCATCTAAATTCATCAGGGATATTGGCCTATAATTTTTGTTCTTTGTGTTGTCTTTGCCTGGTTTTCGTATCAGAATTATGCTTGCCTCATAAAAAGAGCTTGGAAGTCTTCCTTCTTTTTGAATTTTTTGAAATAGCTTGAGAAGGATAGGAGTTAGTTCTTCTTTGAATATTTGGTAGAATTCCGTTGTGAAGCCATCAGGCCCAGGACTTTTCTTTGTTGGGAGTCTGTTGATAACTGTTTCAATCTCATTTGTTGTAATTGGTCTGTTTAGGTTTTCTGACTCAGATTAATTTTTGAAAGATTATATTTTTCAAGGAGTTTGTCCATTTCTTCTAGGTTGTCTAGTTTTTTGGTGTACAGTTCTTACACCATGTAAGCAATTTCTTACAATATTTTGTATTTCTGTTGTGTCAGTTGTTATTTCTCCACTCTCGTTTCTAATTTTATTTATTTGAGTCCTGTCTCTTTTTTTCTTGGTGAGTCTGGTTAAATGTTCCTGATCTTGTTTACCTTTTCAAAGAACCAGCTCCTGGTTTTATTGATCCTCTGTATTGTTTCTTTAGCCTCTTTGTCATTCATTTCTGCTGTGATCTTTATTATTTCCTTCATTCTACTAGCTGTGGGTTTACTTGCTGTTCTTTTTCTAGTTCTTTTAGATGTAGGGTCAAGTTGTTTATTTGAGCTTTTTCTAGCTTCTTGAGGTATGCCTGTAATGCTATAAACTTTCCTCTCAGGACTGCTTTTGCTGTGTCCCATAAATTTTGATTTGATGTATGCTTATTATTGTTATTTGAGGTTTGGTATGGTTACATGCAAACCTGGTGATATTTTGTTACATTTCACAAAGTTCAGCAACAAACAAGAAAGCGATCCAGTTAAAAAATGGGGAGAGAATCTGCACAGACATTTCTTCCAAGAAGAAATACAAATGGCCAACAGATATATGAAAACATGTTCATCTTCACTAACTATTCTAGAACTGCAAATCAAAACTGCAATGAGATACCACCCCACAACTGTTAGACTGGCTATTATCAACAAGACAGGTAATAAGTGTTGGGGAGGCTGCGGAGAAAATGGAATGCTCATCCACTGTTGGTGAGAATGCAAATTAGTACAACCATTATGGAAGAAAGTATAGTGGTTCCTAAAATAATTAAAAATAGTATTACCATAAGATTCATCATTCCTTCTGCTGTGTATTTACCCCCCAAACTAGAATATATTGGTATGTAAAGATACATGCATTGCCCATGTTCATTGCAGCATTATTCACAGTGACCAAGACATGGAAACAACCAAAGTGTCCCTCAACAGAGAATTGAGTAAAGAAGATGTAATATATATATATATATATATATATATATATATATATATAGTAAAATATATATATGTAATATATATGATGTAATATATACGGAAATATATATTGTAATATATATATATTACAGATATTATACACATGCACACACGCACACAATGGAATACTACTCATCCATAAAAGATGACGACATAGTGTCATTTACAACAACATGATTGGACCTTGAGAAGATTATACTGGATGAAATAAGTAAATCAGAAAATGCTAAAAACTATATAATTTCCCATTTAATTGGGATAGAAAACTGAGACTCATGGGCATAGATAAGAGTGCTGTAGTTACCTGGGGTAGGGTTATGTAAGGGAGGGACAGGGCATTGGGGAAGGGTGTAAAGAAGGACAAATGTAAGGTGACAGAAAATGATTTGACCTTGGGTGATTTATATATAGCATAATCAACTGTTCAGATGATAGAATGATGTTTACCTGAAATCTATATACACTTGTTGATCAATGTTAACCTATTTAATTTAATTTTCTAAATTAAAAAAAAAATGCTACTAAATTCTGGGTATATATTTTGATTATTTTTATTTATTTATTAATTTTTTAGAGAAGAGAGACAGAGAGAGACACAGAGAAAGAGACAGAGAGAGAGAAGGGAGAGGAGCAGGAAACATTAACTCTCATATGTGCCTTGACATGGCAAGCCCCGGGTTTTGAACCGGTGACCTCAGCATTCCAGGCTGACGCGTGATCTACTGCACCACCACAGGTCAGGCTGAGTATTTATTTTGTATACTGCTACTTTCCTGAATTCATTTATTAGTTCTAGTAATGTTGCAGTGTGAAATCTTTAGGGTTTGCTATATAAAATATCGGGCAAATAATGACAATTTTACTTCTTCCTTTCCAATTTGACTGCCTTTTATTTTTTTCTTGTCTGATTGATGTGGCTAAGACTTCCAGTACTATATTGAATAAGAGTGGTGATAATGTACATTCTTGTCTTGTTTCTGATCTTAAGGGAAACACATGTAGTTTCTTCCCATTGACTACAATGTTGTCTGCTGGTTTTTATATATGGCCTTTATTATGTTGAGGTATGTACTCTGTATTCCCACTTTGCTGAGAGTTTTTATGTAAATGGTACTGGATTGTACCAAATGCACTTTCTGCATCTATTGATATGGTCATGTGATTTTTTTAATCTTATTTTTATTAATTTTAATGCAGTGACATTGATTAATCAGGGTACATATGTTCCGAGAAAACATCTCCAGATTATTTTGACATTTGATTATGTTGCATACCCCTCACCTGGTCATGTGATTTTTATCCTTCATCTTGTTTATGTGGTGTATCACACTTATTGATTTGCATAAATTCTACCAATCTAGCATCCCCAATATAAATTGCACTTGATCATGATGTATGACCTTAATGTATTGCTGTATTTGGTTTGATAATATTTTGTTCAGGATTTTAACATGTATCTATGTTCATCAGGAATATTGGTCTGTAGGCTTTTTCTTTTTTTTATTATTGTAGTATCTTTATCTGGTTTTGCAATTAGGTAATGCTGGCCTTGTAAAATAAGCTTGGGAGTGTTTCCTTCTTTTGAATTAAAATAATAATAATTTGAAAAGGGTAGGTGTTAGTTCTTCTCTGAATATTTGGTAAAGTTTACCTGAGAAGCCATCTGACTTAGTACTTCTATTTCTTGGGAATTTTTTATTCTTGTTGTTATTACTCTTTCAATCACTGGTTGTAAACTGTGTATTCAGATTCTCTGATTCTTCCTTATTGGGTTTTGTATGAGTGTATGTTTCTAGGAATTTATTCATTTTATCCAAATTGTTCAGTTTGTTGGCATAATTGTGCATAGTATTTTCTTACTATGCTTTGTATTTGTCTGATGTCAGTTGTTACTTCTCCTCTTTCATCTTTAATTTTATTTAATTAGGTCCTCTCTCTTTCTTTTCTTGATGAATCTGTTTAAATTTCAGTGTCTTTTATCTTTTCAAAGAACCAGCTCTTGATTTCATTGATCTTTTGTATTATTTTATTTTTTAATCTCTATTTTATCTATTTCTGCTCTAATCTTTGTTATTTTCTTCTGTCTACTCACTTTGGACTTTGTTCGTTGTTCTAATATCCTTTTAAGTATAAGGTTAGAGTGTTCATTTGAGATTCTTCTTGTTGGTATAATTAGCCTGTAATGCTATAAATTTCTTTCTTAGAACTGCTTTGGCTGTCCTCATCAACTTTGGGTTGTTGTGTTCTCATTTTAATTTATTTCAAGGTATCTTTTGATCTGTTTCTTGATTTCATTGTTAGCCCATTTTCTGTTTAATAACATGTTGTTTAGCCTCCATGAATTTATGTGCTTTTCTGTTTTGTTTTCTGATTGATTTGTATTTTCACACCATTCTGTCCAGAGAAAACTATTTATGTGATTTCAATCTTCTTGACTTTATTAAGATTTGTTTTGCATCCTAACATGTGGTCTATCCTAGAAAATGTTTTATGTGCACTTGAATGATTGTATATTCTGTTAATTTTGGGGTAAGAAATGCTCTAAAGATTTCAATTAAATCCATCTGCTCTAGTGTGTCATTTAATGCTGCCATTTTCTTGTTGATTTTCTGTCTGGATGACCTATCCATTGATGTTGATGGGGTGTTCAAATCCCCTATTATGACTGTATTGATTTCAATCTCTATCATTGTGTCTATCAAGATTTGCTGTAGATGTATAGATGCTTAAAAACTTACAAGAGTTATGCCCTGTTTTTGGCTTGCTTCGTTTATCACTATGTAGTGTCCTTCTGTGTTTCTCACTATAGCCTTTGTTTTAAAGTCTATTTTGTCTATATAGCTCTCTCAGCTTTTATTCTTTTTCATTTTCAACCCTTGATTCTTAGTCCATGTGTACCTTTCATTCTCAATTAGGTCTCCTGTAGAAAGCATATATAATCATTATTTATTTTTCAATTACACTTTAAATACAATATTACAGTAGTTTCTGGTGTACAAGGAAATATAAGTTAGAGCACAGGGAATACAGTCAATTATATTTTAGTTTTTTTGAAAATTTTTTATAAAAGGGGCACATTAATGTGATTATATATTACTTTCATATATTTTATGTAAAATATTTTATAGATTTATATTTTTAAAGTGTTTACATTCACTATAACTATATTTTAATTTTATATGGAAATTTTATCCACTTACTGTGTTGAACACCAAGAACACATTCAACGAAATGAATTAGAGCTTGTTTTAGAAGAAATAACACAACCATATAGTTTATTTTAGGTCCAAGGACACCGTCCAATGGAAGTAATGTAGTAATTGAGCTGAAGAAAATAGCAAGATAAATTAACTTTGTTGAGGAGTTGAGATTTTCTCCCACACACTCAATACTTTAGTCACGAAAAGCATGCATAAGTGGCTGAGGGTGATTCTTCTTTTCTGAATTATCTGAAACACATAAAAAAAAATCAGCCATAGCATAAAAAGTTGAAATATTTCTATGTTCTGTTTAGAAAGATAGAAAACTCTTCTGAGTAGGATAAAGTATAAGCCTGAGAAACAAGAATGCTCAAATATACCTCATATTTCCAGGACAGAAAAAGCCACCCACTCAACTCCCACTTGCTAGAGTAATTAATTACCTTTTCAGAGACATTTTCAAAAACTTCACAAGGTTGACACATCTCAAGTTTACATTTTCAGTATTGAAAAACTGATTCTATAATTTAAATATTCTAAAATTTCTGAAGGAAAACAGTGGACAAGAAGAACTCATATAATCATATTTCAAATCTTACCATAAGGTCCGGTGGTAAAGGGGATTTAGGGATTCACTAAAGGAGAGACACATAGATTAATGATATAAGATAAAAATCTTGAATTTATTCTACAAAAATACAGTCAACTGAGTTTTGACAATGTTGCAGACAAACCAAGGGAGCAAAAATATTCTTTTCATCAAATGATGCTGGGAAATTGGATATCAATGCTGTTTAGGGATTGCTCATGTTTATAAGATACAGTAAGCCCTTTATAAGAGTGGCCACATCATTTTCACTCCCAGCACCCATGTCTGAGGGTCACAGTAGATCCACACCTGTGTTAACCCATGGCGTTTCAACCTTTATTTTTTAGCCATTCTGAGCATGTGTTGGTACCATGCTGTGGGGGTAATGTCCACTTTCTGATGAATTATGGAGCTGAGGGACATTACAAAGATAATCAAATCATGCATGGGGTATCAATGTTTGCAAGTTGCCTGTTAAAGTAATTGCTTTTATTTATTTATTTATTTATTTATTTTAATTTAGACAGTTAAATTTAACAGGGAGACATTGGTCAACTAGAGTACATAGATTTAGAGAAAACATCTCTCCATCATTTGGACAGTTGATTATGTTGTATACCGATCACCTATTGTATGCTGTCATCTACAAATTTAAACATATTTTTTAAATGTCCTCAATCCAAGCCTTTTGTCTCATTTTAGATTTGCAAATATCCTCTCCCATTGTGTCCCATTGTGTGATACTTTTCTCATGCTCTTGTGGTGTCTATGGGAATAGTTAGTGGATCTCAGTTTACCAATTTCTACACTAAGTTCATGCTTTGGTATCCTTTAAAAAAAACTTTGATTCCACAAAGCTATGAAGATATTTTTTGACATTTTTTGCAAAAGAAAAAGTAATTGTTTACTCTTCACATTTTGATCTGTAGTCCATTTGACATAGATTATTGTTAATGGTGTGAAACATGCATGAAAAATCTCTTGGTTCCAGAGACTCACCCAATTGGTCCAGCACCATAGGTGGAAAGCATGATCTATCCAGTGTACTATAATAGGCTCTGTCATGATTCAGGTGACTCTACCTGAAGGGTCTGAGTCTGGGTTGATTCTTCCTTCTGCTCCAGTGGCTGAGGTATCTCTGCTTTTAAATGATTCAAAGCTCCAACATCTCCATCTAATTCTGAATGGCTGGTTTCCTTTCCGCCATGTCTCATGTAGGGTGAATTCTCAGCACATTCGTAGGAGAGGGTTGTCATCACTGTGCTACAAATGAGGGAAGTGTGACCAAGAGAGGAAGTGGGTGCTTAAGTGTCCTCCAACCATTCAGGATGTGGTAGTGCCACTATATTTAAAGTGTGTGTGTGTGTGTGCGTGTGTGTATTTTAAAGATTTCTTACATAAAAACACTCATGAATGTCAATATTATCTGAATCCTGAAGAGTCTCCACAGTTTAAAGAGAAGGGTGATACCCAGATCAAAACTGCTCAGAAGAGGCAGAAATGAGTGACCCCCAAAAAATGGAGAAAGATCTTGTTGCTCAAAGAAGCATCCAGGTGGAAACTGTGTGAAGTAGAACTGGTGTTTTAGGGCTAGGAGGGAGAACTGATCTTTTCTGTGGTAGTTAGTTTAGGGTGGTCAGCAATGGGGTAAGGTCATGTGAGGAACCCAGACCTGGGAACTTGACTAGAACTGCTTACATCCAGGTGTGCCAAAAGAAACTTCCCAGGAGCCCTTTGGGAAAAAGCTACTGTTCATAGCCAGTGAGATTTCACCACGTCATATTAGCTCGACCACCCTAGAGACCCTTTAAATATCCTCCACGCAGGTCACCCTATGCAACTTCCCTGGCCTCTGTGTTCCCCGGGCCAGGGAACCTCCTCTGGCAGGAAGCTCTGTACTCAATAAATTTTTACCATTCTACACTTTATGACTTCACCTTTCCTTCTTCCTCGGAGGGGAAAAATATCTTACATTTGGTGCCAAAACCCGGGAGGAGTCAGAAGTCTGCAAAGACTGCTCCTCTCCCCTTCCCCTCCAAATAAAATCCAGGACCTTCTACCTTCCACCCACTTTGGAGCATGGTGCAGTAAGTCCCCTGCCTCCAGCCTCCCCTCAGTCCTTTCTGCTGAGACTCCCTGTTCAAAACCACAGCTGCATCAGGGACCTCCTTTCCATTCCATTGCAAGTGCATGCATGCCCATGGAGACATCCTGAGCACATCACTTTACCTATTCATCCGGTGGCCAGAGCTTGAGTTGCAGGATGCCAATTCTCAACTCTGACCACTCTGAACTGAGGGCAGCCGTGGGGGCACAGGAATCTAAACCTAATTCAAAAACACTCCTGGAGTTGCCTTATCTGAAATCTTTCCCTCCCTAAAGAAGAAGAAACTGTTCTCTTTCTCCACTGTGGCCAGGCCACAGAACCCACTGGATAATCGATCAAGGTAGCCTCCTGAAGGGACTTTCAATTTTAACACCCTCATCAATTTAACTATTGCCAAAAGAACTGGGAACTGGTTGGAGATTCCTTACATTCAGGGATTCTAGTTATTCGTGCTCCTGTCCTAATCTCTGTGCCACCTATTTAACACGCAGGCCCTTTCTGGCCAGAGAAACATCACCTAAAACCCTCCACTCCTGATCTTTCCTCCTTCGCCCGATCCCCAACTCTCTCCCCCACCTGCCTGACCCCCAGGGACACTCCTCTCTTGGGACCCCTCCCTGGTCCCTCTGCAGACCTCTTTCACTCGGGTCTTTCCCCTCCAAGAGCATCCTCCCTTCACAGTATCCTGTTTCTCATTCACCTACAAATACCAGTCTCTCTTTCCCCTCCCCTGCTGGCCAGGGGCCCCTCCCTTCTCCACTGTGTTCTTAAGCCCCTCCTCCATCAGACATTCTCAGCCTGCCATTGGCTCTTACACCAGTTTGCAGGACACCCAATCCCAATTTTCTTGCAGGAAGTCCTGGCCCTCTCCTGCATCTACCTCTGGTGTTTCTGGTCAGATCCGGGCTCCCAGGAGCCCCCCTCTTTTTATCCTAACCCTCAAACTTCTATCTGAGACCTGTGAAAACAGCATTTAAAGTTTTTAATAGTCCCAACTAGTAGAAACAGGCCAAGGCTGTTCACTAGGCCCACATGCAGCAGAAGGTAATGCTCCAAACCCAGGCTTTTGTTGTGGCCCTGAGGCCAGCAGAGCAACAGGGGCAAGGCACAGAAGCTTCTCGACCTAAGTCTGGGCTGCAAAGAGGATCCCCACCAGGAGCTTGCTTTAAGTGAGGCAAGCAGGGTCACTGGTCCCGGCAGGGGCCCTCCCTGCAGCTGTCCACTGAACCCTGTTCTGACTGCAAGCAACCCAGTCACTGGCAGAGCTATCACCCCTTTGGGCAACAGGCTTTTCCTCAGCATCTCTATGTGGAGGATGAGCCACACAGATGGGAGGCCAGACAGCCAGACAGGCCCACTGCTCGAACTCCTAGGCATCATGACGACTGACATGGCCTGGACTCAGAGACCCCTCATCATCCTCACCAAACCCAGGGTAATGCTGAAAAAACAGGTATGTCCATCTCATTCTTGTGGACATGAGAGCTGCCTTCTCTGTTTTGCCATCACACTCTGGACCTCTAGTTCCCTCACAGGTCTTGGTTATGAGAGTGAATGGGACTTTTTCTTTTGCCCTTCTTATGCCGCTCCTGACATGCAGTTTTGCCTCAAGCTTGCCTCCATGCAGGACCACTGGCAGTTGGAACCACTGGACTCTACCCATCTCTGGCTCACCAAAAGGCTGAACCCTGCAGATCCCGTTCCTCCTCTTTTTTTTTAAATCCTTACAGGATTGCATCTGCGAAGTTTCTTCAGTCACAGCCAAAGAGTTGTTCATCCTGACACCTCTCAAATCCACCACCTTCAGTGCTCCCCCTCCCCATGACACCCCTAATTAACAGGAAGTAGCCAGATGAATAAGCAGTGCCCCTAATTAACACAAAAGATCGGATGTTGGGTGGTCAGCAATGGGGGAAGGTCACGTGAGGAACCCAGACCCGGGAACTTGGCTAGAACTGCCCACATCCAGGCTCGCCAAAAGAAACTTCCCAGGAGCCCTTTAGAAAAAAGCGACTGTCCATCAGCCAGTGAAATTTCACAATGTCATATTAGCTCAACCACCCTAGAGACCCTTTAAATATCCTCCACGCAGGTCACCCTATGCAACTTCCCTGGCCTCCATGTCCCCGGGACCAGGGAACCTCATCGGGCAGGATGCGTTTTGTACTCAATAAAGCCTATTATTATTCCACACTTCATGGTTCCGGCCCCTTCCTTCTTCCTCAGTGGGGAAAATACCTTACACTTAGTATATGGCCAGACCTGCCAGACTCATTTGTCACTCAACCACTTGGATCACTGCCTCTGAGGGCACCTTGGTGTCTGCAGTCAATGTAGACAGTAAGGGGAGGTCGCCCTTCACACCCACCAAGGCAGTACTCACTTCCATCACTTTTCTGAGTTTGAGCTCCACCCCTTACTTCCTTCTCCAGTTCACCCTTCTCATCAGTCTTTGCAATTTCATTTCAGTATCTCTCATTTCTGCTCAAAATCTTTTCATGGTCCTCATGGTGTTCTGGATAAACTACACTCTTCTTTCTGAATTGAAAGCTGTTCATGCTCATCCAGCTGTGATCCTCTCACCTCACTCTCACGAGACTGCTTTGCTCAATCATACAGGTGCAGTTACACCACAAACACACTAACTCACACATTCACACACTCACAACATCTTCTATTGACCGTTTTTCTTGCTCCTCCATATCTGTTTCTCAGAACTCTGTAGAAATAGCAAATTCTTTCCCAAGCCCCCACTAAGAGCACAGGATAAGAATTATCACTGAGATTCCTTCTTCTCATTTCTCTTCTCTGCATGTGTCTCTGAATGCTGCTCTGCAAGATGGCATAATAAGTCTATGTAAGTCATTCATGTACCATTGATGGAAACACAAGAATTGAAGTTTAATTACTATTGATATAATATTTTATTGACATTGGTTATATTTCTCTAGCTCATTTGTAACACATGGCACATATAATTTTCATAACTCAGTCTGATGATAGCAGTTCATTTCTATATATTCATTTTGCCTTATAAACACAATCCAGAATTCTTACAAGATAGAGAGCACTCCATAACAAGCCACTCTTCACCCTCTCTTGCTCCTATCCAAAAAGCCTGTTTGTCTCTAGGGTTCTCTAAAACATTCATTCTTCTCAAGAATTTTTTCACTCCCATCTCTAAGGACTTCACCTACTCATTCATTCCTTAAACCATAGTCTAGTCATGGTTAAAGTTTATCTCATATGTTCTTTCTTTCTTCTTGTAATAAAGTAAAGGCATCAGTAAACTTAGAATGTTCATATTCTGTTAAGAAGCATTTCCAAAATACAGAAAATGGGTCTCCTGGATCACAAGTGTATTCCTGGCATCTAGCGCAAATGGACAGCAAGTAGTAGATGATCAGAAAATATTTGTTTGGGGATGAGTCAAAGACAAAAAATAATTTTGTTTGTAGAAGGTTAAGAAAATAAGTATTGAGTCTGATTAAGAGCAGGCCTGTTGCAGCTCGACTCGGAATGAGACCCTGTGTCCTGCCCTCCTAGATCAGGAGCTCAGGTCAGCCAGAATGTCCTATGGAACATTTCAAAGATAACATGGGAGTCAGCGGAGACCTATATCTGAGCTGAGTGTCTCCAGAGAAGCTGGACTCCTCCTGAGCCCTCATCATGGAAAAACTCAGAGAAAGACCAAGAAAGGGGCTGTACCCTTGGTGTGTGCTCACAGCTGTGGGAACCTGGAAGGGTGGCAGCCCCTGACTCACCACATCCTGTGCATCTCTGTCCTTCAGGCCCAGGGGCTCCTCCATCTGCAGAGCGGGAGCACTCCGAGCAGACGCCATGCTGTCCCTCCTCTCCGCTCTTCTCTGCCTCGGTCAGTTGTGGACACGGGGAGGGGGCAGAAGAAGGAGGAGACAGGGTGGCTCACATCCCTTGCTCCTGAGAAACCTCAGGTTCAGGCAGTTTGAGTTGTTCATGTCCTGTTGAAAGAGAATCAACTTCGACTTTCTGGTGCAAATATCTGACAAATACTCTCTTTCAGGGCTGAGTCTGGGCCAAAGAACCTGCATGGAGGCAGGTGAGTCCTCCCCAGGCTTCATGTCCCACCTCTTACTTCACACCCTGAAGCTCAGGAGGGAGCACAGAGGTCCTGGAATGAGGTGATAGAACAGCAGGGTGTTGGGCTGAGCTGGGAATGAGGGAGGGAGGGTGTTTGCAATGCAGCCTCTGGTTTCCTTCCAGAGACCCTCCTCAAACACACCATCTACACAGAGCCAGGCTCTGTGATCCCCTGGGGGAGTTCTATGACAATCTGGTGTCAGGGGACCCTGGAGGCCCAGGAGTTCCATCTGTATACAGAAGACAAGAATATGACCATGGATAGACTGAACCCGATGGATCTTAGGGATAATGTCAAATTCTTCACGATAAACATCTATGCAGGGAGATATTGCTATACCTACCTCAGCCCCACTGGGTGGTCAGAGCACAGTGACTCCTAAGAGATGGTGATGACAGGCAAGGAAACACTCAGGGGTGGCAGCCTCAGGCTCTGCTCTCAGAAAGGGGGTCTGCTCTAAGGAGTCACCCCTCTCACAGCCCAGCCCTGGGGGGCATGAGGGAGATGTGAGCCCCAGCTAATACGCTGCCTCCTCCTCTCCTAGGATTCTACAGCAAACTCAGCCTCTCGGCCCTGCCCAGCCCTGTCGTGACCTCAGTAGGGAAGGTGACTATCCAGTTTTGCTCAGTACAAGCATTTGACAGTTTTGTTCTGACTAAGGAAGGAGAACACAACCTCTCCTGGACACTGGGCTCACATCGTCAAGGCAATAAGACATTTTAGGCATTATTTCCTGTGGGCCTTATGTACCTCAGCCACAACTGGACATTCAGATGCTATGGATATTTTAAGAAGTACCCCCAGGAGTGATCTCATCCCAGTGACCCACTGGATCTACTGGTCTCAGGTGAGGTGCCCCCAACCCCATCCTTCCTGAGCACTGTCAGCTCAGACTCCTGTCCCCAGGACACATCAGGAGTTGGATGAGCATCAGGGGGCTCTGAGTCATGGACTCCCAGCAAAGATATGCCCCTCAGGAATTTGCCCATATGATTCCACCCCTATAGCTCCCCTGGGTTTTGAAGGTGGCAGGTGGACAAGGCGAGTGTCTTCAAGATGACACAGGACCAATGTATTAAAAGGCTGTAGTGATTTAGGGACTCCAAGGTTACCCCTAGACTCTCACCAGTCTTTTGCCTTTATTCCCAGGACACTCTAAAGACCCCAGGCTCCAACCCCCAGGGACCATCTCCACAGCTGGTGAGTCACTGAGAACTCTGCTCAGAGGGAACACAGACCACCCAGGGCAGTTCTGAGGGTCTATCAGGGGATCCAGTGTCCCCCAGACACTCAAGGATGGGCTTGTGTCCACGAAGGCTGTGAGTCAGGCAGAGATGCTGAGATCCACAGGGTTCCCAGGGCTCTGAGACTGGCAAATAATTTAGGAAGTGCCCCCAAGAGTAGTCCATCTTAGTGACCCTTGGAGGTATGGAAAGGTGCCAAGTGCATAGTAGGAGGGTTTAGGGGACCAAGGAAAGATGCAGAAGAACAGTTTCAATAAAGTCAGGATTCCAGGGTCAGTTCCAGACTTCAACCCCCTTCCTGTCCTCATTACTAGAAACCGCTGAGGCACCACCCCCTAAAGGGCTCATCTACACTCTTGTTAGTCACTGGGGGCTGGTAGCTCAGGGGGACCACAGACCCTCCCAGGGTGGTTCTCTGTCTCTCAGATGACCTCCTGCTCACAGAGACTCAGCACAGCAATATCTCTCAAAGGTGCTGGTAGTTCTCTGAATAGACGATGGGTAGAAGGTGGGACCACCAGGCTCCAGGGCTCTGAGGCTCTCAGGTGGCAGGTAGGATGGTCATGGCAGAGGGAGATGTTGGGGCCAAGTCTTATGGAGGAGCAACCTGACATATGTAGAGAATGGCTGCATCAACACCCCCATTCTGATCTCCAGGAGGCTCTGAAGATTGGTCACTCCTCCCCATGGAGTCAGGCTGGCAGAGGAGTAAGTGAGGATCTCTGTGGGAGGTGATGGCTGCATCCATGGGGGACAGGGGCTGTGTCATGTGGATAGTCAGGAACCTGTGGAGACACTGACATGGACACACTTTCCCCTGTGTGGCCTCAGTGTCCCCAAGTGTAAAAGGAGAGAATCGTGGCCCCGAGCTCAGATTTCCTTTCAGTTCTGGCTCTGAGCTTTTGGGAGAGAGGGCCTCACAGGGAAGCTCCCAGAGTGTGATGTTATGAATAATGTTCCCTCTGTAGCAGTGACAGTGACACTGTACAGGGAGGGACAGGTAGGGCAGTCCCTTTCCTTCAGCTCAGGCTCAGCTCAGAGGAGAGAGGGGACAGGAGTCAGACCTGGGTCAGTTCCTGGCTCTGCTGCTCCTGCTGTGGGGCCAGGCTGTCCCTTCTCTCCTCTGAGTGTCGGGTTCTTGTCTGTTCATCCCTGGTCCCATCCTGCTCACAGGCTGCTGTGAGGTCAGGTGACATAAGTGGCCTCAAGAGAGCAAGGTTCCCAGTGTAGGTAGACCATCTCAAGGTGGGTGTCAAGGAACTGCATAGAGGAGAGAGATCTCAGCAGAGTTGCAAAGTTCACCCCAGATTCCTTGTCCCTCCTGTGTCCCTGCTGTGCTGGGGGCAGGTCATAACAAAGGACCTCAGCTCCAGATGGGACATGGACAGGCCTCTGCAGATGAGAAGCCCAGAGCACGAAGCTGGTGTCCACCTGGGGGCAGCATGAGGACAGCACAGGGAGCCCACAGTCCTGGGTTTCAGGCCCAGCCCTGCCCTGTACAGGCTGGGTGACCTGGGGCAGGTGGTGAAACTCTCTGAGCCTCAGTGCAGTGGGGGTGGGGTCAGCAATCCCTGTGCCTGACTGTGGGGAGGGGAGAGGAGATGGATGACAGACCCAAGCACCTGCCTTGCACACAGTAGGTGCTCATTACATGGCATCATTGGCTCATTTATGACCTCAGGTCAGCCTAAGGTCTCAAGTGGTTCCAGGTCGTCCTGATTGGGGTCTCAGTGACTCTAATCCTGCTGCTCTCCCTCCATCTCTTCCTCCTCCTCTTACACCAGCGTCAGAGCAAAGGCAGGATATTGGGTGAGTAGGGGACAGGGTGACCTGGGTCACAAAGGACAAAGATCAGAGCATCCAGCACAGAAAATCCAAACAGATGAACAAGGTCAGCTGAAAAAATATTTCTGCCGAATCTCAAATCAGAAAATCTAGAAAGAACACAATGTCAGCACAGATGAACAAATATCAAATAATAACTTATCATTTTCAATCTTATGAAATATGAAACATGTGCACAAGTGTGTGTTCAGGTTTTCTTCTCTCCTGAGGAATCACACAGAGAAGGGGGTACTACCCTCCCTGGGCTGAGACTGTCCCTCTAGACCAGAGAGAGAAGCTTATGTCTTACTTCATGCTGGGGCCACAGACCTAGAGACCCAAACAGAGGTAATGGTAGCTGCTTCCCAGGAGACACGCAGACTCCACTGCCCAAGGCCCCTCTCTGCCCCTAACACTTCTGTCTCCTCTGCCAGCTGCAGCCCAGCTGCGGACACCCAGGAAGAACCCCTCTGTGAGAGGAAGAGAGGGCTTCCCTGGGGGAGGAAGAACAAAAATTCAGAAGATGACGGAAGAGGGACAGGCAGGGAGGGTGTGGGGGTCAGGGGTGGGAAAGTCTGAAATCCTCACTGTGTGACCTGGCATCTCACCTCACCTCTAGGTTAGTGGCCCATCTGGGAGCAGGTGGGGTCTGCAGCCTTGAGATCTCGGAGACCCTGTCAGAAGACACAACCCCATTCTGCCCCAGCAGATGCTGCCATAAAGGACCCACAGCCAGAAGAGAAGAGTGAGGAGCTGGACACTTGGGTGAGATCCCTGCTCCTGTTCAGGCCACTGAGGACCTTCCTGTTGCCCAGATTAATCCAATGGACATCAGGACAGTTAATTCCCTGTCCTCACCTCACCTCGTTCTCAGAAGCGTTTCACAATAACCCCTCTTTCTGGGCACGCAGGTAACCCTGCTGTGACTCACTCCTCCTGGTTTCTTGTGTCCTCATGGCCTCTTCTATGAGGTCCCCTTTGATGGCTCCTGGTCCTCTGTCTAACCTTGTGCGGCCCAAGATCTCAGGAGGAGGCATGAATCAGTGAATCATGCACAGATCCTCAGGGCCCTCTTCATTCATTCACCAGCAGATGTGAGGGAAGCTCACTGTTTACCAGCCCCATTTAAGGGCCACAGTGCAGCCCTGAGCAACATGGTCTCCACACTCCTCCAGCTCACCTGTGGGGGAGGGAGACACTGTGCACACAGGGGGACAGTGTCCTAGAGAGCAAAGTGCTGTGAGAAAAATAAAGCAAAACAGGGGATAGGGCACATTGGTGTGGGTGAGAACAGAGAAAATAGCAGGTGCAAAGGTACTGAGGCAGGACAGACTTCTTCATTAAAATAGGCCTTGAGTCTGGAGCCAAATAAGCAAGAGATAGCGTGTTACGATAAGAGTCAGGACTGTAGAAACATCCAGATGCCCCAAAGCTTAGAAGTCCCTTCGGGTTTCATCAGGGGAGTGACCTAATCTGATTTAAAGTTTAACATCATCATTCTGACAACAGGTGGATAATTGACTGGAGGGTGTCACCAGGGGAGCCAGGGGACACTGTCTCTGTTTCACTGTCTCTGCACAATGAAGTCCCCCAGGCAGTGACGTATGCCCAAGTGAACCACTCAAGATCAAGACTCAGACAGGGAATGGCCACTTCTCCTTCCTCCCTGTCAGGGGGATTGCTGGACACAAAGGACAGAAAAGCAGAAGAGGACAGACAGATGGACTGTCAGGTGGGTCCTATGATCTCCAGGGCCCCGGATACCTCAACCCCATCCATGTTCCATCCCCTCACTCTCCCCCTGCTGTAGGCTTCTGACTCTGATGCCCGTTTACGATATGACCTACGCCCTGCTGAACCACGTGTCTCTGAGACAGGAGACAAATGTACCCCCTTCCTCACTGGCAGAGGGGCCCCTAGATGAGCCCAGTGTGTATGCTGCTGTCTGTCCACTAGCCCAGGGAGGACCCAGATCCCACACTCCAGAGAGGGACCTGCAGGGACCCTGAAAGGCACAGGAGCTGCCCCATGGACACTCAGCTAGTGACCCCAGCCACCTTGGAGACCTCATGTGGACCCCCTTCAGCTCCTGTGACCTCAGGGGGTCTCCTGATTCTATAATCAATGATAACCCATATTCCTACAATTTGGAAATAAAGCAACAGACTTTTCAACAATCAATGTGTGAACTAAACCAGAAGTAAGTGTTTTAAATTAAATGATAATATAAGTATTACATATCAAACTTACAAAATGAGAAAGTTAAAAACCATAAATAAATATATTAGAAAATAAAAAGCCTTAAAATATCAATGGCCAAAGGTATTCTGTCATGAATTTAGAAAATAAGATTGTTTTACCTATGTCTATGAGTCTGTTTTATATCCTGCCTATTTGTGAAATCATACAGTTCTTAGCTTTTCCTGGTTTACTTGTTTCACTCAGTATAATGTTCTCAAGCTCCATCCATGTTGTCATAAATGTCACTATGTCATCATTTCTTGTGGCTGAGAAGTATTCCATTGAATATATGTCCCACTTCTTCTTTATCCAATCCTATATCAAGGGACGCTATGGTTGTTTCCATGTCTTGGCCACTGAGAACAGTGCTGTGATGAACATGGGGGTACAAATCAATATTTTAGAGTTTTGGGGGTAGATACGCAGTAGAGGGGTTTCTGGGTGTTGGGGTAATTCTATTCTTAGATCTTTGAGGAACCTCATACTTTCTTCCATAATGATTATACTAATTTGCATTCCTGCAACCAGTGAATGAGGGTTCCTTTTTCTCCACAACCTCTCTGGGACTTTTACCAACATTCTACACAAAACAGAAACAAATTTCTATAAGGGAAGAACAAAGTTATGGTTGCCAGAGGGGGTGGGGATGGGGGATGGTTATGATGTAGGAGGGAATAGCATCAATAAGGTGGGGTAACTTTGCAGGGAGCCAGGTGGCTGCTGGAATTCATGTGGGGAGCACATTGCAAGATCCATAACTACAAAATCAATGCTGTATATCTGAAAATAATAAAATATTTTATGCCAACCATATTTTAATAAAAATATTCAATTAAAAAATAATGTCTGCATATTTGATGTTCAAATGATCTGTAGATGCTTACCTGAAATCTAGGTGCCCTTGTTGATCAGTCACTGTGCTGAACCTAATTCTATAAGAAACAAAAACAAAACCAAACTGAAAAACAAAAAAATTAGAAACCTGAAAGTTTTAAAAAATCAGGTTTTTTAAAAAACCTATATAATTTTGTTAACCAGTCTCCCTCAATAAATTTAATAAAATGTAAAGTATAGGTAAAAGATAAATAGTAAAAGAATACCAAATTGTTCTAAATGATTCTGGAAGGAGAAAAATGATAATAACAAAAGAAATTTCTACTCAGAACAAACAAACACAGAGGAAAATCAACAAAGTCCAAAATTTCAAGATTGAAAATACTAATCACGTTTATAAGTCTTGGCATGAAAGCTGCCTTCAAAAACAAGAGAATGCACACATTTCTGATATTAAAGATGAAACTGAAGACAGCAGGACATGTTGTAGACAATTTAGAATGGTAGCAGCAAAAAAAAAAACGTGAACAATTTGATGACAATATATAGAAAACATTGAAAGTGGGCACCATCAAATGTAAGACTTACTGATGGATATGATAAAAAAGCAAATTTGTATCTTTCTACATTTATATTCAATCCTTGAAACAGTCATAAAATATCGCATGACTGAAGTCATGTTCAGGAAGAGTTCCATTGGTTATTTCTTCCAGACATTTATGAAATGCCTTCAAACACACAATAAAATTGCATAAACTCTTCCTAAGAAAATAAAAAGAAGAAATCCATCCTGGGCCTGGCCAGTTGGCTCAGTGGTAGAGCGTCGGCCTGGCGTGCAGGAGTCCCAGGTTCGATTCCCGGCCAGGGCACACAGGAGAAGCGCCCATCTGCTTCTCCACCCCTCCCCCTCTCTGTCTCTCTCTTCCCCTCCCGCAGCGAGGCTCCATTGGAGCAAAGTTTGCCCGGGCGCTGAGGATGGCTCTGTGGCCTCTGCCTCAGGCGCTAGAATGGCTCTGATTGCGGCAGAGCGACACCCCAAGATGGGCAGAGCATCGGCCCCTGGTGGGCATGCCGGGTGGCTCCCGGTTGGGCGCATGCGGAAGTCTGTCTGACTGTCTCCCCGTTTTCAACTTCGGAGAAATACAAAAAAAAAAAATCCATCCTGACATTTTTTTTTTTAATCAGGACAGAAAGTATTGACTCTGTCAGCCAAAGGTCATCACCTCCAATTCCAACAGGACTCCACACCTCGGGTTGTGGTAAATGGGGACTTCATACCAGGACACCAGTGTCACCCCCAGGAACATCACCCGCATCAGCACACAGATGAGTAACCTGGCCCTGTGGCCCACTCTCTGTACCCACCACCCAGCCCGCTCCCCCCCGGCTTCTTCTTATTTCTGTGAGTTTCCCCCCTGCTTCTCTGTCACGGTCAGTTCTCCCATTTGTTTGACTGTGACCCCGTGTTTTACACACAATACTCAGCCTCTCTGTGTGTTTGGAGGAGACGTGACTGTGGAGTGTGTCTTCATCAGCCCTTCCTGTGGTGTCTGAGGCCATGGTCATCACGGTGTCCCCACATGGTTGTGTCATCATTGCCAATGACACCTGCCAGACTGCACCCCTGCATGTCTCAGGGACCACAGCCTCCTCACAACAAGGCTGAGCAGAGATGTCATTGTCACCTCACTGCAGGGAGAGAAGGAGATACAGAAAGGCACAATTCCTGCTCAGGGCTGACAGTCCACACACGTTACAGCTCTCCTTTCCATTACACTCTGAATTTCCTCTGACCCAGTGTTTGCAGACAGAATTCAGTGAGAGAAGCAGGGTTCTGCCCAAGAGAGGTAGGGACAGTGAGGAGGGAGAGATGACTCAGATGTTTTGAGAGAAGCCCTGGCGAGAAAGAGGGTGCTATTTATGGAACAAGGAAGTCACTAAAGGGAAGTGTTAGGAAGAGAGGGAGCAGGCCGAGGGGGGGAGGTTTTGCTTCCCTCTGTGAGTCTTTGGACAGTGCTATAGCCTCCCCACATGTGTCCATCCCCTGTGGGCATCCCTGAGGGAATGGCCCCATTGTCCACTCCAGTCATCCAAAACAGTGCTAAGTTTTTCATGCTCTTTTCCTTCACACTCAGTCATTAAATTCAAACCATTTTGCCCCCTGAACCCTCCTTGTTCATGTCCCCTGGGTCATTGCCACAGCCCATGTTTAGCTGAAGAATTGAAACATCTGCTCTGTGTGACCTCATCCATGTTCTTCCAAGGCCTACTCCAGGCCCCCAGTCCTACCCCATTCATTTCTCTCACTTCCTCTAGAGGCTCTTCTAACACCCCACCTGCTCTGACCCTCCATGCACACAGCCCACCCACAGGGGTCCAACTTCCAAAAGTAAGATCAAAGAATCTTTGAGATTTCTGTTCCAGGGGATGAGGGTAAGGAGGGTTCAAATGCAGAACCCCTTAAATGTAAGGACTGGGTTGGAAGGAAGAGAATGGGGAATAGAGCACTGTTCCACTCTCAGTGTTGGTTGACTGGATGTGACAAAGGGGCCATTCCACCAAGGACAGTGACCTTGTTCGAGGCACACTCTCCATAGTCAGCTAACATGGTCCCTCCTGTGCAAAGAAAGTCATCACATTTCTTCACCTTCGTCAACCATGAGACACACATAGCCTGAGTTAGTGAACGCATGTTTGTGACTTCTCACACACAGCCCACTGAGTCTGTCCGAACATAGCAAAGTTCACTTCAAAGCTCCTAGACCATGATAAAGACTAAAAGCTCTTCCTTTGCGTTCCTACTGAAGTCTACATGAGATTGTGTCACAGGATTTGTATCAGGTTACATATGTAATACCCACAAACCTTTTAAAATATGGATGGCACATGGTCTATGTAGATTACTCTTGGTTTGATATTACAAGTTATGATAAGCATATCTATTCTTCATAGGTTCCATTTTTGCACAGAAGTAGTCACTAAAACCTGAAATCTGTTTCTCGCACTTTTCCTTAAAATGAGCTGTTCCTTGTAACGACCAAAATACATGCACGGTGCACACAATTCCGTGAGCAGGAGCGAGCTTACTCCAGAGTGTAGTGAACTCAGAACAGAGCAGATGCCCTACCTGCCTCTGTCCCTGGTGCTGATTCTAGGGTACCGCTCAAGAAAAAATGCAAATGGTCAACAGATACATGAGAAATGCAAATCAAAAATACAATGAGATGCCACCTCACACATGTTAGATTGGCTCTTATCAATAAGACAAGTAATAACAACTGTTGGAGAGGCTGTGGAAAAAAAGAAAGCCTCATTCAATGCTGGTGAGAATGCAAATTAGCACAGTCATTATGTAAGAAAGTGTGGTGGTTCCTCAAAACATTAAGAATAGCACAACAATATGACCCAGTAATCCCTCTACTGAATATCTACCCCCAAAACGTGAAAACATTGGTATGCCAAGACACATGCATTCCCAAGTTCATCGCAGCATTATTCACAGTAGCCTAGACAGGAAAACAATAAACATGTCACTCAATAGAAGAATGAATAAGGAAGATATGTACATATATACAAAGGAATACTACTCAGCCATTAGAAACAATGACATAGTGACATTTATGACAATATAGATGAACATTGGGAACATTGTGCTGAGTGAAATAAGTAAATCAGAGCAAGCTAAGAAGTATAGTATTTTACATATAGGTGGGATATAAAACTGAGACTCATAGAAGTAGATAAAGGTGAAGTGATTAGCAAAGGGAGGGGGATACAGGGGAGGGGGATGGGAGAGGGGCTGATGGAAGGGTGTAAAGAGGGAAAATATAAGGTGACAGAAAATGATTTGACTTTGGGTGATGGGTATACAACATAATCAACAGTTTAAATGCAATAGAAATGTTCACCTAAAATTTATGTACCCTAATTGATCCATGCCATGGTGTTAAAGTTAATTTTCTAAATAAAATTTAAACATTTAAAATAATATAAAGAGAGACAGTCACTTGAGAGTCAACCCAAGTCAAAAAGTTAGGTCCTGTCTGTGAGCAGGAGATCAGACCAGGCAGAGAAATCTGGAATCAGAAGAGAAACCGGGTCTGGGCTGTGTCTCTAGAGGCTCTGCAGTCTCCTGAGCCCTCATCATGGAAAAACACAGAGCCAGGCCTAGAAAGGGGCTGTACCCTTGCTGTGTGTCCACAGCTGTGGGAACCTGGAAGGACAGCAGCCCCTGACTCACCACATCCTGTGCGTCTCTGTCCTTCAGGCCCAGGGGCTCCTCCATCTGCAGAGCGGGAGCACTCGGGGCAGACCCCATGCTGTCCCTCCTCTCCGCTCTTCTTGCCTCGGTCAGTGGTGGACATGAGGAGGGAGCAGCACAATGGGCTGGGGAGGCTACACATCCCTGTTCATGGGGAACGTTAGGCTTAGGCAGCTCCAGATATTGGGGTCCTGTTGGTAAAAAAATCAGTGCAGAAATGTGGGTGCAAGTCTCTGACAGAAACTCTCTTCCAGGTCTGAGTCTGGGCCAGAGGAACCTGTGATAACACAGGTGAGTCCTCCCTGGGCTCCGTGTCCCACCTCTTACTTCATCCCCTGGGGCTCAGGAGGGAGCATAGAAGTTCTGGGAAGATGTGATAGAACAGGAGGGTGTTGGGCTGAGCTGGGGAATGAGGGAGGGAGGGTCTTTGTAATGCAGCCTCTGGTTTCCTTCCAGGGACCCTCCCCAAACCCACCATCTGGGCTGAGCCAGGCCCCATCATTCCCTTGGAAAGCTCTGTGACCATGTGCTTTCAGGGGACCCAGGAGGTCAAGTCCCAATTTTATAAAGGAAATGAACATGTTTTTGGAAGACACTGACCTCACAGAAGCCCATGAAAAAGAGCTCTTTCTCCATCACAAGAATGACAGAGTGTGATGCAGGGAGATATTACTGGACATATCAAAGCTCCAATGACTGGTCAGAGCGCAGTGACCCCCTGGAGCTGGCGGTACCAGGTAAGGAAACACTCAGGGTCCCAGCCTCAGGCTCTGCCCTCGGGAAGGGGGTCTGCCCTCGGGGGTCTCTCCTCTCAGAGCCCAGCCCTGGGGATGGGAAGGAGAGGTGAGCCCCATCTAAAACTCTGCCTCCTCCTCTCCTAGGATTCTACAGAAAATCCAGCCTCTCAGCCCTGCCCAGCTCTGTCATGACCTCAGGATAAAACATAACCCTCCAGTGTGGCTCTGAGCTGGCATTTGACTGATTTATTCTAATTCAGGAAGAGGATCACAGATCCTCCCAGACCCTGAACTCACAGCCTTACCCCCGTGGAGGATACCATACTTTATTCCTGTGGACCCCATGATCCCCAGCCACAGGTGGATGTTCAGATGCTATGGCTGTCACAGGGACAGAAACCAGGGGTGCTCACAGCCCAGTGATGCCCTGGAGCTCCTGGTGAGTCTCATTATTGTCTCATCCATGGAGTAAGGCACTAAACACTAATCCATAGACCCAGACATGTTATAGGCATTGTTGCTGTGAGGGGAGCCCCATGGCAGAGGGTGAGCTGAGGGGACACAGGGACTCCTGGGCCAGAGACATTCACAGAGAGAGAGAGAGAGAGAGAGAGAGAGAGAGAGAGAGAGAGACCTGGGCCAGGACAGGAGAAGACATTGTATGGGAGGAGCAGCCCCTGTTACTCATGTCTGGTCTCCCCAGGTGTGTCTCAGAAGCCCTCCCTCCTGACAGACCAGGGCCCCATCGTGATCTCTGGACAGAGCCTGACCCTCCAGTGTCACTCTGATGTCAAATATGACAGATTTATTCTGTCCAAGAAGGGGGGACATTACCTCCCCCCAATCCTTGTCCTGCAGCCCCAGGCTGGGCCTCTCTCAGGCCAGCTTCCCTGGGACACTGTGAGCAGCTTTCATGGGGACTGGTACAGATGTTACAGTGAACACAACCTCTCCTCTAAATGGTCGGTCACCAGTGAACTCATGGACATCCTGGTGGCATGTGAGGGGCCCAGACTCTGCACAGGCCCTGCTGGGGGTTCTCAGGTGGTGATGAGAATAGTGAACATGTAGGATCCCAGGGAGGGAGACAGAGAGAGACAGGGGATGGGAGAAGAGGGCAGACACAGAGAAACAGAGACAGACAGAGAGGAGGGTCCTCAGAGAGAGGCCTGCTGCCTCTCAGGTCAGAACAAGGTGGCGGGCAGCCCCTCACTCACCGTCCCTCTCTCTAGGACGGCTCCCTGACAGACCCTCCCTCTCAATGCAGTCGAACAACATGGTGAACTCAGGAAAGACCGTGACTCTGCTGTGTCAGTCATGGAGGCTGACAGACACTTTCCTTCTGTCCAAGGAGGGGACAGCCGATCCCCCCCTATGTCTTAGATCAGAGCTCCAAGCTCAGCAGTACCAGGCAGAGTTCTCCATGAGTCCTGTGACCTCAGCCCACGGGGGGACCTACAGGTGCTACAGCTCACACAGCACCACCCGCTACCTGCTGTCACGCCGCAGTGAGCCCTTGGAGCTCCTGGTCTCAGGTGAGGGGACACTGACTCCATCCTTTCTGAGCTCAGTCTAAAGGCCTTGTCCCCAGCAGGCATCAGGCTGGATGGTAGAGAAGGGGCTGTAGGTTTGGTCACCCAGGAGAGATCAGCCCCTAAGAGACCCTGTCACCCATCTACACTTGTTTCCCATCACCTGGGTCCAGAATGTGTCAGACAGGCAGCAGGAGGACTTGCAGAGGCCACAGTGAAGACATTGGAGAGAGTCTGAGTGACTTGGGGACACCAGGGTCACCCACAGCTCCTCAGCCTTTTCCTGTCCACATTCTCATTACCTTCTATAGGTCTGAGCCCCTTTCACCCAGGGTCCATCTCCACAGCTGGTGAGTCACTGAGAACTGTGCTCAGAGTAAGCACAGACCACCCCAGGACAGTTTGAGGGTCTGTGGGAGACTGCAAGCTCTTGCAGTTCGAGGCTTTGCAAAAGGCTACGTTCTCCCCCCGCCCCATATCGGCTAAGAAGCTAAGTATATGAACTCATCCCATCCCCACACTTCAATTGCTTAAGCTTCTAGAAGCAGTTACATGCTCTTCCTCTCATCCTTTGTTTGTTCTGATATTGGTTGATTTCAGTTATGCAGGGTGGAGAGTTTCTGCACTTGGGAGAACTCCTGGGTTGCCTTGGAGATGTGTGACTTTATATCAGAGACTTCCTTATTTGCATATGGCTGTATAATAAAGCAAACCAGGGGCTATTTTGCTCTGACTTGCCATCAGCTTGCAGAGGCCTCTCAATGCCATCCATTTTTCTCTTTAAGTCTATTTTCTTCATTCCACAACATTCGCACTCAGGACCTGAAATTACTATCCAAGCTGGTTTGTGGCAAGGTCTATCAGAGGATCCAGTGTCCCTGACACACTCAAGGATGGGCTTGTGTCCCAGAGGACTGTGAGGCAGGCAGAGATGCCGAAATAGCAGGGGCTCCCTGTGCCCTGAGGCTGGCAGGTGACAGGTGGGTGGTCCTGGAAAGGGTGGTTGTGGAACCCAGCCTCAGCAAGGGGCCTCTGAGCTCAGCTGGGGAGATGGCAGCCCTCACCCTCCCTTCCTCCCTGATTCCAGAAGGCTCTGAGAATCGATCTCTCTTCTCCACGGAGTTAGGTGCACAGAGGGGTAAGTGAGGGTCTCTATAGAGAGAGAGTGGGTGTGTCCATGGGGGAGAGAGGTTAAGTCATATGGGGTTCAGGCACCTGTGGAAATGCTGACATGGACACACCTTCCCCTGTGTGGCCTCATTGTCACCAAGTGTAAAAGGAGAGAATTGTGTTCCAGAGCTCAGATTTCCTGTCAGTTCTGGCTCTGAGCTCCTGGGAGAGGGGGCTCACAGGGAAGCCCCCCAGGGTGTGATTTAATAAAGAATGTCTCCTCTGTAGCAGTGATGGTGACACTGTACAGGGAGGGAGAAGTAGGACATCGGTACATCCAGGTATATCAGACTCAGCTCAGAGGAGAGAGGGGGAAGGACTCAGACCTGGGTCAGTTCCCGGCTCTGCTGCCACTGTTGTGGGGCCAGGCTGTCCCTTCTCTTCTCTGAGTGTCCCTGGTCCCGTCCTGCTCACAGGCTGCTGTGAGGTCAGGTGACATAGGGGTCCTCACAGAGCTCAGGAGGGCACGGCCCCAGCCAAGCTGACCTCCCTCCCTCTAGGATGGCTCCCTGGCAGACCCATCCCTCTCTGAAACCAGACACTTAGTGACATCAGAAAAGAATGTGACCCTGCTGTGTCACTCACATACCTAAAGGTCACTTTTATTCTAGTCAAGATAAATTCAGTTTACCCCCCCCCTTCCTGTTTATTAGATCAAATTATTTAACTGGGACCAGTTAGACCCAGTTCTCCATGAGTCCTGTAAACTCAGCACGGGGTAGGACTACAGGTGCGACAGCTGACACAGCACTAAACTTTACACCCTGTCACAACTTAGTGACCTTCTGAGGCACCACCTGATCTCAAGTGAGTGAATGTGACCCTGTTTTTTCTGACCTCACTCAGCTTGAGGCCCTGTCTCCATAAAGTCTGAGGCAGTGATAAATGAGGGAGTTCAGAGGGCCCCACAGAGGATGACAGTCACCCCTCCTGCATGGCCCCTGATCCATCAGCTGCTGAGTAAGTGGGGTCTCTGAACTGTGAAGGAGTGAGTTTACGGGTCTGCTCTCAGACTAAATGCTGAGCACAGCAGTCAAGCATCCCTGTGTCATGACCATGTTTATCACTGTTCCTGAGCTCTGGGCACAGGTCCCTCTGGTCCACAGTGAGTCCGTGCGGGGTCAGTGTCACAGGAGGCTGAGAGGATCCAATGAGGAGACAGAGGGAACCTGGCAGAGGGGAGACAGGGTCACTAGGGGACTGTGCAGAAGTTATGACCTGAGAAGCGAAGCGTCTGAGAGCACAGAACCAGGGGGAGGTCGTGTGTTGGCAGGTCCTCACTCCTGTCCTCATTTCATGGCTCTCAGAGCACCTGACACCATCAGCCTGTCACAAAACAAGTAAAATATCAAGAGTGGTGAGAAGGTGAATTTCTCAGTTATGGGGCTGGGCTCACAGGGTCATGTTCTGTGACGAGAAACTAGGAGTCCTGGTTGGACATCCAAGGTCCTGGGGTGACTTTGTCCTGCCCTGACCTCTGTGATCCCTTTGTCCACTTCCAAGACTACATGGCAGAGTACCTCATCAATATGACTGTGGCTGGATTGATCCTGCTGGTTCACGGGGTGCTGCTATTTCAAGCTCAAAGCAGCCAGAGAAGGACCTATGATGCAACCAGGATGTGACCACAGAGGGCACAATGCAGTGTTCAGACAGGTGGAGCCTTGGGGCACTGGTGATGATCCAGGAGATGGTGGGATAAAGTCTGGACCATGTTCTGGGGAAACTGTCTTCTGAGAGTGAAGTGGAGTAAACAGGGTTTGGGTGCAGGAAATATCTGCGTGCTCCCTGCACAAGACTCTTCCTCCATTAAATGTGTATGTTCTCTCCCTATCTAAGGTTGACTGTCTGTAACAATCCTCCATCATTCCACATGCCTGTGACATGCGAGCCCATTGCACATGTCTGATTTGTGTCCACACATCTAATACCTCATGGTCTCCTGTGCCTTTTGGTCTAGAAATATTTTTTATTTCTAATCACATTTCCAGATGGACAGCATTGTGTCTCTATCTTTTTAGTTCATTAACTGCAGAAGTGATGAAAATCAGATCTGATCCTGGAAGAAATGAACCCTAGGTGATGCCTCCCACCCTCTCAGGGACCCACGATCCTTCTGTCTTCCTACGATGTCACCTGTACAATTTTCCCAGATGTCATCACTGGTGCTGTGGGAAGCTTAATGAAAGTGTGTCTCTATAAGAAATCATAGTTCAAAATGATTAGATTTGTTAAATTTTCCAGAGTCTGGATATACATATAATGGAATGTTCTTCATACACAAATAGAACTAAATTGTGCCATTTGGGACAACATGAACAAACATTGAGGGCAAGTTGTTGTTTTTTAATATGAGCTATATCACACAGACAAAAGTAAATACTGAATGATCTCACATCTATGTTGAAACTATAAAAGGTAAAATTGTAGAAACATAGAGTGGGATGAGGGTTACTATGGGGAGTGTGGGAAAGTTTGTGATCTTGGTTAAAGAGTATCAACTTCCAGTTATGAGGTTAACAAGTCGTAGGTGTCTGATATATAGTATGGTGATTACACTTGATAATACTCTGTTATATATGTAAAAATTGCAAAGAGAGTGTATCTTGAAAATACTTTAACATTTTTTATTGTCATCTTGTTGATAATAACCAATCTAACAGGTGTGAGGTGATATTTTATTGTAGTTCTGATTTGCATTTCTCGAATAACGAGTGATGATGAGCATCTTGTCATATATCTGTCAGCCATTTCTATGTTCTCTTGGAAGAAGTGTCTGTTCACGTCCTCCCCCATTTTTAAACTGGATTGTTTACTTGTTTGTTTCTGAGCTTTGTGCGTTCTTTACATATTTTAGATATTAACTTTTTATCAGAGCTGTGGTTTATAAATATGTCTCATTTTGTTGCCAACTTTTAGTTTTGTTTTCAGTTTCTTTTGCTGTGCAGAAGCTTTTTTGCTTGATACAGTTCAATTCATTTATTTTTGCCTTTATTTCTCTTGCCTTTGGGGTCAAATTCATAAATTGTTCTTTATGGCCAAGATGCATGAAGATAGATTGGTGGTTCCTCGAAAAACTAAGAATAGAACCATATGACCCAGCAATTCCTGTACTAAATTATCTACATCCAAAACTTGAAAACATTGGTATGTAAAGACATGTACAGCCCCATGTTCATCATTACGTTATTCAGTGTCCATGACATAGAAACAACCGAAGTGTCCCTTGTAGAGGACTGGATAAAAAAGATGTGATACTTATATACAATGGAATACTTCTCAGCCAGAAGAAATGATGGCGGCATAGTGCCATTTATGAAAACATGGATGGATTTTGAGAATGTTATACTGAGTGATGTTCGTAAATCAAGAAAAGTTAAAAACTGTATATGATGTCACACATAGGTGTGATATAAAACTGAGTCTCATGAACATAGAAAAAAGTGAAGTGGTTATCAGGGGGAAGTGAATATGGGAGAATGGGATGTGGGGGAGGGGATGGAGAAAGGGAGTGGTTGGGAAGGGAGAAAAGAGGGAGAAATACATAGTGACACAAAATGATTTGACTTTTGTCGATGGATATAAAACAAAATCAACAGTTGAAATACTATAGAAATGTTTAACTGATAACAACATAACCGACAGTTCAAATGCTATAGATATATATGTTTACCTGAAACCTATGTACTCTTACTGATAAATATCACCGTGTTAAATTTAGTTTTCTAAATAAAAAATAAGACAATAAGTTTTATGATATTCTGCTTCCTTTCAACAAGGCTGAGCAGAGACATCATTGTCACCTCACTGCAGGGAAAGCAGGAGACTCAGAAAGGCACAATTCCTGCTCAGGGCTGAAACTCCACACACATTACAGCTCTCCTGTCAATTACATTCTGAATTTCCTCTGACACAGTGTTTGCAGACAGAATTCTGTGAGAGAAGAAGAGTCCTGCTCAAGAGAGGAAGGGACACTGGAAATGGAGAGATGACTCAGACATTTTGCAAGAGAGCCATGAAGAGAAAGAGAGTTCTATTTATAGAACAAGGAAGTTACTAAAGGGAATTGTAAGGGAGAGAGAGGAGACCAGGACAAAGGTTTCACTTCCCTCTGTGAGTTCCATAACAGTGTTATAGCCTCTCCACATGGGTCCATCCCCCAAGGTGTCATTCTTGACACCTCCAGTGCACCAAAGCAGAGTGGAACAGTGCTAAATTCCTCACTCTCTTTTTCTTATTTAACACAATCATTAAATTTAAACAGTTCTGCTCCCTGAGTCTTTTTACCCATGAACCTGGGGTATCACCACTGCCCATAATCAGCTGAAGACTCAAAACCTCTACTCTGTGCCACCTCATCCGTGTCTTTTCTACCCTATGCCAAGCTCCCAGTCCTACCCCATTCATTCCTGTCACTCCATCAAGAGGTTCTTCTAACTACCTCAACTGGTCTGACCTTCCATGCACACAACTCTTCTATAAGGAACCAGATCCCAAAAGATCTAATGTCTTCTAGTTTACATTCATGGTCCAGGGATCATAGGTAAGGGAAGTATGGAGGGCAGACTGTTTAAATTTAATGACTGATGCTTACAGAACGAGATTGAGGAATTGAACACTGTTCTGTCCTTTCTGCTTTGGTTGACTGTAGGTTCCATTGGAGCCACTCCAACAAAGGACAATGAAATTACCAGATATACACTCTCCATCATCAGCTAACATTGCCTCCCCATGCAAACAAAGTCAGAACATTTGACTGCCTCCATCCACACCAGACACACACACACACAACCTGAGTTAGTGAATATGTTTGTGATTTCTCACTTACAGCCCACTGAGCCTGTCCGCATAGCAGAGCATTGCTCATACCTCCTACATCATAATAAAGGCTAAAATGTCTTCCTTTGTCATTCTACCAAAACCTATATGGGTTTGTGTCATAGAGTTTGTATCAGATTACATGAGTAATCAACATAAACCTCTTAGAATACAGACAGCACATCATGTATGGATGGGATTAGTCTCGGTTTGATGTTACGGGTTATGATAAGCATATCTTCCCTAGGTTCCATTATTGCACAGTGGTGCTCACTAGAACCTGAAATCTGTTTCTACACTCTCTTCCTAAAAATGACCGGTTCCTTGAAACATCCAAAATATGTATATGGTGTACACAATTTTTTGAGGAGGAGCCAATTTATTCCAGACTGTTCTAAACTCTTAGAACACAGCATGTTCTTTGTGCTCAGTGATATCCCTGTCTCCTTGCTCTGAAATTATCACCAGTCTCAGGGCTCTCCACTGCTCATGCCATGGACATCTCCATTTCCAGGGGGATTCCTCATGCCCATGACTCAGATGTATGATGTCACCTGTGACTAGTCTACGTGTCCCATGCTCTGTTTTTTCTTTAAAAATTTCCCAAACTGTAGTTGGGTTACCCATTCTCTAAATATTTGTGATGTCTGTTTTCATAAATCTGAGCTCCACATGTCCAGAAAAGGAATCTCTCTTTTTCCCCTGTGAATACTCAGAGCCTCCATCATGGCTGGACATGGTAACTCTTCAGCAGACGTTGTATATTTGACTGAATCAGGGAAGGAAGGAACAACATGTGAATTTATGGAAATTCAGGAATGACATGTGAGTTTTCCAGGTCACACAGGTCTAGAGAAGGCAGAGTCAGAACCAGAACAAAGACTGGGTGGCTCTCGGACCTGCCCTGAATCTGCAACCTTACATTCTGGGACAAGTGTCACCTTCTAAATTTGGGTTTCACATGAGGTAGAGAAAAATCATATGGAGCCTGGCAAGCTCAGATATGACCTGAAAGTTTTCAGAATCTGGTGTCTCCTTACCTCTTCCTTCAGGGAATGGAGAGAGGGCTGGTGAGAAACTGAATTTTCACATGGAGCCTGGACCTTGTCACAGCCATGTGTCTTTCTGTCCTGCTAGGACTTATAGATTTATATGACATCTGCACAGCTGGTGACCATAGGGGCCATCCCCATATATCCAAGCTACATCACAGACATTGGTGCCTGGTGTCCTCGGTCTGAGAGGAAACCAATGTAGGTCTGAGAGTCATCCTGGCTCCTATGGATTCAGGCCCAAATATGAAGATAGAGTAAAGAGGTTTGTGGTTTTTGGGACCAGGGTGCTTGAGGATGCACTGGGAGTCTAAGATCAAGTATAGTTCGCTAGGACCTCTTCTTTCGAGATGAAACCCTTGGACAAAACTCTTTCCATATCTGGGACTTTGTTTTCTCATCTATTAAAGCAGAATTTTTTCCTGGATTTTAGAGGACACAATTATGTATAAAGTTCTCTACCAGTAAATTTCTGTAGAGGAAGGTCAAGAAATTTTTCTGTATGAACATTGGTTCACTCTAGTATGTCCTGCCTGCAGCAGGAATTGCTGTCATTATGTGGGGGTGGAGAAAAACCTGAATTTCTTCCTCAATATTTATAAGCACCAGGATGTGAGATGAAGCAGGTCATACTCGCAAATATCATTTGTGAAAACTTATGTCAGTGCTCCCTTCCCCCTCCAATTTTTCTCTGAATTTCTTGGTTTTCTCTTTGTCACAGTGTCAAAGCTCATCTCATATAAATACATATGTCTTTTTGTTTATGTCCTCATATAAATATTTTATTTTATTATTATTCTCTTATTATCAAAATATTTCTGCATAGACTGAAAATAAAATATATAGAGTCCATGTTAAGGGTAGCAATCTTTGCTCTGAAAAAAGTTAGATCACATTTCTTCTCTATTCTGTTAGGTATGAAAATATGCTTACATTAAAGTGAGTTTTGCCTGACCAGGTGGTGGCACACTGAATAGAGCATCAGACTGGTACACAGAGGAACTAGGTATGAAACACTGAGGTTGTTGATTTGAGCATGGGCTCATCAGCTTGAGCACAGAGTTACTGGCTTAAGCACAGGGTGGCCAGCTTGAGAGTTGGATCATAGACATGACCACATGGTCACTGGCTTGAGCTCAAAGGTCACTTGCTTGAAGCCAAAAGTCGCTTGCATGAGCCCAAGGTCACTGCCTTGAGCAAGGGATCACTCGCTATGCTGTAGTCCCCAATCCCCATCAAGACCAATATGAGAAAATAATCAATGAACAACAAAGGACCTGCAACAGAGCTGCAATGAATAATTGATGTGTCTTATTCTCCCTTCTTGTCTGTCTGTCCATATCTGACCCTCTCTCTGTCTCTCTGTCACATAAAATAAAATAAATAAATAAATTTAGTTTCATATATTCCTACTGTTCTGATTTCTTCTAGAATTTTCCAGATGACATGATCCTATATTTGAAAGACCCCAAAGACTCCACATAAAAATATTAGAAACAATGAACCAAAATAATAAAGTTGAAAGATACAAAAATCAATATACAAAAGTCTATACTTTTTCCATATGTCAACAATGAAACTTCAAAAAATAAACTTAAACTGAAAAAAGACACAATGATATGGGAAAATATTCCATGTTCATAGATTGGAAGAATCAACATACTTAACATTGTCATATCACCTGAAGCAATATAAAAATTTAATGCAATCTCCACTAAAATCACCATGTCACTTTTTTAATAATGGGGAGAGGACCTAAACAGACACTTCTCCTAGGAAGACATACAAATGGCCCACAGATATATGAAGAAATGTTTATCTTCACTAACTATTAGAGAAATGCAAATCAAAACTACAACTAGATACCACCTCACACCTGTTAAATTGGCTATTTTCAACAACACAGATAATAACAAGTTTTGGAGATAATGTGGAGAAAAGAGAACCGTCACTCACTTTAGTGTAAATGAAAACTGATACAGCCCTTATAAAAGACAGTATGATGTCATCTCAAGAAACTAAAAAGAGTTACCATATAATCCAGCAATCCGTCTACTGGGTATCTATCCTCCAAACTCAAAAACATTGATATGTAAAGACACATGCACCATCATGTTCATCTAAGCATTAATCACAGTAGCCAAGACATGAAAAGAACTAAAGTGTTCCTTGATAGAGGATTGGATAAAGAAGATGTGGTACCTGTATACAATAGAATACTTCTTAGCCATAAGAAATGATGACAGAGATAAGATGGCGATGGAGTAGGCGGACACAACAACTTCCACCTCCCAGAACCAAAGTGGATTACAAACTAATTTTAAGAACCATCATTTGGAAAAACCAACTTTGAACTAAACTAAGAGGACTCTTCAACCAAGGAACACTGAAGAAGCCACACTGAGACTGGTAGGAAAAGCAGAAATGTGGAAAGGACTTCCCAGCTCCCTGGAGCAAACAGCAGCTAGGAGAGACTGGCGTGGTGGGAAGTGAGTTTAGCAGAGAGAGGAGGGTCCTGAGTCCCAGGAACAAAGCCCCAGCCTGCAGCCCCAGAGCCTAGAAGAGGCGTATGGACAGTATTTAGCTGGAAACAAGTCAGGATACTGTTTGTGAGAAAGAGACTGATTTCTCAGACCCCGGATTCTTCTTAAAGGGACCACGCAGAATACCTCTCTCACAACCACTCATCCGGGGCTCCAGGGGACAGGAAGAGAGGAAAGGACTGGGGTAGCAGGACGAGAGTGTAATCTAGGAGGCACGGGAAGAAACATTTTGAGAGACAGCCACCCTAACCTCTGGGATGAGTCATTCCCCAAATCTGAAGCAAATATTTCCCCTGGAAACAGCAATACCAGCAAAGGGAAGCAGGACACCAGCCAAACAAGCTCTCCTGCGGCACTCAGAGCAGAGTTGCTTAGAAGGAGGAAGCTTTTGGGACTACAGTAGTGAGTGTTAGGGTCTGAGCTGCAGTGCCCTCCTCCACACGGATGAGGGCTCGCTGGAGGGCAGGCAGCGGTGGGATGCAGAAGCACATTTTGGTCGGCAAGGGAGGAAGCCAGCTGGCCACCACTGAGGCCCAGGTGTGAGCTCAGTCTTGCATGGCTGGGGAGGAGAGGGCATGCAAAAGTGGTCAAGCCCAGCTGCGGGCCATCTGTAATCCAGCCTGCAGGAAATAGCAGGAGCCCCAGAAGGGGCAGAGACCCACCCTTGAGCAATGGCACAGGAGCACAGCCTTGCCCTGCCCATGGAACTGAGGTTTGTGGCCTGACTTGGGAGCTGGCTCCTCCCACAGGGGTGGAGCTAAAAGCCCAGAACAGGCAGAGTCCTGCTACTGAGCGTGGGCATGCAGTCCCACCCAGCCTGTGGAGTCAAGGCTTGCAGCCGTCCCATGAGTGGGCTTCTCCTGCAAAAGTGAGACGAAAACCCAGAATCAGGCGGAGACCTTTAGCTAAGCAAAGGTGCTCACCCCTACCCTCAGGGCTGAGCATGATGCCACCCGTGGGGGCAAGGCAAAGGCCAGGGCCACCGAAGATTGTACACCCAAGCACATGATCACAGCCACTCCCATGAAGGAGAGGCAGAGACCACAGAAACAGCCCCAGTGGGCAGGCACCAGCAATGCCCATACCCAAATGCCCTAGGCAGCAGCAGCAGAGGGAGAGGCAGGCTTGCAGACAGATCAAACCTAGGGAACACAGAGGCCACACCCAGTGGACTCCAGTGGCCAAAACCTTCTTTTACACAGACAGAATGAGAAGGCATAGAAATGCAACACAAATGAATCAAGAGAAATCCTCAGGAAAGGACCTGCATGAGTCAGATATAACCAAATTACAAGATGCAGAGTTTAAAATAATGATTGTTAGGATGTTCAAAGATATTAGAACAACAATAGATGGTCATTACAAACACCTAAATAAAGAAATAGCAAATATAAAAAAGGACATTAAAAAATAAAATTTAAAAAAAAGGACATTGAAATAATAAAAAGAGAATCAGTCAGAAATGACAAATACAATATCAGAAATCAAGAACACAATGGAAGGAATTAAAAGCAGGATGGATGAAGCTGAGAATCAAATCAGCGAGTTAGAGGACAAGATAAATGAAGGCACAAAAGCAGAGCAGAAAAAAGAAAAGGACAAAAGTATTCTTACAGTTGTTTATATAGAAAATAACATGATAATTCTAAGTAATAATACAAGAGTAAACTCTATGTTTAATATACTGAAAGCTGTAAACTTACTTTTGCCGCATCATATACTTTGATGTCAGACACGTGATGGTAGGGAATGGGCTGAGAACTTCATGGATGAAAGAAAAGTGTCCCTCAGGCTCTGTGACTCATACAGTCAGGTCACATTCTCTCCTCAAGTCACACAGTGCCTGGCAGAGCAGTGGGAGGTTCTACAAGGGAGCCATGCTTGAGAGAGGGACAGGCTTCATAATATCATGCTCTGAGGGGCTTCCCCCTGAGCCCCCTCTCCCAGGAGCTCAGAGCCAGAACTGAAAGGAAATCTGAGCTCTGGGCCACGATTCTCTCCTTTTACACTTGGGGACACTGAGGCCACACAGGGGAAGGTGTGTTCATGTCAGCTTCCCTACAGGTGTCTAAACCCCACATGACTCAGCCACTGTCCCCCATGGACACAGCCACCACCTCCCACAGAGACCCTCATTTATCCCCCTGCAACTCTGACTCTGCGGGGAGGAGGGACTGATAATCAGAGCCCCCTGGAGATCAGAAATGGGGGTGGGATATGGAGGCTGCCATCTTGCTACATGAGTCTGGGTGCTCCTCCTTAAGACTGAACTCCAAAATCTCCCTCTGCTATGTCCACCCCATCCCTCACCTGCCAATCTCAGAGCCCTGGGGCTCCGTGGTCCCACCTTCTACCATCATCTATTTAGAACTACCAGCTCCTCTGGGAGACAGGGCTGTGCTGAGTCTCTGGAGGCAGGAGGTCATCTGAGAGACAGAGAACTGCCCTGGGGTGGTCTGTGCTCCCTCTGAGCAGAGTTCTCAGTGACTCACCAGCTGTGGAGATGAGCTCTGTGTCTGAGGGGCTGGGCTTCCAGAGGATCCTGGGAATGAAGTTACAATAGTGATGAGAGCCTGGGGGTAACCCAGGGATCCAAAATCACTCAGAGTCTTCTACATCTGACCTGTGTCATCCCAAAGACACTCGCCGTGCGCACCTGCCACCTTCAAAACCTAGGGGAGGAAGAGGGGTGGAATCATGTGGGAGGGTCCCTGAGAGGCAAATCTGTGAGACCATGACTCAGAGCCCCTTGTTTCTCATCCAAATTCTGATGTGTCCTGGGGACAGGAGCCTGAGCTGACAGTGCTCAGAAACTATGGGCTTGGAAACACCTCACCTGAGACCAGTAGATCCAGGGGCTCACTGGGATGTGACCACTGCTGGGGTGTTTTCTTAAAATATCCATAGCATCTGAATGTCCAGTTGTGGCTGAGGTTCATAATGTCCACAGGAAACAGCGCTTGAAATGCCTTATTGTCATGTCGATGTGAGTCCAGGGTCCAGGAGAGCTTGTGTTCTCCTTCCTTAGTCAGAACAAAACTGTCAAATGCCTGTACTGAGCCACACTGGAGGGTCACGTTCTCTCCTGAGGTCACGACAGGGCTGGGCAGGGCTGAGAGGCTGGGTTTGCTGTAGAATCCTAGGAGAGGAGGAGGCAGAGTGTTAGATGGGGCTCACCCCTCCCTCCCATCCACCAGGGTTTGGCTGTGAGAGGGGAGACCCTCTAGAGCAGACCCCCTTCCTGAGGGCAGAGCCTGAGCCTGGGACCATTCAGTGTCCTCTCACCTGTCACCACCAGCTCCAGGGGTTCACTGTGCTCTGACAACCCAGTGGGGCTGAGGTAGTTACAGTATTATCTCCCTGCATAGTTGTTTTTCATGAAGAATCCATCGGTTTCTGTCTATCCAAGGACATTTTTGTGTCTTTGTATACAGATGAAACTCCTGGGCCACCAGGGTCCTCTGACACCAGATGGTCATGGAACTTCCCCAGGGGATCACAGAGGCTGGCTCAGCCCAGATAGTGGGTTTGGGGAGGGTCCCTGGAAGGAAATCAGAGGCTGCAAAACAAAGACCCTCCCTCCCTCATTCTCCAGCTCAGCCCAACACCCTCCTGTCCTATTACCTCAGCCCAGGACCTCTGTGTTCTCTCCTGAGCCCCAGAGGATGAAGTAACAGGTGGGATGTGGATCCTGGGACAAACTCACCTGCCTGCACGTGGGTCCTCTGGTCCAGAATCAGCCCTGAAAGAGAGACCTTCAGATATTTGCACCATAAAGTCAAAGTTGATCTTTTTCAACAAGACAGCAACAGCTCAAACTGTCTGAACTTGAGGTTTCTCAGGAGCAAGGGATATGACCCATCCCGTCTCCTCCTTTTTCTGTCCCCTCTCATTGTCCACAACTGACCGAAGCAGAGAAGAGTGGAGAGGAAGAACAGCATGGCGTCTGCTCAGAGTGTTCCCGCTCTGCAGATGGAGGAGCCCCGGGGCCTGAAGGACAGAGACGCACAGGATGTGGTGAGTCAGGGGCTGCCACCCTTCCAGGTTCCCACAGCTGTGGACACACAGGTAGGGGACAACCCCGCCCAGGGCCTGGCTCTGGGTTTCTCCAGGATGAGGATTCAGGAGGACTCCAGGATTGCAGAAGACTGGTCATCAGTATGTGAGGTCTCACCTGATTTCCATGTTTTCGTCTTTCTGTCTGGTAAAATCCTGCTTGGAGAGGGAAGGACCCAGGTTCTCATCCTGACCTGGCCCCTGCCAGTCTGGTTCTAAACAGCACAAAAAGATACTTTCGACAAAGTGGTTGTTGACGTGTTTGTGACAAATGTGTCACACGCTGGCAATGCGGCTGCCTCCAAACATGATCCCCACCTGCCTGACTGGGCTCACTCTGTCCAAGCAACAGTGACTCTGTGCCTGAGGGGGACACTGGACTCAGGAGAGGAAACACCTGAACAGCGTCATCCAACACGCAACTGAAATTTTTATGTGTGCACCGCAGTTTCCAGTCTCATCTTATTCCCACAGCCTGGATTACTGTGGAGGTCACCATGAGGGACCTGGGGGTCATTGCACAGAATGGGATTCGGCTCCATTAGGTAGTAGATTAAGGTAACACAGGTTTTGGGTGCAGGCTTAACAGTACTCAGGATACCGGGTCCCCTGCTGGATCCCACTGAGGACTCATAGAAAGGCAGCTGTGTGCAGCAGGTGGGAGGGGGGAGAAGTTGAGGGCAGGCTTGTCCTGACTCCATTCCCAGATGGAAACTCACTGGACATCAGACCTCAAAAAACAGACACAGTGTCTATTAGACTTATCATCTTTGACCAGTGGTGGTAGATAATGAATGTAAGAAATGAAAAAAGAACTTTTTTTGACATGTAGCACACACCATGTGCTAAGGTGAACTCAAGTCGATCAGTATAAACTAATATGAAACTCAGGAGAAAACAGGTCGTCTTCATGAGCTTTGACTTCATTACATTTCTGTGGAGTGTTTTCTTTTTTCTCCAGCATTTATTTATTTATTTATTTATTATTTTTAAATTTTATTCAGAAAATTAACTTGAACACGGTGACCTTGATCAATAAGAGCACACAGGTTTCAGGCAAACATTTCTATCATGTTAGAACTGTTGATTAGAAATGGCACCACGCCTGACCACGCAGTGGTGCAGTGGATAGAATGTCGGACTGGGATGAGATATTAGTAGATCCCTCAGAAGGTCAGTTCCCTCAGAGGAGTGCTGGCCACTCTAACTCACACAGAGTGCGTGGTCTCCCGGAGCTAATGGTTGCTCCAACTCAGTTTCTCACATGTTGCACGACAGCATCTTGGAGGCCCCAGCGTGATGCACCACACTTTTCTGATGCTTGGACTGGGGCTCATGTAGGCCTTTGGGTACCCTGCCTAGGGGGAGATCTCTGAGAGACGTTCCTCAGCCCCAGGCATGTGGCAACCAGAGGAACCAAAGGAACATCTTGATTCTATTAGACATTGAGCCGCTCAGGATCTTACTGATAATCAACTGGGTCCAGACAGGTTGGGGCACCCCGAGGGGGTCTGCGGCAGGGCTGGACACAGCAAATCCTCCACAACCCAATCCTGGCACACAACAGTGGCCAGTGATCTCAGGTTTAGTTTTTGTCTGTTTATACTTTCTCTGGGTTGTTTGTCTAGTTGTCTTTCTCAGTCCAGACCTCGTCAAGTCCATCAATATAGGTCAGTCTGCTTCTGGTGCAAAGTGTACGCTGCTTGAATGTTTTCTGAATAATTTCTAGGACTTCAAGAAACGAGCTGCTGAGCAACCATTATCTCCGGGAGACCATGCACTCTGTGCGAGTTAGAGTGGCCAGCGCTCTTCCCAGGGAACTGGCCTTCCAAGGGACCTACTAATATCTCTCTTGCTTATCAGGTTCAATTAGTCATCTTCAGGCGTCCTGGACATCCCGACCAAATTCCGTATATACAGATTTGGACTGATGTTCTCACTGAGCAGCCAAAGTGGCTCCAGGACTGCCTCCCGCCCTCCAAACTGTGAAAGAAGAGGCAAACCATCCTTCTGGCAGACCCAAAATCTAAACTCCCTGCTCCAGTACTCCTGCCACCTCTAGAAAGCCCAGTCCTCTCTGGTCTCTCCCATCTGCCTCAGCCCTGGAACCTGAAGTTTTCAGTTCCAAGGCTGACACGGCACTCAGTTCCCTCCATACCTGACAGGGCACATCCTATGGTGTGGATTCCCAATGCTGCACCCCTCTCACCCTGAAGTTTTTCTCTCCCCCTAATGCTGGTGACCCCGAGAACCCTGACTTCACTGTCCTTGCCTCCCCCATCCTCCCCTTACACCAGGCAGCCCCCGAAGTAAGCTGTCAACTGTGCATGGTTTATGTCCCCTTTTCCACCAGTGATCCCTATAACTGGAAGAACCAAATCCCACTAAAATGTATGCTTAAGAATTTTAAAATTAGATTGTCCAATAATTATAATGTAAAAATTGTCTAAAGATACATTGAAAACTCTCTGTAAATTAAAATGGCTGACTTCTAGAGCAGCCTGGCCAAATCAAGAGTTGCCGGTGTCCCACCTTCAGGTGGGTTCTCACACCCAGACTGAGCCTTGGAGAGAGTTTTCTGGGAGAGGCATGCCCGTGAGTCTTTAGCTGAACCCTCCTCCCTCAGAGCCTTCTGAGTCTCTGGCTGTCCTGACAGACCAGGGCCTGGCTCTGGTCACCATCACTCACAATCTAGGAACCCTGTTCCCTTCTTAAATCTCACCGAGGAGCCTGACCTGTGGTGGCGCAGTGGATAAAGCGTCGACCTAGAAATGCTGAGGTTGCCGGTTCGAAACCCTGGGCTTGCCTGGTCAAGGCACATATGGGAGTTGATGCTTCCTGCTCCTCCCCCCTTCTCTCTCTGTCTCTCTCCTCTCTCTCCCTCTCTCCTTTCTAAAACAAATAAATAAAAAAATTAAAAAAAAAAATTTGTGAATAAAAAAAAAAAATCTCACCGAGGAATAACAGGGCTTTAAGAGTGGTGGTCATGGTGTCTCCTCCCTCTGGTCTTGGCCATGCAGATGGATGAGGCTACAGTGCACTTAAGACAGACAGACACTCACACTGGCCATTTGAAAGCCAGTGTCTCTGTCACAAGGCTTTCATATCAGCAGTCCCACAACAGAGGTGAATTCCCTTCCCAGTAGCCTGGCTCTCATGTTTATGATGCAGCACTGAGTATACCTGTTGTCACCCTGAGATGCCCCTTCCAGGTGAGGTGACCCAGGGGATGTCCTTCTCTGTCAGAGTCTCCCCCATGGGGTCACCTTCATCCTCAGCCCATCCATCAGCTCTTCCCTGTAGGGTCCTCACCATGGACGCTGTATCCCAGAGGTAAGCCCAACAAGGTGCGAGCTGGACGCCCAGGTTTCCCTGGATGGTGAAATGCCCGCAAGTCCGGGAGCAAGCAGGCGGCAGCGGCAGAGCCCCCACCAGCCACCCCTGGCACTCATCTGTTTCCCAGGGCCAGCTTTGGGGAAGGTTCCCTCCTTTAAAAAAATAGAGAGGGTCTAATTTCCAATCTTCCAAATGCACCTCCGAATACCATCGCTCTGTTATTCCATCCCCGGACACTCGTCCCCAAGCCGCTCCCTCTGCAGGAGACACTACCTCGGACTCCAGGAACCAAAGGCCACTCACCTGACTTCCTGATGCCTGCTCGTTACAGAGTACACAGCCCTGGAGATGCTTCAGGAAGATGTGGGTCCCTGTGACTGCAGAGCTCAGATCAGTAGGAACAGGTCCACCGTCTCCCTGGGCAGTTCAGGTCCAGTGTCTCTGACAATGAGCACAAAGGGGAATACAGGGAAATAGGGAAGAAAAATGTCCCTCTCCTAGCCCCAGAGTGTGGCTTTCTTTGTATCACACCCTCCAAAGTCTTCTCCTTTCTCCTGCAACAGCATCCACCCAGACCTTCCTGGGGGCAATGTTATGACTCATTCCTGCCTCCTCAGTGTCCTTATTCCTTGGGAAGAGCTGTCCCCTAATGACTAGGTTACTTCTCTTACTTGGGGGAAAAGCCAAGTCTTGCTTAAATATTCTTCCATCATTTACTGCATGACCTTGGGCAGTAATGTTTTTTCTTGGCACCTCAGTTTTCTGGTCTGCATCATGTTGTCATAAACCTTAGTCCTCAGAGTGATTGTGAGGTCAGTGGTTTTTGGACATGAGGGGAAGCAACCCTTGTTCATTTCAGATTTCATGAAGACATATGGCATCAAACATGAGAGATCAGGCATCCACTTCACTGTCTAGATTGATTGATAGTCGTGCCCAATCAGGAGCTCCCATCTGCTGCTAATGCTGATAAATGCATAATATCTATAAAGTAAATGGCACATCATTTCAGAAAAGGAAAAAAGAAAGTTTCCAAAACATAGAGAAACCACGATAGAGTTTAAAGAGGCCACAGATTAGTGGTCACTGGTACCTGAGCACAACCAGATGTCATCAGTATGAAAGTTTTCACCTCTGTGTGGAGAAGAGAGGGACCCTGGAGCCCTCACAGTCAGGGAGAGAAGCAGGTCTCAAGGTAGAAGTAAGAGAAAGTATTGTCCTCTTTTCCACATTTGGAAATGAGCAGTGGGGGATCTCTGCCCACTGACTTAGCCCATGGTCAGTGCTGAGCCACATCCCTTGTGTGTGTATGAAACAGATTCCATGCATTCTCATCCAACCTGGACATCTGTCCAGGTGTGAGTGTGAGGTTCACCTTGGATCCATTACTGCCCAGCACTTCAGAGTCAGATGCTAAGTTTGGGAGAGGGGACGCCATGGGGAAGGCAGCTGCAGCTATCCACCTCTTCCAGTCCCGGAGCATGAGGACAGCCCTGGGAGAAGCTCTCTGTAGATAATATGGTCTGTGGGAGGTGAACATCCAACAGAAACGGACATCACAGAGTAATCGTGATTATGACAAATAGTGGCAGGAAAGACTGTCTACAGGGTCATTAATAAAATTACATTTTTTTCTAAAATTAGACTTACAAAATTTGTTTTGAATGGGATGACATTGATCAATAAAAGTACCTTGGTTCCAGGTAAATGTCTCTATAGCATTGGAAGTGTTGATGGCATTGTGTGCCCGTCACCAAAAGTCAAATCATTTTCCATCACCGGATATTTGTTCCTTTTAACTCCCCTCTTCCACACCCCCTCTCCCACATCCACCTCCCCCTTGTAACCATTTCACTTTCATCTACGTCCATGAGTCTCAGTTTTATACCCCACCTATGTGTGACATCATACAGTTCTTAGCTTTCTCTGATTTACTTATTTCACTCAATACAATGTTCTCAAGGTCCATCATGTTTCGTAAAGGGCAATTTGTCATCATTTCTTTCTTTTTAATGTTAATGGGGTGACATTGATAAATTAGGGTACATATGTTCAGAGAAAACATCTCTAGGTTAGTTTGACATTTGATTATGCTGCATTCCCATCACCCAAAGTCCAATTGTCTTCTGTCACCTTCTAACTGGTTTTCTTTGTGCCCCTCTCTTCCCCCAACACCCTCCCTCTCCTCTTCCTCACCCTGTAATGTGCACACTTTTGTCCATGTCTCATTTTTATGTCCCACCTATGTATGGAATCATATAGTTCTTAGTTTTCCTTAATTTACTTATTTCGATCAGTATAATGTTATCAGGATCCATCCATGTTGTTGTAAAGGATCTGATGTCATCATTTCTTATGGCTGAGTAGTATTCCATAGTATATATGTACCATAGCTTTTTAATCCACTCGTCCACTGAAGGACACCTGGGCTATTTCCAGATCTTCGCTATTGTGAACAATGCTGCCATAAACATGTGGGTGCATTTCTTCTTTTCAAACAGTGCTATGGTGTTCTTGGGGCATATTCCTAACATTGGTATACCTGAGTCAAAAAGCAGTTTGATTTTTAATTTCTTGAGGAATCTTCATACTGTTTTTCCACAGTGGCTGCACCAATCTGCATTCCCACCAGCAGCGCAGGAGGGTTTCCTTTTCTCCACATCCTCCCCAGCACTTATTCTGTGTTGTTTTATTGATCAGCGCCATTCTGACTAGTGTGAGGTGATATCTCATTGTGGTTTTAATTTGCATTTCTCAAATGAGTAATGATATTGAGCATTTTTTCATATGCCTATTGGATATTTGTATGTCCTTTTGAAGAAGTGTCTATTCATTTCTTTTGCCCATTTTTTAAAATTTGTATTTATTTATTTATTTATATTACTGAGAGAGACAGAGAGAGAGAGAGAGAGAGAGAGTCAGAGAGAGGGATAGACAGGGACAGACAGACAGGAAATGAGAGATGAGAAGCATCAATCATTAGTTTTTCATTGTGCATTGTGATACCTTAGTTGTTCATTGATTGTTTTCTCATATGTGCCTTGACCGCGGGCCTTCAACAGACTGAGTAACCCCTTGCTCAAGCCAGCAACCTTGGGTCCAAGCTGGTGAGCTTTTTGCTCAAACCAGATGAGCTTGCACTCAAGCTGCCGACCTCGGGGTCTCGAACCTGGGTCTTTCCTCATCCCAGTCTGCCGCTCTATGTACTGTGCCACTGCCTGGCCAGGATCTTTCGCCCATTTTTGATTGGATTGTTTGTCTTCCTGGTATTGAGTTTTACAACTTCTTTATAAATTTTGGTTATTAACCCCTTATCAGACATATTGTTAAATATACTCTCCCATTGTGTAGTTGGTCTATTTATTCTGTTCTTATTGTCTTTAGCTGTGAAGAAGCTTTTTGTTTGATATAGTCCCATTTGTTTATCCTGTCTTTTATTTCACTTGCCCATAAAGATAAATTGGCAAATATATTGCTGCGAGAGATGTCAGAGAGCTTACTGCCTATGTTTTCTTCAAAGATGCTTATGGTTTTATGGCTTACATTTAAGTCGTTTATCCATTTTGAGTTTATTTTTGTGAATGGTGTAAGTTGGTGGTCTGGTTTTATTTTTTTGCAAGTAGCTGTCCAATTTTCCCAACACCATTTGTTGAGGAGGCTATCTTTACTTTAATGTATGCTTTTTACCTCCTTTGTCAAATATCAGTTGTCCATAAAAGTGTGGGTTTATTTCTGGGTTCTCAATTCTGTTCCATTGATCTATATGCCTGTTGTTATGCCAGTACCAGGCTGTTTTGAGTACAATGCCTTGTAGTATAACTTGATATCTGTAAGTGTGATACCTCTCACTTTATTCTTTCTTTTCAAGATTGCTGAGACTATTCGTGTTCTCTTTTTGTTCCATATACATTTTTGGAATATATGTTCTATATTTTTGAAGTAAATCATAGGTATTTTAATCAGTATTGCATTGAATTTATAGATTGCTTTGGGTAATATAGACATTTTAATGATGTTTATTCTTCCTAACCATGAGCATGGTGTATGCTTCCACTTGTTTGTATCCTCCCTGATTTCTTTTGACAATGTTTTATAATTTTCCAAGTATAAGTCTTTAGTCTCCTTGTTTAAATTTATTCCTAGGTAATTTATTTTCTTGGTTGCAATGGTAAAGCAGATTGCTACCTTAATTTCTCTTTCTGACAGTTCATTGTTAGTGTATAAAAATACCTCCAATTTCTGAGTATTAATTTTATATCCTGCCACCTTGCTGAATTCATTTATCAGGTCCAGTAGTTTTTTTACTGAGACTTTAGGGTTTTCTATATACAATATCATATCATCTGCAAATAATGATAGTTTTACTACTTCTTTTCCAATTTGGATGCCTTTTATTTCTTTTTCTTGTCTGATTGCTGTGGCTAGGACTTCCAGAACTATGTTAAGTAAGAGTGGTGAAAGGGGGCTCCCCTGCCTTGTTCCTGATCTTAACAAGATTGCTTTTAATTTTTGTCCATTGAGTATGATATTGACTGTGGGTTTGTCATAGATGGCCTTTATCATGTTGAAGTATGTTCCCTGTATTCCCACTTGGCTGAGAATTTTGATTATGAATGGGTGCTGAATTTTATTACATGCTTTTCCTGCATCTACTGAAATTATCATGTGGTTTTTCTCCTTCCTTTTGTTTATGTGATGAATCACATTGATTGATTTGCGAATATTGTACCAGCCTTGCCTCCCAAGAATAAATCCCACTTAATCATAGTGTGTGATTTTTTTCATATATTGCTGGATTCGGTTTGCTAATAAAAGTTGAGGAATTTAGCATCTAAATTCATCATGGATATTGGCCTATAATGTTCTTCCTTTGTGTTGTCTTTGTCTGGTTTTGGAATCAGAATTATACTTGCTTCATAAAAGGAGCTTGGAAGCCTTCCTTCCTCTTGAATTTTTTGGAATAGCTTGAGAAGGATAGGAGTTATTTCTTTGAATATTTGGTAGAATTCATTTGTGAAGTCATCAGGCCGAGGACTTTTCTATTTACGGAGTTTTTTGAGAACTGTTTCGAAATCATTTGTTGCAATTGGTCTGTTTGGGTTTTCTGATTCTTCCAGATTAATATTTGGAAGATTATATGTTCCAAGAAATTTGACCATTTCCTCTAAGTTGTCTAGATTTTTGGCGTACAGTTCTTCATAGCATTTTTTTTTACAATATTTTGTATTTCTGTTGTGTCAATTGTTATTTCTACATTCTCATTTCTAATTTTATTTATTTGAGTCCTCTCTCTCTCTCTCTCTCTCTCTCTCTCTTTTTTAGTGAGTCTGGTTAAAGGTTCATTGATCTTGTTTACCTTTTCAAAGAACCAGCTCCTGGTTTCATTGATCCTCTGTATTGTTTCTTTAGCCTCTATGTCATTTATTTCTGCTGTGATCTTTATCATTTCTTTCCTTCTAGTAGCTCTAAGCTTTACTTGCTGTTTTTTTTTCTAGTTCTTTTAGATCCAAGGTCAAGTTTTTTATTTGAGCTTTTTCTAGCTTCTTGAGGTATGCCTGTAATGCTATGAACTTCCCTCTCAGGACTGCTTTTGCTGTGTCTCATAAATTTTGAGTTGATGTATACTCGTTATCATTGGTTTCTAGAAAATTTTAAATTTCGTTTTGATCTCATTGTTAACCCATTCGTTATTTAATAATATGCTATTTAGTTTTCAAGTGTTTGAGTATTTTTCAGTTTTTCTGTTGTGGTTGATTTCTAGTTTCATGCCATTGTGATCAGAGAAAGTGCTCGATTTCAATATTCTTAAATTTGTTGAGACCACTTTTGTGCCCTAACATGTGGTTTATTCTAGAGCATGTACCATGAGCACTTGAAAAGAATGTATATTCTGCTGCTTTAGGGTGAAAGGTTCTAAAGATATCTAATAAATTGAGTTGATCTAGTATGTCCTTTAAGTCTGCTTTTTCTTTGTTAATTTTATTTCTTGAGAATCTATCTAGTGATGCTAGTGGAGTATTGAAATCCCCTACTATTATAGTATTGCTGTTGATCTTGCCCTTTACATTCATCAAAGTTTGCTTTATATATTTAGGTTCTCCTATATTAGGTGCATAGATATTTATAATGGTTATATCTTCCTGTTGGATTGCTCCCTTTATCTCTATGTAATGGCCTTCTTTATCTCTTACTATAGTCTTTGTTTTAAAGTCCATTTTGTCTGATATAAGTATTGCAACCCCAGCTTTTTTTTTTCATTTCCATTTGTGTGAAATATTTTTTTCATCTTTTCATCTTCAGTCTATGTGCATCCTTTTATCTTCAGCCTATGTGTTTGTTTTAAGGTGTGTCTCTTGTAGACAGCATATGTATGGGTCCTGACTGTTATCATAACATCCTGTCCCTTGGTCATTTGTTTCCAGCCATATGGTCCATCCTGCTGAAAAAGCATGTCCTGTCTCAGGACCTTTGGACCTGTTTTTTTCTCTGCCCACATTCCATACTCTACGGTCCATCCTGCTGAAAAAGCATGTCCTGTCTCAGGACCTTTGGACCTGTTTTTTTCTCTGCCCACATTCCATACTCTACCCACTGCTCCTGCTTCATTTTTCTCACTTTCTTCTCTAGGTCACTGTCTTCTTGTTTGCACAGCATCTCCCTCTCCCACAGGTGAGCTGGAGGAGTGTGGAGACCGTGTTGCTCAGGGCTGCACTGTGACCCCTAAATGGAGCCAGTAAACAGTGAGCTTCCCTCACATCTGCTGGTGAATGAATGAAGGGGACTCTGGGAACCTGTGGGTGACTCACTGGTTCATGCATCCTCCTGAGACCTGGGGCTGCACAAGGTCAGACTGAGGACAAGGAGCCAGCAAAGGGGACCACGTACAAGGGGTTAGGATATCATAAGGAAACCAGGAGGAGTGAGTCACAGCAGGACAACCTAGGTGCCCAGAAGGAGGGGCCAATGTGGGACATTCCTGTGAACCAGGTGAGGTGAGAACAGAAAAGTATCTATTGGATTAAAATGGGCAACAGGAAGGTCCTTGGTGGCCTGCACAGGAGCAGGAGTCTCAACTGAAGGTCCACCTCCATGCCCTCTTGTGAGTCCTTCAGGGAAGCATCTGCTGGGGCAGAATGGGGTGTGTCCTGGCAGGGTCCTGGGAGTCTCAGGTCTGCAGACCCTGCATGGTCCCTGATGGGCCAGTAACCCTGGGGTGGGGTGAGGTGAGTTGTCTGGTCACTCTGTGTGAACCTGATTTGGGTTCAAACAGTCCCCTGACGCCCACACTCTCCCTGCCTAACCCCTCCCCCATCATGGGCTGAAGTTCCCATGCTCCCCTCCCCTAGACCACTGCCTGATCCTGTGTCAGAGGGGCTCTTTCTGGCTTCTGAAGCTGGGCTGGAGCAGGGAGAGGAGACAGAAGTGTTAGAAACAGAGAGGAGCTACAGGCAGGGGGATTTTTGAGACAGGAATTACCTGAGAAGCAGGCCTCTATTTTGGGGATCTAGGTTTGGTGCCCCTGTAGGAGGTTAGACATGAACCTCTCTCTGGTATGGTCAGGAGGTACTGTCTCAGTCCAGGATAGGAATCCCCCTCCCCATGTGATTTCATAGGAAAGAAGAAACCTTAACACACACGGTGTGTATGTTTCTAATTTCATGATGTTGAAAACGAAGACAGATCACCTAACACTTGTACATCTGTGCTGAAATTGAGTGTTTTATTCTAGATTTCCTTTTTTTTTAATGTTTTTTTTATTTATTCATTTTTGAGAGGAGAGGGAGAGACAGAGAGAGAGAGAGAGGAGAGACAGAGAGAGAGAAGGGGGGAGGAGCTGGAGGCATCAACTCCCATATGTGCCTTGACCAGGCAAGCCCAGGGTTTTGAACCGGCGACCTCAGCATTTCCAGGTCAACACTTTATCCACTGCACCACCACAGGTCAGGCTATTCTAGATTTTCTGAATTGAGATTCTGAAGAATTTCTTTTTCTAAGCTGACATTCTCCAACTATTAGGTTTCCTTGTGCTTGGTGACTTAAGTTATCCCCTTTGTGACGCAGGTCACCCTGTCCCCTACTCACTTGAGATCCTGCCTTTGCTCTGATGCTGGTGTTGAATGAGAAGGAGGCACAGCAGCAGGATGAGAGCCACCAAGACCCAAATCAGGACAACCAGGTACCATGGGAGACCTCTGACTCGAGTGATGTCATGAATGAGCCAATGATGCCTTTTTATGAGCATGTACTGTGTGCGAGGCACATGCTGGGGGCTGTCATCCATCTCCTCTCCCCTCCCCACAGTCATGCACAGGGATTGCTGTCCCCACCCCCACTACACTGAGGCTCAGAGAGGTTCACCATCTGCCCCAGGTCACCCAGCTTGGATGGTGCATGGCTGGGTCTAGAACCTGGGACTCTGGGTTCCCTGTGCTGTCCTCATGCTGCCCCCCAGGTTGACACCAGTTTCATGCTCTGGTTTCTTATCTGCAGGGGCCTATCCATGTCTCATGTGTAGCTGAAGGTACTTTGTTATTACCTGTCTCCAGCACAGCAGGGACATGGGAGGGGCAGGGATGTGGGCTAAACTCTGCATCTCTCCTGAGACCTGTCTGCACCCTGAGGGGCCCTAATGCTCCCTTGACAATGTTGGGATACATTGTGGGAGCTTCGCTCCTGAGCTCTGTAAGGTCCCTAATGTCACCTAGTCTCATAGCAGCCTGTGAGCTGGATGGGATCAGGGATGAGGAGACAAGAACCCGACATTCAGAGGAGAGAAGGGACAGCCTGGCCCCACAGCAGGAGCCGCAGAGCTGGCAACTGACCCAGGACTGCCTCCTGCCCGCTCTCTCCTCTGAGCTGAGGAAAAGGACCTGGATGTCCTGGACCCTTGTCCTGCCTGTTCCTTCCCATACAGTGTCACTGTCACTACTACAGAGGGTACAGTCTCCATAACATCACACCTAGAGACCAAACTGTGAGACCTCCTCTCCCAGGAGCTCAGAGCCAGAACTGAAAAGAAATCTGACCTCTTGGCCACGATTCTCTTCTTTTACAGTTGGGGACACTGAGACCCACACAGAGGCAAAGATACAATATATCAGCAACTCCACAGGTGCCTGGCTTCTGCATGACTGAACCCTATCTCTCATGGATACACACATCACCTTCCCAAAGGATACTCACTTATCCCTTTGCAGGCTTGGCTCTGTGGGGAGGAGTGGCTGATCATCAGAGCCTCCTAGAGATCAGAAATGGGGGTGGAATGTGGAGGCTGCCATCCGGCTACATGAGTTTGGCTGCTCCTCCTTAAGGGCTCTCACTTCTCTCTCTGCCATGACCACCCCATCCCATCACCTCCCAGCCCCAGAGACCTTGAGTCCTGTGGTCCCACCTTCTACCATCATCTATTCAGAACTAACAGCTCCCCTGGGAGACAGGGCTGTGCTGAGTCTCTGGGAGCAGGAGGTCATCTGAGAGACAGAGAACTGCCTGGGAGTGTCTGTGCTTTCTCTGAGCAGAGTTCTCAGTGACTCACCAGCTGTGAAGTAAGGCCCTGTGGGTGGGGTGCCAGAGTATTCAGAGGGTTATGGGAATGAGAATAAAAGTGTGGTGAAAGTCTGGGGGTCACCCTGACTCCCTAAATCACTCAGAGTCTTCTCCTACATCTGACCTGTGTCACTCTGAAAACAGTCCATCTGCCCACCTGCCACCTTCAAAACCCAGGGGAGTGGTAAGGGTAGATCATTTGGGAGGGTCCCTGAGGGGCAGATCTCTGCTGTGATACCATGACTCAGAGCGCCCTGACTCTCATCCAACTTCTGATGTGTCCTGATCTGACAGCGCTGATGAAAGATGGGGTTACAGCCCCTCACCTGAGACCTGTAGATCCAGGAGGTCACTAGGGTGAGACTACTCCTGGAGTTTTTTCTTAAAATAGCCATAGCATCTGAATGTCCACTTGTGGCTGAGGTTCATATGGTCCACAGGAAACAGGGCCTGAATCATCTTATATCCATGTCAATGTGAGTCCAGGGTCCAGGAGAGCTTGTGTTCTCCTTTCTTAGTCAGAACAAAACTGTCAAATGCCTGTACTGAGCCACACTGGAGGGTCACGTTCCCTCTTGAGGTCAAGACCGGGCTGGGTGTTATGGACTGAACATGAATAATTATTGATCTGAGCCCAAATTGATTATAAAATTAACAATCCTTTATTAGCTGACCGGCGACTACTAGTTGAGAAACAGCTACCAACCCCAAGCCTAGAGAGAGAGAGCAGTATTTAAGAGGATAAATCACAAATCATAGCTATTAGAATATGTATGGACCAATATTCTCGACATTTCTGTAGAAAGCATTCTTTGTTCTAAAGCTGATTACAGTTCTTCCTGTAAGTGCTGCAAGGCTAAAAGCATAAAACTACATCCTGCTTCTGTAGGCAAGATATAAGTCAAGATATCTAACTAGTTCTGATATTAAACTGGTCCGTGGCCCAAAAAAGGTTGGGGACCACTGTTATAGAGGAACCTGGAGACAAAGAGGCTCTTTGGACCAGAGTAAGAGATGGTGAGAGGGTGGCTGGTCAAGGAGTGCTCTCTACCATGTATGTCAGAAGCCGATCAACAGATGCTGGTTTACACAGTCACAGCAAAGAAAATCAACTGTTGCTGGTTGAGACAGTCACTCCAAAAGAAGAGGCTCAATGATACTTCCCCCTTTAACTTCTTGAATTAATTTGGTTTTTTATTCTCCCCCCATTTTCTCTTGGGTGTGTGTGTGCTATTATTTATGGCACAGGGAGAATAGCACTGTACTTTCCCTGCAGATTCATAGTAATTTTTCTGGAAGTGAAACAGAGGGTGTGAATTCCACAGAAAAGCCTATAAACATCTTTGTACAGGCCTATGGACCTAGGGGGCTGGCTATGATATCCCCGGAAAGGGGCTAGATCTATAGAATAACTCTCTCCTAAAATTCTATTAGAAAAATATAGATTGGGACTTATGAATAGGTAGGATTTAGAAACTAAACACAAAAGCACCTTTCAACCTTTACCCAATCCATTACTTAATTCCACCTAGTCCTTTTCTTATTATAAAAGAATAAAAGAACTTTCCTCTTACATAGCCTCTCACATACCTAGCCTTCAGATAGTGGAACATTCTAGGAGCAATAGTTGGGAATACATGAAAAATAGTAGACAAACATAGCTTTACTAGACAATAGGTTGCTAAGTAAGATAGAATCAACAGGGTCTTTTTAGAAGCTTACACCAATATTGTTGTTGCTGCTGCTCAAGTTATTATATAACTGTACTTAATGACTTATCACCTGATTCATAGCTTAAAGAAATGTACCAACCCTTTCCTGGAAAATTTACTCATATTAAAGCAAAAAATAACTGTTAATCAATATAATCTGCATACCATGTAACTATAACTTTAATGTATTCTACATACCATGTGATTATAACTTAGTGTATAAAAATAAAGCTATGCTAGCAATTGGCAGAGATACCTGAAAGTGAATTCTAAAGAATTTGGCTCTCTCACTCATTTCTTGCCAATGTTGTCACTTCTTGCAGGATCCCTGGATCGACCCCGGGGCGGGACCCCAGCACATGTAAGAATGTTGGATTATGTTTATAAGACAAAATGAATATATAGGAATAAACTGCTATGGTCAGATTGAGTTATGAAGATCATATGTACCATGTGTTACAAATGAGCTAGAGAAATAAAACCTATGTCAATAAAATATAATATTAACAGTAATTAAACTTCAGTTCTTGTGTTTCCACCAATGTTACATGAATACTTACATAGACTTATCATGCCATCCTCCATATTCCTCAGTAGTCAGAGACACATGTAGAGAAGAGGAATGAAAAGAAGGACCCTCAGTGTTGCTTCTGGTCCAGTGCTGTTAGTGGGGGGCTTGGGAAAGAATTTTTTATTTCTACAGAGCTCTGAGAAACAGATATGGAGGAGCAAGAAAATGATCAATAACAGATGGTGCAAGTGTGTGAATGTGTGAGTTAAGCTGTGTTCATGGTATAACTGCACCTCTATGATTGAGTGAAGCAGTCTAGTCAGAGTGAGGTGAGAGGGTCACAACTGGATGAGCATGAATAGCTTTCAGTTCAGAGACAAGAGCATAGTTTATCCAAAACACTGTGAGGACCACAAAAGGATTTTGAGCAGATATTGAAAGATACTGAAATAAAATTGGAAAGACTGATGAGAAGGGTAAACTGGAGAAGGAAGTGAGGAGTGAAGCAAACTCAGAAAAATGATGGACGTGAGTACTGCCTTGGTGGGTGTGAATGGTGACCTTTCCTTACTGTCTACATTGACTGCAGACACCAAGGTGCCCTAGAGGCAGGAATCCAAATGGTTGAGTGACAAACGAGTCTGGCAGATCTGGCCATACACTAACTACCACAGAAAAGCCCAGCTCTCCCTCCTGTCCCTGGAACACAGATTCTACTTTACACAGTTTTCACCTGGATGCTTCTTTGAGCAACAAGATCTTTCTCTTTCCATTTCTTTGGGGTCATTCATTTGAGTCATTTCTGCCTCTTCAGAGCAGTCTTGATCTGGGTATCACCCTGCTCTTTAAACTGTGGAGACTCTTCAGGATTCAGATAAGATTGATATTCATGAGTGTTTTTCTGTAAGAAATCCATAAAACACACACACACTTTAAATATCATGGTGGCACTACCACATCCTGAATGGTTGGAGGACACTTAAGCACCCACTTCCTCTCTTGGTCAAACTTCCTTCATTTGTAGCACAGTGATGACAACCCTCCCCTCCCAATGTGCTGAGAATTCAACCTAAATTAGACAGAGGGGAAAAAAACCCAGCCATTCAGAATTAGATGGAGACATTGGAGCTTTGAATCATTTAAAAGCAGAAATACCTTATCTACTGGAGCAGAAGAAAGAATCCAGACTTAGAACACTCATGTAGAGTCACCTGAATCATGACAGAGACTATTACAATACACTGGATAGATCATGGTCTTTCCACCACATGGTGCTGGATCAATTGGATGATCTCTGGAACCAGGAGATTTTTCGTGCCTGTTTCACACCATTAATAATAATCTATATCAAATGGACTACAGATCAAAATTTGAAGAGTAAACAATTACTTTTTCTTTTGAAAAAAAGGTAAAAAATTATCTTTATAGCTATGTGTAATCACAGTTTTTTTTAAGGTTATCAAAGCATGAACTTAGTGTAGAAATTGGTAAACTGAGATCCACTAACTGTTCCCATAGACACCAAAAAGCATGAAAAAAATCACATGGGACACAGTGGGAGATGATTTTTGCAAAACCAAAATAAGGCAAGAGGCTGGATTGAAAACATTTAAAAAATTCATTAAAATTTGTAAAATGACAGCAGGCAATAGGTCATGGGTATACAACATAATCAACTGTACAAATGATGTAGAGATGTTTTCTCTTAATCTATGTACTCTAGTTGACCAATGTCACCATGTTAAATTTAATTGTCTGAAAATAAGTAAGTAAATAAATAAATAAATAAATAAATAAATAAATAAATAAATAAAAGAAAATAAGCAGTTACTTTAACATGCAACTTGCAAACATTGGTATCTTATGCATGGTTATCTTTATAATGTCCCTCAGCACCATAATTCATCAGGAAGTAGACATTACCCCCACAGCATGGTACCAACACATACTCAGAATGGCTAAAAAATAAATGTTGAAACGCAAAGGTTAACACAGGTGTGGATCTACTGTCATCCTCAGACATGGGTGGTGGGAGTGAAAATGATGTGGCCACTCTTAGAAAAAGCTTACTGGCATCTTGTAAACAGGAGCAATCCTTATACAGCATTGATATCCAATTTCCCCAGCATCAGTTCAGGAAAAGAGTATTCTTTCTTTCTTGCTTTGTCTGGGCACCATTGTCAAAACTCAGTTGAATGTATTTGTGTAGAATATGTTCAAGATCTATATCTTATTCCATCAATCTATGTGTCTATCCTTTAGTTAACCCCAAAATCTTTACCACAGGACCTGTATGGTAAGATATAAAATGTGATAATACGAGTCCTTCTTGCCCACTATGTTTTCCTTCAGAACTTTTAGAATATATAAATTATAGAACCAGTTTGTCAATATTTAAAATGTAAAGTGAGATGCTTCAACCTTGTGATGTTTTCGAAAATGTCTGTGTAAAGGTAATTACTGTAGCATATGGGAGTTGAGTGGCTGGCTTTTTCTGTCTTGGAAATATGAGGCATATTTGAGCATTCTTATTTGGCAGGCTGATTCACTCAGATACTTTATCCTACTCAGCAGGGTTTTACATCCTTCTTAAAAGGACACAGATTGTGACACAGAAATATTTCAACATTTTATGCTATGACCAATTTTCCTAATGTGTTTCAGATAATTCAACAAAGAATCACCCCCAGCCATTTATTCATGCTCTTCTGTGACTAATGAGTGTGTGGGGGATCTCAACTTCTCAACAAGGTTAATTTATCTTGCTATTATCTTCAGCTCAATTACTACATTAGTTCCAATGAACGGTGTCTTTGGACCTAAAATTAACTATGTGGTCCTGTTATTTCTTCTAAACAAGCATTAGTTTTGTTGAATGTGTTCTTGGTGTTCAACACAGCAAGTGGATAAAATTTCCATATAAAATTAAAATACACTTGTAGTAAATGTAAACACTTTAAAAATATGAATCTATAAAATATTTTATGTGTAATATATAATCATATTAATGTGCCCCTTTTATAAAAATTTTTTTCAAAAAAACTAGAATATTATTGACTATATTTATATGCTCTAATTTACATCTCCTTGTACATCAGAAACTACCATAATATTATATTTAAAGTATAATTGAAAAATAAATAATGATTATATATGCTGTCTACAGGAGTCCCAATTCTGAATGAAGGCACACCTACTAATAGTAAAGGGATGCAAATAGAAGGGAAAAAAGCTGAGATAGCAATATTTATATTTAATAAAATAGACTGTAAAACAAAAGCTATAATAAGAGACACAGAAGGACACTACATAATGATAAATGGAGCAAGCCAAAAACAGGATATAACTCTTGTAAAATTCTAAGCACCTATACATCTAAAGCAAATCTTGATGGATATAAAAAGAAAGATGGACAACAATACAGTCACAGTAGGGGATTTTAACACCCCATCAACATCAATGGATAGGTCACCCAGACAGAAAATCAACAAGAAAATGACAGCTTTAAATGACACATTAGAGCAGATGGATTTAATTGAAATATATACATTTTTTTTTACCCAAAAGCAATAGAATATACAATCTTTTCAAGTGCACATAAAACATTTTCTGAGATAGACCACATGTTAGGACACAAAACACATCTCAGTAAAGTCAAGAAAATTGAAATCACATAAATAGTCTTCTATGAACAGAATGGTGTGACAATAAAAATCAATCACAAAAACAAAACAGAAAAGCACAGAAATACATGGAGGATAAACAACATCTTATTGAACAAAAAATGAGCTAACAATGAGATCAAGAAACGGATCAAAATATGTCTTGAAATAAATTAAAATGAGAACACAACAACCCAAAATTGATGGGCATGTTGTAAAGTCACGTTCTGCTGGGTTTACATAGAGATACTAAGTCCAAATGAATTTTTAAGGCATTTTATTAAAAAAAGGAGATTTATTAATATGCTGGCAGCATATGACAAACACAGGTCTAAGCTGACCCAAATTGTGCTGTCCAGACTATAGCCCTGAGGCAGATTATATACCTTTGACTATACACAGGTTGGCGGGAAAAGGAGGAGAAGGGGAAATGACACAATTTATTAGCAAGCTTATAATATTTGCCTATAGGATTTATAAAAATATTTCTATATATCAAAACTTACAAGGTAACACAATAGCAAAAAATGTTGTTTTACATATTACAAGATATTCCTAAATTTTCTAGTGTTCATTTGCCATCCCTTTGTCTAGAGATATGTACATTAATTACACGTTTTTCAGGAGGGGAGGGGTAGTCTACAAGGCCCCAGGGGATAAGAATTTGTGAATGGTCCATTAAAGAAGAAAAGAGAGGAGAGGAAAAGGGCTTGCCTTATCTCTCCCCTCTTACCCCACACCTGGCTAGGTGTTTATTCTATTTCTCACAGGTGTGGGGGAAGGGAGGGAATATAAGTCCCCCTAGCACAAAATCTCTTTATTTACAATACAATACTGTGGTCTATCCTGAGTTGGTGCAAATCACACACAAGTATAAAAATAATATTTACAAAATCTTTCTGTATGCTTAGCCCAAATTATAAAATGCCCTTTAAGCCTCCTAGTAAAAGAGGGTTTCCTACACAGTATGTCTCTGCAAGCTAGGAAACTTTCACAATTCTTTCTCTTTATTCTCTACAGGAAGAAGGGGGCAAGAAACCTAACTATTTTCTCTAAAATATTAATATTAATTTTCTATTTTTTTAATACCTTACCACAGGCACAGCCAAAGCAGTTCTAAGAAAAAAATTTATACCATTACAGGCTAATTCTACCAACAAGAAGAATCTCAAATGAACATTCTAACCTCATACTTAAAGAAAATTAGAACAACAAACAAAATCCAAAGTGAGTAGACAGAAGAAAATAACAAAGAATAGAGCAGAAATAGATGAAATAGAGATTATAAAAATAAAATAATACAAAAGATCAATGAAATCAAGAGCTGGTTCTTTGAAAAGATAAAAGACACTGACAAACATTTAACAAGACTCATCAAGAAAAAAAAGAGAGAGCACCTAATTAAATAAAATCAGAGATGAAAGAGGAGAAGGAACAACTGACATCAGACAAATACAAAACATAGTAAGAAAATATTATTCACAATTATGCCAATAAACTGGACAATGTAATGGAATAACCCATTGCATGACCTTAGATGGGAACACAGCCAACAAGAAAAGAATGTTTTGCCAAGAAAATTGTTTTGTGACTTGAAGGCAGGTCACTGAAACAGGTCTATGTGACTGAAGGAAGTTGCTGGGCTTTTTCTCAGTAAAACATTCTATAAGATTTCTGTACCTTCCAAGGTTATCCCTTGAGATAAAGAGAGGAATGTTGTAGAAACCATAGAAGCAATAGCAATTAATGCCTTTTGATATTATGTTGTTACTAAGCTATCATGCAGGTGGACTCCATGTATCTATAAGTAAAAGTTATGCTTGATGTTATGCCAATTGCTCAGTAAACAAGATTTTTGAAGTCTTGTGAATAAAAATAGGATGCACAAACTCGGGGCCATTTGCCTGAGTGAGCGGTGGTCCTTTGCTAGTCCTTGATAATTTCATCTGCTGATCTCTCTCTCTTCACCCCCGACACACAAAAACCAGACAATCTGGATAAAGTAGATAAATTCCTAGAAACATACACTCTTACAAAACCCAATAAAGAAGAATCAGAGAATCTGAATACACAAGTTACAACCAGTGATTGAAAGAGGAATAACAACAAGAACAAAAAATTCCCAAGAAATAGAAGTACTGAGTCAGATGGCTTCCCAAATAAACTTCACCAAATATTCAGAGAAGAACTAACACCTACCTTTCTCAAATTTTTATTTTAATTCAAAAGAAGGAAATACTCCCAAGCTAATTTTACAAGGCTAGCATTACCTAATTCTGAAACCAGATAAAGACACTACAAACAAACAAAAAAAACATATAGGCCTATATTCCTGATGAACAAAGAAGTTAAAATCTTCAAAAAAATATTATTAAACCAAATACAGCAATACATTAAAAAGGTCATACATCATTATCTAGTGGGATTTATTTGTGGGATGCAAAATTGGTACAATTTCTGCAAATCAATTAGTGTGATACACCACATAAACAAAATGAAGAATAAAAATCACATGGCCATATCAATAGATGCAAAAAATACATTTAATAAAATCCAGCATCCATTTATATAAAAACTCTCAGCAAAGTGGGAATACAGGGAACATACCTCAACATAAGAAAGGCCATATATAAAACCCAGCAAACAACATCATAGTCAACGGACAAAAAGTACAAGTGTTTCCCTTAAGATCAGAAACAAGACAAGAATGTACAATATCACCACTCTTATTCAATATAGTACTGGAAGTATTAGCCACATCAATCAGACAAGAAAAAAATAAAAGGCAGTCAAATTGCAAAGGAAGAAGTAAAATTGTCATTATTTGCATGATATTCTATATAGTGAGCCCTAAAGATTTCACACTACAAAATTACTGGAACTAATAAATGAATTCAGGAAAGTAGCAGCATATAAAATAAATACAGATATTGATTGACTTATGACCTATGCAACTTACAACCATTTGACTTTATGACCACAATTGCTAGCCATGACTGCTCCGCATCTGGCAGCTCAATCATTGCCTAGCTGGGTGTACGGCAGTGCGGACCAGCTTCCATCAGCACTACCATATCTGCGTGCACCATTTCAACTGTTATCCCAGACTCAATACAGCAATTTGTGTTTTGTGTCTTGTATATTTTTCATCAAACCCCTCCCAAGATGTCTATCAAGAGGAAATTGTCTTTGTCTATGCTTCAGCCTGCCAAGAAGGAAAGAAAAGCCATTGGTCTTGAAAAAAAAATGAGTTCAGGCTCATCCAGCTTGAGCATGAGTTCACCAGCTTGAGTGCAGGGGCGCTGGCTTGAGCATGGGATCATAGACATGACCCCATGGTCGATGGTTTAAGCCCAAGGTCACTGGCTTGAGCAAGGAGCCACTCACTCTGCTGTAACTCCTTGGTCAAGGCACATATGAGAAAGCAATCAATGAACAAATACAAAGGAGGAAAGAAAGTGAATGTGGTCGCACATGTTTATGAAAAAACCGACTCCGGTAAGCCCAACTGCTGCCTCTGATGATGATATCAACGATCCACAGTTAAGCACCAGTGGCCAAAAAAATGTTTTGTACATGTTTATATATTTTGATATGTTTTGCAATTAGGAAAATGTTTCCTATGATATTTTTTACACTTGTATTTTATATTTTTGTATGCACCTGTATTTTGTAATTTTGTATGTTTTGCAAATATTAAACCAGTTGTACTGGTAATGCTGTGTTTTACTTAAACCTGATGAATGTAAAAATGAGAAACAAAATGGTGTAGACATCATACAAATGGCTTAAAATGAACAAAGAAATTTTTGATATATAACAATAATGAAAGAAAATTATGATAAAATATGACTTAAAGATTTTTATAACATCATTTCACAGTACTGTACATATAGCCTAATCAACTTACAACCAAATTGTATTATGACTGATCTGTTGGAACCAATCATAGTCGTAAGTTGAGCACTAACTGTATGCATGAAATCATATAGTTCTTAACTTTTTCTGATTTACTTATTTCATCCATTATAATGTTCTCAAGTTCTACTCATGTTGTCATAAATAACACTATGTCATCATTTTTTATGGATGAGTAGTATTCCATTGTGTGTATAATATCTATAATATATATTACAATATATATTGCATCTTATATATATTACATATATATTTTATAATATATACATTGCATCTTCTTTACTCAATCCTCTATTGAGGGATACTTTGCTTGTTTCTATGTCTTGGCCACTGTGAATAATGCCACAATAAACATGGGCAATGCATGTATTTCTATGTACCAATATTTTTTAGTTTGGGGGGTAAATACCTAGCAGAGGAATTGATGGGTCATAGGATAGTTCTGGTTTTAATTTTTTCAGGACACAATACTTTCTTCCATAATGGTTGTACTAATTTCCATTTTCACCAGCAGTGAATGAGGATTCCTTTTTCTCCACAGCCTCCCCAACACTTGTTTTGCCTCTCTTGTTGATAATAGCCAATCTAACAGGTGTGAGGTGGTTTCTCATTGCAGTTTTGATTTGCACTTCTAGAATAGCTAGTGAATATGAGCATATTTTCATATATCTGTTGGCCATTTGTATTTTTTCTTGGGAGAAGTGTCTGTGCAGATCCTTTCCCCATTTTTTCACTGGATTGTTTACTTGTTTGTTGCTGAGCTTTGTGAAATGGAACAAAATATCACCAGGTTTGCATGTAATCATAAAAAACCTCTAATAGCAGAGAAATGCAAATCAAAACTGCAATGAGATACCACCTCACACCTGTTCGATTAGCTATTATTAGCAAGACAGGTAATAGCAAATGTTGGAGAGGCTGTGGAGAAAAAGGAACCCTCATACACTGTTGGTGGGAATGTAAAGTAGTACAACCATTATGGAAGAAAGTATGGTGGTTCCTCAAAAAACTGAAAATAGAACTACCTTATGACCCAGCAATCCCTCTACTGGGTATATACCCCCAAAACTCAGAAACATTGATACGTAAAGACACATGCAGCCTCATGTTTATTGCAGCATTGTTCACAGTGGCCAGGACATGGAAACAACCAAAAAGCTCGTCAATAGATGACTGGATAAAGAAGATGTGGCACATATACACTATGGAATACTACTCAGCCATAAGAAATGATGACATCGGAACATTTACAGCAAAATGGTGGGATCTTGATAACATGATATGAAGCAAAATAAGTAAATCAGAAAAAACCAGGAACTGCATTATTCCATACGTAGGTGGGACATAAAAGTGAAACTAAGAGACATTGATAAGAGTGTGGTGGTTACGGGGGGGGAGGGGGGAATGGGAGAGGGAAAGGGGGAGGGGGAGGGGCACAAAGAAAACAAGATAGAAGGTGACAGAGGACAATCTGACTTTGGGTGATGGGTATGCAACATAATTGAACGACAAGATAACCTGGACTTGTTATCTTTGAATATATGTATCCTGATTTATTGATGTCACTCCATTAAAAAAATAAAATTAAAAAAAAAAATCCTCTAATAGCAAAAGCACTCACAGGAAAAAAGAACAAAGCTGGAGGTATTACAATACCTGACTTCAAATTATACTTGAGTGATGATAATGAAAGCAGGATGCTATTGGCAGAGAAAGAGAAAGACCAATGGAACAAAATCAGTTGCAGTCTTATATACCGATATTGATATATCAGAAAACAATACCATTCACAATTGCTTTAAAAATCATAATCAAATATCAGACATTTTTCATAGCAATATTTTTTCAGATATATCTCCTTGGAGAATGGAAACCAGAAAAAAAGATAAACAAATGAAACTACATTAAATTAAAAAAATTTGCAAAGCAATGAAAAGCGTCAACAAAATGAAAGACAACTCACTGAATGGGAGGGTATATTCACCAATATATCTGATAAGGGATTAATAACCAAAAATTATAAAGAATGTGTAAAACTCAACAATAAAATATCCAATTAAAAATTGTCAAAGGACTTGTGGGACATACAGATGGCCAATAAAAGATGCTTAATGTCACTAGCTATCAGAGAAATGTAAATTGAACCTTGAGACATCACCTAATACAGGGGTCAGGAACCTATGGTTCATGAGCCAGATGTGGCTCTTTTGATGGCTGCATCTGGCTCGCAGACAAATCTTTAATAAAAAAAATAATGTTAAAAATATAAAACATTCTCACGTATTTTAATCCATTCATTTCTTATCTCTCATGTTCATGGTTGCAGGTGGCTGGAGCCGATCACAGCTGTCTTTCGGGACAACACCAAATTTTTATTGAAAAATGCATAACATACATGGGTCATTGTATGAATCTCAGGGAATTAAATAACTGGCATTCATGGCTTTCTCAGCCAAAAAGGTTCCCACCCCCTGACCTAATACCTGTCATATGGCTATCAACAAACAAGTATTCCTTTGCAAAGGTGTAGACAAAAGGGAACCTTTGTGCACTGTTGGTGAAAATGCAGACTGTGCAGCTTCGGTAATATGGTTACTTTAACTATGTTAACTCTTCCAATCCCTGGAATATTTTTCCCTTTCATTGTTTCTTTTTCAATTTCCTTTAATAATGCTTTGTAATTTTCAGTATATAGATACTTTATGTTCATTGTTAAATTTATTCCCAAGTATTTTATCTTTTGCATTGCAACTGAAAAAGTGATTATTTTTCTGAGTTCCTGTTTTGAAGTTTCATTGTTGGCATATATGAAAGCAATAGACTTCTGTACAGTATATTGATTTTGTATCCTGTGACCTTGCTGTATTTGTTTATTGTTTCTATTAGTCTTTCTATGGAGTCTTTGAGGTTTTCTTTTTTTGTGTGTGTGTGTATTTTTTTTTTTTTTGGTATTTTTTTTTGTATTTTTCTGAAGCTGGAAACGGGGAGAGACAGTCAGACAGACTCCCGCATGCACCCAACCGGGATCCACCCGGCACGCCCACCAGGGGCGACGCTCTGCCCACCAGGGGGCGATGCTCTGCCCCTCCGGGGCGTTGCTCTGCCGCGACCAGAGCCACTCTAACGCCTGGGGCAGAGGCCCAGCGCCCGGGCCATCTTTGCTCCAATGGAGTCTTGGCTGCGGGAGGGGAAGAGAGAGACAGAGAGGAAGGAGGGGGGGTGGAGAAGCAAATGGGCGCTTCTCCTATGTGCCCTGGCTGGGAATCGAACCTGGGTCCCCCGCACGCCAGGCCAACGCTCTAGGTTTTCTATGTACAGAATCATGTTATCTGCAAAAAGTAAAACCTTCTTTTCTGATTTGAATGCCTTTTATTTCTTTCTCTCTTCCAGGGCAGTGAGATGTAAGGGAGGAGAAGGACCTTTGGGGAAGGGTGTAAAGAAGGACAAATGTAAGGTGATGGAAAATGATTTGACTTTGGGTGATAGAGATACAACACAGTCAACTGGTCAGATTATAAAGTGATGTTCACCTGAAATCTATGTACACTTGTTGATCAATGTTGCCCTGTTCAATTTAATTTTCCAAATCTTGGCATCTTAAGCTTCACTTAGACATAAATGAATACATGCTCATTAAGTATTTTTAAAAACTCATTTAAGCTCATGCTTTCCAGTATGTTTACAGCCTGCCAGACACCTGCCCAGGTTCTAGGGTCCTGATTCATAGACTGAGGACACCCCCAGATACCTGGGAACAAATAAGAGGCAGGTAAAAGAAGGGAAAATGGCTCTCTGTAAGACATCTCACACATTCCAGAACCTTCTTGTCTTTAAATAAGTGAAGCTGCATGGGGTTTCTGCAGGGAAAAGGCTGAGGTGGAACCAGGCCTCCCTCATCTCCACTCCAGCTACCACCATGTTAGCAAGGCACTGGAGGGTGCTCTTCAGGTCCCCAGCACCCCTGCAGCCCAGGACGGGAGGACCTGTGGCAGAGAAGGAGGTGACACTGTGTCACAGCAACGGCAAGTTTGCAGGCTTCTGTTCCAAAAACAGCGACTCAAGGTCTCCCCAGCAGTGTTCTCACAGGGACAGAGAGCCATGGTTTACCAAGACGGTCTTTTAGAGTGCCCTCAGACCACCCTCTGACTCCCTCATACACCCAGAAACACACAGTCACAAATACAGGCACGCACACCCACACTCACACTCAGTACTACATACACATCCAGGCAAAAACAAGCTTACATTGTTCTGTGGTGTTAACTTTAGAACAAAAATGGAGGCGTTTTAGGATCTCTCTCTCTGTGGGCTTTTCTGTATGAACACAGAGAATAAACTGTTGTGTCCTTATGAGGGGAAATGTAACTTCTGAAAAGGTCACTTGTTAAGAGACAAGGTATTTGAGTACACAAGGTCACTTACAGTAATTTCTCAACATTGCTATTGATCATAGAATTACTCAAGTCCCAGAATCGAGTACACTTTTATCCAGTTTAATATATAACTCACAGCCATGAAGGGCATATCACCCAAACTCAGATGAGTTTTCAAGTCATGGTGTGTTTGGTACTAACCTAAGGGCTCTCTGTTGAGACACCAAATACGAACTGTGTTATTCCCTGAAATGATGTGTTCACTGGGTTTGTTCAAATACACTATTAATAAAAAAATGGGGAAAAGAAAGGATGGTAAGATCACCAACATCTAAAAGGTTACTTCTCTGAAATACTTTTTCTAGGAAATAGGCTCATAAACCAACAAAACAGTGAAATTGGATTAAAGAAGAGTAGCCATCATGTCTCAGCACTGCTGATGGAGGGTCAAGCAAAAATCTTTCTCTAGTGAGCTGATTGTAAAAATGTTTCTGTTGGCATGACCATATCTACCTGAATCTCTTTTCCTCCCATTTTATATAAGAAAATTAAACTTAATGGAGTGATATTGATCAATAAGAGTACATATGTTTTAGGTAAATGTTGTGTATATATATATATTTGCATTTTTCTGAAGCTGGAAACAGGGAGAGACAGTCAGACAGACTCCCACATGCACCCAACCGGGATCCACCCAGCACACCCACCATGGGGTGGCGCTCTGCCCACCAGGGGGAGTGCTCTGCCCATCCTGGGCTTCACCATGTTGTGACCAGAGCCACTCTAGCGCCTGAGGCAGAGGCCACAGAGCCATCCCCAGTGCCCGGGCCATCTTTGCTCCAATGGAGCCTTAGCTGCGGGAGGGGAAGAGAGAGACAGATAGGAAGGTGCAGTGGAGGGGTGGAGAAGCAAATGGGCGCTTCTCCTGTGTGCCCTGGCCGGGAATCGAACCTGGGTCCTCCGCACGCTAGGCCGATGCTCTACTGCTGAGCCAACCGGCCAGGGCTCTAGGTAAATATTTTTATACCATTTGAACTGTTGGTTGTGTTGTGTGCCCATCACCCCAAAGTCGAATCATTTCCATCACCATGTATTTGTCTCTTTTTACTTCCTTCCCCTACAACCTCTTTCCCCACAACCTCCTCCCCCTGGTAATCACTTTACTTTTATCTACCTGGTCTCTTGTAATGGTTTTTGTTCTACAGTCTTTGGGGGCATCTGGTAAATGTGCTTAGTGTGGACTTGGTCACATCAGCAGGCAGCTAGAGGTTGATGGGGAAAGAGAGCAAAGTGAGTTGGACATTATACTTTATAACACTTGGAGAGTGTGCTTCAGTAAGAAGCTTCAGCATCTCATTTGGCTTAATTTGCTAAAAGGCTAAAGTCTTCATAGGCTCATCCACACATTTTGGAGTCTATTGTGTCCTCAGCCCTTTGGACTCAATTCCTAGCCATTTGGGGGACATTTCCCAAAGGCACTTCTGGTCCCATTGCCTGAGAAGGAGGTGCTTCTGCGCTTGCACTTCAAGGTGTGAACAGTGGAAGCCAGAAGGGCAGTCATGGCGGCCTGTCAGTCTAGCCTAGAAGAAGGATCTGATTAGTTAGTGGGAGGAACCAACCAAAGTTTGCAAAATTTTAATGAAACAAGTTGATTAGTTTAAATAAAGCTATTCCTAGACAGAGCTTTGTTATGAGCTACACCATGGCACAGAATACCTTGACTTTGGTCTTTATACTGGGCTTACTGAGACTACTCTGGACTTTTTTTCTTGACAAGACAAATGGAAATGAGATGTTGAATACCTGTGAGCAAACTTCTATGTCAATCCTAAATATATCTTACTGCAGAAACCCAAGGGTCTTCTAGTGTGACTCCAGTAAAATGTTCTTCCTGCAATACCACACCAGAACCACTCAGAATTGGCATTAGCACCAATATGAGAGCCACTCAGAAGTTTCTTTCTACCTCAAGTCAACCCTACAGCTAAAGGTGAGTCTGAAGATTACTGGACCATGGAGCCTGAAATCAAGTGATATGAAAACACTTCTTTGCCTAAATATGTGTTTCCAGACTGTACTTGACATTTGTGCCTTCCTCTTTCTATTGATTCTCTTCAATGAATATGCTTGTTTTGTATTTCAGCACAGTGGACCATGAGCCCTTCCCTACATTCCAGGAAAATAGGAGAGTTTGCCCTGCTCACTAATCTTTCCCCTCAAGGATTAGGATCTGCAGGGGTGTTAATTTTAGGCCTTGGCAACAGCCTCAAGGGGGAACCAAAAAATCACTGAAGAAATTCAGAAAATCTCAGAGCACACTAAATCCCCAGGAGGTCAATCACTCCAGTTTACTGATAAAGGGAGTGTTAGCTGGGTTCCCATCTCTGGTTAAAGAACATGGAGAGAAAGATGCCATTAATGTCTACCCCTGCACAAGACACTCATCCTAGATGTTTTAATAATTTTTACACAATGTACCAGCCATTGACTTGACAGGAGCTTGGTCTCTTAAAAGAATATCATATTTGAATTGGTAAAGTTGAGTGCAATGGTTTTCAGAGAGAATAATACTCAGTGTGTCTTTGTGGCTGGAACATGCTGAGTGTACCATGATCATGATGTCAACTGTTCTCATCTGGTTCCAACACAGCCCAGAGAGGACCCACCAGAAACGGTCACAGGCAGAAATGTGGTGAATTATAGAAGACCAGAGACTATACATACTCCTGTTTTATGAAGTTCATGGTCCAGGTGTGATGGACCAGTGCAGAGCCAGCAATTCTAAATCAGCATGTTGGGCTGGGGAGATAAATCACTCACCTTGTTGGAACAGAAGTAACTAAGACCATGAGATCAAGATGCTAGTGATAGAATTTTGTCTACACTGAAATAGTCAATAAATCTAGGTTTTTTCCCTATAGAGAAATACCTGGCCCTTATTGTCAGAGCTGAGTGACAGTTTATTGTATGTAGCAGTTTATAGGTTGTTTGTGTAGATAGTGATTCGATTAAAAAGTAAAAATATAAAAATCATGATAGGTCAACAGAGGCCAACATTCCCAGGTATATTGTGTGCTGAGAATGGTTGTTTGGTTTCTTGAAGGAAGACAGTGTATACCAAAAATAAAATGTACATGCAGTAGGTGGTGGTCTCAGGGTTTGAGTGAAACTATAAATGGCAGAAATTTTTATGAACTTAAGACGTAATAAGTCATTTCATGGGGAGATTCAGCTTGTTACTACCAGCATGATAATGTTGTGCATTTGATTTGTGTTAATGGTAATCAACAGTGACTTGTACCTTCTGAGCACTTGAGTTTTGGCTCGTGTAGCTGGGGAAATGAGTTTTTAAATTTATTTAATTGGAGTATTTATGCCAAGAAAATGAAAACACTAATTTGAAAAAGTGTATGCATTTCTATGTTTATTATACTGTTATGTACAATAACCAGCATGTGGAAGCACCCTGGGTGTTCATGGATGGCTAAATGGATAAATATTACCTGAAACCTATGTACTCTCTCTCTCTCTCTCTCTCTCTCTCTCTCTTTTCTTTCTTTCTTTTTCTTAGTATTTATTTTATTGATATTAGAGATAAAGAGAGGAAAGGAGAAAGAGAGAAACAGGAATATCAATCTGTTCCTGTATATGCCCTGACCAGAGATTGAACTGGCAAACTCTGAGCTTTGGGACAGTGCTCTAACCAATTAATCTATCCAGCCAAGGCTAGACCTATGCACACTTATTTATCCAATGTCACTCCAAACAAATTAATTTTCTAAATATCTCTCATCCCCTCTCTCAGCCAAGGCTCCATTAATGCAAAGCAGTCCAGGGAGCTGTAGATGGATCCGTAACCTCCACCTCAGGCACGAGAATAGCCCTGGATGCAATGGAGCAACAGCCCAGATGGGCATAGCATCGCCCCTAGTGGACATGCTGGGTGGATTTTGGTCAGCACATGCCAGAGTCTGTCTCTCTTCCTCCCTGCTTTTCATTTCAGAGAAAATAAAGATAATCTGATACATGCAAAAATAGATTCCAGAAATGCAATATTGGAGCATAAAAATTAAATATAGACAGTAATTGGACCCAAATATTGTGTGCCACACTATGTCATACAAATGGCTTACATGGCTTTACCACATGATCCTTACATACACCTTAGCAGTCACAGACACATTTGAGAAGAGCAATAAGGAGAAAGAATCTGTGTTATGTCTATTTCTTGTTTTTCTCTGTGAACTTTGGAGGAGATTTGCAAAGTCCAAATGGCTGTAAAATAAAGATATGTGGAAACATGAATGTAATTAATAGCTCAGTTTGTGTGTGTGTGTTTACAGGGTAAATGCACCAGTCTGCTTCCAAGAAGCAGAAGTAAAAAAGGAAGAGGCAGTAGTGAGACCTGAGGTTGGAGTGTCCCATCTGGATAATCATGAACAACCTTGAGTTCAGAAAGAAATGTTTGGATTTACCCTGAAGACCGTGAGAATCAAGGAAGTATTTTGGCAAATATGTATAAACAGATTTGAAATGAAAGTTAGATTGATACGTGGAGTGTGAATTAAATAAAAAAATGAGAGCATAAATCTCAAAACTTAGGAAGGTGGTGGATCTGAAAACACACACGCATGCATGTGCGCACACACACACACACACACACACACACACACACACACACAGATAGAAACTGTGGCACTACCACTGGAATGTTTGAAGAAAACTCAAACAAAATACTTCCTCTCTTGGTCCTACTTTTGTTATTTTTACCACAGTGAGAAAAATTCACCCCACAAATGTGATGTGACTCCTTCTTGCCTGAGATATAGAGGAAATGAGAAGAATTATTACAGTGTTAGACCGAGATTTTGGAGGTTTGAGAAATTGAAAAGCAGGGATGCCTGGTCCATGAGAGAAAGGTCCAGAACAGACCACACGTGTAGAGCCACCGGAAACAGAACAACAGGTGCTCTCCGTGCAGTGGGGAGAGCATGGATTTTTTAGCTCATGATGCTGGACCAGTTGGGTGAGTCTGTGGAACAAAGTGGACATGCATCCTTCCTCACACTGTTTAAAGTAATTAGTGACATAGGGGCTGCAGATCAAAATGTGAAAAGTAAATAAGTTTCTTGTTCTCTTGCAAAAAAAAAACAGAGGAGACTATCTCATTAGGCAAGTGTTTCTTCAAATGGATATACATCCAGAAATTGATTAGAAATATGATACATGGAAGCATACTAAAAAGGGAGGAGAGGGAGGGGGTGGGAGAGGGGCATACAGAGAAACAAAATATAGGATCATGGAGGATGATTTGACTTTGGGTTTTGGGTATACAGTATAATCGACTGTCCAAATGATATGGAGATGTCTTCTCTAAATCTGTGTACTCTGGTTGACCAATGTCACCCTGTTCAATTTAATTGTCTAAATAAAATTTTAAAAAATATTAAGAAGTCCTGTTTCTCATGAACACCTGCAAAAGACTCAAAAGACTTATTTAAAACCATACATTGGGAGAGTATCTTTACACTGTCTAAGTAAGACAATGGGATCCTGGCCAGTTGGCTCAGTGGTTGAGCATCTGCCCGGTGTGTGGAAGTCTCGGGTTCAATTCCCAGTCAGAGAACACAGGAGAAGCACTCATCTGCTTCTCCACCCCTCCCTCTCTCACTTCTCTCTCTCTCCCTTTTCATCCTGCAGCTTTGGCTTTATTGGAGCGAGTTGTCCCCAGGCACTGAGGATCGCACCATGGCCTCCCTATCAGGTGCTATCTCTCCATATGCAATGGAGCAAGGGGTCCCAGATTGGCAAAGCATTGCCCACTAGTGGGCTTGCTAGGTGAAACTCCACTGGGGCACATGCAAGAGTCTGTCTCTGCCTCCCTATCCTCTCACTTAAATAAACAAAAATAAAAAAGACAATGGACTGGTACTGAGAACATTTAAGACTTATCTAAAAATCTATAAGATGACAGTGCTAATTTAAAAATAAAAGGGTCTTTCAAAGGAAAATCAACAAGCATTTATTTGGGATAAGTAAGTATAGATATTTAGGTTTCTTGTACTCAGAGCCTAAACTTTTTTCCAACAGAAGACAGAGGCAAGGAGCATTTATGAGAAAAGGAAGTGTAGCAATTACATCCATAGAAGAAAGGCACTGCTATTGGTGCAGATAAGCTAAATAATGATGTTCATTCTAAAATAGGTTTTTAAGTTTCAGAGAAATAGCCAATAAGTCCAGTCATTATAACTTCTTTTTGTTTATTGTATTTGTAGTTATTTGAGGCACAGTGCTCCAAAGCAGTCCAAAGATTGTTTTGCCCCATTTTTAACATTTCAAACATTTGGGATTCTAAAATTAAATGTATTTGAATGACATTGGTTAATAACATTATATAGGTTTCAGTATACAAGTCTACAATATGCCATTTGTATATTATATTGTGTGTGAACCTTTGAAATCCAGAATCAGATTCTGCCTTGACATATGGGAGAAGCAAATTTGAGATACAGGTAGAATTTTGTCAGTGGGCTCTCTCTCAAAGAAGGCTGAGCCAACTTCTCTTCAGCTCAGACTTTCACTGGATCCAATCACACTAACCCAAGAGTAAAAGGCCACCTTTACTCAATCTTCAGATGTGGGCCTGTTCCATAGGAGCCAGAATGACTCTCAAGACCCTGGAATCAGCACCAAGGACAGAGGCAGATGTGGCGTCTGCTCCTTTCTCCCTGTCTGAGCTGGGCACCCTCCCTTCCTGCATTTCCTCTCACACTGACCACAACGGACACCAGTGACCTCAGTGCTGCTTGAAACACGAGGCCCCCTCCCTTCATCCCCACCTGTCCCACCAAGTCCTTTGAAAGACATCGCTTATGTACCTGTTTGAAATATTGAGGAATGAGGTGTGAAGTCCTGCCCAGAATCTGGAGACACATGGCTGATATAAGGAACTTTGTTATTCAATAAACATGACATTTTCCAATGGGGGTGGGGGGTATGCAGACCCCAATTACTGCATGAAATAGGGACAGGAGGAAGACGTGGGACTGGAACTGCTTCCTCATGTCATTTTTTAGTCCCATTTCTATTCCCCAAAGGTCTACTGTTCCTTCACACTCTGCAGTCTTTCTCCTGCATACACTCTGCATGGACTGGAAGCACAGGTGGCGTAAGGCATGGGATGGGTGTGTGACTCCTCCTCTTCGCCATCTCTTTGTGTGATTGTCTTCTCCCTGTTGATGATCTGACTATTTCTCCTTCTTTCCCATCTTAGCCCTTGTCTCTCCTGGGACAGGTTGTGAGCTGAAATTCTGCTTCCTCAATTGACATGGGCTGGGGTTTCTCATCTGAGACCACAACTCCTAAGGTGTCACTGGGGTGTGACAGCAGGAAGGGGAGATGCTGTGTGAGCTGTAGCACATGTAGGTCTGGTTGTGACCTGAGGTCACAGCACTGATGGTGAAGGTGGCCTGAGAGGGTGCAGACATGTCCTGTGGACAAATGTGCTGGGAGGATCCCATGACCCCTCCCTGTGCAGGTGGAAGGTGTCACACCAGACCTCAGAGTGACACTGCAGGGTCAGTCACGTTCCCTCTCCAGGGCACTGAGGGTCCTATCTGGGCTGAGAAGGAGGGTTTCGTGTACATTCCTGGAGAGAGGAATGTTGTTGTGTATAGAGAGTAACCCCCTTTACATATGCCTTTGACTCTGACCTGAAGGACAAAGTCCTTCTCCAGAAACTTTGCCTGTGACCCCCTGTCATCTCTTCCCAGTCCCTCTGGGTGGTCTCTTTCATTTCCATGCCCAAAACTTCCCCCTATTCACTCCCTCTCCCTAGATCTCAGTTTCTGCTCCAGGACCCTCTCCTGGACTCCATCTCCACGAGCGTGACCCTTAGCCCAGAACTGTGAGATGATAATTAGGATGTGGAATGGGAAAGAGCTCTTCACCTGTAATCAGGATGTCCAGAGGGGGACTGGTGGTTTATCACACATAGGAGAAGCTGTGTCCACTGTAGCACCTGTACTGACCCTGATGAGTGTTGTTCACATGGCCCAGGCATAAGATGGCGTTGTGCAGTTCATCAAGACACTGAGGGAGTGTAAGCCCCTGGTCCATGTTCAGAGTAAATCTGTCAGAGCCAGCCTCTGTGTGACACTGGAGTGCCAGGTTGTCTTCAGGTAACATGAGTAAGCCCAGCTGTGTCTAGAGAGAGGACTCCTAGTACACGTCTGGGCTGAAGAGGACACCCATACCTAACAGTGCTCACTGGGGCTGCAGTGAGACTTCTCCCTGGTATGTCCCTAAGCTTTTCACCTGTTTCTGTCCCTAGGAATCCAGTGTCACTGAACCCTCATGACCTCCATGACTCCAGTAGATACAAGGCTTATGCAAGTGATTTTGGACACAAGAAAAAAATAAAGCCAAATGTGGGCTATTTCACCTGTAACCTTGAGATATAGAGGTCACTGGGCTGTGACCACACATAGGGTAAGAGATGGGAGAACCATAGCATCTGTAGGTTCCCACATGGGAGGTGCCCACAGGGTCCACAGGGAAGACAGCCCACCACCTCCTAGCATGGTTGCTGGATTTCATGTGTTTGGGGGAGTCATATTCTCTCTCCTTCAACAGAGGGAAAGTGCCTGCTGTGTTCTGTGAGGCACACAAGAGGGACACGTTCCCTCCCGAGGCCACCAGAAGGCAAAGGTGGCTGAGAGGGAGGGGGCTCTGTAAGATCCTAAGGGCAAAGAAAAAGCATCACTCCATGGACTGTGGGTGTGGTTTGTGAGACATGAGACTCCATGAGGTCTCCCTCCATTCCCTTTCACATCTGATAAGGAGCTCATTGTAGAGATCAGTTTTTCCCTCTCAACTGTCACCACCAGGATCAGGAAGTCACTCACTGTACTATGCACCCTGGTATTGTTGCACTGTGTGTAAGCTCATGGATTCAATGAGAAAGCTGGTCTTGTTGCTGGAATCCAGTGGGATCTTCATAATCCAGGACCAGGTTTCCTTTTCTTTATACAGACTGTAGACATCAGCCTGCAGAGACCACTCACACCGGACTGTCACAGAGCTCCTTTTGATGACCATGAGGCCACTAACAGACCATATGGACAATATCAGGAGGAGCCCTGGAAATGAATCTGACCTCAAATGTCAGGGGTGCCCTTCTCCCCTCAGTTTCCCTAGCAGTCACCCCAAGGCCATTCAAGACTTGTCACCACTAACCCAGACCCTCTGTTTCCCCAACTTCCCAGAAGGATTACTGAACTAAAGCAGTAGATTTTGGGGGAGGAGTTCTACAACCTGAACCTGCTCCCATAGAAGCCAACACAGGCCTGGAAGGGAGTCCCTGTGAGAACTGTCCCCTCCCACACAGAATCTCCAGGCTTAGTCTGGACCCTTGAGTGTGGGGATCAGATCTGGACTGAGTACATCTCTCCTCCACATAGAAGTCCTGACCTCGCTGAGCCTCCTGGGTTCTGGGGTCTCCATAAGACCAGGTTCTAAGAGAGGAGATTACATAATCCCTCTCTTCTCCCAAAAGCTCACTGAGACCGAGAATAGCGGTGAGGGTGGGCAGTGTGGTGCTGCTGCTCTCGGTCCTCTGTGGCATTTATTTTGTGTCCTCAGCTGGGCATGGGCTGTGACAGTGACCCAAGAAACATGGGCCAGGAAGGTTCAGATGGCAGAACTATTTAAAGTTAGTGACTGTGTGTGAAGGAAAAGAGAGTGAGAATGTGAACATTGTTCCACTTTCCCTTGGGGTCTGGAGGAGCCAACAGGGTCATTCCATCCAGGATAAAACCCTTGGGAGACAGACACGGCTGCAGAATTTTATAACACTGTTCACAGACTCACAAAGGGAAGCAAAACCTTCCCCGTGGCCTGTTCTCTCTCTTCCTTACACTTCCCTTTAGTAACGTCCTTGTTCTATAAATAGCACCCTCTTTCTCACCAGGGCTTCTCTCAAAACATGAGTCATTTCTCCCTCCTCCGTGTCCCTTCCTCTCTTGGGCAGGACCCGGCTTCTCTCACTGAATTCTGTCTGCAAACACTGCGTCAGAGGAAATTCAGAGTGTAATTGAAAGGAGAGCTGTAACATGTGTGGACTGTCAGCCCTGAGCAGGAATTGTGCCTTCCTGGGTCTCCTCCCCTCCCTTCAGTGAGGTGACAATGACTTCTCTGCTCAGCCTTGTTGTGAGGAGGCCGTGGTCCCTGAAACACGCAGGGGTGCAGTCTGGCAGGTGACATGGGCAATGATGACACATGCAGGTGGTGACACTGTGATGACCATGCCCCCAGACACCACAGGAAGGGCTGATGAAGGCACACTCCACAGTCTGCAGTCACGTATCCTCCAAACACACAGAGACACTGGGTATTGTGTGTAAAACACGGGGTCACAGTCAAACAAATGGGAGAACTGACCGTGACAGAGAAGCAGGGAAATTTCAGAAATAAGCAGAAGCCAGTGGGGAGTGGGCCTGGGTGGTGGGTACAGAGAGTGGGCCACAAGACCGGGTTACTAATCTTTGTGTTGATGGGGGTGACGTTTCCAGGGGGACACTGATTGTAATGTACTTCCCCGTAGAGGAAGAAAGAAGGACATAGGCACCAAGTGTGGACCTGCAAAAGGTTTATTCAGACTGCATTCCTGGTGAAATTCTCTGGTCCACAAGAGGGGCCAGAGAAGCTGTGCAGCCTCCCCCACCCAGATGTCATTTTTAGCGTCGGTATGGTGGTGGCAGGTTTATATGACGTGGCAAAATTTTATTGGCTCACAGTCATTCTTTTTCAAAGTGCTCCTGGGCCATTTCTTTTGGCAGACATGGGTGTGGGTGGCTCCAGCTAAAGTACCTGGACCTGGTTCCTCATGTGACCTTCCCCCATTGTCAAACGACCTCACATTCTGACCTTTTATGTTAGATAGGAGCGCCGCTATTCATCTGGCTACTTCCTGCTGGTTAGGGGCATCGTGGGGAAGGGAGGTTGGAAGGAGGTGGCTCTAAGAGGAGTCACGTATATGGGTGTAGAAGCATCTGGTTGTCCATGACTTGAGAAACCTCACAGATGCAGCCCTGTTAGAATCTAAGAAAAAGAGGAACAAACATGAGTAATATGCTGATAATTAGAAGAGGACTTAGGATAGGGGCAACCCAGGTGAGGATGGGTGACTGCCACCAGGAGTTAAGCAGGTTGTAGGAAGAGAGGTCCTTCCACAGTTGCTCTTGCAGACAGTTGAGGACATTGATGTTTTCTTCCATTGGGCCAGTCTCATTGATATAGTAACAGCACTGCTCCCTGCTTTATGTCACTCTGGCAGCAGGTTCCCGGTGGGAGGGACAGGAGTAACAGGAGGATCAGCAGGGCCCAACTTTTGGTGAGCCGAAGACAGGTGGGGCTCAGTGGTTCCAATTGGCAGTGGTCTTGCATGGGGGCAAGCTTGAGGTGAGAGACATGGTACCAAGGTGTTTGCCCTAGGAGCTTGGCTGCGGTAGGAGTAGTCAATATTACCGTATGGGGTCCCATCCACCTGGGCTGTAGGGAGCTGGGCTAAAGCTCCCTCAGAAGAACTCTGTCCCCTGGTTGGAGGGGGACTGCTGGATGAGCTTCACTTGGACCCCCTATGGGAGGAAGGGTCTTGTCCGCATGTTCCCTAAGAAGATGGCAGAGTAAAGACAGAAAGGGGAGATATGTGGCACAAGGAGGGTGGTTAATAGGTAAGTTGTGATTAATTAGGAATGGTCTAGAATAAACCAGCTCAAAGGGGCTGTGTCCAGTGGGTTTTCGTGAGGTTGTTTGGATTCTGGTGAGTGCCAGCAGGAGGAGGTTTGGCCAGGAGAGTCTGGTCTTGATGGAAAGTTTGGTTAGTTGACCTTTCAGGATGCCATAGGCCCCTTTCCACCTTACCCAAAGATTGAGGGTGATAGGGTATGTGGAGTCTCCAGGTAATGTTGAGAGAGGTGGCAACCTGCTGGACCATTTGGGCAATAAAGGCTGGGCTGTTGTCTGATTGAATGTTAGTCAGCAGTCCAAACCGCAGGATGATGTTTTCAACGAGAATGGAGACAACAGTGTCTGCTGTTTCTCAAGAGGTTGAAAAGGCTTCTACCCACCCTGAAAAGATATTAACAAAAGTTAAGAGAAAAAAGTTTTTTGTAAAGGGGCATATGAGTGAAGTCAGTTTGCCAATTCTGACCTGGCATGTGCCCCCTGCAGGGGCCCCCAAACTTTTTATACAGGGGGCCAGTTCACTGTCCCTAAGACCATTGGAGGGCTGCCACATACAGTGCTCTTCTCACTGACCACCAATGAAAGAGGTGCCCCACCTGACCTGGTGATGGGGCAGTGGATAGAGCATCAGACTGGGATGCAGAAGGACCCAAGTTCGAGACCCCGAGGTCGCCAGCTTCAGTGCGGGCTCATCTGGTTTGAGCGAGGCTCACCAGCTTGGAACCAAGGTCGCTGGCTCCAGCAAGGGGTTGCTCAGTCTGCTGAAGGCCCGTGGTCAAGGCACATGTGAGAAAGCAATCAATGAACAACTAAGGTGTTGCAAGGCGCAATGAAAAACTAATGATTGATGCTTCTCATCTCTCTCCGTTCTTGTCTGTCTGTCCCTGTCTATCTCTGTCTCTGACTCCCTCTCTGTCTCTGTAAAAAATATATAAATAAATTATAAAAAAAATAAAGAAAGAGGTGCACCTTCCAGAATTGCAGCTGGGGCTGGAAAAATGGCCTCAGGGGGCCACATGCGGCCTGTGGGCCGTCGTTTGGGGATGCCTGATGTAGAAGCTCTGGAACAGATAGTGCATGCTGTGTGTACCTTTTCAATAGTCTGCTGGAGGCCTGGAAAGAAAAAGAGTGGTTGTAAGAACTGATAGAGAGTTTTTGACCCTATGTGTAAAGAACAATGAATATCAGAAAGTAGAGTTTCAGCCTGTCCTTTGGTAAGGCAATTCTATCTCCGAGAAATATCCATCCCTGGTTGCATACATCTTCACCTTTTCTGAGGAGAACCTCTTCTTCCTCAGGAGTGTAGGAAGGTTTCAAGGAGGTGGAGAGAAATATGAAAGGAGTGGGGGAGGCTCCCAGGGTGAGGTTTTGAGCCGCTGCATCAACCCGCGCATTTCCCAAGGCCACCGGGTCCTGAGAGGTTTAATGACCCCTACAGTGTACCACAGCCACCTCAGTTGAAGGTTGTAATGCCTACAAAAGTTTAGAAATAAGGGTAACATTGATTATGGGGGAGCCCTTGGTAGTGAGGAAGTCCCTTTCCTTCCAGAGGGCAGAGTGGCTGTGGGCAATAAGAAAAGCATATTTAGAGTCAGTATAGGGGTTAGTCATTTTCCCTGGGCCAGAGTGAGTGCCTGCATGAGGGCAATTAGGTCTGCTTTCTGGGAGGTGGTGCCCTCTGGCAGCTGCTGGGCTTCTAGGGTGGAGGAGTTGGTGACCAACGCGTAGGCTGCCCATCATCGTCTATCGGGTCCCTGTATAGAACTCCTATCTACAAAGAGTATTAGATCCGGATCTTTTAAAGGAGAGGGGATGCGACCGGGTTAAGGTAATCTGTGGTAGTGGAAGAGCCTTCAGTAAGAAGTGGTAGAAGTAGGTGGGAAGATGTTGTCAGCTGGATAGTGGATTTGAGATTTTGTAGAATGTCCTGACCCAGAAGGGGTACAAGGCATGGGCATAACTAAGAAGGAGTGCAAAAAGGGGAATTCATACAAACTAGAAGTCAGGGGTGACATGCAAAAGGGAAAAGAAGGGGTCCTACTCACTCCCATAACTGAGACCTGTGAGGGAACTAGAGGTCCAGAGTGTGATGACAAAACAGAGAAGGCAGCCCCCATGTCCACAAGAAATGAGATGGACTTACCTGCTACCTGCAGCATTACCCTGGGCTCAGCGAGGGTGATGGGGGTCTCTGAGTCCAGGCCGTGTCAGTCGTCCATGAGGCTGAGGAGTTCAAGCGATGGGCCCGCCTGGCTGGCTTGGCCTCCCATTTGGGTGGCTTGTCCTTTGTGTGGAGACGCCGAGGAAGAGCCTGTTTCCCAAAGGGAGCAATCGCTCCACCAGTGACAGGGCTGCTTGCAGTCAGGGCAGGGCTTAGTGGGCAGCCTCAGACAAGGGCATTGTCGGGCCCAGTGACCATCTTTGCCACATTTAAAGCAAGCTTCTGGTGGGGTTCCTCTTTGCGGCCCGAACTTGGGTTGGGCACCTCCTGTGCCTTGCCTCTGTTGCTCTGCCAGCCTCAGGGCTGCCACAAGAGTCTGGGTTTGCAGCGTCACCTTTTGCTGTATGCGGGCCTGGTGAGCTGCCTCAGCCTTTTTTTCCCAACCATTAAAAATTTCAAATGCCATGTTCATCAGGTCTCGGATAAGGGTTGGGGGCTGAGAATAAGAGGAGGGGAGTTCCTGGGGAGTCCAGCACCAAAAACCAGCCGGAAACACTGGAGCTAGAGGCAGGAAAGGGCCAGGTCTTCCTGCAGGAAGACTGGGACTCAGCCGTGGGGTCAGGAGCCCTGCAAACCCACGTGAGGGTCAATGGCTGGCAGAGGGCAGCTTGATGGGGGAGGGGCTTAAGAACACAGCGGAGAAGGGAGGGCTCCTGGTTGACAGGAGAGGGGGCTTCCGGGAGGGAAGAGACCTGAGTGGAAGAGGGCTGCAGAGGGACCAGAGAGAGGGGTGCCCCTGGGGGTTGGGCAAGAGGGGTAGAAAGTTCCTCAAGGGGGTCAGAGAAGAAGAAAAGATCAGGAGTGGAGGGTTTAGCTGAGGTTTCTCTGGCCAAAAGGACCTGCAACATGGAACAGGTGGCACAGAGATTAGTATGGGAGCACATATACTAGAAGCCCTGAATGTAAGGGATCTCTGACCATTTCCCAGTTTTTTGGCAATAGTTCTGTAAATCAGTAAGGGTGTTAAAATGGAAAGTCCCTTCAGAAGGCCACCAAGTCTGGTTATCCAGTGTGTATTGTGGCCTGGCCATGTTGGAGAAGATCAGTTTCTTTTTCTTTAGGGAGGGAGAGATTCCGGATAAGGCACCCCAGGGGTATTTTTGAGCCAAGTTTAGATTCCTGTGCCTCTATGCTGCCCTCAGACTTGCAGTGATCAGAGATGAGACTTGGCATCACGCAACTCAATCTTTGGCCACCGGACAGTCAAGTAGAGTGGGAGTGTCTGGGATGTCTCCACAGGCACACATGCACTCGGAACAGATAAGAGGCTCCCTGGCACAGCTGCAATTACAGACAGGGAAGAACTCAGAGACAGAAAGAACTGAGAGGAGGTCAGAGGCAAGGGACTTACCGCACTGTGTGCCAAAGTGGGTGGGAGGTCAGAGGTCCTGTTCTTCCTCGGAAAGGAAGGGGAGAGGAGCAGCCCCAGTGGGCTTCAAGCTCCTCCTGAGTTTCCGCACCAAATGTAAGGTATTCTCCACCAAGGAAGAAAGAAGGGCATAGCCACCAAGTGTAGACTAGCAAAAGCTTTATTCAGAGCAAATCCCTGGCGAAGTTCTCCAGTCCGCGAGACAGGCCAGAGAAGTCACGCAGATTCCCATGCCAGGGGGGGGGGGGGGGGTAATTTATAGTGTCAGTATGGTGGCAGCAGGTTGATATGAGGTGTGGCAAAATTTCATTGGCTGACAGACAGTCACTTTTTTTCAAGTCCTTGGACCTGGTTCCTCACGTGACCTTCCCCCATTGCTAACTGATCTCACAATGGGTATACAACATAATCAACACTTCAAATGTTTTACAATCTTTTACCTGAAACCTATGTACTCTTACTGATCAATGTCACCCTGTTGAATTTCATTTTCTCAATAAAGTTTAAAAATTAAATAAAAAGATCACTTAAATTTGGAAAAGTCAAAAATAACAACACCAACAACAAAAGTTTGTTGCTCTCCTATATGCCAATGATAAAACTTTAGAAAACCAAAAAAATAACAATTTTTCATAAATTTAATTTTCTAAAAAAATAAAACAATTATTTTTACAGTTGTAACAAAACTAAAAGAATAATAAGATACCTTAAAATAAACCTAACAAAAAAGATTAACTTTCTAAATAAATTTTAAAAAAAGGAAATTAAATTTAATGGGGTGACATTGATCAATGAGTACATAGGTCTCAGGTAAACATTCCTATAGCATTTGAACTATTGATTGTGTTGTGTTCCCATCACCAAAAGTCAAATCATTTTCCATCACCATATATTTGTCTCACCTCATGCCCCTCCCCCATACCCTTCCCTGACCTAGTCTCTATTAATAAAGAATTTGAACAAACCAGCAATTTCATCTTGTCTACGATGACACAGCCCATATTTAGGGCCTGTTCAGAGCCCAGAGCTAATGCCTGAGCAGGCCCTGACCTGAAAACGCATTGCAATTGGGGTGAGGTGCTTTGCATGTGTTATATTAAACTTGCAGAAAGTGCACCCAGTTCTGGACTTGAGTAATTTTATTTTCAAAAAGATATGGAGACTAACTGTAAGTGACAATGTGCACTCTAACACCTTGTCTGTAATGACTGACCTTTTTAGAAATTGCACTGTTCCTTGTAAGCACACAACAGTTTACTCTGTGTGTTCACACAGAAAAACTCAGAGAGAGAGCTCTCTATAAAAACTTATACTTTTGTACTAAGATTAAAACCACAAAAAATGAACTTGTTTTTCCTGTATGTGTGCAGGATTGCGTGTGTGTGAGTGTCTGTGTGTCTGTCTCTGTGTGCCTGGGTGTATGAGGAAGGCACAGGGTGAGTCTGGGGACAGCCTAGGGGACAGTCATGGGAGACCATGGCTCTCTGTCCCTGTGAGCACTCTACTGGAGAGACCCTGAGTCGCTGCTTTAGAAACAGAAGGCGGCAAACCTGCCATTGATGTGACACGGTGTCACCTCCTTCTCTGCCCCAGGTCCTGCCATCCTCGAATGCACCTCTCCAGTGCCTTGCAAACATGGTGGTGATTAGAGTAGAGATGAGGGAGCCTTGGTTCCTACTCATCCTGGTCCCCACAGGATCCCCCTGCAGCTTTATTTGTTAAAGGATACGCTGGTCCTGGAATGTGTGGGATGTCCTAGAGAGAGCCATTTCCCTTCTCCTACCTGCCTCTTATCTGCTCCCAGGTATTTGGGACGTCCTCAGTCTATGAGTCAGGCCTCTGGAACCTGGGCAGGTGTCTGGCAGGCAGCAAACACACTGGAAAGCATGAGTTTAAATAAGTTTAAAGAATATTTAGTAAGCTACACATACATTTAGGTCTAAGTGCAGCTTAACATGCCAGGATTTGGAGGCAAAGGAGATAGAAAGGTGTGAGGCAGGGATGCATCTCATCATGTTCCATAGACTCTCCCAACTGGTCCAGCACCACAGATATAAAACTCCATGATCTCCTCACTGCACTGCAGGGGTCTCTGTCATGATTCAGATGACTCTACACAAGAGTATGAGACTGGGTTTTTTCTTCACTGGACAAGTAATCTCTGCTTTTAAATTTCCAAAATCCCTAAAATCTCAACCTGGGTTTGAGTGACACATTTACTGCCTCCATGCCTCAGTCAAGGTGAATTCTCACCGCATTTGTGAGGCTGGGACATCACTGTGCTCCAAATGAGGGTAGTGAGATCAAAAGCAGAAATAGTCTGCCAAGTGACCTCCCACCATTCAGTATATATTGGTGCCACAATTGATATCTAATAAGTGTGTGTATACGAGTGTGTGTGCATGTGATTGCCTTTGAGAAAGACTGTCAGAAATGCCACTCATGTATGAATTCTGAAGAGTCTCCACAGTGTGAAGAGGAGAGTGATACCCAGCACCATGCTGCTCTGAAATGGAAGACATAACTCAAATAATTTACCCCAAGAAGATGGAGATCAAGGTGGAGGTGGAGGTAAAGGTGATGATGGAGATGTAAGTGGAGGTGGAGGAGGAGGTGGAGATTAAGATGGAGGTGGAGGAGGAGGTGGAGATTAAGATGGAGGTGGAGACGGAGATGGAGGTGGAGATGAAGGTGGAGGAGGAGACGGAAGTGGAGATGGAGGCGGAGGTGTATGTGGAGTGAGATCTTGCTGCTCACAGAAGCAGAAACATAAAGTCAGGTGGAAACAGTGTGACAAGTAAAACCTGCATTCCAGGGCCAGGAGGGAGACCTGGCTGTGCTGTGGGAGCAGGGTTTACAGCACAGTCCCTTGCCCAGTCTCGTTTTTCCCCCGGTTCTTGGCTCACTGTCTCTGAGGGGACCATAGTGACTCCAGTCAACTGAGGTAGGAAAGGAAGTCAGCACCTTTTACACCCAGCAAGTGAGTTTCAATTTTCCTCACCTTTCTAAGGTTTCAGTTCCACCCCTCATTCTCTTCTACAGTTTACCCTTCATGTCAGTCTTCCCAACTTACATTTCAGAATGTATTTCTTTTCAAAACCCTACTGTGGTTCTCACTGTCTTCAGGGTGAACTCCAGACCCTTTTTTCTGACCTGGAGGTTGGTCATGATTATGCACGTGTGATCCTCCACCCATAGATCTCACTTCAGTTTCCCTCAGTCAGTCTGGGTCAGGTACCCCCTGAATGCACACACACTCACACACTCACACCATCTGCTATTGACCATTTCCTTGCTCTGCATATCTGCCTTCTCAGAGCTCTGTAGAACTAGCAAATTTCTGCCTATGGCATCAGCTGACAACCCTGGACTAGAAACAACACTGAGATTGCTTCTCATTTCTCCTCTGTACATGTGTCTGATGCGGGCTATGCAGGATGGCGTGATAAATCTATGTAAGCATTCGTGTGACATTTTTGGAAACACAAGAATTGGAGTTTAATTACTGTTGATATTATATTTTATTGACATAGGTTGCATTTCCCTAGTTCAGTGGTTAGCAAACTCATTACTCAGCAGAGCCAAATATCAAGAGTACAGTGATTGAAATTTCTTTTGCGATCCAAAATTTTTAAACTTAAACTATATAAGTAGGAAGATTGTTATTAACTTAATTAGGGTACTCCTAAACTGGCCTTTGCTAAAAGCATCCTCAATCTGATTGAGGTATGTTCGCTGAGGTCGACCCCTTCCAACTCTGCCATCCACACTCATCTTATATACTTGTTTTGTCTATCTCTTTTCATTCATCCTCTCTATATGATCAAACCATCTCAACACACCTTTCTCAATCCTCGACACTATCTTCTTTCACTCCACAATGCTCCCTAAAATAACTTAATAAACTTTACTTAAAGTTTTAAGTCTTATTTAAACTATAGGTATGTTGAATAAAGCTTAACATCATACTGAATAACAATATTATTTATTAATAAAATTAAATTGTAAAGTATCTATAATATTAAATCATGACAATGACTGACAAACACTAATGTGAACAATGGCCTTGCATCTCCTTGGAACGTTTGAGTAAGTCAGGTTTGTATGTTGTTCTTTTTAATTTTAGGTACGATTCCAGTTTCTCATTAATAACACAACTTCTCAATTTACTCTTGATAAGGTTCATGCTAGAAAATGATTGTTCACATGAATATGTAGACCCAAATAAGAAAAGAACAGCAAATGCTAGTTTTTTCAGCTGATTATATGAGTCAGGAATACTATTCCAGGTGTTAAAAATCAACATATCTTCCTTCTCCAGGTCTTTCAAAGCAGACCACTTGTGCTGTGCACTAAGTTCACATTTGTTTTTCTCCAGTATTTCTATATCAACACAAAGACGTTCAAATTTTGAGCTCCATAATTCTTTATTTTTTAAATCCAGCAATTACATTTCAAAGTTGCCAATGTCAATATTAAACAGAGAAAAATTTAATTCTGTTACAGTAGCATTAGGAGGTTTTTTAACAAAGGCTAACATCGCCTTGGTGTTTCTGAATTCCTGAAATCAGTTGAGAAAAGCGTCTCTCATATTTAAAAGTGTTGTTTTGAAATATCAAATGTCAATATCAGAATTATTTTTTTGGTGATGTTTCAACAGGCTTGGAAAGTGAATCAAAGTTTCTCTTTGAAAATCTTGAGCAAAAAGAGATAATTTGTTTTCAAAGAAATAACTTCTAACATCAAAAAAATATGTTTCCCTTCCCTGTAGTTTAAGATGAAGCTGATTTCGATGAGATGTAACGTCTACCATGAATTAAAGTTTTTGGATCCACTGATTGTTCATTAGTTCTGGATAGTGAACACCCTTCTCAAGGAGAAATGCTTTAATTTTTGTTAACAAGGAAGCAAAACATTTCAAAACGTTTCCTCTTGATAACCAACGTACCTTGTTATGCAGCAGAAGATCTGTGTACTCACTCTCCACTTAAACTAAAAATTATTTAAATTGGTGATAAGAGCTTTAGCTCTAATGGAGTTGATGATCTTAATCACCAATTCCATAACTTTGCAAATTTCTTCTGGAAATGTCTGCGCACAAAGCACTTCTTTTTTATTTAATTTCTTTTTTATTTTTTTATCTTATTTTTATTAATTTTAATGCAGTGGCATTGATAAATCAGGGTACATATGTTCCGAGAAAACATCTCCAGATTATTTTGACATTCCATTATGTTGCATACCTCTCACACAAAGTCAAATTTTCTTCCATCACCTTCTATCTGGTTTTGTTTGTGCCTCTCCCTTACCTCCACCCCTTCTCTCTCCTTCCTTGCCTCCTCCTCATGCCCCACACCACCCCACCCCCATTACATCACATTCTTGTCCATGTCTCTGAGTCTCATTTTTATGTCCCATCTATGTATAGATTCATATAGTTCTTAGTTTTTCTGATTTACTTATTTCACTCCATATAGCACTTCTTGATGAATGATGCAATGGTAAGTATCTCGTGATTATTTTTTCTTTCAAAATAGCAACAAATCCGTTTCTTACTACAGTCAGTAAGATCTTACTTACTTTTCGCCTGGTCTGTTGAAATTGAGACAATTTTATTTAGTGGAATATGATATTTTTCCATGCACTCAATTACAGTATTTGCTATATACTCCCCACGTGTTTGACCTTTGAGTGGCAATAATCCTAAAAGTTCTTCTTTAGGACCTGTAGAAGAAATAAATTATACAAAAAGTGAAACTTGCGCTGTATCATTTATGTCACAAGACTTGTCAACTGCTATTGATAAAGCTGAAACCGCCCTGGCCGGTTGGCTCAGCGGTAGAGCGTAGGCCTGGCGTGCGGTGGACCCGGGTTCGATTCCCGGCCAGGGCACATAGCAGAAGCGCCCATTTGCTTCTCCACCCCCGCCCCTTCTTCCTCTCTGTCTCTCTCTTCCCCTCCCGCAGCCAAGGCTCCATTGGAGCAAAGATGGCCCAGGCGCTGGGGATGGCTCCTTGGCCTCTGCCCCAAGCGCTAGAGTGGCTCTGGTCGTGGAGGTACAGAGTATCACCCCCTGGTGGGCAGAGCGTTGCCCCTGGTGGGTGTGCCGGGTGGATCCCGGTCCGGCGCATGCGGGAGTCTGTCTGACTGTCTCTCCCCATTTCCAGCTTCAGAAAAATACAAAAAAAAAAAAAAAAAACTGAAACCAATTTAAGATCTTTAACTTGCTGGTTGGTTATATTAGAAGACATTTTGATTCTTCTATCTTTCACTGTTGTAGTAGACAATGGTAACTCTTTAATTTTTTTTAGAATATCTGCTTTGTTCTTAAAATCCCGAAATAGCTCTTTGGAGGCATTTATAAAACAACTTTTTATGTATTTGCCGTCTGTATATGGTTTTCCTCTCTTAGCAATCTCTTAGTCAAGAGATTAGTTTTGTGGTTAGTCAACTACAAAACTTGCAATATTAACATTGTTGGAAGATTGCATCCAGTAATTAAATACAGAACTTGAATTTTCATACCTCTTCTGAAGTTCCTCAACTGCTTTCTTCCTTGCATCACCGACAGGGTATTTAGTACTAAATGACACGTGTTTAGTTGTAAAGTGTCTCTCTCCAAATTTGATTTCTTGTTATGAGCCAATTTTTCCTGACAAATAAGATAGGTAGGAAGGCCATTTAAGTTTTGAATAAACGTGAAAGTCTCAGTCCATACAACTTTAAATTCAGTTTTTGTCTTCCTTTTTTCTTTACTTCTTCTTTGTAGCCATGTCTGACAGGGCACCTAAAAAAATGTTTCATTTTATAATAATAAAGCCACCAACACAAAATAATGACAATTCCTAAGTTGAGGACAAAAATACATGTAGGATTTGAAGCTGGTTGGAAAACTACAGGTAACTTTATGCTTCGAGTAGGTACTTTTGTCACCTGCGCGCGATTTGCAGACGCGAGCAGCACTAACCACTGCACTGGAGACTGCTGACTGACTGGCTCACTCAACTCGTGCATGACTCACACGCACCTCCCTATGCTGCGTATCCCGTGGCCCACAGGCGCGGCATCTCCCGTAGCCCGACCAACCGACACCCCCACGTGTACCTGTGCACTGGCACATGGTATCTTGTGGAAGAGCCACACTCAAGGGGCCAAAGAGCCACATGTGGCTCGGGAGCCACAGTTTGCTGACCAATGCTCTAGTTCATTAGTAACACATAACACATGTGATCTTCATAGTTCAGTCTGACCCTAATGGTCCATTCCTATATGTTCCTTCTGCATTACAGATATAATCCAACATCGTTCCCTGGTGGAGAGCACACCTCTGACCAGCCACCACCTCTCCCTCTGTTGCTCCTGTTCAGAGAAGCTGTATGTCTCCAAGGTTCTCTAGAATGTTCTTTCCTTTCATGAATAGTCTCATTCCTATCTTATAGGACTCCACCTCCTCAATCATTCACTCCATCACCAACATCTAGTCATGGTCCCAGTTCTCATATTTTCTTTCATTTCTCCTTTGTCATTATATTAATGGCAACATTAGCTTAGAAGTCATATATTCTGCTAAGAATAGTTCTCAAAATACAGGAAATGGGCATCCTGATCCCAGATGTATTTCCGGTCTGGCACAAATATGCAACAAGTAGTCAGTGATCAGTAAATATTTGTTGATGGATGAATAAAAGAGTAAAAAGAAATTCCATCTGTGAGAGGCAGAGAATAAAATAGTGATCTCTATTGAAAGCCAAACATTTGGGGGTCAACTCAGGTCAAGAACCTGGGTCCTGCCTCCTCTAAGCAGGAGATCAGACCAGGCACAGTCCTGGGATCAGAGGAGATCCTAGGTCTGGACAGAGTGTCTCCAGGGGCTCTGAACTATGAACACTCGTCATGGAAAACCCAGAGCTAGGCCCATGGGGCAGGGGTGTCCCCTTGCTATGTGCCCACAGCTGTGGAAACCCAGAAGGGCAGCAGCTCTTGACTCACCACATCCTGTGCGTCTCTGTCCTTCAGGGTCAGAAGCTTCTCCATCTGCAGAGCAGGAGCACTCAGAGAAGACACCATGCTGTTCCTCTTCTCCGCTCTTCTATGCCTCGGTCAGTTGGGGACACAAGGAGGGGAAAGCGGGAAAGGGTGGGGTGGCTACACACACCTGTATATGGGAAACTTTAGGGTTAGGCAGATCCAGAAGTTGGGGATCTGTTGGGAAGGGAATCAGGTGCAAGTCTCTGACAGAAACTCTCTTCCAGGGCTGAGTTTGGGCCAGAGGACCCGTGTGCAGACAGGTGAGTCCTCCCCAGGCTCCGTGTCCCACCTCTTACTTCACCCCCTGGGGCTCAGGAGGGAGCACAGAGGTCCTGGGCTGAGGTGATAGAACAGGAGGTTGTTGGGCTGAGCCGGAGAATGAGGGACGGAGAGTCTTTGTAATGCAGACTCTGGTTTCCTTCCAGGGACCCTCCCCAAACTCACCATCTGGGCTGTGCCAGGCCCTGTCATCCCCTTGGAAAGCTCTGTGACCATCTGGTGTCAGGGGACCCTGAAGGACCAGGAGTTCCATTTGTACAAAGGAAACATACATTTCCCTTGGGACACACAGACCTCACAGAAGCCCATGAACAAGAGAGCTTTCTCCATCACACACATGACAAAGAATGATGCAAGGAGATATTACTGTAAATATCAAAGCCTCACTGACTGGTCAGAGTGCAGTGACCCCCTGGAGCTGGCAGTACCAGGTAAGGAAACACTCAGGTTCCCAGCCTCAGGCTCTGCCCTCAGGAAGGGGGTCTTCGCTCAGGGGGTCTCCCCTCTCACAGCCCAGCCCTGGGGATGAGAGGGAGGTGTGAGCCCATTTAACATGCTGTCTCCTCCTCTCCTAGGATTCTACAGCAAACCCAGCCTCTCAGCCCTGCCCAGCCCTATCGTGACCTCAGGAGAAAACACGAACCTACAGTGTGGCTCTGAGCTGGAATTTGACCGATTTCTTCTGATTCAAGAAGGAGATTACAGTGCCTTCCAGAACCTGGACACACAGCCTTACCCCAGTGGAGGATACTGGGCCCAGTTCACTGTGGGCCCCTTGAACCCCAACCACAGGTGGATGTTCAGATGCTATGGCTGTTACAGGGGCAGACACCAGGAGTGTTCACAGCCCAGTGATGCCCTGGAGCTCCTGGTCTCAGGTGAGTCTTGTTATTGTCTCATCCAGGGATTAAGGAACTAGACACTAATTCTTGGACCCAGACACATTTAAGGGATCCTTGCTGTCAGGGAAACATCACTGAGAGGGTGAGCTGAGGGGAGTACAGAGAATCCTGGTCAGAGACAGGAGACCTGTGAGAGACAGTGAGACCTGGGCCAGGACAGAAGAAGACATTGTATGGGAGGACTAGCCCCTGTAACTCATGTCTGGTCTTCTCAGGTGTGTCTCAGAAGCCCTCCCTCCTGACCCAGCAGGGCCCCATTGTGGTCTCTGGACAGAGCCTGACCTTCCAGTGTCACTCTGATGTCAGCTATGACAGGTTTATTCTGTTTAAAGCAGAGGGACCTGACATTCCCCAGAGCCTTGTCCTGCAGCCCCTGGCTGGGCTCTCTCAGGCCAACTTCTCCCTGGACATTGTGAGCAGCTCCCACAGGGGCCGGTACAGATGCTACGGTGGACTCACCCTCTCCTCTGAGTGGTCGGCCCCCAGTGACCCCGTGGACATCCTGGTGGCAGGTGAGGGGTCTGTGGGTTCAATCAGGGACCCAGACTCTGCACAGGCCCTGCTGGGGGATCTCAGGTGGTGATGGGCAGAGTGAATGTGCAGGGTCCCAGGGAGGGGGACAGAGAGAGACAGGGGATGGGAGGGGAGGGGAGACTCAGAGAAACAGAGACAGACAGAGAGGAGAGTCATCAGAGAGAGGTCTGCTGATTCTCAGGTCAGAACAAGGTGGCGGGCAGCCCTCACCCTCCCTCCCTCTCTCTAGGACAGCTCCCTGACAGACCCTCCCTCTCGGTGCAGCCGAACAACACAGTGGACTCGGGAGAGAACGTGACCCTGCTGTGTCAGTCACAGAGCCCGACGGACACTTTCCTTCTGTCCAAGGAGGGGACAGCCGATCCCCCCCTGCGTCTTAGGTCAGAGCTCCGAGCTCAGCAGTACCAGGCAGAGTTCTCCATGCGTCCTGTGACCTCAGCCCACAGGGGGACCTACAGGTGCTACAGCTCACAGAACAGCAACCCCTACCTGCTGTCACACCCCAGTGAGCCCCTGGAGCTCCTGGTCTCAGGTGAGGGGACATTGACCTTGTCCTTCCTGGCTCAGTCTAAGGGCATTGTCCTCAGCAGGCATCAGTCTGGATGGGAGAGAAGGGGCTGTAGGTTTGGTCAAACAGGGGAGATCAGCCACTAAGAGACCCTGTCACCCCTCTCCACCTGTTTCCCCTCCACCTGGGTCCAGAATGGGTCAAGTGGGCAGCACGAGAACTTGAGGAGGCCACAGTGCAGACAGAGAAGAGAGTCTGAGTGATTTGGGGACTCCAGGGTCACCAGCACCTCCTCACCCTCTTCCTGTCCACATTCTCATGACCCTCTGTAGGTCCCAGCCCCCCACCCACAGGACCCATCTCCACAGCTGGTAGTCACTGAGAACTATGCTCAGAGGGAGCACAGACCACCCAGGGCATTTCTGAGGGTTTATCAGGGGGTCCAGTGTCCCCCAGACACTTAAGGATGAGCTGTGTCCCTGGGGGCTGAGAGGCAGACAGAGATGCTGAGATCCACAGGGTCCCAGAGCCCTGAGACCAGCAAGTGACAGGTGGCTGGTCATGGTAAGGCGAGGTTGTGGAACCCAGCCTCGGGGAGGGGTCAGTGAGCTCAGCTGGGGAGATGGCAGCCCTGACCCTTCCTGTCTTCCCGGTTCCAGAAGGCTCTGAGAATTGGTCTCTCTTCCCCACTGAATCAAGCCCACAGAGGGGTAAGTGATGAACTTGGTGGTGAGGATGTGGCTGTGTCCTTGGGGGACAGGGGCTTAGTCATGTGGGGGTCAGGCACCTGTGGAGACACTGACATGGACACAGCTCCCCCTGTGTGTCCTCAGTGTCCCTAAGTGTAAAAGGAGAGAATCATGGCCCAGAGCTCAGATTTCCCTTCAGTTCTGGCTCTGAGCTCCTGGGAGAGGGGGGTCTCACAGAGAAGCTCCCAAGGTGTGATGTTATGGAGAATGTTCCCTCTGGAGCAATGCAGCTGACACTCTGCGGGGAGGGACAGACAGAACAGGGGTCCAGGGCATCCAGGTTATTTCCTTCAGTTTAGACTCAGCTCAGAGGAGAGAGGAAACAGGAGTCAGACCTGGGTCAGTTCCTGGCTCTGCTGCTCCTGCTGTGGGGCCAGGCTGTCCCTTCTCTCCTCTGAGTGTCAGGTTCTTGTCTGTTCATCCCTGGTCCCATCCTGCTCACAGGCTGCTGTGAGGTCAGGTGACATTAGGGGTCTCACAGAGCTCAGGAAGTCAGGGGCCCAGCCCAGCCTGACATCCCTCTCTCTAGGACAGCTCTCTGGAAAAATCTTCTCTGTTCAGCCAGGTACTTGGTGACCTCAGAAGAGAATGTGACCCTGCTGTGTCACTCACATGTGTTAGGGTCACATTTATTCTTCACAAAAATAATTCAGCTCATCCACTCACACCTACTGTTTCTTAGTTCAACTTATTTAGCTCTGTCCAGCTAGACCCAGTTCTCCAGGAGTCCCGTGAACTCAGCACAGGCGGGGCCTACAGGTGCGACAGCTCACACAGCACCAAACTCTACATCCTTTCACAACTCAGTGACCCTCTTGAGGCACCATATGATCTCAGGTGAGGTGACTATGACTATGACCCTGTTTTTCCTGAGATCACTCTGCCCAGGACCCTGTCTCTGCAGAGTCTGAGGCAGTGATAACTGAGGGCGTTCAGGGGGCCCCACAGAGGACGACAGTCACCCCTCCTGCATGGCTCCTGGTCCATCAGCTGCTGAGTAAGTGGGGTCTCTGAACCCTGAAGGAGCGAGTTTACAGGGTCTGCTCTCAGACTGAACGCTGAGCACAGCAGTCAAGCATCCCTGTGTCATGACCATGTTTATCACTGTTCCTGAGCTCTGGGCACAGGTCCCTCTGGTCCACAGTAAGTCTGTGCAGGGTCACCGTCACAGGAGGCCAAGAGGACCCAATGAGGAGACCAGGGAACGTGCAGAGGGGAGAGAGGGTCACTAGGGGACTGTACAGAAGTTATGACCTGAGAAGAGGGGCGTCTGGGAACACAGAACAAGGGGGATGTCATGTGTTTGTAAGTCCTCACTCCCACCCTCATTTCATGGCTCTCAGAGCACCTGACACCATCAGCCCATCACAAAACAAGTCAGACCTCAAGAGTCGTGAGAAGGAGAAGTCCTCAGTTATGGGGCTGGGCTCACAGGGTCATTTCCTGTGACGGGAAAGTAGGAGTCCTGGGTGGACATCCAGGGTCCTGGGGAGACTTTGGCCTGCCCTGACCTGTGTGATCTCTTTGTCCACTTCTAAGACTACACAGTGGGGAACCTCATTCGCATGGGTGTGGCTGGACTGATCCTGCTGGTCCTCGGGGTGCTGCTATTTCAGGCTCGAAACAGCCAGAAAAGGACCCATGATGCCACCAGGATGTGACCATCGAGGGCACAATGCAGTGTTCAGAGAGGTGGAGCCTTGGAGCCCATGTGATGACCCAGGAGATGGTGGGAGAAAGTATGGACCATGTTCTGAAGAAAGTGTCTTCTGAGACTGTGCAGTGAAGTAAACAGGATTTGGGTGCAGGAAATGTCTGCGTGCTCCCTGAACAGGACTCTTCCTCCATTAAATATGTATATTCTCTCCCTATCTAAGGTTGACTGTAACAATCCTCCATCATTCCACATGCCTGTGAAATGAGGGTCCATTGCACATGGCTGGTTTGGGTCCACACATATAATACCTCAAGGTCTCTTGCAACTTTGGGCCTCGAAATATTCTTTATTTCTAATCACTGAATTCTCAGATGGACAGAACAGTGTCTTTGTCTTTTTACTTCATTAACTGCATAATTGGACAAAATCAGATCTCAGTCTGGAAGGAATGAACCCAAAATGATGCCTCCCTCGACCCACGATTCTTCTGTCTTCCTCAGGTGTCACCTGCACCATTTCCCCAGATGTCATCACTGGTGCTGTAGGGACAGCTTCATGGAGTGATGCCTCTAAAGGCAATATTTTTAAATGATTTAATTTGTTAAATTTTCCCAGAGTCTGAATAAACATATAATCAAATGCTATTCAACCATGAGAAGGAAGGAAGTAATCTTGCCATTTGGGACGGTGTAAATGGACACTGAAGGCAAGTTTTTTTATATGTGAGATAAATCACACAGAAAAAAATAAATACTGAATGATCTCATGTCTATGTGGAAACTATAAAAGCCAAACTTACAGAAACAGAGAGTGGAATTGGGGTTAATGTGCAGAGTGTGGGGAAAGGAGAGATGCTGGTCAAAGAGGATAAACTTCCAGTTATGAGGTTAACAAGTCCTGAAAGTCTGATGAATAGCATGGTGATTACACTTGACAATACTGTGTTATATATGTGAAAATTATAAGGAGACTGTAATTCAAAAATGCTCCAACACTTTTATTACCTGTCTTTTTAATAGTAGCCAAGCTAACTGTGTGGAACTATATCTCATTGTAGTTTTGATTTGCATTTCTCTAGTAACTAGTGAAGATAAACATCTTTTTATATATCTGTTGGCCATTTTTTGTATGTCCTCTTGGAAGAAGTGTCTGTTCAGGTCCTCTCCCATTTTTTTTTTTTTTTTTTTTTTTGGAACTCTCCAATTTTTTAATTGGATTGTTCTCTTGTTCATTCCTGAGCTTTTTGAGTTCTTTATATATTTTGGATATTAACCCTTTATTGAAGCTGATGTTTGCAAATGTCATCATATACCATTTAGTTGGCTTTATTTTTGTTTTGTTACCAGTTTATTTTTCTAAGCAGAAGCTTTTTATTATGATATAATCCCATTCATTTATTTTTAATCTTACTTCCCTTGCCTCTGCAGTCAAATTCATAAATTGTTCTCTATGGCCAAGGCGTATGAATGGAGGCTCCTCAAAAAACCAATAATAGAACTACCGTATGACCCAGCAGTCCCTCTGCTGGGCATCTCCCACAAAACTCAAAAACATTGGTACGTGAAGACACATGCATCCCCATGTTCATCGCAACATTGTTCACGGTGGCCAAGACATGGAAACAATTAAAGTGACCCTAAATAGAGGATTGGATGAAGAAGATGTGGTACATATGTACAATGGAGTACTACTCAGCCACAAGAAATGATGACCTAGTAACATTGATGACAACATGGATGGACCTTGAGAACAGTATACTGAGTGAAATAAGTAATTCAGAAAAAGCTAAGAACTATATGATTTTACTCATAGGTGGGATATAAAACTGAGATTCATGGGCATAGATAACAGTGAAGTGGTAAGCAGGGGAGGGGGACGTAGGTGTGTGGGGAAGGTGGTGGGGAGAAGGGTATAAAGAGGGACATATATAAGGTGACAGAAAATGATTTGACTTTGGGTGATGGGTATACAACATAATCAACAGTTCAAATGCTATAGAAATGTTCACCTGAAACCTACGTACTCTTAGTGATCAATGTCACCCTATTAAAGTTAATTTTCTAAATAAAACTGAAAAAAATTTTTTAATTCTTGAAGTCAGTGACACTGATCATCCATCTCCACCTTCCCACCCCGTGGGTGCACTTCCTACAACCCGGGGAGTGAGAACTCTCGTTTCCTCAAGAGCAGGCGGGGAGCAGAAATTCAGAAACACTCAGTGCAGGTTCCGCTCCAATGAGATGAGATGTGTCTGTACTTCCTGAGGCTGAGGGTTTGGGGAACACGGTGCTGCTGTCGGACAGGAGGCAGGAGGGGAACAAGGGAGGGAGATTCACAAGATGGGCTGGGCAGGGTCCTCACACATTAATACAGTTCACATAGTGCTGGGCTCAACTGGGGGCTCCTCTGACGGGGAGGAAGTTGGTGCAGTTGTCTCCTGTCTCAGAGGCACGTGGTTCAGCAAGGCATAAGTCACATCCTGGGGGGCGTCAGAGGCAGCCACCTGGAGCAGAGGGAGAATGAGGGAAATGGAACATGGATGGGGTGGGGGGAGCCCGGGGTCCTGGAGAGTGTGAGACCCACCTGAGTGTCCATCGGCCTATCTTCTTCTGCTTGTCTGTCCTTCATGTCCAGCAATACGCCCAACAGGGAGGAAGGAGAGGTGGCCATTCCCTGTCTGAGCCTGGATCCTGAGTGGTTCATGTGGGAATACGTCACTCCCTAGGGGACTTTGTCGTGCCTGTTCTGCTGTAGAGACAGTGAGACAGAGACAGTGTCCCCTGGTTCCACTGGTGACACCCTCCAGTCATTTATCCACCTGTTGTCAGAGTGATGATGTTAAACTTTAGATCAGATTAGGTCACTCTCCTGATGGAACCTACAGGGACTTCCTAAGTCTTGGGGCATCTGGATGCTTCTATGGTCCCGACTCTAATCCGAACACACTATCTCTTGCTCTTTTGGCTCCAGTCACATGGCCCATCTTGCTAAAGAAGTGTGTCCTATCTCAGGACCTTTGCACCTCTTCATTTCTCTGTCCTCCCCACTCCCACTCCTCCTCCATTTTTTCTCACAGCACTTTGCTCTCTAGGACACTGTGCCTTTGTTTGCACAGTGTCTCCCTCCCCCACAGGTGAGCTGGAGGAGTGTGGGGACCGTGTTGCTCAGGGCTGCACTGTGGCCACTAAATGGAGCCGGTAAACAGTGAGCTCCCGTCACATCTGATGGTGAATGAATGAAGGGGGCCCTGGGGACCTGTGCGTGATTCACTGATTCATGCCTCCTCCTGAGACCTGGGGCTGCACGAGGTCAGACAGAAGATCAGAGGCCAGAAAAAGGGGACCACATAGGAGGCGCTATGATATCATAAAGAAACCAGGAAAAGTGAGTTACAGCAGGATGACCTGGGTGCCCAGAAGGAAGGGGTCAGTATGGGATGCTCTTGTGAACCAGGAGAGGTGAGAACAGGGAAGTGTCCATTGGATTACACTGGGCAACAGGAAGGTCCTTGGTGTCCTGGACAGGAGCAGTGGTCTCACCTGAGGGTCCAGATCCACACCCTCCTCAGGCTGTGGGTCCTTCACGGCAGCATCTGCTGGGGCAGAATAGGGGTGTGTGTCCTGACAGGGTCCCCGAGATCTCAGGGCTGCATACCTGGCATGTTCCCAGATGGGCCACTAACCCAGGGGTGAGGGGAGGTGCCAGGCCCTGCAGTGAGGATTTTCATCTTTCCCACACCTGAACCCCACATCTCCCCACCTGCCCCTCCCCTGTCATCTCCTGAACCCCTGTGCCCCCTCCCACAGGGCAGCCCTCTCTTCCTCTCACAGAGGCTCCATCTGGGTGTCTGCAGTGGGGCTACAGATGGCTTAGGGGGCAGGGGTGTTACAGACAGAGCAGGAACATGGTCAGCAGAGGTCAGGGGTCTTCAGGGCAGGAATCAGCTGACCTGCAGGGCTCTGCATTTGTGCTCTGTGCCTGTAACTCCTGCATCAGCTTAGACACCAGCCTCCTCCAGGCTAGTGAAGAGGGACAGTCTCTGCCCTGGGAGGGTAAGAACCCCCTCCCTGTGTTATTACAAAGGAAAGAAGGAAACCTTAACACATTCTTGTGTGTGTTTCATATTTCATCAGATTGAAAACAATGAAAGATTACCTCACAGGCGTGCATCTGTGCTGACACTGACGGTTTTCTTTCTAGATTTTCTGATTTGAGATTCTGGGAAGATCTTTTTCTCAGCTTCCCTTGTCCATCTATTTGGTTTTCCTGTGGCTGCTGCCCTGAATGACCCCTTTGTTGACCAAGGTCACCCTGACCCTACTTACCTGACATCTAGCATTTGCTCCAACGCTGGTGTCGGAGTAGAAAGAAGAGGAGGAGGGAGAGCAGCAGGATGAGGGCCACTGAGACCCTAATCATGAAGATCAGGTACCACTTGTGACCTTGAACATGAGTGATGTCATGAATGAGCCACAGATCCTGTTTAATGAGCACCTACTGTGTGCGAGGCACATGCTGGGGGCTGTCATCCATCTCCTCTCCCGCTCCCCACAGTCAAGCACAGGAATTGCTGACCCCACCCCTATTGCACTGAGGCTCAGAGAGGTTCACAATGTACCTCAGGTCACCCAGTCTGGACGGGGCAGAGCTGGGCCTGGAACCCGGGACTGTGGGCTCCCTGTGCTGTCCTCATGCTGACCCCCAGGTGGACACCAGCTTTGTGCTCTGGGCTCCTCATTTGCAGGGACCTATCCATGTCCCATCTGGAGCTGAGTGTCTTTCTTATTACCTGACCCAGCACAGCAAGGACATTGGAGAAACAAGGGTGTGGGATGGACACTGTGTCTATCCCACTATCCGACTCTATCCTGTGGGACCCTGAGACCATTTTGAGAAGGTCAGGCTGAGCTGGGGACCCTGCCCTCCTGAGCTCTGTGAGGACCCTTATGTCACCTGATGTCACCACAGCCTGTGAGCAGGATGGGGCCAGGGATGGATGGACAAGAACCTGAAATTCAGAGAAGAGAAGAAACCTTCTAGCCCGAAACAGGGGCCAATAGAACTGGAAACTGTACCAGGTCTGATTCCAGAACTTGTTCCCCCTCTGACTGAGCAGCCTGCAACTCCAGTCCATGGTCTTGCCTGTCCCTCCCCACACACTGTCACCACCACTGCTACAGTGGGGACACTCTCCATAACATCACACCCTGGGGGCTCCCCTGAGAGCCCCCTCTCCCAGGAACTCAGAGCCTGAACTGAAAGAAAATCTGAGCTCTGGGCCACGATTCTCTCCTTTTACACTTGGAGACACTGAGGCCACACAGGGGAAGGTGTGTCCATCTCAGTGTCTCCACAGGTGCCTGAACCCCTCTGGATGACCCCATCCCTACACCTCATTGACCCAACTACCACCTCCTGACAGAGACTCTCAATTATTGCTCCCTGTGCCTGACTCTGTGGGGAGGGGCAGTGATCTTCAGAGCCTCCATGGGATCATGATGGCCTTTTGGGGGGGTGATTCTATCTCCACACATAAGCCTGGAAGAGGCTTCCCAAGCCTGGCCCCAACATCTTCCTCTGCCATGCCCACCCCACCTGTCACCTGCCAATCTCAGAGCCCTGAGAGCCCTGTCATTCCCAGCATCTCTGCCTGGCTTTCAGCATCCCTGTGACAAAAACTCATCCTTGAGAATCTTGGAGACGTCAGGTTTCCTCATAGATTCTCAGAACAGCCCTGGAATGCACTGAGCTTTCTCTGAGCACAGTTGAGGGGTTTACCAGCTGTGGAGATGGGCCCTGTAGGAGGGGGGCTTGGACCTCAGAGGGTTCTGGGAACAAGGATACAAGGCTGGTGAGAGGCTGGGGGTCACCCGGGTGTCTGCAGATCAGTTGGACTTTTCTGCTACATCTATTCTGCGTCCACCCCAAAAAGTTACTCCCCAGTTCACCTACCTGGTTCCGCTACACAGTCAGAGGAAGGAGCACACAGAGTGGGAGGGACTCTGAGGGGCAGATCTCTGCTGGGAGACCATGACTCATAGCCCCTACCTTCTCACCCAACATCAGATGTGTCCTGGGGACAGGACCTGAACTGACTGCTGAAAAAGGACACGGTCAGGTTGCTCACCTGAATCCAGTAGATCCAGGGGCTCACTGGGGTGTGACCACATGTGGGGTTTCATCTTAAAATAGCCATAGCATCTGAATGTATGCTTGTGGTTGGGGGTCAAAGTGCCCACAGGAAACAAGGCCTGGAATTTTCCAATTAGATGTTGTTGTGAGTCCTGGGTCCAGCAGAGCCCATGTTGTCCTTCCTTATTCAGAACAAACTGGTGAAATTCCTGCCCTGATCCACACTGGAGGGTCATGTTCTCTCCTGAGGTCACAACAGGGCTGGGCATGTCTGAGAGGCTGGGTTTGCAGTAGAATCCTAGGAGAGGAGGAGGCAGTGTGTTCGATGGTGCTTACACCTCCCTCACATCCCCCAGGGCTGGGCTGTGAGAAGGAAGACAACCTGAGAGCAGGCCCCCTTCCTGAGGGCAGAGCCTGAGGCTGAGACCTCTGTGTGTCCACTCACCTGTCACCATCAGCTCCAGGGGGTCACTGTGCTCTGACAAGCCAGTGGGGCTTTGATAGTCACAGTGATATCTCTGCATCATGCTCTGTCACGTTTGTGATGCAGAACTTGCACTTGTTGATGGGCTTCCATGGCATGTATGTGTTCCAAAGTGCATATTTTTCTTCTTTATACAGCTCGAACTCCTTTCCCTCTGCTGTCCCCTGACACCATATGGTCACAGAGCTTTCCAAGGGGATCAGAGACCCTGGGTCAGACCAGATTGTGGGTATGGGGATGGTCTCTGGGGGGAAAAACACAGAGGCTGCATTAGGAACATTTTCCCCACCTCTCATCTCCAAACTCAGCCCAATTCTTCCTGTTTCACTCCCTCATATCAGGGCCTCTGGGCTCCCATGAGCCCCAAAGCCTGAAACACAAGGTGAGGAAGGGAAGCCTGGATAGGACTCACCTGTCTGCACACAGGTCCTCTGGCCCAGACTCAGCCCTGCAAGACAGTCCCTGTCACAGGTTTGTACCTGACAATAGGAAACCCTCAAGAGTCAATAATTACACTAAATGTAAGTGGATTGAACTCAACAATAAAAAGACACAGAGTAGCAGAATGGATTAAAAAAGAAAATCCAACTCTATGCTGCCTACAAGAAACACATCTAAGCTACAAGGATAAAAACAAATCCAAAGTGAAAGATTGGGAAACAATACTCCAAGAAAATAACATCCCCCAAAAAATCAGGTGTAGCAATACTCACATGTAACAATGCTGACTACAAGGCAGCAAAGGTAATCAGAGACAAAAACAGTGATTTCATAATGATAAAGGGAACATTAAACCAAGAAGACATAACATGTCTTAATATATATGCACCGAACAAAGGAGAACTAAAATATATAAGATGGCTACTGATTGACCTAAAAACAAAAGCAACAAAAATACAATCTTACTTGGAGACCTCAATACAACACTGATGGTTCAAGATCATTTATCCAAACAGAAAATCAATAAAGAAATATTGGCCTTAAATGAAACACTAGAAAAATTGGATATGATAGACAACTACAGGACATTTCATCCCAGAGTGCCAGAGTATACATTTTTCTCTAGTATACATGAAATATTCTCAAGAATTGACCATATGTTAGGCCACAAAAAGAACATCAACAAATTCAGGATGATTGAAATTATACCGAGCATATTCTCTGATCATAAAGGTTTGAAACTAGAATTCAACTGCAAAAAAGAAGTTTAAAAACTCACAAAAATGTGGAAACTACACAACATACTTTTAACAAATGAGTGGGTCAAAAAGAAATAAAAGCAAAGATCAAAAGATACATACAGACCTACAAAGATAACAATACAACATATCAAAATCTCTGGAATGCAGCAAAAGCAGTAATAAGAGGGAAGTTCATATCCCTACATACCTATATAAACAAACAAGAGAAATCCCAAGTAAACCACTTAACTTCACATCTTAAGGAACTAGAAAAAGAAGAACAAAGACAACCCAAAACCAGCAGAAGAAAGGAAATAATAAAAATCAGAGCAGAAATAAATGAAATAGAGAACAGAAAAACTATAGAAAAAATTAATAAAACAAGGAGCTGGTTCTTCTAAAAGATTATCAAAATTGACTAAACCTTGGCAAGACTCACTATGGAAAATGGAGAAAGGACTCATATAAACAAAATCCAAAATGAAAGAGGAGAAATTACCACAGATATCATAAATATACAAGGAATTATTGTAGAATACTATGAAAAACTATATCCCACCAAATTCAACAATCTAGAAGAAAAGGATAAGTTTTTAGAATAGTATAATCTTCCTAGACTGAGTCATGAAGACATAGAAAGCCTAAATAGACCCATTAGCAGAGAAGAAATAGAAACAACTATCAAAAACCTCCCCCAAAATAAAAGCCCAGGACCAGATGGCTATACTAGTGAATTCTATCAAACATTCAAGGAAGACTTGGTTCCTATTCTACTCAAAGTCTTCCAAAAAATTGAAGAAGAAGCAATACTTCGAACTATATTTTATGAGGCCAACATAACCCTCATACTGAAACCTGGAAGTACAACACAAAAAAAGAAAACTACAGATCAATATCTCTAATGAATACAGATGCTAAAATACTAAACAAAATACTAGCAAATCAAATACAACAATACATTAAAAAAATATTTCAACATGATCAAGTGAGATTCATTCAAGAATCACAAAGATGTTTCAACATATGTAAAACGGTTAACGTAATACACCATATCAACAAACAAAGAACAAAAAAACATATGATCCTATCTATAGATGCCAAAAAGGCATTTGATAAAATACAACACCATTTTATGTTTAAAACACTCAACAAAATAGGTATAGAAGGAAAATATTTCAACATAATAAAGGCCAATTATGATAAAATATCAGATAACATCATATTAAATGGCATAAACCTGAGGACTTTTTCCCTAAAATCAGGAACAAGACAAGGCAGCCCACTCTCTCCCTCTTATTCAACATAGTGCTGGAAGTTCTAGCCAGAGCGATCAGACAAGAGAAGAAATAAAAGGCATTCAAATTGGGAAAGAAGAAGTAAAGGTTTCACTTTTTGCAGATGATATGATCCTATACATCGAAAACCACAAAGACTCAACAAAAAAAGATCACTAGAAAAAATAAACCAATACAGTAAGGTGGCAGGATACAAAATTAATATACAAAAGTCCATTGCCTTTTTATGCCAACAATGAAACATCAGAAAATGAACTCAGAAAAATAATCCCCTTCATGGTTGCAACAAAAAATAAAATAGCTAAAAATAAACAAAACAAAGAATGTAAAGGACCTATACAATGAAAACTACAAAGCATTGTTAAGGGAAATAAAAAAAGATACAATGAAATGGAAAAATATTCCTTGTTCTTGGATAGAAAAAATAAATATAGTCAAAATGACTATATTACCCAAAGCAATATGTAAATTTAATGCAATTCCCATCAAAATTCCAATGTCTTTTTTAAAGAAATGAAACAAAAAATCATTAGGTTTATATGGAACTATAAAAAAACCCAAATAGCAAAAGCAATTCTAAGGAAAAAAATTAAGCTGGGGCATTACAATACCTGACTTCAAATTATATTATAAAGACTTGATAATCAAAACAGCATGGTATTGGCAGAAAAATAGACACTTAGACCAATGGAACAGAATAGAAAGCCCAGAAATAAAACCACATATATATATGCTCAAATAATTTTTGATATAGGGGCCAACAACACACAATGGAGAAAGGAAAGTCTCTTCAACAAATGGTGCTGGAAAAACTGGAAAACCTCATGTAAAAGAATAAAACTCGACTACAGTTTGTCCCCTTGTACTGAAATTAATTCAAAATGGATCAAAGACCTAAATATAAGACCTGAAACAATAAATTACATAGACAAAAACGTAGGTACTAAACTCAGGGACCTTGGTTATAAGAAGCACTTTATGAATTTGACCCCAAAGGCAAGGGAAGTAAAGGCAAAGATAAATGAATGGGACCACATCAGACTAAGAACTTTTGCAGAGCAAAAGAAACTGACAACAAAACAAACAGAGCCAATTAAATGGGAGATGATATTTTCAAATAACAGCACAGATAAGGGCCTACTATCCAAAATATACAAAGAACTCATAAAATTCAACAACAAACAAACAAAAAATCCAATAAAAAATGGGAAGTGGACATGAACAAACACTTCTCCCAAGAAAAAATATAAATGGCTAACAGATACATGAAAAGATGCTCATCTTCATTAGCTATTAGAGAAATGCAAATCAAAACTAAAATGAGATATCACCTCTCACCTGTTAGATTAGCTACCATCAACAAGACAGGTAATAACTAGTGTTGGAGAGGCTGCGGAGAAAAAGGAACCCTCATTCACTGTAGGTGAGAATGTAACATAGTACAACCACTATGGAAGAAAGTATGATGGTTTCTCAAAAAATTAAAAATAGAAATACCATATGACCCAACAATCACTCTACTGGATATATACCCCCAAGACTCAAAAACACTGGTACGTAAAGACACATGCAGCCCCATGTTCATTGCAGCATTGTTCACAGTGGCCAAGACATGGAAACAACCAAAAAGCTCTTCAAGATGACTGGAAAAAGAAGATGTGGTACATATATACTACGGAATACCACTCAGCAATAAGAAATGATGACATCAGCTCATTTACAACAACATGGTTGGACCTTGATAACATTATACGGAGTGAAATAAGCAAATCAGAAAAAACTAAGAACTATATTCCATACATAGGTGGGACATAAAAATGAAACTCAGGAACATGAACAAGAGGGTGGTAGTTATGGGAGGGGAAGGCGAGGAGGAAAGGGGCACAAAGAAAACCAGATAGAAGGTGACAGAAGACAATTTGACTTTGGGTGATGGGTATGCAACATAATCAAATGTCAAAATAACCTAGAAATCTTTTATCTGAACCTATATACCCTGATTGATCTATGTCGCCCCATTAAAATTAATAATAAAAAACTCAAACACTGATAAAATAATAGAAAATTTTTCAGTAATGAAATATTATATTAATGCAATTCACCATATATTAATATGAGTTAATGAATGGAATCTGAATAAATGTTATGGGATGTTTGTTCCACATTACATAAAATGTCATAAATATTTTAACTATTCTTTTAAAAGTGTTAGATTATCACCAGGTAATAAATTTTATGGTATTAGATATTCACGTTATTGTTAGCTTTTATTACTGGAAAGCTTTATGAAGATTTAAATCAAATAAAAGTATCCAGAAATAAATAATCTCACATCCTTGAATGACAGACCAGCCAAAACCTTGTCCACTTTTACTCCCTTTCATATAGTCTTTACATCTCCAGGTTTCTCAGAATGTCCTTTTTATCTGTAAGACATTCTCACTCTCATTTTTTACATCCCCATTGCCTCTTAAAACCAGTCCCTCAACAGCAGTCTACTGGTGGTTCCCACTTGGGCTCATATTTTCTATTTTTTCTCATTGGTAAGTAAATTAATTTCAACGTTAGATTTTGAATGATTGTATTTTGCTAAACTAAAGTCTCTCTCTTTCTCTCTCTCTCTCTCTCTCTCTTTTTTTTTACAGAGACAGAGAGAGAGTCAGATAGGGACAGACAGACAGGAATGGAGAGAGATGAGAAGCATCAATCATCAGTTTTTCATTGAGACACCTTAGTTGTTCATTGATTGCTTTCTCATATGTGCCTTGACCGTGGGCCTTCAGCAGACCGAGTAACCCCTTGCTCAAGCCAGCAACCTTGGGTCCAAGCTGGTGAGCTTTGCTCAAACCAGATGAGCCAACGCTCAAGCTGGCGACCTCGAGTTCTCAAACCTGGGTCCTCCGCATCCCATTCCGATGCTCTATCCACTTTGCACGGCCTGGTCAGGCTAAACTGAAGTGTCAAAACACATGAAATGGGTTCTTCTCAATCATGATAAACTTCTGGTCTGGAACAAGTACCCAACTGTTAGTATTTGATCAGTAAATATTTGCTTATGGACTGGCTGAAGGTAGAGGTGAAATCCCACATGTGGAAATCTGAGCATTTAACCATTCAGGATACAGTAGTGCCACACTTTATATTTACACTCTGTGTGCCTTTGAACAGGAACAACCCCTAATCTAAACTGTGCCACTAACCCTCTCATACAACATATACAACATATGTAAGTTATATACTCATATTTATATTTCATTTTTATATAAAATTCAAGGAACATTGGATAAGGTAAATATCTGGGTTCCAATAAGATGGGGTGAAGCTGTCCATGCACTAGTGCTGAATTTACGATCACCCTCTAAGGATTCACATACAAATGATGGGTTGTTAGAGGAGATGGTGGATGTCCATGGTCTTACAGAGACACGTGCATGTTTTGGGGTACAGATCAAGCCAACTGAGTATCAGCACGACTTCCTGAAACTAGAGAGCTGTCCTGATTCCCTTGTGGATCCTCTGGTGACAATTTTAAAGTCACTTTGCTGGTTGATGCTATTCTTATAGCAGAAAATTGCCCAACTCCCAGAGGAAGTTATTACAGCAGAACTCGTGATTATTTTTCTTCAGTTGTTAAAGGGAAGCTCAAGATGCAATATTATCTATATGGAGGAGAGTATTTAAGTGAACAAGAAGAATGCTCATAGCAACATTGTGGAAGAAATCCCAAAATAGGAGAATAAATGGTTTTAAAAATATATAAAGCTCATGGTCAATTAACAGTTTAAAAAAAATAAGCCAAGTCCAGGCAGACCGTATGGTCAACATTAACAGATGCTTAAGAAAACCCTGGGCTCAGGAGTAACAACAAAAGCCATGTTCATTTTTTTTTAAAAGGAATGGACCGTCTTTGTCTCTGCTCCACACATGTTAGTTCCTCTTCTAAGTGCCTTCAAGGAGATAACCGAATAAACCAATGCATAAAACATGACATATTAAAGGGAAACAAATACAAACTTTTTGATTTAAATAATTAATTAGTGAGATTCTTCTTTTTTAATTTTTTATTTTTATTTAGAAAATTAAATTTAACAGGGTGACATTGATCAATAAGAGTATATAGACTTTAGGTAAACACCTCTGTAGCATTTGAATGGTTGTTTGTGTTGTGTACCCATCACCCACAGAGATTTTCTTGATTGAAAAAAAAAAAGACACCAAGCAGAAGTCAACAGCACTTTGTGTTGCCTCAATATAAGACCCTTGATTATGAGTCACTTGAGAGACATCCCCAAATTGTTGTAGGTGCTGAATCATTCATCTCTGTAAAGTGATCACAGCCTTTTTTTGAGATATAAATATCTTCAATTACAATATTACTCTGCAAACTTTACTTAAAAGTATTTTATTATAGTACATTATTCCTATCATAAAGCATTCAAAGTGTTTCACACCCCATTTTCTCTTGTTGTCAGTATCCTTCATCCTTCCCCATCCACCTTCATCTCCACCACAGCCAGGTGGGTGCACCTCCTACATCCTGGAGAATGACACTTTTTTTCTCCTTGAACCAAGATTTAAGCCCTGGCCAGTTGGCTAATTGGTAGAGCATCAGCCAGGCATGTGGATGTCCCGGGTTTGATTCCCAGTCAGGGCACACAGCAGAAGGGCCCATCTGCTTCTCCACTTCTCTTTTGCTCTCTCTCTCTCTCTCTTTCTTTTTCTTTTCTCCTCCCATAGTCATGACTTGGTTGGAGCAAGTTGGCCCCAGGCACTGAGGATGGCTCCATGGTCTTGCCTCGGGTGCTAAAATGGCTCGGTTGCAGAGCAACAGAGCTATGGGCCCAGATGGGCAGAGCATCACCAGGTAGGGGGCTTGCCTAGTGGATCCTGGTCAGGGCACATGCAGGAGTCTGTCTCTCTAACTCCCAGCTTCTAGCCTAAGGGGGAAAAAAACAGTGATTTCATTTCCTTCAGATATAAACACATATAGAGAAATGTGAGGTTAAATGGTAGTTTAATTGTTAACTTTTACAGTAACCTCCACAATCTTTTTTTCACAGTGGCTGAACCAATTTACATTCTCACCAATCAACAGAGCAAAGAGTCTCTTTTTTTCACATCTTTCACACGTATTATCTCTTGTCTCTTTGAGAACAGCCATTCTCAGGGCTATGAGGGGAAATCTCATGGTGGTTTTTGTTTTCTTTTGCCTGAATATTATGGGAGTGACACTTCAGGTCATTTCCTTCAAAGCAGGTAGAGTGCATAAATTCCACAACACTAACTCAGCTCCAATGAGATGCCAACATTTATCTGTATTTACTGAGACTGAAAAATTTGAGGAACACAGTGATTCTCTCAAAAGGAAGGCAGGCACAAAGTAGAGTTGAATATTTCATAGGATGTGGTCAGCAGAGGACTCACACCACATGTACTGGTCACAAGATGCTTGTCTCACAGGAAGAGGCCCAGTGTCTTCTCACCTTAAAAACAGCAGGTGCTGAGAGTCTGACTTAAACCACATAAAAGAACAGACCTCAGTCCTATATGCTCACATTAACTTTTCCTAAACTAAAATATAATATAAGGATTTTAACATAGATTGTTGCCATTGGAAAGTCAAGACTGTCATTCAGATTATAATATTCACTATTCCCTGGCCAAGCTAATATATAAACATAATAATATGAAACTATTTTCAGAAGAAATACAAAACTTGTCACACACCTAATATTTATTAAGTCTAGTACCACTTGAATATTTTTTACTCTTCTAAAAAGAGAAAGCAGTTAACTGGACTGTCGATTTTGCATTTCTAGAAGTGAAGACACCTGCAAAATTTTGTTTCAGCTGAAATTGTTTCTTGTGTGTGAGTCGAAATTTAGTTTCTTTCTCCAAAGGGAGAGAGAGAGAGAGAGCTTGATATAGCTGTAATAACTAATTACAACTAAGCAGGTAGCTTAAGAAAACAGAAATTTATTTTATTGTTTCAGGCCTGGAGACCAAACAGATGATGGACAGATGAAGATAGATGATAGATAGATAATAAATAGAGAAAGAAGGACAGAGAGAAAGAGAGAGAGCAAAAACTCACGCACACATACATCAACACCAAGATGTAGATAAATGAATCCATGGGTAGATTGATTCACACATTCTTCAACATTTGCTGTCCGCAGACTACATCACATTTTCTGCAGGTGGTAAGTTTTCTTACATCAGGACTAGAGATTTATTGAGATATAATTGACATGTAACCACTGTGTAAGTGTAAGGTATACAATGTATTGATCTGATACATTAATTGCCTTGAGATTATGTTCAATCCAAGAGTCGTTGCCCTTTAACTCTAATTTAAACACCAATGCATGCCATTAACTGTAACAAAAAGAAATTAAAATTTTATAAAAACTAGAGCATGCACTAAAAAACAGATTTCATAGTTGGTATCAGTGATGCAGAATAGAACCTGTTCAAAAACCTTATGCAACAGAAAAAGAAAAAAAATTCTTTCCCAGTGTATTGATAAAAAGAGATCATAACACAGAAATGGTTGAGTGCTGTGTCTGGGCTCAGTCTGAGATGCAGACCCCATGAGCTTGTTTCCCTGCAGTTCAGAGATCCCACTCATTCAACAAGTTGAGGACCCAGCATCCATTAATGAGAGGCAGGTCTAAGGGGCTCCTGAATGTCCTCCTCTGCGGAGCCCTCTAATCTCCATCATTTATTACCAGCTCAGAGTCTGCAGAAACAGGGCCCTGGGCTGAGTTAGATCAGGAAGGCCAGGGTCAGTGTCCCCTCACCTGAAACCAGGGCTCCAGGGGGTCAGTGGAATGTGACCACAAGTAGAGTTTGGTGCTGTCTGAGCTGCAGCACCTGAAGGTGCTCCCATGGGCTGAGGTCATGGGACTCATGGAGAATTGCTCCTAGTTCGAACCAGGTCAATCACTTCGATTTAAGACTCAGGGAGGCAGGGACAGCTGACTCCTTCTTGGACAAGATGAAAGTGTCCCTAGGGCTCTGTGACTGACACAGCAGGATCACATTCTCTCCTGAAGTCACCAAGTTCCTGGCTGCACTGAGAGAGGGGTCTGCAAAGGATCCATCCTAGAGAGGAGGAAGTTGTATGGGACTAAGGGTTTTGCCTTCCTGAGCTCTGTGAGACCCCTAATGTCACCTGACCTCTCATAGCAGCTTGTGAGCAGGATGGGACCAGGGATGGACAGACAAGAACCTGACACTCAGAGGAGAGAAGGGACAGCCTGGCCCCACAGCAGGAGCAGCAGAGCTGGGAACTGACCCAGGTCTGAGTCCTGTCCCCTCCCTCCTCTGAGCTGAGCCTGAGCTGAGGGAATGCACCAGTCTGTTTCTCCAGTACAGTGTCACCATCACTGCTACCGACGGGACAGTCCTCATGATATTATGTCCTTCAGGGCTTCCCTGTGAGTCCCCTCTCACAAGAGGAAAGAGACAGACTGAGTGAGATTCTAAGATATGAGCCACAATTCTCTCCTATTACACATGGGGACACTAAGGTGCACACAAAGGAAAGGAGCCCAAATCAATGTCCCCAGAGGTTCCTGAAACCCCACATGACTCTGCCTTTCATCCGTTATAGGTGCGCCCACCACCTCTCCACAGAGACCCTCACTTGCCCCTTTGCAGCTCTGACTCCACGGGCGGGAGGACCCAATCCTCAGAGGGTTGGGGGCTGCCTTCTCCCCACTTAAACCTGCTTCTACTCCTCCGGCCTGGACCCCAATGTCCTCCACTGCCAGGACCACCCCACCTGTCACCTGCCAGCCTCAGAGCCTTGGAGCCCAGTGGTTCCACCTTCTACCATCATCTACTCAGAACTTCCGCCTCCTCTGGGAGACAGGGCTGTGCTGAGACTCTAGGGGACAATAGATCCCCTGAGACACTGAGAACCACCCTGGGGTGCTCTGGGATCCCTCTGAGCACAGAGGCCACTGTGACTAAGGAGAGCATAGATGGACCCTGTAGGGAGGAGTGGGTGCCCCCAGAAGGTTCTGGAAATGAGGATGAGAAGGAGGAGAAAATCTGGAGCTGACCTAGAGTCCTGACCTTATTCAAAGTCTTCCACCGCGTCCGTCCTATGGCTCCTCAGAAACTTTCTGCTGCTCACCTGGCACCATTTGGACCCAGAGGAGTGTGTGTGGGAAGGAAGCAATGGGGAAATCTACCTTGCAATCTACCTTGCAAATCTTCTCTGGCTGAGATCCCTGGACTCCACCTTAGCCCCGCCCCCCCAGGGGACAATGCTCTAAGCCAGTGGTTCTCAAACTTTTTTTTTTTTTGGTATTTTTCTGAAGTTGGAAACGAGGAGGCAGTCAGACAGACTCCCTCATGGTCCGGCCGGGATTCACCCAGCATGCCCACCAGGGGGCGATGCTCTGCCCATCTGGGCCATTGCTCTGTTGCAACCAGAGCCATTCTAGCGCCTGAGGCAGAGGCCACAGAGCCATCTTCAGCGCCGGCCCAACTTTGCTCCAATGGAGCCTTGGATGCAGGAGGGGAAGAGAGAGACAGAGAGGAAGGAGGGGGGGAGGGGGGGAGAAGCAGATGGGTGCTTCTCCCGTGTGACCTAGCAGGGAATCGAACCTGAAACTCCTACACGCCAGGCTGATGCTCTACCACTGAGCCAACCGGCCAGGGCCTGTTCTCAAACTTTTTGAATTCAGGGCACATTTAAAATTCTTCAAATAACTGTAGGTGCACTATATACAAATTTCTGAGAAAGATATTATAAGTCAGATATTAAAGAAAAAATATAAAGTCCAAGTGTGCTTTTATGGTAATTAAATTAAATAAATATGAAAAAATTAAATTTATGCTGACATTAAAAAACATTTTTTGAATTATGCTTTTTAGAATTCATAAAAAAAGGGGTTAAAAATAAAAAAACGACAAAAATGTTATCTTTTTATACATATAAATACATTCTTAGTAAGATTTAGCAAATTCAGCATATTCCAGTATGAATGTGTTAAGTTTTTTCATTCATGTGTTTATGAGAAACATGAGCTTGATGTGTCCTAGCAATTTCTTCAATGTTTGGGCATATATTTGAAAGGCAAACGCTCATTTCCTCATCAATACATTGAAGAATTCCTCTCTTTTTACTCTTAATTGTGTTGAGTGCAGAAAACCCCCACCATACATATCATCTTAACTTTACACCAAACAGAGGATAGAAGAAACTTGCCTCAGTCTTTCTGGGGAACATGGGGGGTGTATAAACAATCCAGTACCACAGCTTTGGTTTTGTTTTTTCTTTTCTTTTTTTTTACAAAGATAGGAAAGAGTCAGAGAGAGGGATAGACAGGGACAGACAGACAGGAACAGAGAGAGATGAGAAGCATCAATCATCAGTTTTTTGTTGTGACACCTTAGTTGTTCTTTGATTGCTTTCTCATATGTGCCTTGACTGTGGGCCTTCAGCAGACCGAGTAACCCCTTGCTTGAGCCAGTGACCTTGGGCCCAAGCTGGTGAGCTTTTGCTCAAGCCAGATGAGCCCGTGCTCAAGCTGGTGACCTCGGAGTCTCGAACCTGGTACCTCCAGGTCCCAGTCCGATGCTCTATCCACTGCACCACCACCTGGTCAGGCCCAGCACAACAGCTTAACAGTCTTTTGCAACCTAATCAGGGAGTGAGGTGCGGGGTTGGACAGACTGTCAGCTTATAGCCAATTGCCCACACCTTTGTCCCCCAAAAATCTAAACTCCAAAAACCCTATTGGTTTTTTGGTACCGAACAGGCACATACTTCTCTGAAATACCATAAGGCACACCTGCAAATCTTCTAGGGTGTACCAGTGCACCCTGGTGCACACTTTGAGAACCACTGCCCTAAACTGACTGCACTCAAAATAGACCGAGTCAAGGGCCACTCACCTGAAACCAGCAGAACCGCAGGGTCACTGGGCTGAGAGCACTCCCGTGGGTACTTTGTAAAGTAGCCATTGCATGTGAAAATCCACTGTGGCTGGGGGTCCGTCCACCTGGAATGTCCACTGTGGCATGGTGGTGAGTCTATGGCACGGGAGAGCCTGTGTTTTCCTGCCTTAGCCAGGTTGAACCTGTCAACTGCCAGCTCTGGGACGCCCTGGGGAGTCACACACATGTGTAGAGGCTATAACACTGTCCACAGACTCACATAGGGAAGCAAAACCTCCCCCTTGGCCTGCTCTCTCTCTCCCTAACACTTCCCTTTAGTAACGTCCTTGTTTTATAAATAGCACCCTCTTTCTTGCCAGAGCTTCTCTCAAAACATAAGTCATCTCTCCCTCCTCACTGCCCCTTCTCTCTTGGGCAGGACCCTGCTTCTCTCACTGAATTCTGTCTGCAAACGCTGGGTCAGAGGAAATTCAGAGTGTAATGAAAGAAGAGCTGTAACATGTGTGGACTGTCAGCCCTGAGCAGGAATTGTGCCTTTCTGGGTCTCTTTCCCTCCCTGCAGAGAGGTGACAATGACGTCTCTGCTCAGCCTTGTTGTGAGGAGGCCATGGTCCCTGAGACACACAGGGGTGCAGTCTGGCAGGTGTCTTGGGCAATGATGACACATGCAGGTGGGGACACTGTGATGACCATGGCCTCAGACACCACAGGAAAGGCTGATGAAGGCACACTCCCCAGTCACATCTCCTCCAAACACACAGAGAGGCTGGGTATTGTGTGTAAAACACGGGGTCACAGTCAAACAAATGGGAGAACTGACCGTGACAGAGAAGCAGGGAAACTCAGAGATAAATAAGAAACCAGTGGGGAGCAGGCCTGGGCATGGGTACAGAGAGTGGGCCAAAAGGCCACATCACTAATGTGTGTGCAGGTGGGGGTGACGTTAACGGGGGGGACACTGGTATCCTGATTTGAAGTCGCCATTTTACTGCACCCCCCAATTTACCAGTCCTGTTGGCATTGAATTGATGTTGACAACTTTTGGTTGGCATTGTCAGTATTATCCTGGCCTGATTAAAAAATATATATATATATATTTTTATATTTAATATTATATATATATATATATATATATATATATATAATGTTAAAATGTACTTCTTCTCTTGCTTTTCCTAGGAAAAGCTTGTGCAATTTTGGTGTATGTGCACATGTGTTTCAGAGTGTTTGGAAGAAATCACCAATGGAGCTCCCTGAACAGGACCTTGATTTTAGGGTCATTTTTGATGACAGAATCAATGTATTTAATCTGTATATAGTGTGGTGCAGTTTTGTTTATTTTTATCATGTCATGCAATATCTCTTGCTCATGTGGCTCAACCCACATGGCCGATATTGCTGGAAAAAAAAGCATGTCTTGCCTCAGGACCTTTGCACCTTCTGTTTTCTCTGCCCCCCTCCAAACTCCATGCACTCTATTTCAGTGTTTTCCAGCTGCCAGTCTGCAAACTGGTGCCAGTTCACCAGATGTTTTGTGCTGGTCCATGAGAGAGTTAACCACCCTGATGTTGTATGAACATTACAGACCCAACAATCTTAATCAAATTTGCTGATGTATGCTCAGGGTGATTGTCACATATTAGTCTGTATCATCGATGAAAATACTATTGAAGTTGTTTTAGCTCTATCTTTGGAAATTGTAGCCTCATTTAAACAACCTTTTGGGCCCTGGCTGATTGGCTCAGTGGTGTAGTGTTGGCCCAGAGTGTGAATGTCCCAGGTTCAATTCCGGTCAGAGCACACAGGAGAAGCACCCATCTGCTTCTTTACCCCTCACCCCTTGTTTCTCTCTTTTTTCCTCCCCTCCTGCAGCCATGGCTTGGGTGGAGTGAGTTGGCCCCAGACCCTGAGTATGTATGGCTCCACAACCTCCACCTCAGACGCTAAGAAGAGCTCAGAACGGAGCAATGGCCCAGATGGGCAAAGCATCACCCTTTCATGGGCATGCTGGGTGGATCTTGGTCCGGGCTCATGTGAGAGTCTGTCTCTGCTTCCTTTTCTTTCACTAAATAAAAAATAAATTAAATAAATAAGCATTTGCACTGTGCAAAGCATTTACAAATCATGTGCAATAGACAAAAATATATTTGGACAAACTTATGTAATATTGACTGTATTGTACATGTGGAATTCGGAATCAAGCACCAGTTTGAACCATTTTGTACTCTTATGCACAGTGAGATGAAACTATATTTGTTGTGTGTTTCCTTTCTGGCCAGCTAGGTTGTGCACAGGCTCTCACTTCCACTCCCTCTCTCTGTAGGTCATTTCGTCCATGCTTGCACATATGGTGTATGGACAAACTTATGTAGTGTTCAATGTATAGTACATGTGGCGTTCAGAAACCAAGTACCAGTTTGCACCATGATGCACTACCACACAAAGCACGATAAAACTTTATCTGTTGTCATTTTCATGCTTGGGCAAATAGTTGTGCATACATTCACAATATGGACACTCAGAGCGCATCCATACTGTTTGCAAATAAATGATGGTGCTTATTGTCATTGTGCTATAAATTTTAAAACCTACAAAATGGAAAGAAAAAACAACTAAACATCTTAACATTCTTCAAAAGTGAAAATACTTGTCAAAAATAAAAAAGTGATGATACCAAAAGTAAACAAAGTACTAGTGCTTTAAGCTTAAAAGAACCAGTGGGAAAAAATGTGTTGATAATTTGGAAAGCACAAAAGAAGCCAAAAGAAAAAAAGAAACGTTGTTAGGCAGTACAATAAGGAGTATTTAAAACTTGGTTTCGCTGAGCATCTGGCAGTGAATTACTGCCATGATCCTCATGTGTAATATGTTCTGAAATTCTGTCAAATAATGCAATAAAATCTTCCAAACATACTCATTATTTGCACTTCTATTTTTTTTAAGTGAGAGGAGAAGAGATAGTGAGACAGATTCCTGCATATATCTTGACCAACCGGGATCCACCCATCAACATCTGTCTGGGGCTGATGCTCAAATCAACCAAGCTATCTTTAGTGCCTGGGGCCAGCCATTCCAACCAATAGAGCCATTTGCTGCAGGAGGAGAAAAGAGAGAGAAAGGGGAGAGGGAGGGGGAGAGAACAGATAGTTGCTTCTCTTATGTGACCTGACAGGGAATCAAACTTGGGATTTCCATACACCAGGCTAACACTCTATTCACTGAGAAAACCAGCCAGGGCCATAATTAGCATTCAAAGCATAGCAGTCTTATTGAAAAGCCAGTGAAAAAGATTATACAACCAAATGAAAAAGTCAGAAAATTGAAATGAAGACAATAGTTATGATGCAGAAGAACTTCACAAAGGATCAAGGTTCTGTCTCACTTATTTTCACTAAGTAGAACAATCCCCACTCTACATAAATATTTTTATTTATGAAAATTGTATTTTAATTCAACGTCACTTAAGAAAAAATTCTGAAATAAGAAAACATTAAAATATTTATACCAGAAAGGTGGCATTGGGGTACACAATATTTCAAAGCAAGAAATTGCAGGAGCAAACAGAACTTATGCAGGGGAACATAATTAGATGCCATGAGTCTGATGGGAGAACATGATGGTCCTGGCCGAGAAAAGTCATGGCAGATTAGCCATGAAGGTGCTGGGAGAGGAGTTGAGTAGGTGGAATCTGGATGGACTCAGAAGTAGACTCAATAGGTAAGATCCTGCAGAATGTAGGTCTCATATTTCTCAGCTGGGGGGACGTTGGGCAGATTTGTCTCTGCAGTCCCTGCAGCACCAGGTGGAAACTCATACTTGGCTGTCAGAGGAAGTAAGAGCTGGGCAGGGAGCCCAGTGTGGGAGAATGGTAGAGTCCTTCAAAGACAAAAGATTGAGTCAGATTTGAGGGCTCTACCAACAGCTCTTCTAGTTTTAGTGACTAAATTTTCTCAGCTGGAACATTAGGCTTATAATTCTCTCTGTATGACTTCACTGAGGATAAGACGGGTTCAGTAACGTGAAAGTTTCATAATATCAGAAGGGCCCAGGGACAGAGAAGGTGCTGGTTATGTGATATATCAATATGATTCTCTTTCTTGTCTCAACCAGAACCCTTGTTCATTTGGGGGAGGGATATCAACATTCTTCAGAGTAAGTTCAACACTGACAACCTTGGAATAGAGACATGACCTATTCCAGCCTCAGGCCCATCCATCTCAGTTCTGAGCATGTGCAGCTGTGGTGAGGTGAGGAGGGACCAGAGGAATGGGTAGTCAGGCGTGTTTGACACAGGGGGATCCTTGTATGAAATGCATAATGTCTCATCTAGGGGCTAGCAGGGAAAAAGTACATTGGACCCTAGTAGACCTAGGATCACACCTCTGCTTGTCTATACTGCCTCTTTGACTGGGACCACTGTTATCATTTCTCATTCAATTTTTTCTTTTGACATATTGGAACATGAAGAAAGTAGATGATCAGGTTTAAGGATTTTGAAACAGTTCAACAGAAGGTAAGTCATGTATCCAGTGCCTATTGGCAACAACAGGGAACCAGTAAGTGTAAGTCCTTTAATTTGCTTATTGACAGGGCTCTTCATCCTCAAGAAAACTCCAGCAAGCTGTACATTCTCACTGGACTCTCCATAGCCTTCCTCTCCACTGTCATTTTCATTGTTACTCTTGTTTGTTACTCGTGTTCTATCAAAAATCATAAGTCTTAAGGAGGACAGTGTCCCCTAAGTGGGGAGGGGATGTGTGATTGGAGCCTTTATGTCCCCATGTACCTTGTGAGGATGTGGAAGAGTCCTCCCAAGAGATGTGACTCGCTCTTCCACTCACAGGTGCTGCTTTTATGGAACAAGAGTTCAAGGAAGGCCGCATGATGGAGGGCAAGGTGAGTTCTCCTGGCCCAAACCCTCTGCACATCTTCAGTTCCCACATGTGTCTCATGATTCTGCTTCAGCCCATTGTTCTCATCTTTCTTCTCTCAGGACCCTGCAGGGGAAGACACACAGGATGTGATATATGCCCAGTTGAACCTCTGGGCTCTCCCACAGAGAGAATCTACTCTTCTTTCTCTGAGTCTTAAGTACCTTTACTCTGAACCCAGTATCCACATGGAACTCAAGTAAACCAGCTTATGCTGAGGACAGACCTGGCCCCGGAATTCTGAGAATGCAGAATTTAGACAAGCAAGGACCTGGATCTCTTGGTGGGGAGAGAGGCTCTGAGATCACTCAACCTCTTTCTCGAACTCGGCTGACATCTATAGGTGACAACAATACTCTATATTAGAACTATTTAACTATCCCACTGTTCCCAGAGAAGTTGTGTCCTCACCTGTACACTCTGTACATCTGATCATTATTATCTTTTCTCTCTTTTTAAAAAATGTATTTAGAAAATTAAATGTAATGGGATGACATTGATCAATAAGGCATTATTATCCGTTCTTTATAAAATTGTACTAAAGGAAATGTTAGAAAGCCTGATGTCTGTATTCTCCTAGTTAATTCTTCTAATTTTTCAATAACATTTACAAGAGAAAATATATTTTATATCTCTGGGTTCCAGTATGGCAGCACTATAAATTTATGGCTACTTAAACTAAAATCAGAATTGATCAAATAATAGTTAACATATTTCTATTTAGTTTTTGAATGTCACCCAATTAAATTGAATTTCTAAAAAAAATTCTTAAACTTTTTAAATGTGATTTTTACTCTTTTAATTGAATTTATGGAAGTGACACTGGTTAACATAATTATACAGGTTTCTGCTGTCGAATTCTACAACAGGCTGACAGCTGGGAGTGGTGGTGGGGCTGTTGGGTGAGGGAAGTAGAGAGATAGAGCAAGAAAGGACCAAGAAGAAAGAAAACCCATCATGCAGTGAGACAACTGTGTGGTAATTGAGGGGGTGGGGGAAGGAGGGTGCAGAGGGATAAATGGTGGTAGTGAAAGACTGGGTGGGGTGAACATACCATATGATGCACAGAAATTTATTTTTTATTTATATATTTGGGACAGTCTTTCATTGGTCATATTAGTTTTATTAGCCTAGGCAGGAATCTTGATATTCACGGGAAGAGTACAAATGGAATGGAACATTCTATTTATTAAAACCTGGAAAGCCTGCTTCAATAAACAGTTTTAACATCCTAGTTAATTTGCTAAAAGGCTAAAGCATTTATTGGCCTGACAGCATGTTTTGGGAATCTATTGTGTCCTCCAAGTCCACTGTGCCTCAGCCCTCTGGGCTCAAGATTTGGGAGGAATCCTCCGAAAGGTAGTGCCGACCACATGCTGTGGAGGGCAGGTGTTACTGTGGCTGCACTTTAAGCATGTGCAGTGGAAGCCAGAACAGTCAAAACTTATTCTTCTCTTCGGACGAGTCATATTCCATTGTGTACATGTACCACACCTTGTTATCCATTTGGCCATTGATGAACACCGTGGTTGCTTCCATTTATTTGTTATTGTAAATAATTTTTCAGTGAACATAGGAATGAGTATGTTATTTTGAATTAGTGTTTTCATTCTTTAAATTAAATACTCAGATTAAATAAATGTATAAACTCAATTCCCCAGCTACACTAGTCAAACTCAGGTGCTCAGAAGCGACATGTCACTGTTGATTGCCATGAACCACAGAGCACTTGCATGACATTTTCATCTTGGCAGAACATAAGAGCTGTTCTAGATCAATGATGCCAAAAACGAAAGAGTTCTCATTCCCATGGATCTTGGTCTCATGCAGGAATTTTACAAGAAATGGTCATATTTAACATTAATTATGAGATGACTTGTCTAGTGAAATGAGAGTAACAAGCTGAATTGCCCCAAGGAATGTGTTATCACTTCCTAAATTCTTTTAAAAAAATTCTTCCATATATAGTTACACACAAACCCTGAGACCCTCACCTCCTGCGTGTATATTCTGTCGGTACCACTGTCCTCTGGAGAGAAACCAGACATCCGTTCTTAGCACACAGTAAAACCGGGGACGTTGGTTCTGTTGACCTCTCCATCTTACCCTCTACTCTTTTACTTTCTAATTGAATCACTATCTGTGCAAACAACGCACAAACTGCCACACACAATAAACTGACTTGGCTCTTGGAATTGGAATTTGTTATTCCTCCAACACACCCATTTCTAGCTTTCTTGAGCATTCCAGCATGAGAGCCACTTTGATACCAGCGTCACTGTCTCACAGCCGTAGTTACTCTGCTCCCCAAGGGTTTGTGCACCCTGCCCACATGCCCAATGTGCCGACTTACAATTGATGGCTTTGCACCGGCCCATTGTGCCTGGACCATGAACTGTGTGAAGCAGGAGAATGATAACTCTGGGACCCTGTGTTTCAGGGGCTTCTCAATCTGTGACCCCTTCTGGTAGGTCCACTCTGGGGTGTGTGGGATCCAGGCGAGAACAAATGCTCATGGTCATGGTGCCTCCAGCATGCTCCAGCCACAGAGACACACGAAGCATTTCCCTCTCTGAAAAGTGTTTCTCTCCCAACCTGCCAATCAAAATCTCAAGGTCTTTGAAGTGACCAGCTCCCAACAGGGCAGTGGCTTGTCCATTGAGCAGAACTTCTTAAAACACCTGGAAATAGAATTATGTGCATGGGTTGACACTGATCAAATTTCTGGGTCCATGTTTTCTCACCAGGGCCAGGACCCCAGCTAACTCTCCTGGCAGTGGGACACCAGAGTATTTGCTGTCCCCAAGTTCTCTCCTTCCTGGGGAGTTATTGTGCTCTGAGCTTTGCTGAATCCCTGCATTGATCACCTTGACTCCCACACAGGCTGCTACCAAGGAACAAAATTACTATCCATGCAGAGCATAAACCCTGAGGGAGCAATTAGTGAGCAGTGCAAACTCTCCTATTTCCCTGGAATGTGGGTAAGGGCTCACGGTCCACTGTGCCAAAATACAAAACAGACGTGTTCACTGAAGACATTTAATAGAAAGAACAAGCTGCAAATATGGAGCACAGTCTGGAAGCCCATATTTAGGCAAAGCAGTGTTATTTTTTATAATTTGAAGTCAGTCTCCCTGGTCCAGTTAACTTCAGACTCACCTTTCAGCTGTAGAAGGGACTTGGAGCAAAGAGGAAGTTCTGAGAGACACCACCCAGACAAGGTTTATGAGATGCCCCAAGATCTGGACGACAAAACCCTGTTAAAACTGTCCATGTGGATCTGAACAAGCTGACAAGAGCATTTTATTATCATGTATCCAGATAGTGTGGCTTGTCCCCCACTCAGCAATGCTAAGTCATGACTGCTGCTTGACATTCTTTCATTCAATTTCATCATTTTGTTAGTTTATGAGCCTATTTTCTAGAAAAATATTTGAGACCCATAACTGTATTTAGAAGCTAATAGCAATTTTAACCTTCCTTTTTCCATTCTCTGTCTTAAGAGAGTATTTTAACAAACCAGCAATTGCATCTTATGCAGGAGTGACACAGCCCGTAGTTGGGGCCTGTCCAGAGCCCTGAGCTCACTCCTGAGCACGTCCTGACCTGGAAACGCATTGCTGTCGGGCTGAGGTGCCTCACAGGGCACCTGTGAAACATGAGAAACATGAGAAAACATGAGAAAAGTGCACCCAGTTCTGGGGCTTGAGTAATCTTATTATCAAAGGGCTGTGGAAAGTTACTGTAAATGAGAGCGTGCATGTAAATTCTTTGTCTCTGATGAGTGACCTTTTCAGAAACTGCATTGTTCTTTATAAGGACACAACAATTTATTCTTGTGTGTTCATACAGGAAAGGCCACAGAGAGAGCTCTCCACAAACACCTCTATTTTTATTCTGAAGTTAAAACCACAGGAAAAAAAAACTTGTTTTGGGTCTGGAAGTGTGTGTGAGTGTGTGTGTGTGAGTGTGTGTCTGTCTCTGTGTGCCTGGATGTATGAGGAAGGCAGAGGGTGAGTCTGGGGACAGTCTAGGGGATGGTCATGGGAGACCATGGCTCTCTGTCCCTGTGAGCACGCTGCTGGGGAGACCCTGAGTCACTGCTTTAGGAACAGAAGCCTGCAAACCTGCCGTTGCTGTGACACAGTGTCAACTTCTCGGCCCCAGGTCCCGCCATCCTGGGCCGCACGGGTGTGTTGGACTTCGAATGCACCCTCCAGTGCCTTTAGACATGGTGGTGATTAGAGTAGAGATCAGGGGGCTCTGATTCCTCCTCAGCCTGGTCCACACAGGAACCCCCTGCAGGTTTATTTATTCAAAGGACAGGCTGGTCCTGGAATGTGTGGGATGTCCTACAGAGAGACATTTCCCCTTCTCTTACCTGCCTCTTATCTGCCCCCAGATTTCTGATACTGGAACCCCGGCAGGTGTCTGGCAGGCTGCAAACACATTGGAAGGCGTGAGCTTAAATCAGTTTTCAAAATACTAAGTGGGCAACACATACATTTAGGTCTAAGAGCTACATGCCAGCATTTGTAGGCAAAAGAGAGAAAAATGTAAGACAGAGATGCAGTTCACTGTGTCCCATAGACTCTCCCAACTGGTCCAGCACCACAGATAAAAAACTCCATGATCTCCCCACTGCACTGCAGGGGTCTCTGTCATGATTCAGGTGACTGTATACGAGGGTCTGAGTCCGAATGTTTTCTTCACTAGATAAGTAATTTCTGCTTTTCAATTTCTCACAGCTCCCAAATCTCTACCTGGTTGGAATGACAGGTTTACTGCCTCCATATCTCAGTCAAGGTAAATTCTCATCACATTTGTGGGGGCGAGTGGCATCACAGTGTGGCAAATGACAGTAGTGAGATCAAAAGCAGAATAGTCTGTTGAGTGACCTCCCACTATTCAGTATATGTTGGTGCCACAATTTGATATCTAACCAGCATGTGTGCGTGTGTGTTTGTGTGTGTGATTGCCTTTGATCAAGACTTTTGTGGATGTCACTGTTGCCTGAATCCTGAAGAGTCCCCACAGCGTGAAGAAGAGGGTGACACCAGCGTCAAGACTGCTCTGAAGAGAAATAATGCAAATAATTTACCCCAAGGAGAGGAAGGTCGTGGAGGAGGAGGAGGAGGAGGAGGAGGAGGAGGAGCAGGAGGAGGAAGAGGAGGAGAGAAACCCTGCTGCTCACAGACACAGAAACAGAAAGCCAAGTGGAAACTGTGAGTAGAACCTGCATTCCAGGGCCAGGAGGAACAGCTGGGCTCTCCTGTGGGGGCAGAGTGTATGACACAGTCCTCCCCCAACCTCATTCCTCCCCCCTCTTCTTGGTTCACTGTCTTTGAGGGGGGGCTTGATGACTCCAGTCAATGGAAGCAGGGAGGGATGGTCATCTCCATGTCAGTCTTTCCAGCTAACATTTGGAATCTGTCCATGTTGCTCAAAATCCTTCCATGGTCCTCATGGTCCTAAAGGTAAATTCCAGACTCTTTTTTCTAAACTAAAGACTGTTCACGATCACCCAGATGTGACCCTCCAACCTCAGCCCTCATGTCTGTTTTCTCTATTTCACTGGAGCAGTCACCCTGTGAACACAGACACACACACACATATACACTCTTGCACACATCACCCACACACTACCCCACACACACTCCATCTGCTGTAGACCATTTCCTTGCTCTCCATATCTGCTCCCACAGAGCTCTGTACAACTAGCAAATTCCTGCCTAAGCCCCCAGCTGACAGCACAGGACTAGAACCAACACTGAGATCCCTTCTTCTCATTTCTCTTCTCTACATGTGTCTGTGACTGCTGAGGGCTATGCAGGATTGCGTGATGTGTATACGTGAGCATTCATGTGACAATGCTGGAAACACAAAAATTAGAATTCAATTATACCTGATACTATATTTTATTGACATGGGTCGCATTTCTCTAGTTCAATTGTAACACATGGCACATGTGATCTTCATCATTAAGTCTGACCCTAACAGTTCATTCCTACACATTCCTTTTGTCTTGTAGATGTAATCCAACATCCTTGCATGGTGGAGAGCACGCCTGTGACCCGCCACAACCTAACCCACTCCTGCTCCTGTCAAAAGAGCCTCTATGTTCTAGGATTCTCTAGAATGTTCTTCCTTCTCAAGAAGTCTCACTCTCACTCTTTAGAAGTTTGCCTCTTCAAACAGCCATTCCCTCCTCCATGTCTAGTGATGGTCCCAATTGTTCTCATATTTTCTCTCATTTCTCTTTTCTCAGTAAAGTAATTGCAACAATAGCTTTAGAAGTCCCATATTCAACTAAGAAAAGTTCTCAAAACACAGGAAATGGGTCTCTTGGGTCAGAGTTGTATTTCTGGTTCTGGCACAAGTACTCGGCAGAGAGTAGGTGATCAGTAATTATTTGTTTGTGGATGCAAAGACCAGAAATAAATTTAGTTTGTGGGAGGCTGAGAAAATAATTAATAAGTCAATTTAGTGCCAGTCACAGTTAGGGGTCAGCTCAGCACAAGAATTTGGGTCCTGTCTCCTCTGAGAAGGAGATCAGACCAGGCAGAGTGCTGGGATCAGAGGAGACCCAAGGTCTGGGCTGAGTGTCCCCACAGATCCTGGACCCTGCCTGAACTTACATCATGGAAAAACCAAAGCCAGGCACATGGGGGGAGGGTGTCCCCTTGCTGTGTGCCCACAGCTGTGGGAACTTGGAAGTACAGCAGCCCCTGACTCACCACATCCTGTGCGTCTCTGTCCTTCAGGCCCAGGGGCTCCTCCATCTGCAGAGCGGGAGCACTCCGAGCAGACACCATGCTGTCCCTCCTCTCCGCTCTTCTCTGCCTCGGTCAGCTGTGGACACGGGGAGGGGGTTAACAGGAGGAGATGAGGTGGCTACACCCTCTTGTTCATGGGGAACCTCAGGACTCAGTCAGTCCCAAGTGGACAGGGTCCTAATGAGAAGGGAATCAGCTCAGACGTCCAGGTGCAAGTCTCTGACAGGGACTCTCTTCCAGGGCTGAGTCTGGGCCAGAGGACCCGCGTGCAGACAGATGAGTCCTCCCCAGGCTCCAAGTCCAACCTGTTACTTCACCCCCTGGGGCTCAGGAGGGAGCACAGATCCTGGCATGAGGTGATAGAACAGGAGGGTGTTGGGCTGAGCTGGGAATGAGGGAGGGAGGGTCTTTGTAATGCAATCTCTGGTTTCCTTCCAGGGACCCTCCCCAAACCCACCATCTGGGCTGAGCCAGGCTCTGTCATCCCCTGGGGGACTTCTGTGACAATCAGGTGTCAGGGGATCCTGGAGTCCCAGGAGTTCCATCTGTACAGAAAAGAAAAACATGTCCTTTGGAACTCACAGTCCCCATGGAAGCTTATGAGAAAGGGTGCTTTCTCCATCACACACATGACAGAGCATGACGCAGGGAGATATCACTGTAACTATCTCAGCCCCACTGGCTGGTCTGAGCTCAGTGACCCCCTGGAGCTGGTGGTGACAGGTGAGAGGACACTCAGGGTGCCAGCTTCAGGCTCTGCCCTCAGGAAGGGGGTCTGCTCTCAGTGGGTCTCCCCTCTCACAGCCTAGCCCTGCGGGATGTGAGGGAGGGGTGAGCCCATCTAACATGCTGTCTCCTCCCCTCCTAGGATCCTACAGAAAACCCAGCCTCTCAGCCCTGCCCAGCCCTGTGGTGACCTCAGGAGGGAACGTGACCCTCCAGTGTGGCTCAGTACAGGCATTTGACATGTTCACTCTGACTAAGGAAGGAGATCACAGGCTCTCCTGGACCCTGGACTCACAGTCACACTTCAGGGGGACATACCGGGCCCTGTTCCCTGTGGGCCTCGTGACCCCCTGCCACAGGTGGGTGTTCAGATGCTACGGCTGTCACAGGGACAGACCCCAGGTGTGGTCACAGCCCAGTGATGCCCTGGAGCTCCTGGTCTCAGGTGAGATTCACTCTTTATCCATGGACTCATTACCATAAAGGGAACCCCACAGAGAGGGTGGGGAGGGGAGCACAGGGGCTACTGGCCAGAGACACAGAGAGAGACAGTGAGACCTGGGCCAGGACAGGAGAAGACATTGTATGGGAGGGGCAGCCCCTGTAACTCATGTCTGGTCTCCCCAGGTGTGTCTCAGAAGCCCTCCCTCCTGACCCAGCAGGGCCCCATCGTGGTCTCTGGACAGAGCCTGACCCTCCAGTGTCTCTCTGATGTCGGCTATGACAGATTCCTTCTGTTTAAAGAGGGAGGACTTGACCTCCCCCAGAGCCTTGTCCTGCAGCCCCAGGGGGGCCGGTACAGATGCTACGGTGAACACAACCTCTCCTCTGAGCTGTCGGCCCCCAGTGATCCCATGGACATCCTGGTGACAGGTGAGGGGCCTGTGGGTCCGTCAGGGACCCAGACTTTGCACAGGCCCTGCTGGGGGATCTCAGGTGGTGATGGGTAGAGTGAACGTGCAGGGTCCCAGGTAGGGAGACAGAGAGACAGGGAATGGGAGGGGAGGGGAGAGTCAGAGAAACAGAGACAGACAGGAGGAGGGTCCTCAGAGAGAGGGCTGCTGACTCTCAGATCAGAACAAGGTGGTGGGCAGCCCTCACCCACCTCCCTCTCTCTAGGACGGCTCCCTGACAGACCCTCCCTCTCGGTGCAGCCGGGCCCCACAGTGGCCTCAGGAGAGAACGTGACCCTGTTGTGTCAGTCACAGAGCCCGACAGACACTTTCCTTCTGTCCAAGGAGGGGACAGCCGATCCCCCCCTGCGTCTTAGATAAGAGCTCTGAGCTCAGCAGTACCAGGCAGAGTTCTCCATGAGTCCTGTGACCTCAGCCCATGGGGGGACCTACAGGTGCTACAGCTCAGACAGCACCACCCCCTACCTGCTGTCACAGCCCAGTGAGCCCCTGGAGCTCCTGGTCTCAGGTGAGGGGACACTGACCCTGTCCTTTCTGAGCTCAGTCTAAGGGCCTTGTACCCAGAAAAGGTTCATCTGGAATGGCAGAGAGGGGAATTTAGTGGTGGTCACCCAGGGAGTCTCTACCCCTTAGAGGCCCTGTCACCCCTCTCCACTTGTTTCCCATCACCTGGGTCCAGAATGGGTCAGACAGGCAGCAGGAGGGTCCTGGGGTGGCCACAGCCCAGATGTCAGAGAGAGTCTGAGTGGGAGGGTGAGTCAACTTCTCACTTTCTTCATCATTCTCATGACCCTCAAGGGACCCAGGCCCCACCCACAGGGCCCATCTCCACAGCTGGTGAGTCACTGAGAACTCCGCTCAGAGGGAGCACAGACCACCCAGGGCAGTTGGGAGGGTCTATCAGGGGATCCAGTGTCCCCCACACACTCAAGGATGGGCTGTGTCCCAAGGTTCTGGGAGGCAGGCAGAGATACTGAGATCCACAGGTTCCCTGTGCTCTGAAAGAGGTAGGTGACAGGTGGGTGGTCCCAACCTAGAGAAAATTTGGAACCCTTTCTAATGGAGGGGAAACCAGGCTTAAGTCAAAGGATGGCAGCCCTCACTCCTCAATCCCCCAACCCTGATTCCCAGGAGGTTCTGAGAATTCGCATGTCACCCTCTCAGAGTCAGGCCTGCAGAGTAGTAAATGCCATTCTCTGTGGGATGTGCTGGCTGTGTCCATGGGGTCAGGGGCTGAGTCTTGTGGGGTCCATGCACCTATGGAGATGCTGACATGAACACACCTTCCCCTGTGTGTCCTCAGTGTCCCCAAGTGTAAAAGGAGAGAATCGTGGCCCAGAGCTCAGATTTCCTTTCAGTTCTGCCTCTGAGCTCCTGGGAGAGGGAGCCTCACAGGGAAGCCCCCAGGGTGTGATGTTATGGAGAGTGTCCCTCTGTAGCAGTGCTGGTGACATTGTGCCAGGAGTGACAAACAGGACACGGGTCTGGGGCATCCAGGTCCTGCCCCTCAGCTCAGACTCAGCTCAGAGGAGAGAGGGGACAGGAGTCAGACCTGGGTCAGTTCCTGGCTCTGCTGCTCCTGCTGTGGGGCCAGGCTGTCCCTTCTCTCCTCTGAGTGTCAGGTTCCTGTCTGTTCATCCCTGGTCCCATCCTGCTCACAGGCTGATGTGAGGTCAGGTGACATAGAGGTCTCCAGCAGAGCCCGACCTCCCACCCTCTGGGACGGCTCCCTGGCTGACCCAACCCTCTCTGCAACCAGACACTTAGTGACTTCAGAAAAGAATGTGACCCTGCTGTGTCACTCACACACCTAAGGATCACTTTTATTCTAATCAAGATAAATTCAGCTCACACCCTCCTACTGTTTATTAAATCACACTACTATGTGGGACCAGCTAGACCCAGTTCTCCATGAGTTCTGTGAATGTGAACTCAGCACGGGGTGCGGGGTAGGGGCCTACAGGTACGACAGCTCACACAGCACCAACCTCTCTGCCCTGTCACAACTCAGTGACCCCGAGACACCACCTGATCTCAGGTGAGGTTATTGTGACCCTGCTTTTCCTGAGCTCACTCAGCTTGAGGCCCTGTCTCTGCAGAGTCTGAGGCAATGATAAATGAAGAAGTTCAGGGGCCCCACAGGGACAACATTCACCCCTTCTCCATGGCCCCTGGTCAGTCAGCTGCTGAGTAAGCGGGGTCTCTGAACTCTGAAGGAGCGAGTTTACGGTGTCTGCTCTCAGACTGAACACTGAGCACAGCAGTCAAGCATCCCTGTGTCGTGACCATGTTTATCACTGTTCCTGAACTCTGGGCACAGGTCCCTCTGGTCCACAGTGAGTCCGTGCAGGGTCAGCATCAGAGGAGACTGAGAGGATCCAATGAGGAGACCAGGGAGCCTGGCAGAGGGGAGACAGTGTCATAGAGGACTGTGCAGAAGTTATGACCTGAGAAGAGGGGCATCTGAGAACACAGAACCAGGGGGAGATTGTGAGTTTGTAAGTCCTCACACCCTCCCTCATTTCATGGCTCTCAGAGCACCTGAGACCATTAGCCCATCACAAAGCAAGTCAGACCTCAAGAGTGGTGAGAAGGAGAAGTCCTCAGTTATGGGACTGGGCTCACAGGGTCATGTCCTGTGACGGGAAAGTAGGAGTCCTGGGTGGACATCCAGGGCCCTGGGGTGACTTTGGCCTGCCCTGACCTCTGTGATCTCTTTGTCCACTTCCAAGACTACACTGTGGTTAACCTCATTCACATGGGTGTGGCTGGACTGATCCTGGTGGCCTTCAGGATGCTGCTATTTCAGGTTCAAAACAGCGAGAGAGGGACCCATGATGCAGTCAGGACATGAGCACAGGGGGCACAATGCAGTTTTAGAGAAGTGGAGCCTTGGAGCCCATGTGATGACCCAGGAGATGGTGGGAGAAAGTCTGGACCATGTTCTGGAGAAAGTGTTTTCTGAGACTGCAGTGGAGTAAACAGGGTTTGGGTGCAGGAAATGTCTGTGTGCTCCCTGTACAGGACTCTTCCTCCATTAAATATGTATGTTCTCTCTGTATCTAAGGTTGACTGTCTGTAACAATCCTCCATCATTCCACATGCTTGTGACATGAGGGTCCATTGCACATGGCTGGTTTGGGTCCACACACCTAATACCTCAAGGTCTCTTGCAACTTTTATTCTAGAAATATTCTTTATTTCTAATCACCAAATTCCTAGAAGGACAGAACAGTATCTTTGACTTTTTAATTCATTAACTGCATAATTGGGACAAAGTCATATCTGAGCCTGGAAGAAATGAACCCAATATGATTTCCCCCACCCTCTCAGGGACCCACCATCTTTCTGTCTTCCTCAGGTGTCACCTGCACCATTTCCCCAGATGTCATCACTGATGCTGTAGGGACAGCTTCATGGAGTGATACCTCTAAAGGCAATAATTTTTTTAAATGATTTGATTTGTTAAATTTTTTAGAGTCTGAATAAACATATAATCAAATGCTATTCAACCATGAGAAGGAAGGAAGTAATCTTGCCATTTTGGACAACGTAAATGGACATTGAAGGCAAGTTTTTTTATATGTGAGATACATCACACAGAGAAAAATAAATACGGAATGATCTCATGTCTATGTGGAAACTATAAAAGCCGAACTTGTAGAAAAAGGGAGTGGAATAGGGGTTACTGTGCGGAGTGCGGGGAAAGGAGAGATGTTGGTCAAAGAGGGATAAACTTCCAGGTTCGAGGTTAGCAAGTACTGAAGGTCTGATGAATAGCATGGTGATCGCTCTTGACAATACTGTGTTATATATGTGAAAATTACAAGGAGACTGTAAGTTAAAAATACTCCAACACTTTTATTACCTGTCTTGTTGATAGTAGCCAAGCTAACTGTTTGGAACTATATCTCATTGTAGTTTTGATTTGCATTTCTCTAGTAACTAGTGAAGATGAGAATCTTTTCATATATCTGTTGGCCATTTGTATGTCCTCTTGGAAGAAGAATCTGTTCAGGTCCTCTCCCTTTTTTGTTTTGGACTTTTCCCTTATTTTTATTGGATTGTTCTCTTGTTCTTTGCTGAACTTTTTGAATTCTTTATATATTTTGGATATTAATCCTTTATCAGAGCTGATGTTCGCAAATGTTATCTCCCATTTATTTGGCTTCCTATTTGTTTTGTTATCAGTTTATTTTTCTGAGCAAAAGCTTTTTAGTTTGATATAGTCCCGTTCATTTATTTTTAACCTTATTTCCCTTGCTTCTGCAGTCAAATTCATAAATTGTTCTCTATGGCCAAGGTTCATGAAGAAAGAATAGTGGTTCCTCAAAACACCAATAATGTAACTACCGTATGACCCATCAGTCCCTCTGCTGGGCATCCAAAACTCAAAATCATTGGTACTTAAAGACACATGCATACCTATGTTCATCGCAGCATTGTTCACTGTGGCCAAGACATGGAAACAATTAAAGTGTCCCTAATTAGAGGATTGGGTAAAGAAGATGTGGTACATATATACAATGTAAAACTACTCAGCCATAAAAAATGATGACATAGTGACATTTATGACAACATGGATGGACCTTCAGAACAATATACTCAGTGAAATAAGTAAATCAGTAAGGCTAAGAACTGTATGATTTCACACATAGGCGGGATATAAAACTGAGACTCATGGACATAGATAAAAATGAAGTGGTTACCAGGAGAGGGGGACGTAGGGATGTGAGGAGGGGAAGGCAAATTGAGTGAATGTGGAGGAGGAATGGAGAAGGATGTAAAGAAGGATAAATATACAGTGACAAAAATGATTTGACTTTGGGTGCTGTGTACACAACATAAAGTTCAAATGCTATAGAAACATTTACCTGAAACCTGTGTCTTCTTATTGATGAATGTCACCCTGTTAAACTTAATTTTCTCAATAAAATTGAAAAAACTTTTTAAATTCTTGAAGTCAGCGGCACTGATCATCCATCTCCAGCTTCCCCACCCCATGGGTGCACTTCCTACAACCCAGGGCGTGAGAACTCTCATTTCCTCAGGAGCAGGCGGGGAGCAGAAATTCAGAAACACTCAGTGCAGGTTCCGCTCCAATGAGATGAGATGTGTCTGTACTTCCTGAGGCTGAGGGTTTGGGGAACACGGTGCTGTTGTCGGACAGGAGGCAGGAGGGGAACAAGGAAGAGAGATTCAGAAGATGGGGTGGGCAGGGTCCTCACACATTAGTACTGTTCACAAAGTGCTTACGACACAGGGAGACAACTGGCTCCTCTCACCCTACACACAGCAGGTGCTGAGAGTCTGAATGAGAACCACATCACTAACCACACCTTTTGCCTAAAGGGTCACACAGTGTTTCCCTACACTCTACAGTCAGATAAGGGTTTAACAGAGCTTGCTTCCATTGGAAAGTCATGACGATTACTCAGTTGATCACTTTCTATATTCCCTGGCCAAGCTAATACATAAAAACAGTTAATGATATCCAAATATTTTTCAGAAGAAATATGAAATCTCTCTCACACCTAATGTCTACTAGGCCTTGAAGCAGTTGCATAGTCTTTACTCTGTGCCAAACAATAAAAAAAAGAGGACAGCTTAACATTGCATTTCTAGACAAAAACAACAGCCACAAAAATCTGGGGGGTTTTTTTTCTGTTGTTTTAGCTGAAATAATTTCTTGTGTATGAATAAAAACTCAGTTTCTTCTATCTTTACGTAGAGAGAAAGAGAGTGAGGGGAATCAATTAATTAGATAAGATTACCACCAAAATTTAAAACAGACTGGGTGGCTGAAGACAGTGAAAATTTATTTTATTGTCTCAGCGGCTGGAGGACGGAGGTTTAATTGAATTAAAGAGATTACATAGATAAGTAAATAGCCAGACTAACAGATTCACAGACACAGAGATCATAGATAAATGGATGCATAGGTAGATAGATTCACACACTCTACAACAATTGCCATGTCAGACACCATTGCCTTCCCTGCTCTAGTTAAGTTTTTCTTACATTAAGAATGAAGATGACCCAGGCCAGTTGATTCAGAGGTAGAGTGTTAGTCCAGTATGTGGATGGCCTGGGTTCCATTTCCAGTCAGGGCACACAGAAAAAGTGCACATCTGCTTCTCCACCCCTTTCACTCTTCTCTTTCTCTCTTTTTCTCTTCACCTCCCACAGCCATGGCTTGAATGGTTTGAGAAAGCTGGCCCTGGGCACTGAGGTTGGCTCCGTGGCCTGGGTTCAAGCACAGAAATACCTTGTTTACCAAGCAATGGAGTGGTAGCCCAAGAAGGGAAGAGCATCCCCATGGAGAGGCCTTGCCAGGTGGATCCCTGTTGGGGTCCATGCAGGAATCTGTCAATCTGCATTCTCATCTTCCACTTAATATATATTTAAAAAGCATGAAGACAATGGTTCTGGTCGATTTACTCAGTTGGTTAAGAGTGTCCTCCTGGGCCCTAGCTGGTTGGCTCAGCGGTAGAGAGTCGGCCTGGCGTGCAGGAGTCCCGGGTTCAATTCCCGGCCAGGGCACACAGGAGAAGCGCCCATCTGCATGTCCACCCCTCCCCCTCTCTTTCCTCTCTGTCTCTCTCTTCCCCTCCCGCAGCGAGGCTCCATTGGAGCAAAGATGGCCCGGGCGCTGGGGATGGCTCTGTGGCCTCTGCCTCAGGTGCTAGAGTGGCTCTGGACACAACAGAGCGATGCCCCAGAGGGGCAAAGCATCGCCCCCTGGTGGGCATGCCATGTGGATCCCGGTCGGGCGCATGTGGGAGTCTGTCTGCCTCCCCGTTTCCAACTTCGGAAAAATGAAAAAAAAAAAAAAAAAAAAAGAGTGTCCTCCTGAAACAATAAGGTTGCAGGTTCGATCCCTAGTCAGGGCACACACAGGAAGCAACCAAGGAATCCAAAACTGAGTGGAACAAAAAAAAAATACTTTCCTTCTCCTCTCTCTCCCTTGATCTTTCTGTCTGTAAAATATAAATTAAGTCCTGGCTAGAGAGTTCAGTTGGTTGGAGCATCATTCCAGAGCACAAAGGTTGCTGGTTTGATTTCCTGGTCAGCTCACATTGAGGAACAAATTCATGTTCCTGTCTATCTCTCCCTGACTTTCCACAACCGCCCACCAGATATAAATAAATAAACAAAAATATTAATTAATAAATAAAAAGAATAGAGACAATTTTTAACAGTCTTATTGAGATATATTTGAAATGCAACATTGTGTAAGTGTAAGGTGCGCAAGCAGTTGATTTGATATAATTACATATTGCAGAATACCACCTAAGACTTAGCTAGCAAGTCAGTCAAGAAGTCCCATAATTGCCTATTCTTTTTTCCTTTGCATTGAATTAATTGGGGTGACACTGGTTAACAGAATTATAATAGAAGTTTCAGGTGCCCAGTTCTAGAACACATCATCTGTGCACTGTCCTGTGTGTTCACCACCCTAAGCCAATTTTTAGGTGCTATATAAATATATCTGTGGTGAGAAAAGTTTTAAAAACCTTTTCAATTACACTTGCTGTCTAATATTCAATATTTTTTAGATTAGTTTCCAATGTACAGTACAGTGGTTCTATATTTATGTCATTTATGAAGTGACTCTCAGTTGTCATCCTAGTACCCACCTGGCTCAATGCATAGTTATTAGAATGTCATTGACTGTATCCCTGTGCTGTACTTTACGTCCCCGTGACGATCTGTAACTACCGATCTGTACATCTTAGTTCCTTCACCTCTCTATGCAGTCCCCCACGTGGTGAGAAAACTTCAGGTGGGAACGATCACGTGGTCCACAGTGGGGGTAGGCGTCAGTTTAGATTTACTTGTTCTCGGTTTGTATCTAATTTTGCCCTTTTATCTGATTATTGAGTCCAGGTAAAGTCCTGTGAACTGAAGAGATGAACACTCAATAATGTCCATCCAGTCATGTGGGGAGAGAAAATACAGAACAGTGTGCTATGTAAAAGTAGACAGATTTATTATAGAATAGGACACTCAAACCTAGCATAAATTTATTAAGCAATATTACACCAATAAATTTAATTTTTTAAACAGAAAAGAAGGGAAGGAGAGCAAAAGGTTTTTGATATCTGGACCCAAACCAGTCATGTAGGATGGACCCTCGTGTCATCAGGGTGAGAAGAGGGTTGTTACAGAAAGTCACACAACATAAGGAGAGAATATACACGCGTAATGAGGAAGAGTCCTGTGCACGGAGCACACAGATATTTTGTGCATCCAAACTTACAGTCCAGACTTTCTCTCACCACCTCCTGGGCCATCACATGTGCTCCAAGGCTCCACCTCTGAACACTGCATTGTTCCCTCTGTGGTCACCTCCTGGCTACATTGTGGGTTTTTCTCTGGCTGTTTTGTGCCTGAAACAGCAGCACCCCGAGGAACAGCAGGATCAATCCAGCCACGCCCATCCGGATGAGGTTCTCCACTGTGTAGTCCTGGAGATGGGAGGCTAGGAGTTGTGGGTAAAGAAGCCACAGAGGTCATATCAGTCCAAAATCACCCCAGGATACTGGAGGTCCACCCAGGACACCCATCTCCCCTTGACATCATAGGACCCTGTGAGCCCAGCCCCATAACTGAGGATTTCTCCTTCTCCCCACTCTTGGGGGTCTGACTGATTTTGTGGCGGACTGATGGTCTCAGCTCCTCCTAAGAATCATCAAATAAAGGAGGGAGTGACGACCTTCCCCCTGATTCTGTTCCCTCAGATACCCGGCTTCTCAGATCACAACTTCTGCAGAATCTCCCAGTGACCCTGTCTCTACCCTGCCAGGTTCCCTTTGTGTCCTGATTCGATTGTGATTAACCTCCATTTGATCGCTGAGTTCAGAACTTGCTCTGGGTCTTTTTGATTGCACTTAGCTGAGCCCAAGAGTTCAGGGTTGCAGAGAAAAATTATCTCAGTACAGAAATAATTAAGTGCTGTGTGTTTAGTGAGAATCACAGACCCCAGAAGCATATTCCCTACAGCTGAGAGGTGCCACTCACTCAACAGCTGAGGATGCAGGATCCGTGCACAAAGGATTGGGGTCAAGGGCACCTGAAGTTCTTCTCTGTGGAGCCCCCTGGGCCCCTCATTAACTATTGTTCCAGACTCTGCAGAGACAGGTCCATGTATTGACCAACCTTAGAAAGACCAGGGTCAGTGTTATGTCACTTGAGACCAGGAGCTCCATGGGGACACTGGGGGGGTGACAACAGGTAGAGGGTGGTTCTGTGTGACCTGTAGCACCTGTAGATCCCCCCCAGGGCTGAGGTCACAGGACTCATATGGAATTCAGCCTGGTACTGCTGAGCTCGGTACTTTTATCTAAGATGCAGCCGAGAATAGGGTGACCCCTTCTTGGACAGAAAAAATGTATCCCTTGGGCTCTGTGACTGACACAACAGGGTCAGGCTCTCTCTTAAGAACACCTTGGAGCCCAGCTGGAGAGAGAGGGAGGGTCTGTCTTGGAAGTGTCCTAGAGAGAGGGGGTGGTGAGGGGCAGGGGCCCCTGCCCTCCTGAGCTCTGTGAGGGTCCTTGACCCTCACAGCAGCCTGTGAGCAGGATGGGACCAGGGATGAACAGACAAGAACCCGACACTCAGAGGAGAGAAGGTACAGCCTGGCCCCACAGCAGGAGCTGCAGAGCTGGGAGCTGACCCAGGTCTGAGTCCAGGATTTCTTCTCTCCTCTGAACTGAGCCCCTGAAGTGAGAGAATGGACCAGTCTGTCTGTCCCTGTACACTGTCACCATCACTGCTACAGAGGGGACACTCTCCATAACATTACATCCTGTGGCCTTCCCTGTGAGGCCCCCTCTCCGAGGAGCTCAGAGCCAGAACTGAAAGAAAATCTGAGCTCTGGGCCACAATACTGTCTTTGAACACTTGGGGACACTGAGGTCCGTGCAGAGGGAGGGTGTGCCCAAGTCAGCATCTCCACAGGTCTCTCCGCATGACTCAGTCTCTTCCCTCATGAACCCAACCACCACCTCCTGAAAGAGAACATCAATGACCCCTCAGTGGGCCTGACTCCTGCTGGGAGGAACCAATCCTCTGAGCCCTGGGGATCAGGATGCATGTGGGGCATGGGGGATGCATTCTCCCCACTTGAGGTGACTGCTCCTTCTCACCCCTGGGCCCTAACATCTCCCTCTACCATGACCACTCTACCTGTCACCTGCCACCTCAGGATCCTTGAGCCCTTCGGTCCCATCTACTACCCACCATCTATTCAGAACTACCAGCTCTTCTGGGAGACAGGGCTGTGCTGAGTCTCTGGGGGCAGGAGGTCATCTGAGAGACAGAGAACTGCCCTGGGGTGGTCTGTGCTCCCTCTGAGCAGAGTTCTCAGTGACTCACCAGCTGTGGAGTAAGGCCCTGTGTGGAGGGTGCTGGAGCATTCAGAGGGTCATGGGAATAAGAATAAAAGTGTGGTGAAAGGCTGGGGTCACCCTGAGTCCCCAAATCACTCAGAGACTTCTTCTACATCTGACCTGTGTCACTCCGAAAACAGTCCATCTGCCCACCTGCCACCTTCAAAACCCAGGGTAGTGGTAAGGGTAGATCATTTGGGAGGGTCCCTGAGGAGCAGATCTCTGCTGTGAGACCATGACTCAGAGCCCCCTGACTCTCATCCAACTTCTGATGTGTCCTGATCTGACAGCACTGAGGAAGGATGGGGTTAGAGCCCCTCATCTGAGACCTGTATATCTAGGGAGTCACTAGGGTGAGACTACTCCTGGAGTTTTTTCTTAAAATAGCCATAGCATCTGAATGTCCACTTGTGGCTGAAGTTCATATGGTTTACAGAAAACAGGGCCTGAATCATCTTATATCCATGTCAATGTGAGTCCAGGGTCCAGGAGAGCTTGTGTTCTCCTTTCTTAGTCAGAACAAAACTGTCAAATGCCTGTACTGAGCCACACTGGAGGGTCATGTCCCCTCTTGAGGTCAAGACCAGGCTGGGTGTTAGGGACTGAACCGAGTAATTATTGATCGGAGCCCAAGTTGATTATATATTTAACAATCCTTTATTAGCCGGCCGGCGACTACTAGTTGAGAAACAGCGACCAGCCCCAAGCCTAAGGAGAGAGCAGTATTTAAGGGGATAAATCACAAATCATAGCTATTAGAATATGTATTCACCAACATTCTCGACATTTCCATAGAAAGCATTTTTTGTTCTAAAGCTGATTACAGTTCTTCCTGTAAGTGCTGCAAGGATAAAAGCATAAAACTACATCCTGCTTCTGTAGGCAAGATTTACGTCACGATATCTAACTAGTTCTGATATTAAACAGGTCCGTGGCCCAAAAAAGGTTGAGGACCCACTATTCTAGAGAACCCTGGAGACAAAGAGGCTCTTTGGATCAGAGCTAGAAAGGGTGAGAGCGTGGCTGGTCACGGAGTGCTCTCTACCATGTATGTCAGAAGCTAATCAACAGCTGCTGGTTGACACAGTCACAGCAAAGAAAATCAACTGTTGCTGGTTGACACAGTCACGGCAAAAGAAGAGGCGCAATGATACTTCCCCCTTTAACTTCTTGAATTAATTTGGTTTTTTATTTCCCCCCATTTTCTCTGGGGTGTGTGTGCTTTCATTTATGGCACAGGGAGAATAGTACCGTGCTTTCCCTGCAGATTCATAGTAATTTTTCTGGAAGTGAGATGGAGGGTGTGAATTCCACAGAAAAGCCTATGAACATCTTTTCACAGGCCTATGGATCTAGGGGGCTGGCTATGATATCCCCTGAAAGGGGCTAGATCTATAGAAAAACTCCCTCCTAAAATCCTATTAGGAAAATATAGATTGTGACTTATGAATAGGTAGGATTTAGAGACTAAACACAGAAGCACCTTTCAGCCTTTACCCAATCCATTGCTTAACCCTACCTAGTCCTTTCCTTATTATAAAAGAATAAAAGAACTTCCCTCTTACATTGCCTCTCACATACCTAGCCTTCAGATAGTGGAACATTTTGGGAGTAATAGTTGGAATTACTAACAGATGAAAAATAGTAGACAAACATAGTTTTACTAGACAATAGGTTGCTAAGTAAGATAGAATCAACAGGATCTTTTTAGAAGCTGCACCAATATTGTTGTTGCTGCTGCTCAAGTTATTATATAACTGTACTTAATGACTTATCACCTGATTCATAGCTTAAAGAAATGTACTAACCCTTTCCTGGAAAATTTACTCATATTAAAGCAAAAATAACTGTTAATCAATATAATCTGCATACCATGTAATTATAACTTCAATGTATTCTACATACCATGTGATTATAACTTAGTGTATAAAAGTAAAGCTATACTAGCCATTGCCAGAGATACCTGACATTGAATTCTAAAGAATTCAGCTCTCTCACTTGTTTCTCTCCAACGCTGTCTCTTCTTACAGGACCCCTGGATCCACCCTGGGGCGGGACCCCAGCACATGTAAGAATGTTGGATTATGTTTATAAAACAAAATGAATATATAGGAATGAATTGCTGTGGTCAGACTGAGTTATGAAGATCATATGTGCCATATGCTACAAATGAGCTAGAGAAATAAAACCTATGTCAATAAAATATAATATCAACAGTAATTAAACTTCAATTCTTGTGTTTCCATCAATGTTACATGAATGCTTACATAGACTTATCATGCCATCCTCCATAGTCCTCAGTAGTCAGAGACACATGTAAAGAAGTGGAATAAAAAGAAGGACCCTTAGTGTTGCTTCTAGTCTAGTGGGGGGCTTGGGAAAGAATTTGCTATTTCTACAGAGCTCTGAGAAACAGATATGGAGGAGCAAGGAAATGGTCAATAGCAGATGGTGTGAGTGTGTGAATGTGTGAGTTAAGGTGTGTTCATGGTGTAACTGCACCTGTATGATTGAGTGAAGCAGTCTAGTCAGAGTGAGGTGAGAGGGTCACAACTGGATGAGCATGAACAGCTTTCAGTTAAGAGGCAAGAATGTAGTTTATCCAGAACACTGTGAGGACCACGAAAGGATTTTGAGCAGATATGGGAAGATACTGAAATGAAATTGGAAAGACTGATGAGAAGGATGAACTGGAGAAGAAAGTGAGGAGTGGAGCTAAGACTCAAAAAAATGATAGACGTGAGTACTGCCTTGGAGGGTGTGAATGGTGACCTCCCCTTACTGTCTACATTGACAGCAGACACCAAGGTGCCCTAGAGGCAGTGATCCAAATGATTGAGTGACAAACAAGTCTGGCAGATCTGGCCATACACTAACTACCACAGAAAAGCCCAGCTCTCTGTCTGGGCCCTGGAACACAGGATCTACTTTACACAGTTTCCTCCTGGATGCTTCTTTGAGCAACAAGATCTTTCTCTCTCCATTTCTTTGGGGTCACTCATTTGAGTTAATTTTGCCTTTTCAGAGCAGTCTTGATCTGGGTATCACCCTGCTCTTTAAACTGTTGAGAATCCTCAGGATTCAGATAAGATTGACATTCGTGAGTGTTTTTCTGTAAGAAATCCGTAAAACACACACACACTTTAAATATCATGGTGGCACTACCACATCCTGAATGGTTGAAGGACACTTGAGCACCTACTTCCAATCTTGGTTATACTTCCCTCATTTGTAGCACAGTAATGACAACCCTCCCCTTCCAATGTGTTGAGAATTCACCCTACATGAGACTTGGGGGAAAGAAACTAGCCTTTCAGAATTAGATGGAGATGTTGGAGCTTTGAATCATTTAAAAGCAGAGATACCTCATACACTGGAGCAGAAGAAAGAATCTAGACTCAGAGCACTCATGTAGTCACCTGAATCATGACAGAGCCTATTACAATACACTGGATAGATCATGGTCTTTCCACCACATGGTGCTGGACCAATTGAATGAGTCTCTGGAACCAGGAGATTTTTCATGCTTGTTTCACACCATTAACAACAATCTATGTCAAATGGACTACAGATCAAAATGTGAAGAGTAAACAATTACTTTTTCTTTTGCAAAGAAAGTAAAAAATATCTTCATAGCTTTGTGGAATCACAGTTTTTCTTAAGGTTACCAAAGAATGAATTTAGTGTAGAAATTGGTAAACTGAGATCCACTAACTCTTCCCATAGACACCAAAAAAGCATGAAAAAAATATCATATAATGGGACACAGTGGGGGACGATTTTTGCAAAACCAAAATAAGGCAAGAGGCTTGGATTAAAAACATTTTAAAAAAATACGTTGAAATTTATAAAATGACAGCAGACAATAGGTGATAGGAATACAACATAATCAACTGTACAAATGATGTAGAGATGTTTTCTCTTAATCTATGTACTCTAGTTGACCAATGTCACCATGTTAAATTTAATCATCTGAAAATAAATAAATAAATAAATAAATAAATAAATAAATAAATAAATAAATAAATAAATAAATAAAAGAAAAAAAGCAGTTATTTAACATGCAACTTCTAAACATTGGTATCTTATGCATGGTTATCTTTATAATGTCCCTCAGCACCATAATTCATCAAGAAGTGGACATTACCCCCACAGCATGGTACCAACACATACTCAGAATGGCTAAAAAATAAAGGTTGAAACGCCAAAGGTTAACACGTGTGTGGATCTACTGTGACCCTCAGACATGGGTGGTGGGAGTAAAAATGATGTGGCAACTCTTAGACAGGGCTTACTGGCATCTTGTAAACAGGAGCAATCCTTATACAGCATTGATATCAAATTTCCCCAGCATCATTTCAGGAAAAGAGTATTCTTTCTCCCTTGGTTTATGTGGGCACTATTGTCAAAACTCAGTTGAATGTATTTGTGTAGAATATGTTCAAGATCTGTATCTTATTCCATCAATCTTTTGTCTATCCTTTAATTAATCCCAAAATACCCTTTACCACAGAATCCTTATGGTAAGATATGAAATGTGATAATATGAGTACTTCTTGCCCACTATGTTTTCCTTCATAAATTTTCCACTATAAATTTTAGAATATATAAATTATAGAACCAGTTTGTCAATATTTAAAATGTAAAGTGAGATGCTTCAACCTTGTGAAGTTTTTGAAAATGTCTATGTGAAGGTAATTACTGTAGCATATGTGAGTTGAGTGGCTGGTTTTTCTGTCTTGAAAATATGAGGTATATTTGAGTATTCTTGTTTGGCAGGCTTATTCACTCAGATACTTTATCCTACTCAGCAGAGTTTTACATCCTTCTTAAAAGGACACAGATTGTGACACAGAAATATTTCAACATTTTATGCTATGACCAATTTTCCTAATGTGTTTCAGATAATTCAACAAAGAATCACCCCCAGCCATTTATTCATGCTCTTCTGTGACTAATGTAGTGAGTGTGTGTGTGTGTGGGGGGGGGATCTCAACTTCTCAACAAGGTTAATTTATCTCGCTATTGTCTTCAGCTCAATTACTACATTACTTCCAATGAACGGTGTCGTTGGACCTAAAATTAACTATGTGGTCCTGTTATTTCTTCTAAACAAGCATTAGTTTTGTTGAATGTGTTCTTGGTGCTCAACACAGCAAGTGGATAAAATTTCCATATAAAATTAAAATACACTTGTATTGAATGTAAACACTTTAAAAATAGGAATCTATAAAATATTTTATGCATAATATGTAATAATATTAATGTGCCCCTTTTATAAAAAAATTTTCAAAAAAAACTAGAATATTATTGACTATAGTCATGTGCTCTAATTTACATTTCCTTGTACATCAGAAACTACCATAATATTATATTTAAAGTATAATTGAAAAATAAATAATGATTATATATGCTGTTTATAGGAGTCCCAATTCAGAATGAAGGGTACACACATACTAAAAGTAAAGGGATGCAAATAGAAAGAACAAAAAGCTGAGATAGCAATATTTATATTTAATAAAATAGACTGTAAAATAATAGCTATAGTAATAGACAAAGAACGACACTACATAATGATAAATGGAGCAAGCCAAAAACAGGATACAACTCTTGTAAAATTCTAAGCACCTATACATCTAAAGCAAATCTTGATGGATATAAAAAGAAAGATTGACAACAATACAGTCACAGTAGGAGATTTCAACACCCCATCAACATCAATGGATAGGTCATCCAGACAGAAAATCAACAAGGAAATGACAGCTATAAATGACACATTAGAGCAGATGGATTTAATTGAAATATTTAGAACATTTTTTTACCCAAAAGCAATAGAATATACAATCTTTTCAAATGCACATGAAACATTTTCTGAGATAGACCACATGTTAGGACACAAAACAAATCTCAGTAAAGTCAAGAAAATTGAAATCACATAAATAGTCTTCTCTGAACAGAATGGTATGACAATAAAAATCAATCACAAAAACAAAACAGAAAAGCACAGAAATACATGGAGGTTAAACAGCATGTTATTGAACAAAAAATGAGCTAACAATGAGATCAAGAAACAGATCAAAAGATACCTTGAAATAAATTAAAATGAGAACACAACCCAGAATTGATGGGCATGTTGTAAAGTCACATTCTGCTGGGTTTACATAGAGACACCAAGTGTAAATAAATTTTTAAGGAGTTTTATTAAAAGGAGGAGATTTATTAATATGCCGGTAGCATATGACTAACATGGGGCAAAGCTGATCCAAATCGTGCTGTCCAGAATATAGCCTCGAGGCAGGTTATATACCTTTGATTATACAGGGGTTGGCAAAAAAAGGAGGAGGAGGGGAGATGACACAATATATTATCAAACTTATGACATTTGTCTATAGGATTTATAGAAATATTTCTATATATCAAAACTTAAAAGGTAACACAATAGTGAAAAATGCTGTTCTACATATTACAAAATATTCCTAAATTTTCTAGTGTTCATTTGCCATTCCTTTGTCTAGAGATATATACATTAATTACACATTTTTCAGGAGGGGAGGGGTAATCTACATGGCGCCAGGGGATAAGAATTTGTGAATGGCCCATTAAAGAAGAAAAGAGAGGAGAGGAAAAGGGCTTACCTTATCTCTCCCCTCTTCCCCCACACCAGGCTAGGTGTTTAACCTATTTCTCACAGGTATGGGGGAAGGGAAGAAATCTAAGTTCCTCTAGCACAAAATCTCTTTATTTACAATACAATACTGTGGTCTATCCTGAGTTGGTGCAAATCACACACAAGTATAAAAATAATATTTACAAAATCTTTCTGTATGCTTAGCCCAAATTATAAAATGCCCTTTAAGCTTCTTAGTAAAAGAGGGTTTCCTACACAGTATGTCTCTGCAAGCTAGGAAACTTTCACAATTCTTTCTCTTTATTCTCTACAGGAAGAAAGGGACAAGAAACCTAACTATTTTCTCTAAAATATTAATATTAATTTTCTATTCTTTTTATATGTTACCACAGACACAGCCAAAGCAGTTCTAAGAAAAAAAATTATACCATTACAGGCTAATTCTACCAACAAGAAGAATCTCAAATGAACATTCTAACCTCATACTTAAAGAAAATTAGAACAACAAACAAAATCCAAAGTGATTAGACAGAAGAAAATAACAAAGATTAGAGCAGAAATAGAGATTAAAAAAATAAAATAATACAAAAGATCAATGAAATCAAGAGCTGGTTCTTTGAAAAGATAAAAGACACTGACAAACATTTAACCAGACTCATCAAGAAAAGAAAAAGAGCCCTGGCCGGTTGGCTCAGTGGTAGAGCATCGGCCTGGCCTGCAGAAGTCCCGGGTTCAATTCCCGGCCAGGGCACACAGGAGAAGTGCCAATTTGCTTCTCCACCCCTCCCCCTCTCCTTCCTCTCTGTCTCTGTCTTCCCCTCCTGCGGCTGAGGCTCCACTGGAGCAAAAATGGCCCGGGCGCTGGGGATGGCTCATTGGCCTCTGCCCCAGGCGCTAGAGTGGCTCTGGTCGCAACAGAGCGACACCCCAGAGGGGCAGAGCATCGCCCCATGGTGGGCAGAGCGTCGCCCCCTGGTGGGCGTGCCAGGTGGATCCCGGTCGGGTGCATGCGGGAGTCTGTCTGACTGTATCTCCCCGTTTCTGGCTTCAGAAAAATACAGAAAAAAAAAAGAAAAGAAAAAGAGAGGACCTAATTAAATAAAATCAGAGAGGAAAGAGGAGAAGTAACAACTGACATCAGACAAATACAAAGCAGAGTAAGAAAATATTATTCACAATTATGCCAATAAACTGGACAATGTAGTGGAATAACCCATTGCATGGCCTTGGATGGGAACATAGCCAACAAGAAAAGAATATTTTGCCAAGAAAATTGTTTTGTGACTTGAATACCGGTCACTGAAAAAAGTCTATGTGACTGAAGGCAGTTGCTGGGCTTTTTCTCAGTAAAACATTCTCATAAGATTTCTGTACCTTCCAAGGTTATCCCTTGAGATAAAGAGAGGAATGTTGTGGAAACCATAGAAGCAATAGCAATTAATGCCTTTTGATATTATGTTGTTATTAAGTTATCATGCAGGTGTACTCCATGCATCCTTAAGTAAAAGTTACTCTTGATGTTATGCCAATTTCTCAGTAAACAAGCTTTTTGAAGTCTTGTGAATAAAAATAGGACACAGTGCGAACTCGGGGCCATTTGCCTGAGAAAGCGGTGGTCCTTTGCTAGTCCTTGATAATTTCATCTGCTGATCTCTCTCTCTCTGCGCCCCTGACTCACAAAAACAAAACAATCTGGATAAAATAGATAAATTCCTAAAAACATACACTCTTACAAAACCCAATGAAGAAGAATCAGAGAATCTGAATACACAAGTTACAACCAGTGATTGAAAGAGTAATAACAACAAGAACAAAAAATTCCCAAGAAATAGAAGTACTGAGTCAGATGGCTTCCCAAATAAACTTCACCAAATATTCAGAGAACTAACACCTACCCTTCTCAAATTATTATTTTAATTCAAAAGAAGGAAATATTCCCAAGCTTATTTTATAAGGCCAGCATTACCTAATTCCAAAACCAGATAAAGACACTACAAACAAACAAAAAAAGCATATAGGCCAATATTCCTGATGAACAAAGAAGTTAAAATCCTCAACAAAATATTATTAAACCAAATACAGCAATACATTAAAAAGGTCATACATCATTATCAAGTGGGATTTATTTTGGGGGATGCAAAATTGGTACAATTTCTGCAAATCAATAAGTGTGATAGACCTCATAAACAAAATGAAGAATAAAAATCACATGGCCAAATCAATAGATGCAGAAAATGCATTTAATAAAATTCAGCATCCATTTATATAAAAACTCTCAGCAAAGTGGGAATACTGGGAGCATACCTCAACATAATAAAGGCCATATATAAAAAACCAGCAAGCAACATCATAGTCAATGGACAAAAAGTACAAGTGTTTCCCTTAAGATCAGAAACAAGACAAGAATGTACACTATCACCACTCTTATTCAATATAGTACTGGAAGTATTAGCCACATCAATCAGACAATAAAAAAAATAAAAGGCAGTCAAATTGCAAAGGAAGAAGTAAAATTGTCATTATTTGCATGATATTCTATATAGTGAGACCTAAAAATTTCACACTACAAAATTACTGGAACTAATAAATGAATTCAGAAAAGTAGCAGTATATAAAATAAATACAGATATTGATTGACTTACGACCTATGCAACTTACAACCATTTGACTTTATGACCACAATCGCTAGCTATGACTGCTCCACATCTTGCAGTGCAAGCGTTGCCCAGCTGGGTGTACGACAGTACAGACCAGCTTCCAGCAGCACTACCATCTTCACGTGCACCATTTCAACTGTTATCCCAGACTCAGTACAGCAATTTGTGTTTTGTGTCTTGTATTTTTTTCATCAAACCCCTCCCAAGGTGTCTACCAAGAGGAAATTGTCTTTGTCTATGCCTCAGCCTGCCAAGAAGGAAAGAAAAGCCATTGATCTTGAAAAGAAAATGAGTCCAGGTTCATCCAGCTTGAGCATGAGTTCACCAGCTTGAGTGCAGGGGCGCTGACTTGAGCATGGGATCATAGACATGACCCCATGGTCGCTGGTTTGAGCCTAAGGTCACTGGCTTGAGCAAGGGGCCACCCACTCTGCTGTAACTCCTTGGTCAAGGCACATATGAGAAAGCAATCAATGAACAAGTACGAAGGAGGGAAGAAAGTGAATATGGTCGCACATGTTTATGAAAAAACCAACTTCGGTAACCCCAACTGCTGCCTCAGATGATGACATCAACGATCCGCAGTTAAGCACCAGTGGCCAAAAAAATGTTTTGTACATGTTTATATATTTTAATATGTTTTGCAATTGGAAAAATGTTTCCTATGATATTTTTTACGCTTGTATTTTTGTATGCACCTGTATTTTGTAATTTTGTATGTTTTGCAAATATTAAACCAGTTGTAATGGTAATGCAGTGTTTTACTTAAACCTGACAAATGTAAAAATAAGAAACAAAATGGTGTAGAGATCATACAAATGGCTTAAAATGAACAAAGAAAATTATGATATATAACAATAATGAAAGAAAATTATGATAAAATATGTCTTAAAGATTTTTATAACATCATTTCACAGTACTCTACATATAGCCTAATCAACTTACAACGAAATTCTATTATGACTGATCTGTTGGAACCAATTGTGATCAGAAGTCGAGCACTAGCTGTATGTGTGAAATCATATAGTTTTTAACTTTTTCTGATTTATTGATTTCATCCAGTATAATGTTCTCAAGGTCCACTCATGTTGTCATTATTGACACTATGTCATCATTTTTTATGGATGAGTAGTATTCCATGGTGTGTGTGTGTATAACATCTATATTATATATTACAGTATATATTACATCTTATATATATATTACATATATATTTTTTACAATATATATATTGCATCTTCTTTACTCAATCCTCTATCGAGGGACACTTTGGTTGTTTCCATGTCTTGGCCACTGTGAATAATGCTGCGATAAACATGGCAATGCATGTATATCTACATACCAATATTTTTTAGTTTGGGGGGTAAATACCCAGCAGAGAAATTCATGGGTCATAGGATAGTTCTAGTTTTAATTTTTTCAGGGCACTATACTTTCTTCCATAATGGTTGTACTAATTTCCATTTCCACCAGCAGTGAATGAGGATTCCTTTTTCTCCGCAGCCTCCCCAACACTTGTTTTGCCTCTCTTGTTGATAATAGCCAATCTAACAGGTCTGAGGTGGTATCTCATTGCAGTTTTGATTTGCACTTCTAGAATAGCTAGTGAAGATGAGCATCTTTTCATATATCTGTTGGCCATTTGTACTTTTTCTTGAGAGGTGTCTGTGCAGATTCTCTCCCCATTTTTTAACTGTATTGTTTACTTGTTTCGCTGAGCTTTGTGAAATGGAACAAAATATCACCAGGTTTGCATGTAATCAGAAAAAACCTCTAATAGCAAAAGCACTCCTGGGGAAAAGAACAAAGCTGGACGTATTACAATACCTGACTTCAAATTATACTTGAGTGATGATAATGAAAGCAGGATGCTATTGGCAGAAAAAGAGAAAGACCAATGGAACAAAATTAGTTGCATTTTTATACACCAATACTGACATATCACAAAGAGAAACCAAGAAAACAATACCATTCAGAATTGCTTTAAAAATTATAATCAAATATCAGACATTTTTCATAGCAATATTCTTTCAGATATATCTCCTTGGAGAATGGAAACAAGAAAAAAAGATAAACAAATAAAACTACATTAAACTAAAAAATTTTGCAAAGCAATGAAAACCATCAACAAAATGAAAGACTACTCACTGAATGGGAGGGTATATTCACTAATATATCTGATAAGGGATAATAACCAAAAATTATAAAGAATGTATAAAACTCAACAAAAAAAATCCAATTAAGAATTGTCAAAGGACTTGTGGGACATACAGATGGCCAATAGATGTATGAAAAGATGCTTAATGTCACTAGCTATCAGAGAAATGTAAATTGAACCTTGAGACATCACCTAATACAGGGGTCAGGAACCTATGGCTCGTGAGCCAGATGTGGCTTTTTTCATGGCTGCATCTGGCTCACAGACAAAACTTTAATAAAAAAATAACATTATAAATATAAAACACTCTGATGTATTACAATCCATTCATTTCTTATTGCTCATGTTCATGGTTGAAGGTGGCTGGAGCCAATCACAGCTGTCCTCTGGGACAACACCAAATTTTTATTGAATAATGCATAACATACACAAGTCATTGTATGACTCTCAGGGAATTAAATAACTGGCGTTCATGGCTTTCTCAGCCAAAAAGATTCCCAACCCCTGACCTAATACCTGTCAGATAGCTATTAACAAACAAGTATTTCTTTGCAAAGGTGTAACAAAAAGGAACTTTTGTGCACTGTTGGTGAAAATGCAGACTGTGCAGCTTTGGTAATATGGTTACTTTAACTATGTTAATTCTTCCAATCCCTGGAATATTTTTCCCTTTCATTGTTTCTTTTTCAATTTCCTTTAATAATGCTTTGTATTTTCAGTATATAGATACTTTACGTTCATTGTTAAATTTATTCCCAAGTATTTTATCTTTTGCATTGCAACTGAAAAAGTGATTATTTTTCTGAGTTCCTATTTTGAAGTTTCATTGTTGGCATATATGAAAGCATTAGACTTTTGTACAGTATATTGATTTTGTATTCTGTGACCTTGCTGTATTGGTTTATTGTTTCTATTAGTCTTTCTATGGAGTCTTTGAGGTTTTCTATGTACAGAATCATGTTATCTGCAAAAAGCGAAACCTTCTTTTTTTCTTATTTGAATACCTTTTAATTCTTTCTCTCATCCATGGGAGGGAGATGTAAGTGAGGGGAAGGATCTTTGGGGAAGGGTGTAAAGAAGTATAAATGTAAGGTGACATAAAATGAATTGATTTTGGGTGATAGAGATACAACATAGTCAACTGTTCAGATTATAAAGTGATGTTCACCTGAAATCTATGTACACTTGTTGATCAATGTTACCCAGTTCAATTTAATTTTCCAAATCTTGGCATCTTAAGCTTCACTTAGATGTATATGAATACATTGCTCATTAAGTATTTTTAAAAACTCTTTTAAGCTCATGCTTTCCAGTGTGTTCGCAGCCTGCCAGACACCTGCCCAGGTTCCAGGGTCCTGACTCATAGACTGAGGACACCCCCAGATACCTGGGAGCAAATAAGAGGCAGGTAAAAGAAGGGAAATTGGCTCTCTGTAAGACATCTCACACATTCCAGAACCTGCTTGTCTTTAAATAAGTAAAACTGCATGGGGTTTCTGCAGGGAAAAGGCCGAGGTGGAACCAAGGCTCTCTCATCTCCACCACAGCTACCACCATGTTGGCAAGGCACTGGAGGGTGCTCTTGAGGTCCCCGGCACCCCTGCAGCCCAGGACAGCAGGACTGTGGCAGAGGCGGAGGTGACACTGTGTCACAGCAACGGCAAGTTTGCAGGCTTCTGTTCCAAAAACAGCGACTCAGGGTCTCCATAGCAGCGTTCCCACAGGGACAGAGAGCAATGGTTTCCCATGATAGTCCTCTAGGGTGCCCTCAGACAACCCTCTGACTTCTTCATACACCTAGAAACACACAGACACAAACACAGGCACACGCACACCCACACTCACACTCAGTACTACATACACATCCAGGCAAAAACAAGCTTACATTGTTCTGTGGTGTTAACTTTATAACAAATATGGAGGTGTTTGTGGAGATTTCTCCCTGTAACCTTTTCTGTATGAAGACAGAGAATAAACTGTTGTGTCCTTATGAGGGGAAATGTAACTTCTGAAAAGGTCACTTGTTACAAAACAAGGTATTTGAGTACACAAGGTCACTTACAGTAATTTCTCAACATTGCCATTGATCATAGAATTACTCAAGTCCCAGAATCGAGTACACTTTTCTCCAGTTTAATATATAACTCACAGCCATGAAGGGCATATCACCCAAACTCAGATGAGTTTTCAAGTCATGGTGTGTTTGGTACTAACCTAAGGGCTCTCTGTTGAGACACCAAATACGAACTGTGTTATTCCCTGAAATGATGCGTTCACTGGGTTTGTTTAAATACTCTATTAATAAAAAAATGTAGAAAAGAAAGGATGGTAAGATCACCAACATCTAAAATATTACTGCTCTGAAATGCTTTTTCTAGAAAATAGGCTCATAAACCAACAAAACAGTGAAATTGGATTAAAGAAAAGTAGCCATAATGTCTCAGCACTGCTGATGGAGGGTCAAGCAAGGCTCTGTCTCTGGGGAGCTGACAGTAAAAATGTTTCTGTTGGCATGACCATATCTACCTGAACTCCTTTTCCCCTCATTTTATATAAGAAAATTAAACTTAATGGAGTGATATTGATCAATAAGAGTACATGTGTTTTAGGTAAATATTTTTATACCATTTGAATTGTTGGTTGTGTTGTGTGCCCATCACACCAAAGTCAAATCATTTTCATCACCATGTATTTGTTACTCTTTACGCCCTTCCCCTATAACCTCTTTCCCCACAACCTCCTCCCCCTGGTAACCACTTTACTTTTATCTACCTGGTTTCTTGTAATGGTTTTTGTTCTTCAGTCTTTGAGGCATCTGGTAAACGTGCTCAGTGTGGACTTGATCACATCAGCAGGCAGCTAGAGGTTGATGGGGAAAGACAGCAAAGTGAGTTGGACATTATATTTTATAACACTTGGAGAGTGTGCTTCAGTAAGAAGCTATCTCATTTAGCTTAATTTGCTAAAAGGCTAAAGTCTTCATAGGCTCATCCACACATTTTGGAGTCTATTGTGTCCTCAGCCTTTTGGACTCAATTCCTAGCCATTTGGGAAACATTTCCCCAAGGCACTTACGGACCCAGTACCTAAGAAGGAGGTGCTTCTGTGCTTCTACCTTAAGCTTGCACAGTGGAGGCCAGAGGGAAGTCATGGAGGCCTGCCAGTCTAGCCTAGAAGAAGGATCTGATTGGTGGGAGGAACCAACAGAAGTTTGCAAAATTTTAATGAAACAGATTGGTTAGTTTAAATAATGCTAGTCCTTCCCAGACTCTTCTTCCTATTTTTTAAAAAAGCTAACCTTGCTCATTCACTTATAGGATCGCCAAGCCCTACCATGTTCTCAGGACTGTCTCTCAAGGACAGCCTTTGAGCAGCACTTGGATTAAACTGAGCTTTGTTATGAACTACACCATGGCACAGAATACGTTGACTTTGGACTTTATACTGGGCTTACTGAGATTACCCTGCACTTTTTTTCTTGACAAAACAAATGGAAATGAGATGTTGAATACCTCTGAATAATCTTCTATGTCAATCCTAAATACATCTTACTGCAAAAACCAAGGGTCTCCAAGGGTGATTCCAGTAAAATGCTCTTTCTGCAACGCCGCACCAGAACCACTCAGAATTGGCATTAGCACCAGTATCAGAGCCACTCAGAAGTTTCTTTCTATCTCAAGTCAACTCTACAGTTAAAGGTGAGTCTGAAGTTTACTGGACCATAGAGCCTGACTTCAAGTGATATAAAAACACTTCTTTGCCTAAATATGTGTTTCCAGACTGTACTTGACATTTGTGCCTTCCTCTTTCTATTGATTGTCTCCAATGAACATGTTTGTTTTGTATTTCAGCACAGTGGACCATGAACCCTTCCCTACATTCCAGGAAAATAGGAGAGGTTGCACTGCTCACTAATATTTCCCCTCAAGGATTAGGATCTGCAGGGATATTAATTTTGTGCCTTTGCAACAGCCTCAGGGGGAACCAAAGAAATTGCAGGGATTCAGAAAATCTCAGAGCACACTAAATCCCCAGGAGGTCAATCACTCCAGTTTACTGATAAAGGGAGTGTTAGCTGGGTTCCCATCTCTGGTTAGAGAACATGGAGTGAAAGATGCCATTAATGGCAACCCCTGCACAAGAAACTCATCCCAGGTGTGTTAATAATTTCTACACAATGTACCAGCCATTGACTTGACAGGAGCTTGGTCTCTTAAAAGACTTCCATATTTGAATTGGTAAAGTTGAGTGCAATGGTCCTCAGAGAGAAAAAATACTCACTGTGTCTCTGTGGCTGGAACATGCTGGGTGTACCATGACCATGATGTCAATTGTTCTCATCTGGTTCCCACACACCCCAGAGAGGACCCACCAGAAATGGTCACAGGCAGAAGTGTGGTGAATCATAGAAGATCAGAGACTATACATACTCCTGTTTTATGAAGTTCATGGTCCAGGTGTGATGGACCAGTGCAGAGCCAGCAATTCTAAATCAGCATGTTAGGCTGTGGAGATAAATCACTCACTTTGCTGGAACAGAAGTAACTAAGACCACGAGATCAAGATGCCAGTGATAGAATTTTGTCTGCACTGAAATAGTCAATAAATCTAGGGATTTTCCCTGTAGAGAAATATCTGGTCCTTATTATCAAAGCTGAGTGACAGTTTTTTGTATGTAACAGTTTATAGGTTGTTTGTGTAGATAGAGATTCGATTAAAAAGTAAAAATATAAAGATCATAATAGCTCAACAGAGGCCAACATTCCCAGGTATATTGTGGGCTGAGAATGCATGTTTGGTTTCTTGAAGGAAGACAGTGTATATCAAAAATAAAATGTACATGCAGGAGGTGGTGGTCTCAGGGTTTGAGTGAAACTATAAATGGCAGAAATTTTTATAAATTTAAGAGGTGATAAGTCATTCCATGGGGAAATTCAGCTTGTTACTACCAGCATGATAATGTTGTGCATTTGATTTGTGTTAATGATAATCAGCAGTGACTTGTACCTTCTGAGTACTTGAGTTTTGGCTCGTGTAGCTGGGGAAATGAGTTTTTAAATTTATTTAATTGGAGTATTTATGCCAAGTAAATGAAAACACTAATTTGAAAAGGTGTATGCATCTCTATGTTTATTATAGTGTTATGTACAATAACCAGAATATGGAAGCACCCTGGGTGTTCATGGATGGCTAAATGGATAAAGATTCCCTAAAACCTATGTACTCTCTCTTTCTCTCTCTTTTATTTTTTCTTTTTTTTAGTATTTATTTTATTGATTTTAAAGATAAAAAGAGGAAAGGAGAAAGAGAGAAACAGGAACGTCAATCTGTGCCTGTATGTGCCCTGACCAGGCATTGAACTGGAAACCTCTGAGCTTTGGGACAGTGCTCTAACCAATTAATCTATCCAGCCAAGGCTAGACCTATGTACACTTATTTATCAATGTCACTCCAAAAAAAAAATTTTCTAAATATCTCTATCATTCCCTCCTCAGCCAAGACTCCATTAACGCAAAGCAGTCCAGGGTCCTGTGGCTGGATCTATGGCCTCCACCTCAGGCACTAGAATAGCTCTGGTTGCAATGGAGCAACAGCCCAGATGGGCATAGCATCAACCCCAAGTGGACATGCTGGGTGGATCCTGGTTGGCACATGCCAGAGTCTGTCTCTCTGCCTCCCTGCTTTTCATTTCAGAGAAAATAAAGATCATCTGATACATGCAAAAATAGATTCCAGAAATGCAATATTGGAGCTCAAAAATTAAATATAAACAGTAATTGGGCCCAAATATTGTGTGCCACACTATGTCATACAAATGGCTTACATGGCTTTACCACATAATCCTTACATACCCCTTAGCAGTCACAGACACATTTGAGAAGAGCAAAAAGAAGAAATAATCTGTGTTATGTCTATTTCTTGTTTTTGTCTGTGGATTTTGGAGGAGATTTGCAAAGTCTAAATGGCTGTAAAATAAAGATATGTGGAAGCATGAATGTAAATAATAGCTCAGTTTGTGTGTGTGTGTGTTTGCAGGGTAAATGCACCAGTCTGCTTCCAAGAAGCAGAAGTGAAAAAAGAAGAGGCAGTAGTGAGAACTGAGGTTGGAGGGTCCCATCTGAATGATCATGAACAACCTTGAGTTCAGAAAGAAATGTTTGGATTTACCCTGAAGACCGTGAGAACCAAGGAAGGATTTTGGCAAATATATATAGACAGATTTGAAATTAAAGTTAGATTCATACGTGCAGTGTGAATTAAAGAAAAAAGTGAGGAGATGATGGCAGAGTAATGGCGGGGTAGGAAGTGATACCAATAAATCTCCCCCAAAACTCAATAAGATCTTCAACCAGAAACAGAAAAACCTATCCTTGGAGCCTCCAGATGTTTCGCAATACACCCGAAGGTATGGTCGAGCGAAAAATTGTCTAAATATATCATCAAACCCCGAAGGAAATAGGGAGTAAGAAATGCTCCGCCTTCCTCACTAACCTAAACAGGGCAGCTTTCTCTGGGAACTGTGAATATAGAAACTGAGGCGGGCAAAGGGGGTGAATAGATCCAGGCCATGGCACAAATGGCCAAACCAGGCTGTGGCACGGAGATCCAAGCCGAGGAAAAACTGTTCCTGTGGCAACCCGGGCAATACAAGCTAACACTCACACCAAACCCAAAGAAAGACAAGTGGGGCAGCCATTTTCCCGGATCCCGTGGTCGGTGCGCGCAGATAGTGGGCGAGAGATTCCTTCCAAAGCCCCGGGAGTGGACGCCCGTGTTGTCCCACGGAGAGGCAGAGTCAGAGGCCTTTGTGTAGGCCAAAAGAGGAATCTCTGGGCAGCCCCAGTGCCCTGGGAAAGCCGCGCACAGGAGAGAGCAAGAACTAATTCCAATGGTGGAACTTTTCTGTGCTGGTGGGAGTTTCACTCAGAGGGAAACGCGGCCGGCCTGATATCCTGGTCTGCGCGCGCAGATAGGGAGTGAGAGATTCCTCCAAGTGCCTTGGCAGTGCGCGCCCGTGTTATCCCATAGAGAGGCAGAGTCAGGGGCCTTTGTGTGGGCCAAAGCGGAATCTCTGGCCACCCCAGCGCCTTGCAAAAGCCACACACGGGGACGGAGCAAGAGCCAATTCAAATGCTGGAACTTTTCCATGCGGTTGGAGGTTTCACTCAGAGGGTGAGACTTCCGGCCTGACATCCTGGTCTGCGCGCACAGATAGTGAGCGAGAGACTCCTCCCAGCACCTCAGGAGTGGGCGCCTGCCTGTGTTACCGGACAGAGTGGCAGAGCCAGAGGTCTTTGAGTGGGCAGAAACCCCGCCTGATTATGCTAGCAGCTCTGACTGACTGAGCCTTACCCAGAGCCCTGTGCTGAGTGGAAATAGAGTGGGGAGTCTCCAGCTCTTTGAGCCTCTTACTATCCAGGCAGAGGCAGCAGCAACCCCATAGCTGGATTATCAGGCTACTAATTGAGGAAGGAAAGACTAGGAGAAAGGCTCCAGGAACATGGACTCTCTCACTGTTGGAGCCTATAAATGCTAATGAGCCTTGACTGCCAACGAGACTAAAGCACAATACATGACATCGCCATAGAGTCTTATCAACTGCAAACCTCTACCTGAGCATGCCAAAGGGGCAGAATCTGGGGTACAGAGTCACCAACCAGGAAGAGGGAGAGAAAAGAAAAAGCAAGAAGATAACCTCTCAAAATCAAGAATAATCTGCAGACTTTATAACCTATCCCATTTTATTATATTTGTTCGTTTGTTTCTCTGATCTTCATTCTTGATTTTTTTTTTCCTCCTCCAATTTGGCTGATTAACTCTCTGCCGGTCTTACTCTCTCCTCTCCTTGAACTACACTACTCATAAGTGTTACATCTCCCATTATATTTTCTTTCCTCTTCCTTTCTCTCTATGAGGGTTGCACTCCAAAACCTTTAACTCTCTCTCTATATATATCTCTCCTCTTTTTTCTTCTTTTAGTGGTTCCCTCTTTTTTTCTCTCTCTCTTTCTTTTCTCCCTCTATATTAGTTTCTTACTTACTCCTTTGCATCTCCTCTCATTCAAACCTCAATAACAAACAAATTATCTTATCTGGGACACAAACTTATGTTTGTGGCATTTTGGGGGGTTTTTACTTCACCTTTTTAACTCACTAGCAGTGCTTCCATCCCTGGCTCTCCATTTTATCTAGTTCTTGTTCCACTAAATACAATAGTAATTTTAAATTTGTCCCCCCATTTTTCTGTTTCCCTCTTATTCTTCTCATCATAACTCTTAGTCAACCAACACCTAAAAGCAAATCATTTTATTCTTGACCAAAATTTTTTCCTTATTTGCTTTTTGTGGATCCATACCCCCTTCTTTTTTCTTTCTTTTTTTTCTTTCTTTTTTTGCCCCTTTATTACTTTTCCCCAATTCAGGCCATCCATTACAGGCATAGTTTGTTATAATTCACAGTTCACCACAAGATTTTCTCAAGAAGGAGGGGAGAGGAGAGGAGAGGAAAAAAGGAGGGGGGGAATAATTTCCCTTTTTAAAATTTTTTTTTTATTTTATTTTATTTTTCTTTATTTTATTATTAATTTTTTTAAAAAAACAACTCTTTTTGATTTTATATATTTTTAACTTTTTATTCTTTATTAAATCTCATTAATACTATCAACAAAACCACCCTCAGATGCCATTAAGGAAGAGAAAATCAAATATCATGGATACAAAAGAAAGAGGTAACACAGAAAAATGAGGAAAAATCTATGGAGAAAAAATTTAATATATTGGAAACCTTGGAGCTAAATGACAGATAATTCAAGATAGAAATCCTAAAAATCCTCAGAGATATACAAGAAATCACAGAAAGGCAATTTAGGGAGCTCAGAAAACACCTCAATGAACACAAAGAATATATGTCCAAGGAAATTGAAACTATAAAAACAAATCAAACAGAGATGAAAAACTCAATTCACGAGCTGAAAAACGAAGTAACAAGCTTAGCTAATAGAAGAGGTCAGATAGAAGAGAGGATTAGTGAAATAGAAGACAAGCAACTTGAGGCACAACAGAGAGAAGAAGAAAGAGATTCAAAAATTTTAAAAAATGAGATAGGCCTACAAGAATTATCGGACTCCATCAAAAAGAATAACATAAGAATAATAGGTATATCAGAGGGAGAAGAGAGAGAAAATGGAATGGAGAACATACTCAAACAAATAATAGATGAGAACTTCCGAAGCCTGTGGAAAGAACTAAAGCCTCAAGTTCAAGAAGCAAACAGAACTCCGAGTTTTCTTAACCCCAACAAACCTACTCCAAGGGATATCATAATGAAATTGGCACAAACCAACGGCAAAGGAAAAATTCTCAAGGCAGCCAGGGAAAAGAAGAATATAACATATAAAGGAAGGCCCATTATATTATCATGAGATTTCTCAGCAGAAACTCTACAAGCTAGAAGAGAGTGGACCCCAATATTTAAAGTCCTGAAAGAGAAGAACTTTCAGGCACAAATATTATACCCATCAAAGCTATCCTTCAAAAATGAAAGAGAAATAAAAACATTCACAGATACAGAAAAGATGAGGGAATTTATCATCAGAAAACCCCCACTCCAGGAATTACTAAAGGGGGTTCTCCAATCAGATACAAAGAACAAAAAAAACAAAGCCACAAGTAAAAGCTCCAAGAAGAACACAATAAAACCAAATTTAAACTATGACAACAACAAAAAGAAAGGGGGGGGGGAGAAGATGGAGATTAACAGTAGCAAAGGAAGACGGAGTGCAAAAGTACTCACAAAATAGTTCACCACAATGAACAGGGTAGGAACCCTTTTCATTACTTAAAGGTAACCGCCATTGAAAAAACCACCACAGAAGCACATGAGATAAAAAAGATAGCAACAGAGGAAAGATGTATGGAATACAACCAAATAAAAACAAAAGATAGAAAAACGAAAGAGAAGGCTCAAACAAGACACAAAACTAACAGAAAGCAATCTATAAAATGGCAATAGGGAACTCACAAGTGTCAATAATTACACTAAATGTAAACGGATTAAACTCACCAATAAAAAGGCACAGAGTAGCAGAATGGATTAAAAAAGAAAATCCAACTGTATGCTGCCTACAGGAAACTCATCTAAGTAACAAGGATAAAAACAAATTCAAAGTGAAAGGCTGGAAAACATTACTCTAAGCAAATAACATCCAAAAAAAAGCAGGCGTAGCAATACTCATATCTGATAATGCTGAATACAAGACAGCAAAAGTACTCAGAGACAAAAATGGCCATTTCATAATGGCTAAGGGGACACTGAATCAAGAAGACATAACAATTCTTAATATATATGCACCAAACCAAGGAGCACCAAAATATATAAGACAGCTACTTATTGACCTTAAAACAAAAACTGACAAAAATACAATCATACTTGGAGACCTCAATACATCACTGACGGCTCTAGATCGGTCATCCAAACAGAGAATGAACAAAGACATAGTGGCCTTAAACAAAACACTAGAGCACCTGGATATGATAAACATCTACAGGACATTTCATCCCAAAGTGACTGAGTATATATTTTTCTCCAGTGTACATGGATCATTCTCAAGAATTGACCATATGTTGGGCCACAAAAGCAACATTAGCAAATTCAGAAAAATCGAAGTTGTACCAAGCATATTTTCTGATCATAAAGCCTTGAAACTAGAATTCAACTGCAAAAAAGAGGGAAAAAATCCCACAAAAATGTGGAAACTAAACAACACACTTTTAAAAAATGAATGGGTCAAAGAAGAAATAAGTGCAGAGATCAAAAGATATATACAGACTAATCAAAATGACAATACGACATATCAGAATATATGGGATGCAGCAAAAGCAGTGATAAGAGGGAAGTTCATATCACTTCAGGCATATATGAACAAACAAGAGAGAGCCCAAGTGAACCACTTAACTTCACACCTTAAGGAACTAGAAAAAGAAGAACAAAGACAACCCAAAACCAGCCGAAGAAAGGAGATAATAAATATCAGAGCAGAAATAAATGAAATAGAGAACAGAAAAACTATAGAAAAAATTAATAGAACAAGGAGCTGGTTCTTTGCAAAGATCAACAAAATTGACAAACCCTTGGCAAGACTTACCAAGAAAAAAGAGAAAGAACTCATATAAACAAAATCCAAAATGAAAGAGGAGAAATCATCACGGACACCATATATATACAAAGAATTATTGTAGAACACTATGAAAAACTTTATGCCACTAAATTCAACAACCTAGAAGAAATGGATAAATTCCTAGAACAATACAACCTTCCTAGACTTAGTCAAGAAGAAGCAGAAAGCCTAAACAGACCTATCAGTAGAGAAGAAATAGAAAAAACCATTAAAAACCTCCCCAAAAATAAAAGTCCAGGCCCTGACGGCTATACCAGCGAATTTTATCAAACATTCAAAGACTTGGTTCCTATTCTACTGAAAGTCTTCCAAAAAATTGAAGAAGAAGCAATACTTCCAAACACATTTTATGAGGCCAACATAACCCTCATACCAAAACCAGGCAAGGATGGCACAAAAAAAGAAAACTACAGACCAATATCTCTAATGAATACAGACGCTAAAATACTAAACAAAATACTAGCAAATCGAATACAACAACATATTAAAAAAATAATACATCATGATCAAGTGGGATTCATCCCAGAATCTCAAGGATGGTTCAACATACGTAAAACGGTTAACGTAATACACCATATCAACAAAACAAAGAACAAAAACCACATGATCTTATCAATAGATGCAGAAAAGGCTTTTGATAAAATACAACACAATTTTATGTTTAAGACTCTCAACAAAATGGGTATAGAAGGAAAATATTTCAACATGATAAAGGCCATATATGATAAACCATCAGCTAACATCATATTAAATGGCACTAAACTGAAGGCTTTCCCCCTTAAATCAGGAACAAGATAGGGTTGTCCACTCTTATTTAATGTGGTACTAGAGGTTCTAGCCAGAGCAATCAGACAAGACAAAGAAATAAAAGGCATCCATATCGGAAAAGAAGAAGTAAAGGTATCACTTTTTGCAGATGATATGATCCTATACATCGAAAACCCCAAAGAATCCACAAAAAGACTACTAGAAACAATAAGCCAATACAGTAAGGTCGCAGGATACAAAATTAACATACAGAAGTCAATAGCCTTTCTATATGCCAACAATGAAACAACTGAGAAGGAACTCAAAAGAATAATCCCCTTCACGATTGCAACAAAAAAAAATAAAATACCTAGGAATAAACATAACAAAGAATGTAAAGGACTTATGTAATGAAAACTATAAACCATTATTAAGGGAAATCGAAAAAGATATAATGAGATGGAAGAATATACCTTGTTCTTGGTTAGGAAGAATAAATATAATCAAGATGGCTATATTACCCAAAGAAATATACAAATTTAATGCAATTCCCATCAAAATTCGAATGACATTTTTGAAAGAAATAGAGCAAAAAATCATCAGATTTATATGGAACTATAAAAAAACCCGAATAGCCAAAGCAATTCTAAAGAAAAAGAATGAAGCTAGAGGCATTACAATACCTGACTTCAAACTATATTATAGGAGCACGACAATCAAAACAGCATGGTATTGGCAGAAAAATAGACACTCAGACCAATGGAACAGAATAGAAAGTCCAGAAATAAAACCACATATATATAGTCAAATAATTTTTGATAAAGGGGCCAACAACACACAATGGAGAAAAAAAAGCCTCTTCAATAAATGGTGCTGGGAAAACTGGAAAGCCACATGCAAAAGAATGAAACTGGACTACAGTTTGTCCCCCTGTACTAAAATTAACTCAAAATGGATCAAAGATCTAAACATAAGACCTGAAACAATTAAGTACATAGAAGAAGACATAGATACTAAACTCATGGACCTGGGTTTTAAAGAGCATTTTATGAATTTGACTCCACAGGCAAGAGAAGTGAAGGCAAAAATTAATGAATGGGACTACATCAGACTAAGAAGTTTTTGCTCAGCAAGAGAAACTGATAACAAAATAAACAGAAAGCCAACTAAATGGGAAATGATATTTTCAAACAACAGCTCAGATAAGGGCCTAATATCCAAAATATACAAAGAACTCATAAAACTCAACAACAAACAAACAAACAATCCAATAAAAAAATGGGAAGAGGCCCTGGCCGGTTGGCTCAGCGGTAGAGCGTCGGCCTAGCGTGCGGAGGACCCGGGTTCGATTCCCGGCCAGGGCACATAGGAGAAGCGCCCATTTGCTTCTCCACCCCTCCGCCGCGCTTTCCTCTCTGTCTCTCTCTTCCCCTCCCGCAGCCAAGGCTCCATTGGAGCAAAGATGGCCCAGGCGCTGGGCATGGCTCTGTGGCCTCTGCCTCAGGCGCTGGAGTGGCTCTGGTCGCAATATGGCGACGCCCAGGATGGGCAGAGCATCGCCCCCTGGGGGGCAGAGCACCGCCCCTGGTGGGCGTGCCGGGTGGATCCCGGTCGGGCGCATGCGGGAGTCTGTCTGACTGTCTATCCCCGTTTCCAGCTTCAGAAAAATGAAAAAAATATATATATATAAAAAAAAATGGGAAGAGGACATGAACAGACACTTCTCCCAGGAAGAAATACAAATGGCCAACAGATATATGAAAAGATGCTCATCTTCTTTAGCTATTAGAGAAATGCAAATCAAAACTGCAATGAGATACCACCTCACACCTGTTAGATTAGCTATTATTAGCAAGACAGGTAATAGCAAATGTTGGAGAGGCTGTGGAGAAAAAGGAACCCTCATACACTGTTGGTGGGAATGTAAAGTAGTACAACCATTATGGAAGAAAGTATGGTGGTTCCTCAAAAAACTGAAAATAGAACTACCTTATGACCCAGCAATCCCTCTACTGGGTATATATCCCAAAAACTCAGAAACATTGATACGTAAAGACACATGCAGCCCCATGTTTATTGCAGCATTGTTCACAGTGGCCAGGACATGGAAACAACCAAAAAGCCCATCAATAGATGACGGGATAAAGAAGATGTGGCACATATACACTATGGAATACTACTCAGCCATAAGAAATGATGACATCGGAACATTTACAGCAAAATGGTGGGATCTTGATAACATGATACGAAGCGAAATAAATAAATCAGAAAAAACCAGGAACTGCATTATTCCATACGTAGGTGGGACATAAAAGTGAAACTAAGAGACATTGATAAGAGTGTGGTGGTTACGGGGGGGGGGGGGGGGAGGGGGAAAAGGGAGAGGGAATGGGGAGGGGGAGGGGCACAAAGAAAACTAGACAGAAGGTGACAGAGGACAATCTGGCTTTGGGTGATGGGTATGCAACATAATTGAACGACAAGATAACCTGGACTTGTTATCTTTGAATATATGTATCCTGATTTATTGATGTCACCCCATTAAAAAAATGAAATTATATATAAAGAAAAAAAGAAAAAAGAAAAAAGTGAGAGCATAGATCTCAGAACTTACGAAGTTGGTGGATCTGATAACACCCACACATGCATGCGTGCGCACACTCACACACACACACACACATTAGATAGGAATTGTGGCACTGCCACTGGAATGTTTGAAGAAAACTCAAACAAAATACTTCCTCTCTTGGTCCTACTTTTGTTATTTTTACCACAGTGAGAAAAACTCACCCCACAAATGTGATGTGACTCTTTCTTGCCTGAGACATAGAGGAAATGAGACGAAGTATTATAGTGTTAGATGGAGATTTTGGAGGTTTGAGAAATAGAAAAGCAGGGATGCCTGGCCCAATGAGAGAAGGGTCCAGACCAGTCCACATGTGTGGAGCCACCAGAAACAGAAGAACATGTGCTCTCAGTGCAGTGGGGAGAGCATGGATTTTTTAGCTCATGATGCTGGACCAGTTGGGTGAGTCTGTGGAACAAAGTGGACATGCATCCTTCCTCACACCATTTACAGTAATTGGTGACTGTAGGGGCTGCAGATCAAAATGTGAAAAGTAAATAAGTTTCTTGTTCTCTTGCAAAAAAAAACAGAGGGGACTGTCTCATTAGGCAAGTGTTTCTTCAAATGGATATACATCCAGAAATTGATTAAAATTTGATACATGAAAACATACTAAAAAGGGAGAACAGGGAGGGGGTGGGAGAGGGGCATACAGAGAAACAAAATATAGGATCAAGGAGGATGATTTGACTTTGAGTGATGGGTATACAGTATAATCTCTGTCCAAATGATGTGGAGATGTCTTCTCTAAATCTGTGTACTCTGGTTGACCAATGTTACCCTGTTGAATAAAAGCCCACCTTTACTCAATCTTCATATGTGGGCCTAGTTCCATAGGAGCCAGGATGACTCTCAGGACCCTGGAATCAGCACCACGGACAGAGGCAGATGTGGTGTCAGCTCCTTTCTCCCTGTCTGAGCTGGGCACCCTCCCTTCCTGCATTTCCTCTCACACTGACCACAATGGGCACTAGTGACCTCAGTGCTGCTTGAAACACGAGGCCCCCTCCCTTCATCCCCACCTGTCCCACCAAGTCCTTTGAAAGACATCGCTTATGTACCTGTTTGAAATGTTGAGGAATGAAGTGGGAAATACTGCTCGGGGTCTGGAGAGACATGGCTGATATAAGAAACTTTGTTATTCAATAAATATTACATTTGCCAATGGGGTGGGGGTCTGCAGACCCCAATTACTGCATGAAACGGGGACAGGAGGAAGACGTGGGACTGGGACTGCTTCCTCATGTCATTTTTTAGTCCCATTTCTATTCCCCAAAGGTCTACCCTTCCTTCACACTCTGCAGTCTTTCTCCTGCACACACCCTGCATGGACTGGACGAACAGGTGTGGTAAGGCATGGTATGGGTGTGTGACTCCTCCTGTTCACCATCTTTTTGTGTAATTGTCTTCTCCCTGTTGATGACCTGACTCTTTCTCCTTCTTTCTCATCTTAGCCCTTGTCTATCCTGGAACAGGTTGTGAGCTGAAGTTCTGCTCCCTCAATGAGCATGGGCTTGGGCTTCTAATCTGAGACCACAACTTCTCAGGTGTCACTGGGGTGTGACAGCAGGTAGGGGAGATGCTGTGTGAACTATAGCACATGTAGGTCTGGTTGTGAGCTCACAGCACTGATGGTGAAGGTGGCCTGGGAGGGTGCAGATGTGTCCTGTGGACAAATGTGCTGGGAGGATCCCATGACCCCTCCCTGTGCAGGTGGAAGGTGTCAAACCAGATCTCAGAGCCACACTGCAAGGTCAGTCACGTTCCCTCTCCAGGGCACTGAGGGTCCTAGCTGGGCTGAGAAGGAGGGTTTCGTGTACATTCCTGGAGAGAGGAATGTTGTTATGTATAGAGAGTGACCCCCTTTCCACATACCTTTGACCCTGAGTTGAAGGACAAAATCCTTCTCCAGAAACTTTGCCTGTGCCCCGTGTCATCTCTTCCCAGTTCCTCTGGGTGGTCTCTTTCATTTCCATGCCCAAAACTTTTCCCTATTTATTCCCTGTCCCTAGACCTCAGTTTCTGCTCCAGGACCCTCTCCTGGATCACATCACCACCAGCGTGACCCTTAGCCCAGAATTGTGAGATGACAATTAGGACACGGAACAGGGCAGAGCTCTTCACCTGCAATCTGGTTGCCCAGAGGGGCACTGTAGGTTTACCACACATAGGAGAGGCTGTGTCCACTGTAGCACCTGTACTGACCCTGATGAGTGTTGTTCACATGGCCCAGGGGTAAAATGGGGTTGTGCTGTTCATCAAAACACTGAGGGAGTGTGAGCCCCTGGTCCATGTTCAGAGTATATCTATCAGAGCCAGTCTCTGTGTGACACTGGAGTGCCAGGTTGTGTTCAGGTAACATGAGTGAGCCCAGCTGTGTCTAGAGAGAGGACTCCTAGTACACGCCTGAGCTGAAGAGGAAAGTTTCATTTGGAGGACACCCGTATCTGACAGTGCTCACTGAGGCTGCAGTGAGACTTCTCCCTGGTCCATCCCTAAGCTTTCCACCTGTTTCTGTCCCTAGGAAGCTAGTGTGACTGAACCCTCATGACCTCCATGACTTTAGTAGACACAAGGCTTATGCAAATGATTTTGGACACAAGAAAAAAATAAAGCCAAATGTGGGCTATTTCACTTGTGACCTTGAGATACAGAGGTCACTGGGCTGTGACCACACATAAGGATAAGAGATGGGAAAACCATAGCATCTGTAAGTCTCAACATGGGAGGTGCCCACAGGGTCCACAGGGAAGACAGCCCACCACCTCCAGCATGGTTGCTGGATTTCATGTGTTGGGGGGAGTCAGATCCTCTCTCCTTCAACAGAGGGAAAATGCCTGATGTGTTCTGTGAGCCATACAAAAGGGGCACGTTTCCTCCCCAGGCCACCAGAAAGCAAAGATGGCTGAGAGGGAGGGGGCACTGTAAGATCCTAAGGGCAAAGAAAAAGCATCACTCCATGGACTGTGGGTGTGGTTTGTGAGACATGAGACTCCATGAGGCCTCCCTCCATTCCCTTCCACCTCTGACAAGGAGCTCATTGTGGAGGAGACCATATTTTCCCTTTCAACTGTCACTACCATGGTTAGGCAGTCACTCACTGTATTATGCACATAGGTATTCTATTGCTGTGTGTGAGCTCATGGATTCAATGAGGAAGCTGTTCTTGTTCCTGGAATCCAGTGGGATCTTCATAATCCAGGACCAGGTTTCCTTTTCTTTATACAGACCTGTAGACATCAGCCTGCAGAGACCCCTCACACCAGACTGTCACAGAGCTCCTTTTGGTGACCATGAGGCCACTAACAGACCATATGGACAATATCAGGAGAAGCCCTGGAAATGAATGTGACCTCAAATGTCAGGGGCGCCCTTCTCCCCTCAGTTTCCCTAGCAGTCACCCCAAGGCCATTCAAGACTTGTCACCACTAACCCAGACCTTCTGTTTCCCCAACTTCCCAGAAGGATTCCTGAACTAAAGCAGTAGGTTTTGGGGGAGGGGCTCAACAACATGAACCTGCTCCCATAGAAGCCAACACAGGACTGGAAGGGAGTTCCTGTGAGAACTGTCCCCTCCCACACTGAAGCTCCAGGCTTAGTCTGGGCCCCTGAGTGTGGGGATCTGATCTGTGCTGAGCACATCTCTCTTCCACATAGAAGTTCTGACCTCGCTGAGCCTCCTGAGTTCTGGGGTCTCCATTAGACCATGTTCTAAGAGAGGAGAGTACATCATCCGTCTCCTCTCCCAAAGCTCACTGAGACCGAGAATAGCTGTGAGGGTGGGCAGTGTGGTGCTGCTGCCCTTGGTCCTCAGTGGCATTTATTTTTGTGTCCTCAGTTGGGCATGGGCTATGACAGTGACCCAAGAAACGTGAGCCAGGAAGGTTCAGAGGGCAGAACTATCTAAATTTAGTGACTGTGTGTAAAGGAAAAGAGAGTGACGATGTGAGCACTGTTCCACTTTCCCTTGGGGTCTGGAGGAGCCAACTGGGCCATTCCATACAGGATAAGACCCTTGGGAGACAGACACACCTGGAGAATTTTATAACACTATTCACAGACTCACAGAGGGAAGTAAAACTGTCCCCCTGGCCTGCTCTCTCTCCCCCTAACACTTCCCTTTAGTAACTCCTTCTTCTATAAATAGCACCCTCTTTCTTATCAGGGCTTCTCTCAAAACATGATTCATTTCTCTTTCCTCAACGCCCCTTCCTTTCTTGGGCAGGACCCAGCTTCTCTCACTGAATTCTGTCTGCAAACGCTGGGCCAGAGGAAATCCAGAGTTTAATGGAAAGGAGAGCTGTAACGTGTGTGGACGGTCAGCCCTGAACAGGAATTGTGCCTTCCTGGGTCTCCTCCCCTCCCTGCAGTGAGGTGACAATGACGTCTCTGCTCAGCCTTCTTGTGAGGAGGCCATGGTCCCTGAGACACACAGGGGTGCAGTCTGGCAGGTGTCCTGGGCAATGATGACACATCCAGGTTGGGTAACTGTGATGACCATGCCTCCAGACACCTCAGGAAGGGCTGATGAAGGCACACTCCACAGTCACATATCCTCCAAACACACAGAGATGCTGGATATTGTGTGTAAAATACGGGGTCAGAGTCAAACAAATGGGAGAACTGCCATGACAGAGAAGCAGGGAAACTCAGAGACAAGCAGAAGCCAGTGGGGAGCGAGCCTGGGTAGTGGGTACAGAGAGTGGGCCACAGGACTGAGTTTCTAATCTTTGTGTTGATGGGGGTGATGTTTCCAGGGGGACACTGATTGTAATGTACTTCCCCATAGAGGAAGAAAGAAGGACGTAGGCACCAAGTGTGGACCTGCAAAAGCTTTATTCAGACTGCATTCCAGGCAAAGTTCTCTGGTCCACAAGAGGGGCAAGAGAAGCTGCGCAGCCTCCCCTGCCCAAATGTAATTTATAGCATTGGTATGGTGGTGGCGGGTCAATATGACATGGCAAAATTTTATTGGCTCACAGTCATTCTTTTTCAAAGTTCTCCTGGGCCATTTCTTTTGGCAGACATGGGTGTGGGTGTCTCCAGCTAAAGTACCTGGACCTGGTTCCTCATGTGACCTTCCCCCATTGCCAAACGACCTCACATTCCGACCTTTTATGTTAGATAGGAGCGCCGCTATTCATCTGGCTACTTCCTGCTGGTTAGGGACATAGTAGGGAAGGGAGGTTGGAAGGAGGTGGCTCTAAGAGGAGTCACGTATATGGGTGTAGGAGCATCTGGTTGTCCATGACTTGAGAAACCTTGCATATGCAGCCCTGTTAGAAGCTAAGAAAAAGAGGAACAAACATGAGTAATATGCTGATAATTAGAAGAGGACTTAGTATAGCGGCAACCCAGGTGAGGATGGGTGACTGCCACCAAGAGTTAAGCAGGTTGTAGAAAGAGAAGTCCTTCCACAGTTTCTCTTGCAGATGGTTGAGGACATTGATGTTTTCTTCCACCAGCCCAGTCTCATTGATATAGTAACAGCATTGCTCCCTGCTTTAAGTCACTCTGGCCGCAGGTTCCAGGTAGGAGGGACAGTAGTAACAGGAGGATCTGCAGGGCCCAACTTTTGGTGATCCTAAGACAGGTGGGGCCCAGTGGTTCCAACTGGCAGTGGTCCTGCATGGGGGCAAGCTTGAGGCGAGAGACATGGTACCAAGGTGTTTGCCCTAGGAGCTTGGCTGTGGTAGTAGTAGTCAATATTACCATATGGGGTCCCATCTACCTGGGCTGTAGGGAGCTGGGCTAAAGCTCCCTCAGAAGAACTTTGTCCCCTGGTTGGAGGAGGACTGCTGGACAAGCTTCACTTGGACCCCCTATGGGAGGGAGAGTTCGGTCTATGTGTTCCCTAAGAAGATGGCAGAGTAAAGACAGAAATGGGAGGTATGTGGCAAGAGGAGGGTGGTTAATAGGTAAGTTGTGATTAATTAGGAATGATCTAGAATAAACCAGCTCAAAGGGGCTGAGTCCTGTGGGGTTTCGTGAGGTTGCTCTGATTCTGGTGAGTGCCAGCAGGAGGAGGTTTGGCCAGAAGAGTCTGGTCTCGATAGAAAGTTTGGTTAGTTGACCCTTCAAGATGCCATAGGCCCTTTCCACCTTACCCAAAGATTGAGGGTGATAGGGTATGTGGAGTCTCCAGTTAATGTTGAGAGAGGTGGCAACATGCTGGACTATTTGGGCAATAAAGGCTGGACTTTTGTCTGACTGGATGGTAGTCAGCAGTCCAAACTGCAGGATGATGTTTCCAATGAGAATGGAGGCAATGGTGTCTGCTGTCTCTCAAGAGGTTGGAAAGGCTTCTACCCATCCTGAAAAGATATCGACAAAAGTTAAGAGATAACAAAGTTTTTTGTCAAGGGGCATATGAGTGATGTCAATTTGCCAATTCTTGCACAAGAATTGGAGTTTAATTACTGTTGATATTATATTTTATTGACTTAGGTTGCATTTCCCTAGTTCAGTGGTTGGCAAACTCATTACTCAGCAGAGGCAAATATAAACAGTACAGCGATTGAAATTTCTTTTGTGAGCCAAAAATTTTAAACTTAAACTATATAAGTAGGTACATTGTTATTAACTTAATTAGGGTACTCCTCAACTGGCCTTTGCTAAAAATGTCCTCAATCTGATTGAAGTACGTTCACTGAGGTCGACCTCTTCCACCTCTCCCATCCACACTCGTCTTGTTTACTTGTTTCGTCTATCTCCTTTCATTCATCCTCTCTATATGTCCAAACCATTTCAACACACCTTTCTCATTAGTTGACACTATCTTCTTTCACTCCACAATGCTCCCTAAAATTAACTTAGTAAACTTTACTTAAAGTTTTAAGTCTTATTTAAACTATAGGTATGTTGAATAAAGCTTAATATCATACTTAATAACAATATTATTTATTGATAAAATTAAATTGTAAAGTATCCATAATATTAAATCATGACAATGACTTACAAACACTAATGTGAACAATTGCATCTCCTTGGAATGTTTGGGTAAGTCAGGTTTGTATGTTGTTCTTTTTAATTTTAGGTATGATTCCAGTTTCTCATTAATAAGACGACTTCTCAATTTACTCTTGATAAGGTTCATGTTTGAAAATGATTGTTCGTATGAATATGTTACCCTAATAAGAAAAGAACAGAAAATGCTAGTTTGTTCAGCTGATTATATGAGTCAGGAATACTATTCCAGGTGTTAAAAATCAACATATCTTCCCTCTCCAGTATTGTGCTGTGCACTAAGTTCACATTTGTTTTTCTCCAGTATTTCTACACAAAGATGTACAAATTTTGAGCTCCACAATTCTTTGTTTTTTAAATCTAGCAATTACATTTCAAAGTTGCCAATGTCAGTATAAAAGGAAGAAAAATTTAATTCTGTTACAGTAGCATTAGGAGGTTTTTTAACAAAGGCTAACGTTGCTTTGGTGTTTCTGAATTCCTGAAACCAGTTGAGAAAAGCATCTCTCATATTTAAAAGTGTTGTTTTGAAATATCAAATGTCAATATCAGAATTATTTTTTGGGTGATGTTTTAACAGGCTTGGAAAGTAAATCAAAGTTTCTCTTTGAAAATCTTGAGCAAGAAGAGATAATTTGTTTTTGAATGAAATAACTTCTAATATCGAAAAAATTGTGTTTCCTTTCCCCTATAGTTTAAGATGAAGCTGATTTAGATGAGATGTAACGTCTACCATGAATTAAAGTTTTTGGATCCACTGATTGTTCATTAGTTCTGGATAGTGAACACCCTTCTCAAGGAGAAATGCTTAAATTTCTGTTAACAAGGAAGCAAAACATTTCAAAACGTTTCCTCTTGATAACCAACGTACCTTGTTATGCAGCAGAAGGTCTGCGTACTCAATCTCTATTTAAACTAAAAATTCTTTAAATTGGCGATAAGAGCTTTAGCTATAATGGAGTTGATGATCTTAATCACCAATTCCATAACTTTGCAAATTTCTTCTGGAAATGTCTGCGCATAAAGCAGTTCTTTTTTATTTAATTTCTATTTTTATTTTTTATCTTATTTTTATTAATTTTAATGCAGTGACATTGATAAAGCAGGGTACATATGTTCCAAGAAAACATCACCAGATTATTTTGACATTTGATTATGTTGCATACCTCTCACACAAAGTCAATTTGTCTTCCATCACCTTTTATCTGGTTTTCTTTGTGCCCCTCCCCTCCCCCCACCCCCTTCCTCTCCTTCCTCGCCCCCTCCCTACTCCGCACCTCACCCCATCCCTGTTACCATCACATTCTTGTCCATGTCTCTGAGTCTCATTTTTTTTTACAAATAAATTTTTATTTTAATGGGGTGACATCAATAAATCAGGGTACATATATTCAAAGAAAACATGTCCAGGTTATCTTGTCATTCAGTTCTGTTGCGTACCCATCACCCAAAGAGAGATTGTCTTCCATCACCTTCTATCTAGTTTTCTTTGTACCCCGCCCACTCCCTGTCCCCCTCTCCCTCCTCCCCTCCCCCCGCCGCCCGTAACCACCACACTCTTGTCCATGTCTCTTAGTCTCGTTTTTATGTCCCACCAATGTATGCAATCCTGCAGTTCTTGTTTTTTTCTGATTTACTTATTTCACTTCGTATAATGTTATCAAGATCCCACCATTTTGTTGTAAGTGATCTGATGTCATTATTTCTTCTGGCTGAAGAGTATACCATGGTGTATATGTGCCTCATCTTCTTTATCTAGTCTTCTATTTTTTTTTTTTACAGTGATTAAAGCCTTTAAGCAAACTCTTGGCCAATACAGCAAGAATCCATAAAAGAGTAGTGTCCTTAACATGTTCACCAAGTCCAAGTTGGCCCAAACACCATGCCAAATCCCTGAAAAATGCAATCTAACCACAGTTCAGTCTGTTAGGAGCTGTCACAGGGAGCAGGAGTCCAGGAAAAGTTCACATCCAGGCAAAGTCCGCATGGCACTGGAATTATTGTCACCATTCTATACTTTGCAGCTCACGTCCAAGTCCCAATGACCACTGCTTCTAGCTGGTAATGATTCAGGTAGACTGGAAAAGCCATCTGCAGCATGTATGGAGATGGAGTTTCTGTTCTCCTCTGCCTGGAGAGATGAGACCAGGTTGCTTTTCCCTGGAGCTCTGCGACTGTGGCATGGTAAAGAGAACCTTGGGATACACTAAGCTGGGTGGCAAAGGTAGATTCATAATAGAAGTTGGCAAAAGGGGGAAAGAGAGCTCTAAATTAGGAGTAGGTCCCAGCCTGAAATATGAGTGGGGCATTGAAGTAGGAGGAATAAAGGAAACACTATATATTAAACAAAGCAGCAGAAAATAGGACTATCAACACCCACAACAGAGATCTTTGAGGGAAGAATAAAAAACCTGACTATTCAGGCAAGACATAGTTAAGTGGCCTTTGTGCAAATGAGATCAGTTTACCTGCTTCTTGGAAGAAATATCCTAGGCTCGTCCACAGTGTCGCAGATGGGGCTGACGGCCCTGGGCACCTTCAGCCTTCAGTGGCAAACTCCAGCTTTCTGGGAAAGGTTAGGTCATAGGTGGCTGGAGCAGGGCTGGAAGAGACTGAACCCTCCCTTAGAAGAGCGAGAGGGAAGCCTACCTTCCAGTATCCCTGTTTCTTCACAGCAGAGGCATGTAAGTCTGGCAGGCTTTTAGCTCAATGACCTTCCTTTCCACTATTGAAGCAGGACCCAGATGGCATCCTATGAGACCCCTTTGGGGCGTTAGAGCCTTTAAGGGTGTATCCTAAAAGCTGGTAGTTCCCCTGATCTCTATTGGGCTTTTTCTGCCTCTAGGTATCTTAAAAGCCATGCTCAGAAGATCTCGCTGAGGGGTTTGAGGATCCCCATCCACCTATATAAATCTTTTCCATATATCTGGAGCTATTTGGAAAAAGACAAAACAGGGTTATTAGCTGGATCTAATAAAGAAGGTAGTAGTTTGCAGGCAAAAAAGATTTGGTGTCTCCTGTTCACCAGCATTCAAAAGAAATTTAAACCTCAAAAGAAATTTCTTTTTTAAAGTAAAAGCATGATATGGTAGACCCGTAGGAGTTCCAGAGTATGACTACCCCCTTTAAAATTTTTTTTTAAATTGACCTTAAAATATTAGCTGGGTACACTTTAATAATACCTTAACTTTAAAGATTGTAAGCATGACAAAATACAGTAAATGCTTTTGCTCCATATGCAGGAGCATTTTCAGTTTAGCCAGTTTAGGAAATCCAATAATAGAACAATGCATACAGACAGTGAGCTATAACATGCTTAGCAGCCTCTCCTGTTCTGACAGAGGTTACTATAAATCTGGAATATATATCCAATAGACTCAGATGCTTGATCGGGGATTTTTGCCCACCAAGGGTCTAGGGAAAGAACAGCAAGGAATTCTCACCCCCATAGAAGTGGCATCCAATACCAGAAGGTGTAGATTAGGATATCAAAATTTAGCATAGGGGCCTTGGTAGCCCCTGCTACCTCAATAATGCACTGTGCAGACCCAGTTACTTGGAAATCAGATAATCCTGTATGGGTAGACCAATGGCCCCTTTCTCAGGAGAAATTTAGGGCAGCTGCTCAATTGGTACAAGAGCAGCTACAGCTTGGGCACACTGAATCATTTAATAGCCCATGGAATATACTTCCATATTTTGATCTTGTTGCCTCCTGGATTATCAAGGGGCATAGGCAACCCCTACAGCTTATAGGTTTTGAACCTCAAAATTATTGTTGTTCCTTTTTTCAAAGGATCAACAACAATGGCTCTGGGAAACTTCCACTAAATGGCAAATCGCTCTTGCAAATCAATGGACAACTTTATACTGAAACTGTCAACTTAAAATCAGCTCAAAGTCTAGAATTATATGCCATTATCATGGCTTTTCAGCATTTGCCATATTCCCCCTTTAATCTATAGACAGACAGAAAATATTTACTTATGGTGTTTCCACTATAAAGACTGCTGTCTTGGGGACAAATGCTGATTAACTATTTCAGCAGTTCCTCCTTCTTTAAAGACTTGTATGTCAACATAGAGCTCCATGTTTTATAGGACATACTTGAGCTCACTCCATGCTCCCTGGAGCTTTAGCACAAGGGAATACCCTTTCTTTCCTCTCTCTCTCTCTCTCTTTTCTTTTCTTTTTTTTTTTTTTTTGTATTTTTTTATTTATTTATTTTTTGTATTTTTCTGAAGTTGGAAATGGGGAGGCAGTCAGACAGACTCCCACATGCACCTGACCGGCATCCACCTGGCATGCCTACCAGGGGGTAATGCTCTGCCCATCTGGGGTGTTGCTCTGTTGCAACCATAGCCATTCTAGCGCCTGAGGCAGAGACCACGGGCCATCCTTAGTGCCGGGGTGGCTTTGCTCTGCTGGAGCCTTGGCTGCGGGAGGGAAAGAGAGAGACAGAGAGTAAGGAGAGGGGGGAGGGGTGGAGAGGCAGATGGGCGCTTCTTCTGTGTGCTCTAGCTGGGAATTGAATCCAGGAATCCTGCACAACAGGCTGATGCTCTACCACTGAGCAAACCGGCCAGGGCCTAGAAATGCCCTTGTTGATCAAGCTACCCAAAAGAAAAATTTTTGGAGCAACCATGACAGATCGAGCAATTCAGTCTCATACTATTCATCACCAAAACGCTGCAGCCCGGTGTAAACAGTTTCAACTTTCTCAGGAAGCAGCATGGCAGATTGGGAAATCCTGTAGAAGGGGTTCTATACTACAATCTGCCCCTTCATTTGGAGTTAACCCTCAAGGACCCCACCAGGACAACATTGGCAAATGAATGTTACTCATATACCTTCATTTGAGTCTCATTTTTATGTCCCATCTATGTATAGATTCATATAGTTCTTAGTTTTTTCTGATTTACTTATATCACTCCATATAGCACTTCTTGATGAATGATGCAATGGTAAGTAAGTATCTCGTGATTATTTTTTCTTTCAAAATAGCAACAAACCTGTTTCTTACTCCAGTCATACTTTTCGCCCGGTCTGTTGAAATTGAGACAATTTTATTGAGTGGAATATGATGTTTTTTCATGCACTCAATTACAGCATTTGCTATATCCTCTCCACGTGCTTGATCTTTGAGTGGCAATAATCCCAAAAGTTCTTCTTTAGGACCTATAGAAGAAATAAATTATACAAAAAGTGAAACTTGCGCTGTATCATTTATGTCACAAGACTCGTCAACTGCTATTGATAAAGCTGAAACCAATTTAAGATCTTTAACTTGCTGGTTGGTTATATTAGAAGACATTTTGACTGTTCTATCTTTCACTGTTGTAGTAGACAATGGTAACTCTTTAATTTTTTTTAGAATATCTGCTTTGTTCTTAAAATCCCGAAATAGCTCTTTGGAGGCATTTATAAAACAACCTTTTATGTATTTGCCATCTGTATATGGTTTTCCTCTCTTAGCAATCTCTTAGTCAAGAGATTAGTTTTGTGTTTAATCAACTACAAAACTTGCAATATTAACATTGTTGGAAGATTGCATCCAGTAATTAAATACAGAACTTGAATTTTCTTGACTCTTCTGAAGTTCCTCAACTGCTTTCTTCCTTGCATCACCGACAGGATATTTAGTACTAAATGAAACATGTTTAGTTGTAAAGTGTCTCTCTCCAAATTTGATTTCTTGTTATGCGCCAATTTTTCCTGACAAATAAGACAGGCCGGAAAGTCATTTAAGTTTTGAATAAACGGAAAGTCTCGGTCCATTCAACTTTAAATTCACAGTTTTTGTCTTCCATTTATCTTTGCTTCTTCTTTGTAGCCATGTCAGACAGGGCACCTAAAAAAATGTTTCATTTTATAATAATAAAGCCACCAACATAAAATAATTATAATTCCTAAATTGATGACAAAAATACCTGTAGGATTTGCAGCTGGTTGGAAAACTACAGGTAACTTTATGCTTCAAGTGGGTACTTTTGTCACCCGCGCACGATTTGCAGACGCGACCAGCACTAACCACTGCACTGGAGACTGCTGAGTGACTGGCTCACTCAATTCGTGCATGACTCACACGCACCTCACTTGTGCTGCGTATCCCATGGCCCACAGGCACAGCATCTCTCGTATTCCAACCAACCGACACCCCCCGCGTGTATCTGTGCACTGGGACGTGGTATTTTGTGGAAGAGCCACACTCAAGGGGCCAAAGAGCCACATGTGGCTGGGGAGCCACAGTTTGCTGACCAATGCTCTAGTTCATTAGTAACACATGGCACATGTGATCTTCATAACTCTGACCCTAACAGTCCATTCCTATATGTTCCTTCTGCATTACAGATATAATCCAACATCGTTCCCTGGTGGAGAGCACACCTCTGACCAGCCACCACCTCTCCCTCCGTTGCTCCTGTTCAGAGACAGTGTATGTCTCCAAGGTTCTCTAGAATGTTCTTTCCTTTCAAGAATAGTCTCATTCCCACCTTATAGGACTCCACCTCCTCAATCATTCACTCCATCACCAACGTCTAGTCATGGTCCCAGTTCTCATATTTTCTTTCATTTCTCCTTTGTCATTATATTAATGGCAACATTAGCTTAGAAGTCATGTATTCTGCTAAGAATAGTTCTCAAAATACAGGAAACGGGTCTCCGGATCCCAGATGTATTTCCGGTCTGGCACAAATATGCAGCAAGTAGTCGGTGATCAGAAAATATTTGTTGATGGATGAATGAAAGAGTAAAAAGAAATTCCATCTGTGAGAGGCAGAGAATAAAATAGTGATCTCTATTGAAAGCCAGCCACTTCGGGGTCGACTCAAGTCAAAAACCTGGGTCCTGCCTCCTCTAAGCAGGAGATCAGACCAGGCACAGTCCTGGGAACAGAGGAGATCCTAGGTCTGGGCAGAATGTCTCCAGGGGCCCTGAACTCTGTCTGAACACTAGTTATGGAAAACCCAGAGCCAGGCCCATGGGGCAGGGGTATCCCCTTGCTATATGCTCACAGCTGTGGAAACCCGGAAGGGCAGCAGCCCCTGACTCACCACATCCTGTGCGTCTCTGTCCTTCAGGGTCAGAAGCTTCTCCATCTGCAGAGCGGGAGCACTCAGAGCAGATGCCATGCTGTTCCTCCTCTCTGCTCTTCACTACCTCGGTTAGTTGTGGACATGGGGAGGGGAAAGCGGGAAAGGGTGGGGTGGCTACACACACCTGTATATGGGAAACTTTAGGGTTAGACAGATACGGAAGTTGGGGATCTGTTGGGAAGGGAATCAGGTGCAAGTTTCTGACAGAAACTCTCTTTCAGGGCTGAGTCTGGGCCAGAAGACCTGTAATGAGACAGGTGAGTCCTCCCCAGGCTCCATGTCCCACCTCTTATTTCACCCCCTGGGGCTCAGGAAGGAGCACAGAGGTCCTGGGCTGAGGTGATAGAACAGGAGGGTGTTGGGCTGAACTGGAGAATGAGGGAGGGAGAGTCTTTGTAATGCAGCCTCTGGTTTCCTTCCAGGAACCCTTCCCAAACCGACCATCTGGGCTGAGCCAGGCCCTGTCATCCCCTTGGAAAGCTCTGTGACCATCTGGTGTCAGGGGCCCCTGGAGGCCCAGGAGTTCCATTTGTATAAAGGAAAAATACCTGTCCCTTGGGACACACAGACCTCAGAGAAGCCCATGAACAAGAGAGCTTTCTCCATCACACACATGACAAAGATTTATGCAAGGAGATATTACTGTAAATATCAAAGCCCCACTGGCTGGTCAAAGTGCAGTGATGCCCTGGAGCTGGCAGTACCAGGTAAGTAAACACTCAGGTTCCCAGCCTCAGGCTTTGCCCTCAGGAAGGGGGTCTGCTCTCAAGGGGTCTCCCCTCTCACAGTTCAGCCCTGGGGGATGGGAAGGAGGTGTGAGCCCATCTAACACGCTGCCTCCTCCTCTCCTAGGATCCTACAGCAAACCCAGCCTCTCAGCCCTGCCCAGCCCTGTTGTGACCTCAGGAGGAAACACGAACCTACAGTGTGGCTCTGAGATAACATTTGACCAATTTATTCTGATTCAAGAAGGAGATTACAGTGCCTTCCAGACCCTGGACTCACAGCCTTACCCCAGTGGAGGATATCGGGCCCTGTTCCCTGTGGGCCCCGTGACCCCCAACCACAGGTGGACGTTCAGATGCTATGGCTGTTACAGGGGCAGACACCAGGAGTGTTCACAGCCCAGTGATGCCCTGGAGCTCCTGGTCTCAGGTGAGTCTTGTTGTTGTCTCATCCAGAGATTAAGGAACTAAACACTAATCCGTGGACCCAGACACATTTAAGGAGTCCTTGCTGTCAGGGAACATCACTGAGAGGGTGAGCTGAGGGGAGCACAGAGAATCCTGGTCAGAGACACAGAGAGACAGTGAGACCTAGGACAGTACAGGAGAAGAAATTGTATGGGAGGAGCAGCCCCTGTAATTCATGTCTGGTCTCCCCAGGTGTGTCTCTGAAACCCTCCCTCCTGACCCAGTGGGGTCCCATCGTGGTCTCTGGACAGAGCCTGACCCTCCAGTGTCACTCTAATGTCAGCTATGACAGATTTATTCTGTTTAAAGAGGAGGGACATGACCTCCCCCGGAGCCTTGTCCTGCAGCCGCAGCCTGGGCTCTCTCATGCCAACTTCTCCCTGGACACTGTGAGCAGCTCCCATGGGGGCTGGTACAGATGCTATGGTGGACACAGCCTCTTCTCTGAGTGGTCTGCTCCCAGTGACCCCGTGGACATCCTGGTGGCAGCTGAGGGGCCAGCTGGATCAGTAAAGGACCCAGACTCTGCACAGGCCCTGCTGGGGAATCTCAGGTGGTGATGGGCAGAGTGAGCATGCAGGGTCCCAGGGAAGGGGACAGAGGGAGACAGGGGATGGGAGGGGAGGGGAGACTCAGAGAAACAGACAGACAGAGAGGAGGGTCCTCAGAGAGAGGGCTGCTGACTCTCAGGTCAGAACAAGGTGGCGGGCACCCCTCACCCACCCTCCCTCTCTCTAGGATGGCTCCTGGATAGACCCTTCCTCTCGGTGCAGCCGGGCTCCACGGTGGCCTCAGGAGAGAACGTGACCCTGCTGTGTCAGTCACAGAGTCCGACGGACACTTTCCTTCTGTCCAAGGAGGGAATAGCCGATCCCCCCCTGCGTCTTAGATCAAAGCTCCGAGCTCAGCAGTACCAGGCAGAGTTCTCCATGGGTCCTGTGACCTCATCCCACGGGGGGACCTACAGGTGCTACAGCTCAGACAGCACCAGCCACTACCTGCTGTCACAGCCCAGTGAGCCCCTGGAGCTCCTGGTCTCAGGTGAGGGGACACTGACCTTGTCCTTCCTGGCTCAGTCTAAGGGCCTTATCCCCAGCAGGCATCAGTCTGGATGGGAGAGAAGGGGCTGTAGGTTTGGTCACCCAGAGAGATCAGCCCCTAAGAGACCCTGTCACCCCTCTCCACCTGTTTTCCCTCCACCTGGGTCCAGAATGGGTCAAGTGGGCAGCACAAGGACTTGAGGAGGCCACAGTGCAGACAGAGAGGAGAGTCTGAGTGATTTGGGTACTCTAGGGTCACCAGCAACTCCTCACACTCTTCCTGTCCATATTCTCGTGACCCTCTCTAGGTCCCACCCACCCACCCACAGGGCCCATCTCCACAGCTGGTGAGTCACTGAGAACTCTGCTCAGAGGGAGCACAGATCACCCAGGGCAGTTCGGAGGGTCTATCAGGGGATCCAGTGTCCCCCAGACACTCAAGAATGAGCTATGTCCCTGGAGGCTGGGAGGCAGAGAGAGATGCTGAGATCCACAGGGTCCCAGAGCCCTGAGACCAGCAAGTGACAGGTGGCTGGTCATGGAAAAGCGAGGTTGTGGAACCCAGCCTCGGGGAGGGGCCAGTGAGCTCAGCTGGGGAGATGGCAGCCCTGACCCTTCCTGTCTTCCCGGTTCCAGAAGGCTCTGAGAATCAGTCTCTCTTCCCCACCGAGTCAAGCCCACAGAGGGGTAAGTGATGAACTTGGTGGGGAGGATGTGGCTGTGTTCATGAGGGACAGGGGCTTAGTCATGTGGGGGTCAGGCACCTGTGGAGATGCTGACATGGACACAGCTCCCCCTGTGTGGCCTCAGTGTCCCCAAGTGTAAAAGGAGAGAATCATGGCCCAGAGCTCAGATTTCCTTTCAGTTCTGGCTCTGAGCTCCTGGGAGAGGGGGTCTCACAGGGAAGCCCCCAGGGTGTGATGTTATGTAGAATGTTCCCTCTGGAGCAGTCCTGCTGACACTGTGCCAGGAGGGACAGACAGAACAGGGGTCCAGGGCATCCAGGACATTTCCCTCAGCTCAGAGGAGAGAGGGGACAGGACTCAGACCTGGGTCAGCTCTGCTGCTCCTGCTGTGGGGCCAGGCTGTCCCCTCTCTCCTCTGAGTGTCGGGTTCTTGTCTGTTCATCCCTGGTCCCATCCTGCTCACAGGCTGCTGTGAGGTCAGGTGACATAGGGGGCCTCACAGAGCTCAGGAAGGCAGGGCCCCCAGTCTAGCCTGACCTTTCTTAGGGGGAGTCAGGTCCTGCAGGGAACAGATGGATCTTGGAAGAGACACAGAGTCCACCCTGCACCCCTGTCTCTCTGATGTCCCTGCTGTGCTGAGGACAGGTAAAGGAAAGAACCCTCAGTCTGACCAAGCAGTGGCACAGTGTGTGGACGCGGAGGAACCATGTGTGAATCCCAAAGGTCACTGGCTTGAGCATTGGATTATAAACATGACCCTATGGTCATTGGCTTGAGCCCAAAGTCTGTGGCTATACCCCCCCCCATCAAGGCACATATGAGAAAGCAATCAATGAACAACTAAAGTGCCAAAACAAATTGATGTTTCTCATCTCTCTCCCTTCCTGCTTGTCTGTTTCTATCTGTTCCTCTCACTGTCTCTCTATCTCTGTCAAAAAAAAAAAAAAAGAAATAACCGTCAGCTCCAGATGAGTTATAATCAGGCCACTTGAAGATTTGGAGCCCAGGGAAGGAAGCTGGTGTCCACCTGGGGGGCAGCATGAGGACAGCACAGGGAGCCCACAGTCCCAGGTTCTAGGCCCAGCCCTGTCCCGTCCGGGCTATGTGACCTGGCACACGTGGTGAACCTCTCTGAGCCTCAGTACAATGGAGGTGGGGTCAGCAATCTCTGTGCATAACTGTGGGGAGCAGGAGAGGAAATGGATGACAGCTCCCAGCATGTGCCTCACACACAGTAGGTGCTCATTACATGGCATCATTGGCTCATTTAAGACATCACTTGTGCCTAAGGTCTCAAGTGGTACCAGATCATCCTGATTGGGGTCTCAGTGGCTCTCCTTCTGCTGCTGTCACTCCTCCTCTTCCTCCGACACCAGCATCAGAGCAAAGGCAGGACATTGGGTGAGTAGGGGACAGGGTGACCTGGGTCACAAAGAACCAGGATCAGAGCATCCAGCACAGAAAATCCAAATAGATAAACAAGGTCAGCTGAGAAAAATATTTCTCCAGAATCTCAAATCAGAAAATCTAGAAAGAACACAATGTCAGCACAGATTAAAAGATGAGAGATAATCGCTTATCATTTTCAATCTCATGAAATATGAAACATACGCACAAGTATTTGTTCAGGTTTCTTTCTCTTCTGTGGAATCACGCAGGGATGGGGTTCCTACCCTTTCAGGACTGAGACTGTCCCTCTAGACCAGAGAGAGGTTCATGTGTTACCTCCTGCAAGGTTCACAGACACAGAGCCCAAAACAGAGGTCACTGCTGCCCAGGAGACACAGACTTCACTGCCAACGGCCCCTCTCTGCCCCTCATTTTCCTGTCTCCTCTGCCAGGTGCAGTCCAGCAGTGGACACCCAGGAAGAGCCTCTCTGTGAGAGGAAGAGAGGGCTGCCCTGGGGGAGGGAGCACAGGGAGTCAGGAGATAACAGGGGAAGGACAGGCAGAGAGATGTGGGGGTCAGGGGTGGGAAAAACTGAAATCCTCACTGTGTGACCTGGCACCTCCTCTCACCCCTGGGTTAGTGGCCCATCTGGGAGCCCAGAGATCTCAGGGACCCTGTCAGGGGACACCCCCATTCTTCCCCAGCAGATGCTGCCATGAAGGACCCACAGCCTGAGGAGGGTGCGGAGCTGGACCCACGGGTAAGACCCCTGCTCCTGTCCAGGCCACCAAAGACCTTCTGTTTCTCAGTTTAATCCAATGGACACTTCCCTGTCCTCACCTCTCCTGGTTCACAGGAGTGTCCAACAGTGACCCCTCTTTCTGGGCACCCATGTCATCCTGCTGTGACTCTCTCCTACTGGTTTCTTGTGACATCATCTTAGACCCTCCTATGCTGTCCCTTTGCTGGCTCCTGGTCCTCTGTCTGACCTTGTGCAGCCCCAGGTCTCAGGAGGATGCAGGAATCAGTGAATCACACACAGGTCCCCAGGGCCCCCTTAATTCATTCACCAATAGATGTGAGGGGAGCTCACTGTTTACTGGCTCCATTTAGGGGCCACAGTGCAGCCCTGAGCAACACGGTCTCCACACAACTCCAGCTCAGCTGTGGAAGAGGGAGACACTGTGCAAACAAGGGGACAGTGTCCTAGACCTAGAGAGCAAAGTGCAGTGAGGAAAATAAAGCAAAACAGGGATAGAGCACATTGGTGTGAATGAGAGCAGAGAAAATAGCAGGTGCAAAGGTACTGAGGCAGGACACACTTCTTCACTAATATGGGCCTTGAATCTGGAGCCAAATGAGTAAGAGACAGCGTGTTAGGATTAAGAAGTCCTGCGGTTTAATCATGAGAGTAACCTAATTTGATTTAAAAATTAATACCATCACTCTGACAACAGGTGGATAATTGACTGGAGGGTTTCACCAGTGGAACCAGGGGACACCGTCTCTGTCTCACTGTCTCTGCAGCAGAACAGGCATGATGAAGTCCCCCAGGGAGTGACGTATGCCCAGGTGAACCACAAAAAATCAAGATTCAAGCAGGAAATGGCCACCTCTCCTTCTTCCCTGTCAGGAGGATTGCTGGGCACAAAGGACAGAAAAGCAGAAGAGGACAGACAGATGGACAGTCAGGTAGATCCTATAATCTCCAGGGCCCCAGGCTCCCTCAACCCCATTCATGTTCCATCTCCCTCACTCTCCCCCTGCTCCAGGCTGCTGCCTCTGATGCCCCCCAGGATGTGACCTACGCCCTGCTGAACCACGTGCCTCTGAAACAGGAGACAACTGCACCCCCTTCCTACATGTCAGAGGGGCCCCCAGATGAGCCCAGTGTGTATGCTGCTCTGTCTGTCCACTAGCCCAGGGAGGACCCAGACCCCACACTCCAGAGAGGGACCTGCAGGGACCCTGGAAGGCACAGGAGCTGCCCCATGGACACTCAGCTAGTGACCCCAGCCACCTTGGAGACCTGATGTGGACCCCTTCAGTTCTTCTGACCTCAGGAGGTCTCCTGATTCTATAGTCAATGATAACCCATATTCCTACAATTTGGAAATAAAGCAACAGACTTTTCAATAATCAATGTGTGAACTAAACCAGAAGTGAATGTTTTAAATTAAATGATAATGTAAGTATTCCATATCAAACTTACAAAATGAGAAAGTTAAAAACCGTGAATAAATATATTAGAAAATAAAAAGCCTTAAAATATCAATGGCTGAAGGTATTCTGTCATGAATTTAGAAAATAAGATTGTTTTACCTATGTCCATGAGTCTCAGTTTTATATCCTGCCTATGTGTGAAATCATACAGTTCTTAGCTTTTCCTATTTTACTTATTTCACTCAGTATAATGTTCTCAAGCTCCATCCATGTTGTCATAAATATCACTATGTCATCATTTCTTGTGGCTGAGTAGTATTCCATTGTATATATGTACCACTTCTTCTTTATTCAATCTTCTATTGAGGGACACTTTGGTTGTTTCCATGTGTTGGCCACTGTGAACAGTGCTGTAATGAACATAGGGGTGCATGTGTCTTTACAAATCAATATTTTAGAGTTTGGGGGGTAGATACCCAGTAGAGGGATTGCTGGGTCATAGGGTAGCTCTATTTTTAATTTCTGAGGAACCACCATACTTTCTTCCATAATGATTGTACTAATTTGCATTCCTGCAACCAGTGAATGGGGATTCCTTTTTCTCCGCAGCCTCTCTGGGATTTTTACCAACATTCTACACAAAACAGAAACAAATTCCTATAAGGGAAGAACAAAGTTACGGTTGTCAGAGGGGGTGGGGAGGGGGGATAGGTATAAAGTAGGAGGGAATAGCATCAATAAGGTGGGTAACTTTGCAGGGAGCCAGATGGCTACTATAATTAATGTGGGGAGCACAACATAAGATCCACAATACCAAATCAATGCTGTATATCTGAAAATAATATAATATTTTATGCCAACCATACTTTAATAAAAATATTCAATTTAAAAATAATGTGTGCATATTTGACTATTCAAATGTTGTGGAAACCTTTACCTGAAATCCAGATTCCCTTGTTGATCAGTCATCCCCTGAACCTAATTCTCTTAAAAAAAAAACTGAAAAAAAAATGAAAAACCTAAATGTTTAAAAATAATAATTTCTGAAACCTATAGAATTTTGTTAACCAGTGTCACTCCAATAAATTCAATAAAATGTAAAGAATAAGTAAAAGATAAATATTAGAAGAATAGCAAATTGTTCTAAATGATGGTGGAATGTGGAAGGTGATAATAACAAAAGAAGTTTCTCCTCGGGAGAAACAAAAACAGAGAAATATCAACAAGGTCCTAAACTTGAAGACTGAAAATACTAATCACACTTATAAGTCTTAGCTTGAAAGCTCCCTTCAAAAATGAGAGAATGCACATGTTTCTGAAATTAATGATGAAACAGTACACAGCAGGACACCTTGTAGAGGCTTTAGAAAGATTGTAGCAGAAAATTGTGAACAATTTGATGAATGTGTAGAAAACATTTAGAATGGACAACTTCAAAATGTGGACTTATTGAATGGACACGATAAAAAGAAATTTTGTATCTTTTTATATTTATATTCAATACCTTAAAACTGTCATCAAATATTATCCCACAACTGAAGTCACATTCAGGGAGAGCTCCATTGGTGATTTCTTCTAGACATTTATGAAATGCCTTCACACACACAACAAAATTGCACAAACTCCTCCTAAAAAATGAAAAGAAGAAATTCATCCTGACATTTTTTTAATCAGGCCAGAAAGTATTGACTCTGTCAGCCAAAGTTCATCACCTCCAATTCCAACAGGTCTCCACACCTTGGGTTGTGGTAAATGGGGATTTCACACCAGGACACCAGTGTCACCTCCAGGAACATCATCCCCCATCTGCACACAGATTAGTGACCCGGCCCTGTGGCCCACTCTCCGTACCCACCACCCAGGCCTGCTCCCCACTGGCCTCTGCTTATTTCTGTGAGTTTCACTGCTTCTCTGTCATGGTCAGTTCTCCCATTTGTTTGACTCTGACCCCGTATTTTACACACAATACCCAGCATCTCTGTGTGTTTGGAGGAGACATGACTGTGGAGTGTGCCTTCATCAGCCCTTCCTGTGGTGTCTGAAGCCATGATCATCACAGTGTCCCCACATGGACGTGTCATCATTGCCCAGGACACCTGCCAGACTGCACCCCTGCATGTTTCAGGGACCATGGCCTCCTCACAACAAGGCTGAGCAGAAACTTCATTGTCACCTCACTGCAGGGAGGGAAGGAGACCCAGAAAGGCACAATTCCTGCTCAGGGCTGACAGTCCACACACGCTACAGCTCTCCTTTCCATTACACTCTGAATTTCCTCTGGCCCAGCGTTTCCAGACAGAATTCAGTGAGAGAAGCAGGGTCCTGCCCAAGAGAGGAAGGGGCACTGAGGACAGAGAAATGACTCATGTTTTGAGAGAAGCCCTGCTGAGAAAGAGGGTGCTATTTATAGAACAAGGAAGTTACTAAAGGGAAGTGTTAGGGAGAGAGGGCAGGGGGAGGGGGGAGGTTTTACTTCCCTCTGTGAATCTGTGGACAGTGCTGTAGCCTCTCCACATGTGTCCTTCCCCTGAGGGCATCATCCTTGAGGGAATAGTCCCATTTTTCCCTCCAGTCAACCAAAGCAGAGAGTGGAACCATGCTCACTTCCTCACTTTCTTTTCCTTTACACACAATCACTAAATTTAAACAGTTCTGCCCCCTGAACCCTCCTTGTTCATGTCCCCTGGGTCATTGCCACAGCCCATGCCCAGCTGAAGACTCGAAACATCTGCTCCATGTGACCTCATCCACGTTTTCTGAGGCCTACCCATGGCCCCCAGTCCTACCCCATTCATTTCTCTCACTTCCTCTAGAGATTATTCTAACACCCCACCTTCTCTGACCCTCCATGCACACAGTCCTCCCACAGGGGTTCAACTTCCAAAAGTAATATCAAAGCATCTCTGATATTTCTAGTCCAGGGGACGAGGATAAGGAGGGTTCAGATGCAGAACCCCTTAAATGTAAGGACTGGGTTGGAAGGAAGAGAATGAGAAATAGAGCACTGTTCCACTCTCAGTGTTGGTTGACTGGACATGATGAAGGGGCCATTCCACCAAGGACAGTGACCTTGTTCGAGGCACACTCTCTGTAGTCAGCTAACACAGTCCCTCCTGTGTAAACAAAGTCATTACATTTCTCCACCTCAGTCAACCGTGAGACACATAGCCTGAATTAGTGAACACGTGTTTGTGACTTCTCATATACCACCCACTGAGCCTGCCTGAACATAGGAAAGTTTACTTCAAAGTTCCTAGACCATGATAAAGATTCTTTTGTATTCCTACTAGAGGCTACATGTGTTTGAGTCATACAGATTGTATCAGGTTACATGAGGAATCACCACAAACTTCTTAGAATATGGGCGGCATATCGTCTATGCATTAGATTACTCTAGGTTTGATATTGCAAGTTATGATAAGCATATCTATTCTTCATAGGTTCCATTATTGCACAGAGGTGGTCACTAAAACCTGAAATCTGTTCCTACACTCTCTTCCTTAAAATGAGCTGTTCCTTGTAATGACCAAAATACATGCACAGTGCACACAATTCCGTGAGCAGGGCAAGCTTACTGGAGTGTTGTGAACTCAGAACAGAGCAGATGCCCCACCTGCCTCTGTCCCTGGTGCTGATACTATGGTGCCTCCCAAGAAAAAATGCAAATTGGCAACAGATACATGAGAAGATGCTAGCTATTCAAGAAATGCAAATCAAAAATACAATGAGATACCACCTCACACCTGTTAGATTGGCTGTTATCAATAAGACAAGTAATAACAACTATTGGTGAGGCTATGGAAAAAGAGGAAGCCTCATTCAATGCTGGTGAGAATGCAAATTAGCACAGTCATTATGTAAGAAAGTATGGTGGTTCCTCAAAACATTATGAATAGAACTATGATATGACCCAGTAATCCCTCTACTGGGTATCTACCCCCAAAACATAAAATCATTGGTACATCAAGACACATGCAGCCTGACCAGGCAGTGGCACAGTGGATAGAGCGTTGGACTGGGATGCAAAGGACCCAGGTTTGAGAACCCGAGGTGGTCAGCTTGAGTGTGGACTCATATGGTTTGAGCAAAGCTCATCAGCTTAGATGCAAGGTCGCTGGCTTGAGCAAGGGGTTACTCGGTCTGCTGAAGGCCCACGGTCAAGGCACATGTGAGAAAGAATCAATGAACAACTAAGGTGTTGCAACAAAAAACTTATGACTGATACTTCTCATCTCTCTCTGTTCCTGTCTATTTGTTTCTATCTATCCCTCTCTCTGACTCTCTCTCTGTCTCTGTAAAAATAAATAAATAAATAAAAAGACACATGCATCCCCATATTCATCACAGCATTATTCCCTGCCATGGGCCAGCCACGAGGAGTATATTCAGGTCCCGAGCAGGAATGGTACAGAATTGAAGAAAATAGACAGAAAGAATTAAAGAATATAAAAGATGGGGTCCGCTGGGCTTCACAGTTGCTGCTAGCAGAAAATTACCACTCTAACAGAGCTACAAAACATGGCCACTCCCAGATACCACATCCTTCTTTATTTACAGGGCAAAGTAGAAATTAGCAATCAATGACTTTTCTGATTACAGTTTCCAAGGCAACTCAAGAATTCCATCAAGTGCAAAACCCCCCACCAATATATCATATAAGCATACACAAAGAAGGCAGTCTTTTCTTCCAGGAAACATGGGGGGGGGGGTAGGATGAGCAAATACGTGGAGGTCTGGGGAAGGGCTTAGCCTTTTACACCTTCACAGAACAAGTGATGTGGGGGGTTGGGCAGCAGCCAGTTCCCAGCACCACTGTCCCCCAGAAATTCAAACTCTAAAAAACATGTTGATTTTTTGGTCCCCAACAATTCACAGTAGCCTAGACACAGAAACAATAGATGTGTGAATCAATAGAATGAATAGAGAAGATGCAGTACATATATACAATGAAATACTACTCAGTCATAAGAAACAATGACATAGTGACATTTATGACAATATAGATGAACATTGAGAACTTTGTGCTGAGTGAAATAAGTAAATCAGAGAAAGCTAAGAACTATACTATTTTACAGATAGGTGGAATATAAAACTGAGACTCATGCAAGTAGATAAAAGTCAACTGGTTAGCAGAGGCAGGGGGATACTGGGGAGGTGAGTGGGAGAGGGGGTGATGGAAGTGTGTAAACAGAAAAAATATAAGGTGACAGAAAATGATTTGGCTTTGGGTGATGGGTATACAATGTAAGCAACAGTTTAAATGAAATAGTAATGTTCACCTGAAACCTATGTCATCTTATTCATCTATGTCACGGTGTTAAAGTTAAATTTCTAAATAAAATTTAAATATTTAAAATAAAATAAAAAGAGCCAGCCACTTGAGTCAACCCAAGTCACGAAGTTATGTTTTATCTGTGATCAGATCAGACCAGGCAGAGAATTCTGGAATCAGAAGAGAAGCCAGGTCTGGTTTCAGTGTCTCTAGAGGCCCTGCAGTCTCCTGAGCCCTCATCAAGGAAAAACCCAGAGCCAGGCCATGGGGGAGCCATCCCCTTGCTGTGTGTCCACAGCTGTGGGAACCCGGAAGGGCGGTAGCTCCTGACTCACCACATCCTGTGTGTCTCTGTCCTTTAGGATCATGGGCTCCTCCATCTGCAGAGTAGGAACACTTCAACCAGACCCATGCTGTGCCTCCTCTCTGCTATTCTCTGCCTCGGTCAGTTGTGGACATGGGGATGGTGCAGCACAATGGGTTAGGGAGGCTACACATCCCTGTTCATGGGGAATTTAGGCTCAGGCAGCTCCAGATGTTGGGATCCTGCTGGGAAGGGAATCATCTCAGACATCCAGGTACAAACCTCTGACAGGTACTCTCTTCCAGGGCTGAGTTTGGGCCAGAGGACCCGCGTGCAGACAGGTGAGTCCTCCCCAGGATCCCTTGGGGCTCAGGAGGGAGCACAGAGGTCCTGGGATGAGGTGATAGAAAGGAGGGTGTTGGGCTGAGCTGGGGAATAAGGGAGGGGAGGGTGTTCGCAATGAACCATCTGGTTTCCTTCCAGGGACCCTCCCCAAACCCACCACCTGAGCTGAGCCAGGCCCTGTCATCCCCTTGGAAAGCTCTGTGACCATCTGGTGTCAGGGGCCCCTGGAGGCCCAGGAGTTCCATTTGTATAAAAGAAACATACGTGTCCTTTGGGACACACAGACCTCACAGAAGCCCATGAACAAGAGAGCTTTCTCCATCACACACATGACAAACGATGACACAGGGATATATTACTGTAACTATTAAAGTCCCACTGGCTGGTCAGAATGCAGTGACCCCCTGGAGCAGGTGATGACAGGTGAGGGGACACTCAGGGTCCCAGTCTCAGACTCTGCCCTCAAGAAGGGGGTCTGCCCTCAGTGGGTCTCCCCTCTCAAAGCCCAGCCCTGGGGGACTGGAAAGAGGTCTGAGCCTCATTCAACACTCTGCCTCCTCCTCCTAAGATTCTACAGAAAACTCAGCCCTGCCCAGTCCTGTCATGACCTCAGGAGGGAACATGACCCTGCAGTGTGGATCTGAGATGGCATTTGACTAATTCATTCTGATTCAGGAAGGAGATCACAGTTCCTCCCAGAACCTGGACTCACAGCATTGCCCCAGTGGAGGATACCGGGCCCTGTTCCCTGTGGGCCCCGTGACCCCCAGCCACAGGTGGACATTCAGATGCTATGGCTGTCACAGGGACAGACACCAGGGGTGCTCACAGCCCACTGATGCCCTGGAGCTCCTGGTCTCATGTGAGTCTCATTATTGTCTCATCCAGGGATTAAGGCATCAGAAACTAATCCCTGGACCCAGACTCATTAGTGGGGTCTTCACTGTAAGTTGGGCCTCATGGGAGAGTGTGAGCTGAGGGGAACCTGGGTCAGAAACACAGAGAGAGACAGTGAGACCTGGGCCAGGACAGGAGAAGACATTGTGTGGGAGGAGCAGCCCCTGTAACTCACGTCTGGCTCCCCAGGGGTGTCTCAGAAGCCCTCCCTCCTGACCCAGCAGGGCCCCATCGTGATCTCTGGACAGAGCCTGACCCTCCAGTGTCGCTCTGATGTCAGATATGACAGGTTTATTCTGTTTAAAAAGGGGAGACATGACCTCTCCCATAGCCTTGTTATGCAGCCTCAGGCTGGGCTCTCTCAGGCCAACTTCTCCCTGGACACTGTGAGCAGCTCCCACAGGGGCCGGTACAGATGCTACGGTGGATACAAACTCTCCTCCGAGTGGTCGGCGCCCAGTGACCCCGTGGACATCCTGGTGGCAGGTGAGGACCCAATGGGTTCAGTCAGGGACCCAGACTCTGCACAGGTCCTGGTGAAGGATCTCAGGTGGTGATGGGCAGAGTAAACGTGCAGGGTCCCAGGGAGGGAGACAGAGAGAGACAGGGGATGGGAGGGGAGGGGAGACTCAGAGAAGCAGAGACAGACAGAGAGGAGGGTCCTCAGAGAGAGGGCTGCTGACTCTCAGGTCTGAACAAGGTGGTGGGCAGCCCCTCACCCACCCTCCCTCTCTCTAGGACGGCTCCCTGACAGACCCTCCCTCTCAGTGGATGCAGCCGGGCCCCACAGTGGCCTCAGGAGAGACCGTGCCCCTGCTGTGTCAGTCACAGAGCCTGATGAACACTTTCCTTCTGTCCAAGGAAGGGATAGCCGATCCCCCCTGCGTCTTAGATCAGAGCTCCGAGCTCAGCAGTACCAGGCAGAGATCTCCATGAGTCCTGTGACCTCAGCCCACGGGAGGACCTACAGGTGCTACAGCTCACAGAACAGCAACCCCTACCTGCTGTCACAGCCCAGTGAGACCCTGGAGCTCCTGGTCTCAGGTGAGAGAACACTGACCCTGTCCTTTCTGAGCTCAGTCTAAGGGCCTTGTCCCCAGAACTCATCAGGCTGTATGGGAGAGAAGGGGCTGTAGGTTTGGTCACACAGGGGACATCAGCCCCTAAGAGACCCTGTCACCCCTCTCCACCTGTTTCCCCTCTCCTGGGTCCAGAATGTGTCAGGCTGGCAGCAGGAGGGTCTTGAGGAGCTCACAGTGCAGACAGAGGACAGAGTCTGAGTGACTTGTGGAATCCAGGGTCACCAGCAGCTCCTCACCCCCTTCCTGTCCACATTCTCATTGCCCTTTGCAGGTCCCAGCCCACCCGCAGGGCCCATCTCCACAGCTGGTGAGTCACTGAGAACTCTGCTCAGAGGGAGCACAGACCACCCAGGGCAGTTCTGAGGGTCTATCAGGGGATCCAGTGTCCCCCAGACACTCAAGGATGGGCTGTGTCCCAGGGGCAGGGAATCAGGCAGAGATGCTGAGATCCACAGGGCTCCCAGAGCCCTGAGGCCAACAGGTGACAGGTGAATGATCATGGCAGAGGGAGATTCTGGAAACCAGCCTCCCTAAGGGACATCAGGGCTCATGTGAGGAGAGGGAAGACCTCACACCTTGGCCACCATCCTGATTTCCAGGAGGAGAGAAGGGACAGCCTGGCCCCACAGCAGGAGCATCAGAGCCAGGAGCTGACCCAGGTCTGAATCCTGCCCCCTCTCTCCTCTGACCTGATTCTGAATTGAGGTAATGTACATGGATTCCCTGGACCCCTGGCCAATCTGTTTGTCCCTTTACAGTGTCACCATCACTGCTACAGAGGGGACATTCTCCACAACATCATATCCTGTGGCCTTCCTTGTGAGGCCCCCTCTCCAAGGAGCTCAGAGCCAGAACTGAAAGAAAATCTGAGCTCTGGGCCACGATTCTCTCCTTGAACACTTGGGGACACTGAGGTCCATGCAGAGGAAGGGTGTGACCAAGTCAGCATCTCAACAGGTGTTCAAACCCTCCACATGACTCAGTCTCTATCCTCCATGGACCCAACACCACCTCCCCACAGAGAACATCACTGACCCCTCGTTGGGTGTGACTGCTGCTGGGAGGGACCAATCCTCAGAGCCTCCAGGGAATCAGGAAGGAGGTGCGGCATAGGGGCTACCTCCCACCCCCCACTCGAGCTGACTGCTCCTTCTCACACCTGGGCCCCAACATCTCCCTCTACCATGACCATTCTACCTGTCACCTGCCACCTCAGGGTCCTTGAGCCCTGTGGTCCCACCTATTACCCACCATCTGTTGAGAACTACCAGCTCCTCTGGGAGACAGGGCTGTGCTGAGTCTCTGGGGGCAGGAGGTCATCTGAGAGACTCAGTTCCACCCTGGGATGGTCTGTGCTCCCCCTGAGCCCAGAGGCCCCAGTGACTAACAAGAGTGTAGATGGACCTGTAAGGGGTGGTGCTTTACAGAGTTCTAGAAATGAGGGCAGGAAGGGGGCTGAAGTCTGGAGCTGACTCCGGTGTCCTGACCTCACTCAAACTCTTCCCCTCCACCTGTTGTGTGGTCCCCAAAAACCTTTACTACAAACGTGACACCGTTCAGACCCAGGTGAGTTGGTGTGAGTAGGCAGGTGTAGGAAGACCTCTAAGGAGCAGATCTGCTTGGCTGACCCCCCACTGAGATTCCTCACCCCCAGCTTAGTCCAGGCCTTCCAGTGTGCAACACCGAGAGCTGACTGAGCTCAGAATGAAGATCAAGGTCCTCTCACCTGAAAGCCATACCTCCAAGGGTCACAAAGGTGAGATTACTCTTGGAGACACTTACTAAATTATCCTGCCAGTCTCAGAGCCCTGGGATCCCTGTGGATCTCAGTATCTCTGACCGACTCTCAGCCCCTGGGACACAGCCCATCCTTGAGTGTCTGGGGGACACTGGATCCCCTGATAGACTCTCAGAACTGCCGTGGGTGGTCTGTGCTCCCTCTGAGCAGAGTTCTCAGTGACTCATCCGCTGTGGTAATGGGCCCTGTGGGTAGGAGGCTGCGACCTTCAGGGGGTCTTGGGAATGAGAATAAAAGTGTGGTGAGAGGCTGGGGTCACCCTGGAGTCCCCAAATCATTCTTCTCCTACAACTGGCCTGTGTCACCCAAAGACACTCCCCTGGCCCACCTGCCACTTTCAAAACCCATGAGAGCAGGAGGGGTGAGAAATGATGAATGGATCTGAGGGGCAGAACTCTGCTGTGAGACCATGACCCAGAGCCCCCTGACTCTCATCCAACTTCTGATGTGTCTTGGGGACAGGACCCTGAGCTGACAGTGCTCAGGAAGGATGGGGTTGAGGGCACCTCACCTGAGAGCAGTAGATCCAAGGGGTCACTGGGGTGTAACTACTCCTGGGGATACTTCTTAAAATAGCCATAACATCTGAATGTCCTCCTGTGTCTGAGGGTCACAGGGTCCACAGGAAACAGGGCCCTAAACGTCTCATTGCCATGTTGATGTTAGTCCAGGGTCCAAGAAAACTTGTCTTCTCCTGTCTTACTCAGAACAAAATTGTCAAATGGCTGCTCAGAGCCACTCTGGAGGGTAACATTTCCTCCTGAGGTCACGACAGGGCTGGGCAGGGCTAAGATTCTGGGTTTGCTGTAGAGTCCTGGAAGCAGAAGAGGCAGCATGTGAGATGAGACTCACCCCCCCCCATTTCCCCCAGGATAGGTCTATGAGAGGGGGGACCCCTTTCCAGAGGGCATAGCCTGAGGTTGGAACCAATCACCTGTCACCACCAGCACCAGGGGTCACTGCGCTCTGACCATCCAGTGGGGCTGAGGTAGTTACAGTAATATCTTCCTGGATAGATGTTTTTCATGAAGAATTTGGCCTTGTCCTTGGGCTTCAGTGGTTTCTTTCTATCCAAGGACGTGTTCATGTCTTCTGTATACAGATGGAACTCCTGGGCCTCCAGGGTCCCCTGACACCAGATGGTCACAGATCTCCCCCAGAGGATGAGAGGGCCTGGCTCAGTCCAGATGGTGGGTTTGAGGAAGGTCACTGGAAGGAGACCAGAGGTTGCATTACTAAGAGCCCCACTGTGGGAGACTGCAAGCTGACAGGGTCATTGCAGTTTAGATTTGTGGGGGACAGAAGTGTGGGGGCTGACAGTGAGCTGACAGGGTCCTTGCTGCCCATCCCCCCACTTCACTTGCTTGATCAAGTTGCTAAAGGCTCAGCTCTTGCCCACAACCTGGTTGTTTACTTAAGTTGCTAGAGGCAATTGACATGCCCTTCCTCTCATCCTTTGTTTGTTCTGATGTGGGTTGATTTCAGTTATGCATGGTGGGGGGATTCCTGTTTATGCCTTAAATGGATTCCTGTTTATGCCTCAGAAGTGTGACTTTGTATCAGAGACTTCCTTATTTGCATACAGCTCTGCACTATACAATAAAGCAGACCTGGGGCTTGCTTTGCTCTGGCTTGCCATCAGCTTGCAGAGACCTCCTGATATCATCCTTTTCCTCTCTGAGTTTATTTCTTCATTATGCACTATTCTCACTCAGGACCTGGACAATTTCTAGCTGCACTGGTCTGTGGCACCCCAACCCTCATTCCTCAATAACCCCAGTACACCCTACCCAGGACCTCTGTGCTCCCTCCTGAGCCCCAGGGGGGTGAAGTAAGAGGTGGGACACAAAGCCTGGGGAGGACTCACCTGCCTGCACGCGGGTCCTCTGGCCCAGACTCAGTCTTGAAAGAGAGTTTTTGTCAATGATTTATACCCAAACATCTAAGCTGATTTATTTTTATTAGGGCCCCGTTTACTTGAGCTGCCTGAGCCTAAAGTTTTCCATATAAAAATGGATGTAGCCACCCCACCCTCTCCTGCTGCCCCCTCCCTCTGTCCACACTGACTGAGTCAGAGAAGAGTGGAGAGGAGGGACAGCATGGCATCTGTTCAGAGTGTTCCTGCTCTGCAGATGGAGGAGACCCTGGGTCTGAAGGACAGACACATACAGGATGTGGTGAGTCAGGGGCTGCTGTCCTTCTGGGTTTCACAGTTGTGGACACACAGCAAGGGGATGACCTCACCCAGGTCTGGCTCTCAGGTTCCCCTGGAAGAGGGCTCAGGAGAACTCCAGGGTCTGTGGAGATGCTCAGCCTCATCGGAGTTTTCATCTAAATCCCCGAGCCTTTCTGCTTTAGAAGATACCAGGGACCTCTGGAAATTGTGTCCCACCTGCACGTGGGTTCTCAGACCCAGACATGGCCTTGGAGAGAGTTTACTGGGAGAGGTATGCACATGAGTCTTTAGCTGAACCCTCCTCCCCCAGAGCCTTCTGAGTCTCTGGCTGTCCTGACAGACTAGGGCCTGGCTCTTGGACACCATCACTCATAATCTAGAAACTCCATTTTCTCCTTAAATCTCACTGAGGAAAAGCAGGGCTATAAGGGTAGGGGTCATGGTGTCTCCTCCCTCTGGTCCAGGCTGTGCAGATGGACGAGGCCACAGTGCACTCAGGACAGACAGACACTCACACTGTCCATTTGATAGCCAGTGTCTGTCACAAGGCTTTCACATCAGCAGCCCCACAACAGAGGTGAATTCCCTTCCCTAGAGCCTGGCTCTCATGTTCATGATGAAGCATGAAGTACACCTGTTGTCACCCTGACACGCCCTTCCAAGTGATGTGACCCAGGCCATGTCCTTCCATGTCAGAGCCTCCCTCATGGGGTCACTTTCATTCTCAGCCCATCCATCAACTCTTCCCTGTGAGGTCCTCACCATGGACGGTGGTCACCAGGTTCTGGAGATGCCTCAGGAAGACCTGTGTCCCTGTGACTGCAGAGCTCAGATCAGCAGGGACAGGTCCACTATCTTCCTGTGCAGTTCAGGTCCAGTGTCTCTGACAATGAGCACAAAGAGGAAATACAGGAAGATAAGGGAAGGAAATAGGTCCTTTCCATGGTCCCAGAGTGTGGCTTTCTTTGTATCACACCTTCCACAATCTTCTTTCTTCTCCTACAACAGCATCCACCCTGACCATCCTGGGGCAATGTTATGACTCATTCCTGCCTCCTCAGTGCCCTTGTTCCTTGGGCAGAGTTGTCCCCTCATTTTGTGTCCCTGTCTTCATTTTACAGATAATGACTAGGTTACTTCTCTTACTTGGGGGAAAAGCCAAGTCTTACTTGAATATTCTTCCATCATTTACTTCATGACCTTGGGCAGTAATGTTTATCCTCGGCACCTCAGTTTTCTGGTCTGCATCATGTTGCCATAAACCTTAGTAGTCAGAGTGATTGTGAGGTCAGTGGTTTTTGGACACGAGAGAAATCAATCCTTGTTAATTTCAGATCTCATTAATACGTTTGGCATCAGCCATGACAGATCAGGCATCCACTTCACTGTCTAATCAGGGGTCCCCAAACTTTTTACACAGGGGACCAGTTCACTGTCCCTCAGACCGTTGGAGGGCCGGACTATAAAAATAACAAATCCAGTACACACTGCACATATATTATTTTAAAGTAAAAAAATAAAACGGGAACAAATACAATATTTAAAATAAAAAAAACAATTAAATTTAAATCAACAAACTGACCAGTATTTCAATGGGAACTATGGGCCTGCTTTTGGCTAATGAGATGGTCAATGTCTGGCTCCATATTTGTCACTGCTAGCCATAACAAGTGATATGACGTGCTTCCGGAGCCGTGACCGTGTATCCCGTGTCACTGGAAGCAGTACTGTATGTGAGCGACGTTGTGCTTTGCAGTGCCACCACATACAGTACTCCAGGACCATAGGATGCAGATGCATGTTGTGCTCCTCTCACTGACCACCAATAAAAGAGGTGCCCCTTCCGGAAGTGCAGCGGGGGCTGGATAAATGGCCTCAGGGGGCTGCATGTGGCCCGAGGGCCGTAGTTTGGGGACCCCTGGTCTAGATAAAGTGATAAGTTTGCCCAATCAGGAACTCCCATCTGCTCCTAATGCTGATAAATGCTATTCATGATATTTGTAAAGTAAGTGGCACATCATTTCAGAAAAGGAAAAAGGAAGATTTCCAAAATGTAGAAGGAGCCACAATAGAGTTTAAAGGGCCACAGATGAGTGGTCACTGGTGCCTGAGCACAGCCAGAGGTCATCAGTATGAAGGTTTTCAACCATGTGTGGACAAGAGAGGGACCCTGGAGCCCTCACAGTCAGGGAGAAAGCAGCTCTCAAGGTAGCATTGTCCTCTTTTCCACATTTGAAATGAGCACTGGGGCATCTCTGCCCACTGACTTACCTCATGGTCAGCAACCAGCTCCGTTTCCTGTGTGTGTATGCAACAGATTCAATGCATTCTGGTCCAACCTGGGCATCTGTCCAGGTGTGAGTGTGAGACTCAACTTGGAGCCATCTCTGCCCAGCACATCAGAGTCTGATGCTAAGTTTGGGAGAGTGGACGCCATGGGGAAGGCAGCTGCAGCTATCCATCTCTTCCAGTCCTGTGCATCCGGACAGCCCTGGGAGAAGCTCTCTGTGGACAACATGGTCTGAGGGAGGTGAACATCCAACAGAAACAAACATCACAGAGCAATCCTGATTATGAAAAATAGTGGCATGAAAGACTGTCTACAGGGTCATTAATAAAGATATCACTTCTTTTTTTAATTATATTCATAAAATTTATTTTAATGAGGTGACATTGATCAATAAAAGTACATTAGCTCCAGGTAAATGTCTGTATAGCATTTGAACTGTTGATTACATTGTATGCTCCTCACCCAAAGTCAAATCATTTTCAGTCACCAGATATTTGTTCCTCTTTACTCCCCTCCCCCACACCCTCCTCCACCACATCATTCTCCCTAGGAGAGCACTTCATTTTAACTATGTTCATGAATCTTAGCTTTATACCCCACCTATATATAAAATCATATAGTTCTTAGACTTTTCTGATTTACTTAATTCATTCAGTAGAATGTTCTCAAGACCCATCCATGTTTCATAAAGGGCAATATGTCATCACTTCTTATGGCTGAGTAGTATTCCATTGTATCTATCTACCACATCTAATTTATCCAACCCTCTATTGAGGGACACTTTAGTTCTCTTTATGTCTTGGCCACTGGGATTAATGCTGAGATGAACATGGAGGTGCATGTGTCTTTACACATCAAAGTTTTCGAGTTTGGGAGTAAGATACCTAGTAGAGAGATTGCTGTGTCATATGGTAATTCTAATCTTAGTATTTTGAGGAGCCACCATACTGTCTTCCATAATGGCTGTACCAGTTTACATTCCCACCAACAGTGAATGAGGGTTCTTTTTTCTCTGCAACCTCTCCAACACTAGCTTGTACTTGTCTAATTGATAATAGCTAATCTCACAAGTGTGAGGTGGTAGGCTATTGCAGTTTTGATTTGCATTTCTCTAATAGTTAGTGAAGATGAGGACTTTTTAATATATCTGCTGGCCATTTGTATGTCTTATTGGGAGGACTCTCTGTTCAGGGCCTCTCCCCATTTTTAAAAATAAGACATGGTGATTTTAATGGAGATTGCACTAAATTTGTATATTGCTTTGGGTAATACAGCCATTTTAACTATGTTGATCCTTTCAGTACATGAACATAAAATATTTTCTGATTTCATTGTGTATTTTTCAGTTTCTTTAATTATACTTTGTAGATTTTAGTATATAAGTCTTTCATGTGCTTTGTTAAATTGATTCTTAGGTATTCTGGGGGTTTTTGTGTGTCTGCAATTGTAAAAGGAATTATGGTTTTTTAGTTCATTTTTTGAAGTTTCATTGTTGACATAGAAAAAGTTGTAGAATTTTGTATATTGAGTTTTTATCCTTCAACTTTATTGTATTGGTTTATTGTTTCTAGTGGTTCTTCAGTGGAGTCTTTGTGTTTTTTTAAATACCAGATCATGTCCTCTGCAAAATTCTACAAATAATCAGAACACTAGAAATATATGAAGCTCACTTTAATTAACCATATTTTCATATCTAAAAAACAGAGAAGAAACATTATCCAATTTTTCTTGAATCAAAGATAGCTACCCTTAACATGTCCTTACTTTATTCCATTTTCAGTCTATGAAGGGTTTTTTTAAATAAAAATAATTGAATGATAAAATAAAATAATTAAATAAGCACATAAACAAAAAAAATATGTATTTATATAAGATATGCTTTGATACTGTGACAAAGTGAAAACCAAGAAATACAGGAAAACCCAGTGCTCATGAAAATTGAGGAAGACATTCAGGTTTTCTCCACTCCCACATAATGGCAGTGGTTCCTTGCACAGACAGGGCATACTACTGTGAACTTTGCAAAGTTCATAAAGAATAATTTCTTGCCTGACCTGTGGTGGAGCAGTGAATAAAGCATCGACTTGGAAATGCTGAGGTCGCCGGTTCGAAACCCTGGGCTTGCCTGGTCAAGGCACATATGGGAGTTGATGCTTCTAGCTCCTCCCCACCTTCTCTGTCTGTCTCTCTCTCCTCTCTTTCTCTCCCTCTCTGTCTTTCTCTCTCTCCCTTTCTCCTCTCTAAAATGAATTTAAAAATTTTAAAAAGAATAATTTCTTGACTTTTTTATAGTAAAATTTACTGGAAGACAACTTTATACATAACTAAGGCCTTTGAGATTGGGAATAAAATTCTGCTTTGATATATGAGAGAACAAAGTTCCAGATGTGGAGAGAGTTTTGTCATTGGGTTTCATCTAGGAAGGAGAGGTCTCAGCAAACTATACTTGATCTTAGACTCCCAGTGGGCCCTCAAGCACCCTGGTCCCCAAAATCACAAGCCTCTTTACTCTATCTTCATACATGGGCCTGAATCAATAGGAGTCAGGATGGCACTCCGGGGCCCAGGGTCAGCACCATGGACAGAGGCATGCATAGTGCCTGCTTTCTCCCCACCTGAGCTGAGCATCTTCACCTACATTTGTTTCCTCTAAGACTGAGGACAAAAGGCACCAACGAATGAGATGTTGCTTGATATATGGGGATGGTCCTCATGGTCACCGGAGGTGCAGATGTCATATAAATATGTAAATCCCAGCAGGACAGAAAGAAACATGGGTGACAAGGTCCAGGTTCCGTGTGACAATTCAGTTTCTCACCAGCCCTTAAAGGAAGATATAAGGAGACACCAGCTTCTCCGACCTTTCAGATCATATCTGAGCTCACCAGATCCCGTATACTCTACCTCTACCTCATGTGAAAGACAAAGTTAGAAGGTGACACCTGTCCCAGAACGTGAGATTGCAGATTCAGGACAGGTCTGAAAGCCACCAAGTTTCTGTTCCAGTTCTGCTTCTGCCATCTCTAGAATTTGTGTGACCTAGAAAACTCACGTCTTTTCTGAGTTTCCATAAATGCACATGTTGTTCCTTCCTTCCCTGATTCAATCAAATATACAACGTCTTCAGAGGACTTACCATGTCCAGCCATGACAAAGGCTCTGGGGATTCACAGGGGAAAAAGAGAGATTCCTTTTCTCGGTGTGTGGAGCTCAGATTAATGAAGACAGATATTAAAAATACTTAGAATAACGGGTAACTCATATATAGTTTAAGCAAACTTTAGGAATAAAACAGAGAATGGGACACATAGACTAGTCACAGGTGACATCATACATCTGAGTCATCAGAGTGAGGGGTCCCCCTGGGGATGGAGAGGTCCATGGAATGAGCAGTGGAGAGACCTGAGACTGGTGATAATTTCAGAGCAGAGAGACAGAGACATCATTGAGCACAGAGAAAATGCTCTGTTTTAAGAGTTTACAACACTCTGGAGGAAGCTGGCTCCTACTCTCAGAATTGTGAGCACGGTGCATGTATTTTGGACATTTCAGGTAACAGGTCTTTTTTTAACAAGAGAGTATAGAAACAGATTTCAGGTTTTAGTGATCATCACTGTGCAATAATAAAACATAGGAAAGATATATTTATCATAACCCGTAACATCAAACCAAGAGTAATCCAAACCATAGATGATGTGTTATTCATATTCTAAGAGTTTTATGGGGATTTCTCATATAATCTGATACAAACCCTATGACACAAACCTATGTAGACTTCAGGAGGATTACAAAGGAAAAGTTTTTAGTCTTTATCATGGTCTAGGAGATGTGAGGAAAATTCTGCTATGTTCAGACAAGCTCAGTGGGTCATATGTGAGAAGTCACAAACACATGTTCATTTACTCGAGCTGTGTGTGTATGTGTTTTGAGGTGAATGGAGGTGTTCAACTGTGATGACTTTGTTTGTACAGGGGGGCTGTTTTAACTGACTATGGTGAGTATATCTCAAACAAGGACATTGTCTTTATGGAATGGCCCCAATGGCATCTCCAATCGATGAAAGCTGAGAGAACAGAACAATGTTCAATTCCTCATTCTCTTTTCCTTTGGCAACAATCATCAAATTTAAATAGACTTCCCTGTGTACTTCCTTTACCCATGTTCCCTGCATCATGAAATCAAAATAGAAGAGCTTAGATTTTACTTTTGGAAGCTGGACCCCTGTGGGTGGGCTGTGTGCATGGAGGGTCAGACCAGGTTGGGTGTTAGAAGAGCCTCTAGAGGAAGTGAGAGGAATGAATGGGATAGGACTGGGGCCTGGGGTTGGGTTGGGAAGGACATGAATGAGGTCATACAGAGCAGATGTTTTGAATCTTCAGCTGGGTATGGGCTGTGGTGATACCCCAGGGTAAAGAGGGCTCAGGGACAGAGCTGTTTAAATTTAATAGTCGGGTGTGAAGAAAAAGAGAGTGAGAAACTGAGCACTGTTTTACCCTGCTTTGGTGTGCTGGAGGGGCTAATGGAGCGATTTCATCAAGAATGACAAGTTGGTGGATGGACCCAAGTGGAGAGGCTATAATACTGTTATGGAACTCACAGAAAAAAGCAAGACCTTCTCCCTGGTCCGCTCTCCCTCTCTCCCTTAAAATTCCCTTTAGCAAATTCCTTGTTCTATAAATAGCACCTTCTTTCTCTTCATGGCTCTCTTGCAAAACTTCTGAGTCATCTCTCCATTCCCAGTGCCCCTTCCTCTCTTGAGCAGGACTCTTCTTCTCTCACTGAATTCTGTCTGCGAACACTACATCAGAGGAAATTCAGAGTGTAATTGAAAGGAGAGCTGTAACGTGTGTGGACTGTCAGCCCTGAGCAGGAATTGTGCCTTTCTGAGTCTCCTGCTTTCCCTGCAGAGAGGTGACAGTGATGTCTCTGCTCAGCCTTGTTGAGAGGAAGCAGAAAATCAAAAAACATATTTTCTTATTTTTTATTTAGAGAATTAAATTTAACAAGGTGATATTTATTAATAAGAGTACATAGGTTTCAGATAAACATATCTATAGCATTTGAACTTTTGAATATGTTATTTAGGAGGTAAACATTTCTATAGCATTTAAATTGTTGATTTTGTTGTATAGCCATTGACAAAATTCAAATCATTTTGTGTCACTATATATTTCTCCCTCTTTTTCCCTTCCCACCCACTCCCTTTCTATCCTCTCCCCCACATTCTATTCCCCATATCCACTTCCCCCTGATAACGACTTCATTTTTATCTATGTTCATGAGCCTCAGTTTTATATTGCACCTATGTGTGACATCATATACAGTTTTTTGTTTTTCGTGATTTACAAATATCACCCAGTATAACATTCTCAAAAAACAATTCATGTTGTTGTAAATGGCACTATGCCACCATCATTTCTTCTGGCGGAGTAGTATTCCATTGTATATATATCACATCTTTTTTATCCAGCCCTCTAACAAGGAAAATTTTGAATGTTTCTATGTCATGGACACTGAATAATGGTGCAATAAACATGGAGGTGCATGTGTCTTTATGTACCAATGTCTTCAAGTTTTGGGTGTAGATATCTAGTAAAGGGATTGCTGGGTCATATGGTAGGTCTATTCTTAGTTTTTCAAGGAACAATGATTCTATTTTTATGTACTTTGGCCATAAAGAACAATTTTTGAATTTGACGCCAAAGACAAGGAAAATAAAGGCAAAAATAAGTGGATCAAACTGTATCAAATAAAATGTTTTTGCACAGCCACAGAAACTGACAACAAAACAAAAAGCTGGCAACAAAATGGGAGATAATATTTGTAATTTACAACTCTGATAAAAGGTTAATATCCAAAATATGTAAAGAACTCACAAAGCTCAGAAACAAATAAGCAAAGAATCCAATTTAAAAATGTGGAGAGAACCTGAGGACCTGAAAAGACACTTCTTCCAAGAGGACATACAGCTATATACCAAGATGCTCATCATCACAAGCAATTCAAGAAATGCAAATTAAAACTACTGTACAATGAGATAGCATTTCACAACTGTTATATTGGCTATTGTCAACAAGACAGACAATAAAAATGGAGTATTTTCAAGATACACTCTCCTTGCAATTTTTACATATATAACAGAGTATTATCAAGTGTAATCACCACACTATATATCAGACACCTAGGACGTGTTAACCTCATAACTGGAAGTTGATACTCTTTAATCAACCTCTCTCCTTTTCCCACACTCCCCATGGTAACCCCATCCCATTCTCTAATTTCTACAATTTTGGCTTTTATAGTTTTCACATAGTTGTGAGATCACTCAATATTTACTTTTGTCTGTGTGATATAGCTCATATTTTTAAAAAAAACTTGTCCTCAATATCCGTTCATGTTGTTCTAAGTGGCACAATTTCCTTCCATTTAGGGTTGAATAACATTCCATTATATGTATATCCAGACTCTAAAAAGTTTAACAAATCAAGTCATTTTAAACTATGATTGCTTATAGAGACACACTTCCATTAAGCTGTCCCTACACCACCAGTGATGACATCCAAGGAAATGGTGCAGGTGACATCTCAGGAAGACAGAAGAATTGTCTTCTGAGAGGGTGGAAGACATCATTTTGGGTTTATTTCTTCCAGGCTCAGATCTGATTTTGTCCAATTATGCAGTTAATAAACTGAGAAGATAAAGATATAATGCTGTCCATCTGGAAATGTGGTGATTAGAAATAACGAATATTTCTAGGCCAAAAGGTACAGGAGACCATGAGGTATTAGGTGTGTGGACCCAAACCGGCCATGTGCAATGGACCCGCATGTCACAGGCATGTGGAATGATGGAGGATTGTTACAATCAACCTTAGATAGGGAGAGAACATACACATTTAATGGAGGAAGAGTCCTGTGCAGGGAGCACACAGACATTTCCTGCACCCAAACCCTGTTTACATCACTGCACAGTCTCAGAAGACAGTTTCTTCAGAACATGGTCCAGACTTTCTCCCACCACCTCCTAGGTCATCACATGTGCTCCAAGACTCCTCCTCTCTGAACACTGCATTGTTTCCTCTGTGGTCACATGCTGGCTCATCATGGGTCCTTCTCTGGCTGTTTTGAGCTTGAAACAGCAGCACCACAAGGGCCACCAGGATCAGTCCAGCCACATTTATGCGAATGAGGTTCTCCACTGTGTAGTCTTGGGAATAGACAAAGAGATCACAGAGGTCAGGGCAGGCCAAAGTCACTCCAAGATACTGGATGTCCACCCAGAACTCATACATTCCCATCACAGGACACGACCCTGTGAGTCCAGCCCCATAACTGAGGACTTCTCCTTCTCACCACTCTTGGGGTCTGACTTGCTTTGTGATGGGCATATGGTGTCAGGTGCTCTGAGAACCATGGACTGAGGGAAGAAGAGAGGACTTACAAACACACGACCTCACCCTCGTTTTGTGCTCTCAGAAGCCCTGATTCTCAGGTCATAACTTCTGCCCAGTCCCCTAGTGACCCTGTCTCACCTCTGCCAGGTTCCCTGGTCTCCTCATTGGGTCCTCTCAGCCTCCTGTGACGCTGACCCTGCACGGACTCACTGTGGACCAGAGGGACCCGTGCCCAGAGCTCAGGAACAGTGATAAACATGGTCATGACACAGGTATGCTTGACTGCTGTGCTCAGTGTTCAGTCTGAGAGCAGACCCTGTAAACTCTCTCCTTCAGAGTTCAGAGACCCCACTTACTCAGCAGCTGACTGACCAGGAGCCATGCAGGAGGGGTGAATGTCATCCTTTGTGGGGCCCCCTGAACTCCCTCATTTATCACTGCCTCAGACTCTGCAGAGACAGGGCCCTGATCTGAGTGAGCTCAGGAAAAACAGGGTCACAATTACCTCACCGGAAATCAGGTAGTGCTTCAGGGGGTCACTGAGTTGTGACAGGACGAAGAGGTTGGTGCTGTGTGAGCTGTCGCACCTATAGTGTCCCCCTCCCATGCTGAGTTCACAGGACTCATGGAGAACTGTGCCTAGCTGGACCAAGCTAAATAGTTTGGTCTAAGATACAGTAGAGGGGCAGAGGATGAGCTCAGCAGTTCTTGGGTAGAATAAAAGTTTCCCTTAGACATGTGAATGACCCAGATGAGTCACCAAGTACCTTGCTGCACAGAGAGAGGTCTTCTAGTGTGCCGTTCTAGAAAGAAGGAAGTCAGGCTGAGCTAGGGCACTGACCTCCTGAGTGCTGTGAGGACCACTATGTCACCTGATCTCACAGCAGCCTGTGAGCATATGGGACCAGGGAAGAACAGGCACTAACCCGACACTCAGAAAACAAAAGGGACCACTTGAATCCCACAGAGAGCCGGAAACAGAACCAGGACTTCTTCCTGGCCTCTGGCTCCTCTGAGCTGAGCACCTGAGCTGAGACAATGTACCAGGATGGCCAAGATCCTCGTTCTGCCTGTCTCTCCCTGTGCATTGTCACCACCAATGATATAGAGGGGACAATCCTATAATATCACATTTGGGGGTTTCTCTGTGAAGCCCCTTCTCCCAGGAGCTCAAAGCCAGAACTGAAAGGAAATCTGAGCTCTGGGCCACAATTCTCTCCTTCTATACTTGTGGACACTGAGGACACGCAGAGGAAGGTGGGTTTATGTCACACAGGTGTCTCCACAGGTGACTGATCTCCCCACATGGCTCAGCTGCTGTCCCTCATGGACATACTCACCACCTCCTGACAGACCCTGACTACATGGGGGTGACAGGGGCATCCCCAGAGCCTCTGCAATCAAGAAGGAAGGGAGAGTGAGGGTTGCTATCACGCCAGCTGAGCTCAGACGCCCCCTCCTCTAGCCTGGGTTCCACAACCTCCCTCTGCCAGGACCACCCACCTGTCACCTGCCAGCCTCAGAGCCCTGGAACCCTGTGGATCTCAGCATCTCTGCCTGCCTCCCAGCTCCCCTGGGACACAGCCCATCCCTGAGTGTCTGGGGGACACTGGATCCCCTGATAGACCCTCAGAACTGCCCTGGGTGTTCTGTGCTCCCTCTGAGAAGAGTTCTCAGTGACTCACCAGCTGTGGAGATGGGCCCGGGGTGGGGACCTGGGGCCCCAGTGGGTCATGACAATGAAGGTAAAAGTGTGGTGAGAGGCTGGGAATAACTGTGGAGTCCCTGAATCACTCACACTCTCTCTTACATCTGCTCTGTGGACCCTCTCAAGACACTCACCTTGCACACCTACAACTTTACAAATGCCGGAGAGGGAGAGGGGTGCTCAGAGCCCCTCCCTCTCACCCAACATCAGATGATCCTGGGGACCGGACCTGATTGAGTGCTGAGAAAGATTGCAGTCAGGGCGCTCACCTGAGTCCAGTAGATCCAGGGGGTCACTGGGGTGTGACCACTCCTGGGGGTACTTCTTAAAATAGCCATAGCATCTGAATGTCCTCCTGTGTCTGAGAGTCACAGGGTCAACAGGAAACAGGGCCCTAAATGTCTCATTGCCGTGTTGATGTGAGTCCAAGGTCCAAGAAAACTTGTCTTCTCCTGTCTTAGTCAGAACAAAACTGTCAAATGGCTGCTCAGAGCCACACTGGAGGGTCACGTTCCCTCCTGAGGTCACAACAGGGCTGGGCAGGGCTGAGAGGCTGGGTTTGCTGTAGAATCCTAGGAGAGGAGGAGGCAGCGTGTTAGATGGGCTCACCCCTCCTTCATGTACCTCAAGGCTGGGCTGTGAGAGGGGAAACCCCCTGAGAGCAGACCCCCTTCCTGAGGACAGAGACTGAGGCTAGGACCCCTGAGTGTCCCCTCACCTGTCACCACGAGCTCCAGGGGGTCACTGCGCTCTGACCAGCCAACGGGACTGAGGTAGTTACAATAATATCTCCCTGTAGAGTTGTTTTTCACAAAGAACTTCGCCTTGTCCCTGGGCTCCAGTGGTTTCTGTCTGTCCAAGCAAGTATTCATGTCTTCTGTATGCAGACAGTACTCCTGGGCCTGCAGGGTCCCCTGACACCAGATGGTCACAGAACTTCCTAAGAGGTTAACAGAGGCTGGCTCAGCCCAAATGATGGGTTTGGGGAGGATCCCTGGAAGGAAACCAGAGGCTGCATTATAAAAACACTCCTTACCCTCATTCTCCTATTCAGTCAAACCCTCCTGTTTTATCCTCTTTTTCCCATGTTTTCAGGTCATCTGCGCTCTCTCTGAGCAGAGTCCTCAGTGACTCACCAGCTGTGGAGATGGACGCTGTGGGTGGGGTGCCAGACCCTTCAGAGGATCCTGGGAATGTGAACAGGAGGAGGGTGAGGCCTTGGAGCTGACCCTGGAGTCCCCACTTCACTCACACTCATCTACAGATGCCCTGTGTCTCCCCAAGACCATCCTGATGCCCACCTGACACATTCTGGGCTCAGTTGAGTGGAAGAGAGTGGACAGGGGTGGAAGGGCGGAGGAAGGGCAGTTTTCCTCTGGGGGACCATCCCTTGAGCCCCCTCACTCCCTTCCAGCCTGACTGCTCCTGGGGACAAGGCCCTGAGGGTCTGAGAAAACAAGCTCCAGAGGCTCACTGGGGTGTGACAACAGGTAGGGGAGTAGCTGCATGATCTGTAGCACCTGTAGGGTCCCCCATGACTAAAGTCACAGGACTCATGAAGAACTGATCCTGGCATAAATCTAACGTTGGGGGGGGGATGGTATGATGTGGCTCCTCACTGGACAGAAATACTGACCTTCAGACCTCATGAATGACAGTGAAGGGTCATGTCATTTTCTGAGGCCTCTGTGGGGCCTGGCAGCTCTGAGAGGTAGGGTATCCCAGGCCACTGTCCTAAGGAAACTGAAAGACATCCTGCCCACCTGTTCTGAACTGAGTCACTACTCCCCTCTCTGAAGACCCTCATCTCTGTCTGTTTCCATTTCTCCTGAGTCCTTTTCCTGACCCACCCTGTCTCTCTCTGTCTCCCTCTCTGGGACCCTGCATGTTGCTCTGCCCATCACCACCTGAGACCCCCCCCAGCAGGGTCTGTGCAGAGTCTGGGTCCCTGACTGAACCCGCTGACTCCTCACCTTCTACCAAGATGTCCACGGGGTCACTGGGGGCCGACGACTTAGAAGAGAGGTTGTGTCCACTGTAGCGTCTGTACCGGCCCCCGTGGAAGCCATTCAGAGAGTCTGGGGGGAAGTCAGCCTGAGAGAGCCCAGGCTGGGGCTGCCAGCCAGATCGCTGAGTGATCGGTCTTACCACCTTGGACAGTGCAAATCTATCATCGCTGACATCAGAGTGACACTGGAGGGTCAGGCTCTGTCCAGAGGCCATGATGGGGCCCTGCTGGGTCAGGAGGGAGGGCTTCTGAGAGACACCTGGGGAGACCAGATGTCAGTTACAGGGCTGCTCCTCCCATACAATAGCTTCTCTTGTTCTGGCCACCAGCTGACACTGTCTTTCACTGTTTGTGTCTCTGATCAAGAATATCCTGGAGCACCTCCTCCCACACTCTCTCATGAGGTCCTCTCTGAGCAGAAACCCCATAACCTGTCTTGTCCCCCAAACATGGATGTGGCAGGGATGGAAATTCCTCACCTGAGACCAGGAGCTCCACCGTGTCACTGCGATGTGACCACACCTGGGGGCTGTCCCTGTAACAGCCATAGCATCTGAACATCCACCTATGGCTGGGAGTCACAGGACCCACAGGAAACAAGGCTTGGAACTGTCCATTGTGGTTTGGCTGTGAGTCCAGGGTCCAGGAAAAGCCATGATCTCTTTCTTGAATCAGAATAAACCTGTCAAATCCCTGCTCAGAGCCACATTGGAGGGTCACGTTCCCTCCTGAGGTCACGACAGGGCTGGGCAGGGCTGAGAGGCTGGGTTTGCTGTAGAATCCTAGGAGAGGAGGAGGCAGCATGTTAGATGGGGCTCACACCTCCCTCACGTCCCCCAGGGCTAGGCTATGAGAGGGGAGACCCCCTGAGAGCAGACCCCCTTCCCGAGGGCAGAGCCTGAGGCTGGGACCCCTGAATGTCCTCTCACCTGTCACCACTAGCTCCAGGGAGTCACTACGCTCTGACCAGCCAGTGGAGCTGAGATAGCTACAGTGATATATCCCTGCATCACACTCTGTCATGTGTGTGATGGAGAACTTGGCCTTTTTTGTGGGCTTCAGTGACCTTTGTGTGTACCAGGTCATGGCGCTTCCCACTTTGTCCAAAGAGAACTCCTGGGCCTTCAGGGTCCCCTGACACCAGAGAGTCACAGAGTTCCCCCAGGGGATCACAGAGCTGGGTTCAACACAGATGCTAGGTTTGTGGAAGGTCCCTGGTAGAAAATCAAAGGCTGCATTACAAAGACCTTCCCCTCCCTCATTCCCCAATAAGCACAAGGTACGCCACCCTAAGACCCCTGTGCTCCCTCCTGAGCCCCAGGGGGTGAAGTAAGAGGTGGGACATGGAGCCTGGGGAGGACTCACCTGTCTGCACGTGGGTCCTCTGGCCCAGACTCAGCCCTGGAAGAGAGTCCTTGTCAGAGGATTCTACCCAAACATCTAAGCTGATTTATTTTTATTAGGGCCCTGTTCACTTGAGCTGACTGAGCCCAAAGTTTTCCATATAAAAATGAGTGTAACTGACTCACCCTTTCCTGCTGCCCCCTCCCATGTCCACAACTGACCGAGGCAGAGAAGAGCAGAGAGAAGGGACAGCATGGCATCTGCTCGGAGTGCTCCCGCTCTGCAGATGGAGGAGCCTCTGGGCCTGAAGGACAGAGACGCACAGGGTGTGGTGAGTCAGGGGCAGCTGCCGCCCTTCTGGGTTCCCACAGCTGTGGACACACAGCAAGGGGACGGCCCCTTCCTGGTCCTGCCTCTGAGTTTCTTCAGGAGGAGGGCTCAGGAGGACTCTGGGATCTCAGGAGACATGTCAGTTCCCACCTAATTTCCAGGTTCTTATCTCTGCCTGTTCAGAACTCCTGCTCTGAGAGGGTGGGCCCCAAATTCTCGTCCTCATTCAGCCCCTGAAAATCTGGTTCTAAACAGCACAGTGGGATACTCACCATGACTCCTGAGGGTGCTTCATTTTAAAAGATTCTACTCAGCAACTTTCCAGAGTGACCACAGCTTTTCCAACCTTTCCCCGTGTCTGAGGATCCTGGTAGGTCACATCCATGCCAACCCTTAGCGTTTTCTGCCATCTTAATTTAACCATCCCTCTGATTTAATGTGCATTTCAAAGCTCAGCACTTTTTAAAAATATGACTACATTTGCATATCAGTGTTAGTTGCTTATTAAGCGTTTTCTTGCTTTTCTAGTATCTGCAGTTTCGTTACAGATTTGCATGTATTTCTTAAACAATGTGAGTACCAGTTAATTGTTTCATTTTAGCACTAAAAACATCTCCCACTGAGTCGTATGGTGTGGTTTCCTCTTCACTCTCTTGATCTTGTCTATGAGGAACAGAAACTCTTGATGTTAGTGGATTCCACAGAACCTATATTCCCAAAAATTCATGATTTTGTGTAGAAAACTTTGCCACCCACTACCTAGTAAGACAGTTTCTGATGGTTTTGTTTGCAAAAAAGAGATAATTGTTTTACTTTTCACACTTTCTCCTGTTGCTCATCTGTCACTGAATATTATAAATGGTGTGAGAAGTAAAAATGTCATTATTTGAAGATGCCTTGATACTTTATATGGAGAATCCTACAGATTCTACCAAAAAATGCTACATCTGACTATTGAGTTCAGAAAACTGGCAGAATAAAAAGAGATATCCAGAAATCAGTTGCATTTTTATACACCAATAATAAAATGTCAGAAAAAGAAGCTAAGAAAACAATTCCATTTACACTTGCTTCAAAGGATTAAAATGCCTAGGTGTAAAGTTAACCAAGGATGTAAAAGATCTGTAATCAGAAAATTATAAGATACTGAAAAAAGTAATTTGAGATACACAAATAAGGGGAAGCATATACATGAAGCATATATATATACATATACCATGAACATATACTATGGGAAAATTAACATAATTACAATGTCCATACTACCCACAATGGCTGGATGGCTCAAGGGATAAAGCATTGTCCTAATACACTGAGGTCACAGGTTTGATTCCTGTTCAGGGAACATATGAGAAACAATCAATGAGTACACAATTACACAGAACAACTAAATTGAACGAGTTGACATTTCCCTTTCTCTCTTTCCTCATTTTCTCTTTCATTCCCTTCCTAAAACCTTCCTATAAATCAACAGAAAAAAAATTTAAAATAAACTTAAAAATTAAAAAATATCCATACTACCCATAGAAATTTACAGAGCCAATACAATTCTTATCAAGATAAGCAATGGCATACTTCATAGATCTAGAAAAAATATTTCAAAAATTTATGTAGAACCAAAAACACCCATATAGCCACAGAAATATTGAGAAGATAATATAAAGTTTTAGGAATTATGCTACCTGATATCAAACTATATACTACAATGCCACAGAAAACAAAACAGTATGATTCTCGCATAGAAACAGAGAGATAGGTCAATAAAAGAGTATAAAGAGCAGAGAAATAAACACACACCTTTAGAGTCAATTAATATTTGACAAAAAAATGAAAAAAACCAATGGGGGTAAAAAAGTCTATTCAATAAATGAGGTTTAAAAAACATGAAATAAATGAAATAAATTGAAACTAGAAAGACTCTTTACACCATATACAAGAATAGACACAAAATAGATGAAAAATTTAAACATTAAAGTCAAAACCATAAAAATTAAAATCTCAGACATTTCTCATAGCAATATTTGTTCTGTTACATTGCATTGGCAAAGGGAAACAAAAGAAAAAATAAATAAATGGGACTACCTCAAACTAAAAGGTATTGATTTGCACAGCAAAGGAAACCATCAACAAAATAAAAATACAACCCAATGAATTGGGAGAACATATTCACCAATACATCCCATAAGGCCTTAATATCCAAAATATATATAGAACTTTTAAAAATGAATAACAAAAAACAACCAACCCAATTAAGAAATGGGCTAAGATGATGGCAAGTAGGTGATTGTTACACACTCACCTCCTCCCAGGACAAGACTTGAATTATAACTAAATGTACAATCATCCTGATAAACCACCTCAGGACTACATGAGGACAAATCTATAACCAAGGATACACAGAAAAAACCACATCAAGACTGGTAAGAAGGACAGACACGTGAAAAGGGCTGGACCGGCTACCACGAGTCTCAGATGAGGTTCTAGGCCCTAGACCCATGTAAATATTTATGCTCCCACTGAGTGAGCACCTGAATATGTAAAGCAGATGTTGTCCTTTCTTGTTCAATTCCTCTACCCCATCTCTCAGCTCCACTCCCAGACACCTGTCAGCCTGCTCTCCATGCATGAGTCCACACACAGAGCCTTGCTTATCCAGCCACTGAGCAATTCCAAGGCATAGCAGCTACTTTACTTTATTCCCAATTCATTGTTTTGTTGGTTTATTAGCTTATTTTCTATAAAAAGTATTTGAGACCCGTACCTGTTTTTAAAAGATGTTTGTATTCTTAATATCCTTCCTTCTGCCATCCTCTGTCTTAATAAGGTGTTTGAACAAACCAGCAATTGCATCTTATATAGGATGACACAGCCCGTAGTTGGGGCCTGTCCAGAGCCCTGAGCTCACTCCTGAACACGTCTTGACCTGGAAATGCATTACTATCAGGCTGAGGTGCCTCACAGGGCCCTGTGTTATAGTAAGTTTCAGGAAAGTTCACTCAGTTCTGAAATTTGAGTAATTTTATTGTCAAAGGGATATGACAACTCACTGTAAATAACAGTGTGCACTCAACACCTTGTCTCTGACAAATGACCTTTGCAAAAATTACATTGTCCCTTGTAAGGACACAACAGCTTATTCTCTCTGTGTTCACACAGGAAAGACAGAGACGGTTCTCTACAAACACTTCTATTTTTATTCTAAAGATAAAATCACTGAAAATGATTTTTTTTTCCTGGATGTGTGCAGCACAGGATGTGGGTGTGAGTGTGTATCTGTCTCAGTGTGCCTGGATGTTTGAGTAAGGCAGAGGGTGAGTCTGGGGACAGTCTAGGGGACAGTCATGGGAAACCGTGGCTCTCTGTCCTTGTGAGCACGCTGCTGGGGAGACCCTGAGTCACTGCTTTAGGAAGAGAAGCCTGCAAACCTGCCGTTGCTGTGACACAGTGTCTCCTCCTTCTGTCTCAGGTCCCACCATCCTGGGCTGCAGGGTTGCTAGGGACCTCGAATGCACCCTCCAGTGCCTTGCAAACATTGTGGTGGCTGGAGTGAAGATGATGGAGCTGGTTCCTACTCAGCCTGGTCCCTGCAAGAACCCCCTCAGCTTTATGTAGTAAAGACCAGGCTGGTCCAATGTGGGACGCTCTACAGAGAACGTGGATGGATGGTGAGAGCATTACACTGAGTAAAATAAGTAAATCAGAAAAAGCTAAGATATCACACACAGGTGGGATATAGAACTGAGACCCATGGGCATAGATAAAAGTGAAGTGGGTACCAGGGGCAGGGAGACATGGGGGAAGGAAGAAAGAGGGACAAATATACTGTGAAGAAAAATGATTTTACTTTGGGTGATGGGTGTACAATATAATCAACAGTTCAAATGCTATAGAATTGTTTATATGAAACCTTGTGGTTCAATGTCACCCTGTTAAAGTGAATTTTCTAAATAAATTTAAAAATTAAAAAGAATAAAAGACTATATAAATGTTCATCAAAATGCTTTGGACTCTTGTTAATCAATATCATCCCATTAAATTTAATGTCAAAAAATATATTTTTAAAGAAGCTAAATGGATAATCAAAAAAGAGAGAGAGAGCAAGGGAGAGAGAGTTCTTAAACCAAAAAAAACAGGTCTTCTGGAATACGTCCCAGATGTATTTCTGGTTTGGGCACAAATCCGCAACAGGTAGTAGGTGATCAGTAGACATTTCTTTTTTTTATTTTTTTAATGGGGTGACATCAATAAATCAGGGTACATATATTGAAAGAAAACATGTCCAGGTTATCTTGTCATTCAATTATGTTGCATACTCATCACCCAAAGTCAGATTGCCCTCTGTCACTTTCTATCTAGTTTTCTTTGTGCCCCTCCCCCTTCCTCTTTCCCTCTCCCTCTCCCCTCACCCCCCGTAACCACCACACTCTTATCAATGTCTCTTAGTCTCGCTTTTATATCCCATCTACGTATGGAATAATGCAGTTCCTGGGGTTTTTTTATTTACTTATTTCACTTCGTATAATGTTATCAAGATCTCACCATTTTGCTGTAAATGATCTGATGTCATCATTTCTTATGGCTGAGTAGTATTCCATAGTGTATATGTTCCACATCTTCTTTATCCAGTCATCTATTGACGGGCTTTTTGGTTGTTTCCATATCCTGGCCACTGTGAACAATGCTGCAATGAACATGGGGCTGCATGTGTCTTTACGTATCAATGTTTCTGAGTTTTGGGGGTATATACCTAGTAGAGGGATTGCTGGGTCATAAGGTAGTTCTATTTTCAGTTTTCTGAGGAACTACCATACTTTCTTCCATAATGGTTGTACTACTTTACATTCCCACCAACAGTGAATGAGGGTTCCTTTTTCTCCACAGCCTCTCCAACATTTGTTATTACCTGTCTTGTTAATAATAGCTAATCTAACAGGTGTGAGGTGATATCTCATTGCAGTTTTGATTTGCATTTCTCTAATAACTAAAGAAGATGAGCATCTTTTCATATATCTGTTGGCCATCTGTATTTCTTCCTGGGAGAAGTGTCTGTTCAAGTAGACACTTCTTTATGGCTGAGTCAAAGATGGAAAGTAAATTCCATTCATAGGAGACTGAGAATATAATTAGTAAGTTCTATTAAGAGCCAAGCAGTTGGGGTCAACTCAGGACAAGAACCTGGGTCCTGTCTCCTCTGAGCCTATCAGACCAGGCAGAGAGTCATGGGATCAGAGGAGACCCCAGGTCTGGGCTGTGTCTCTAGAGGCCCTGCAGTCTCCTGAGCCCTCATCATGGAAAAACTCAGAGCCAGACCCATGGGGGAGCAATCCCCTTGCTGTGTGTCCACAGCTGTGGGAACCTGGAAGTACAGCAGCCCCTGACTCACCACATCCTGTGCGTCTCTGTCCTTCAGGCCCAGGGGCTCCTCCATCTGCAGAGCAGGAGCACTCCGAGCGGACCCCATGCTGTCCTTCCTCTCCGCTCTTCTCTGCCTCGGTCAGTTGTGGACATGAGGAGGGGGCAGCAGAGAGGGTGGGGTGGCTACACCCTCATGTTCATGGGTAACTTTAGGCTCAGGCAGCTCTCAAGGTTGGGGAACTGTTGAGAAAGGATTCAGCTCAAACATCTGGATGCAAATCCCTGACAAGCACTCTCTTCCAGGGCTGAGTCTGGGCCAGAGGACCCACATGCAGACAGGTGAGTCCTCCCCAGGCTCCGTGTCCCACCTCTTACTTCACCCCCTGGAACTCAGGAGGGAGCACAGAGGTCCTGGAATGAGGTGATAGAACAGGACGGTGTTGGGTTGAGCTGGGAAATGAGGAAGGCAGGGTCTTTGTAATGCAGCCTCTGGTTTCCTTCCAGGGACCCTCCCCAAACCTACCATCTTGGCTGAGCTAGGCTCTGTCAACCTCTGGGGAAGTTCTGTGACAATCCGCTGTCAGGAGACCCTGAAGGCTCTAGATTTCCATCTATATAAAGAAGAAACAGATTTTTTTGGAACACATGGTCCCCATGGAAGCCCATGAACAAGGGAGCTTTCTCCATCACACACATGACACAGCATGATGCAGGGAGATATCACTGTAACTATCAAAGCCCCACTGGCTGGTCAGAGCGCAGGGACCCCCTGGAGCTGGTGGTGACAGGTGAGGGGACACTCAGGGACCCAGCCTCAGGCTCTGCCCTCAGGAAGGGGGTCTGCTCTCAGGGGGTCTCCCCTCTCACAACCAAGCTCTGGAGGACATGAGGGAGGTGTGAGCCCATCTAACACACTGCCTCCTCCTCTCCTAGGATTCTACAGAAAACCCAGCCTCTCAGCCCTGCCAGCCCTGTCGTGACCTCAGGAGGGAACATGACCCTCCAGTGTGGCTCAGGGCAGGGATTTGACAGGTTAATTCTGACTAAGGAAGGAGAACACAGGCTCTGCTGGACCCTGAACTCAAAGCAACACCCCACAGCGCAGTTCCAGGCCCTGTTTCCTGTAGGTCCCTGTACCAGGGTACAGGTGGGTGTACAGATGCTATGGGCCATTTATCCAGCCCCTAGCATGCTGCCCCCTGAGGCCATTTATCCGCCCCTGCCAAACTTCTGGAAGGGGCACCTCTTTCATTGGTGGTCAGTGAGAGGAGCAAAGTGGAGCATCGCTCACGTACAGTACTACTTCCAGTGACAGGGGACGCTCGCATCATGGTTCCAGAAGTGCGTCATATGACACACATCTGGTCTGCGACTGTGGGCCCCACATTTTTTTTTATAGTCCAGCCTTCCAACAGTCTGAGGGACAGTGAACTGGCCCCTTGTGTAAAAAGTTTGGAGACCCCTGTTATGGCTATTTTAGGAAAAGAACTCAGATGTAGTCTGAACCAGTGACCGCCTGGATCTACTGGACTCAGGTTAGGGGCCCCTGATTGCATTTTTTCTGAACATAGTCAGCTCAGAAGCCTGTTCACAGGAGACATATGACGTTGGATGAGAGGGAGGGGCCCTGATTGGGGTCAGTCTGCAGAGAACTGCCCCTTGGAGGCCATCCCATTGCTGCACACATTCTCCCTAACTAGGTTCAGGGGTGGTATATGGGCAGCGGGCATGTTTTGGGGGGCGGCACAGAGAAGTATAGGAGAGTTGGAGTGATTGAAGACTCCAGGTCTAACCCCAGCCTCTAACCAGCGTTCTGTCCTTGTTTCCAGGTGGCCCTGCAGGTCCCAGCCCCCCACCCACAGGGCCCATCTCCACAGCTGGTGAGTCACTGAGGACTCTGCTCAGAGGGAGCACAGACCACCCAGGGCAGTTCTGAGGGTCTATCAGGGGATCCAGTGTCCCCCAGACACTCAAGGATGGGCTATGACCCAGGAAGCTGGGAGGCAGGCAGAGATGCTGAGATCCTCAAGGATCCCAGGGCCCTAAGGAAAGCAGGTGACAGGTGGGTGGTCACAGCAGAGGGAGATTCTGGAACCCAGCCTACCTAAGGGACATCAGGGTTCATGTGCAGAGAGGAAAGACCTCACACCTTGGCCACCATCATGATTTCCAGGAGGCTCTGAGGATTCCTCCCTAACCTCCAAGGCATCAGGCCTGCACAAGGGTAAGTGAGGGTCCCTTGGGAAGGTGGTGGGTGCATCCATGCTGGACAGGGGTTGAGTCATGTGGGGGTTCAGGTACCTGTGGATATTCTGACATGGACACACCTTCCTCTGTGTGGCCTCAGTGTCCCCAAGTGTAAAAAGAAAGAATCGTGGCCCAGAGCTCAGATTTCCTTTCAGTTCTGGCTCTGAGCTCCTGGGAGAGGGGGCTCACAGGGAAGCCTCCAGGGTAAAATGTTATGAGCTCTGTGCCTTTTTTTTTAGCAGTGGTGGTGACAGTATGCAGGGAGGGACAAACAGGACACAGGTCCTGAGGCATAGGTCCTATCCCTCAGCTCAGACTGAGCTCAGAAGAGAGAGAGGACAGGAGTCAGACCTGGGTCAGTTCCCGGCTCTGCTGATGGGGGAGGGACAGGCAGGAGGGTGTGGGGTCAGGGGTGGGAAGGACTGAAATCCTCACTGCGTGACCTGGCACCTCACCTCACCTCGGGGTTAGTGGCCCATCTTGGAGCAGGCAGGGTCTGCAGCCCAGAGATATCAGGGACCCTGCCCGGAGACAGACCCCAATTCTTCCCCAGTGGATGCTGCCATAAAGGACCCACAGCCTGAGGAGGGCATGGAGCTGGACTCTCCGGTGAGACCCTTGCTCCTGTCCAGGCCACCAAGAACCTTCCTGTTGCCTAGTTTAATACAATGGACACTTCGCTGTCCTCACCTCACCTGATTCACAGGAGCGTCCCACATTGACCTCTCCTTCTGGGCACCCAGGTCGTCCTGCTGTGACTCACTCCTCCTGGTTTCTTGTGACATCATAAACCCTCCTATGTGGTCCCCTTTGCTGGATCCTGGTCCTCTGTGTGACCTTGTGCAGCCCCAGGTCTCAGGAGGATGCATGAATAAGTGAATCACCCACAGGTCCCCAGGGCCCTCTTCATTCATTCACCAGCAGATGAGACTGGAGCTCACTGTTTACCGGCTCCAGTTAGGGGTCACAGTGCATCCCTGGGAAACATGGTCTCTATACTCCTCCAGATCACCTGTGGGGGAGGAAGACACTGTGCAAATACTCAGACATTGTGCTAGAGAGCAAAATGCTCTGGAGGAAATAAACCAGGAACAAAGGCAGGCAGAGAAAACAATGGGTGCAAAGGTCCTAAGGAAGGACATGCTTCTTTAGCAAGATGGGTCAAATGAGTAAGAAACTATATTAGAATATTGTAGAAGCATCCAGATGCCCCAAGGCTTAGGAAGTTCCTGCAGGTTCCATCAGGAGAGTGACCTAATCTGATTTAAAGTTACACATCATCATTCTGACTACAGGTGGATAAAGACTGGAGGTTTCACCAGTGGAACCAGGGGACACTGTCTCTGTCTCACTGTCTCTGCAGCAGAACAGGTACAATGAAGTCCCAAGGGAGTGACGTATGCCCAGGTGACCCTCTCAGGATCCAGACTCAGACAGGGAATGGCCACCTCTTGATATACACAAAGGACAGAGAACTAGAAGGGGACAGGCAAATGGACATTCAGGTGGGTCCCATGTTCTGCAGGTCCCCAGACTCCCCCTATCCCTCTCACTCTCCCTGTGCTCTGGGTTGCTGCCTCTGATGCCACTTCAGAATGTGAACTATGCCCTGCTGAACCACATGCCCCTCAGACAGGAGACAACTGCACCCCCTTCATTCATGTCAGAGTAGCCCCCAGATGAGCCCCCTGATAGAGCGTATGCTGCACTGGCCACGCACTAGCCCAGGGCAGACCCAGACCCCACAATCCAGGGAGGAGGTCCTCAGGGACCCCAGAAGGCATAGGAGCTGTCCCCATGGACACTCAGCTAGTGACTGCAGAAGCCTTGTTACCTAACATGGACCCTCAGTAGCTGCTGGGACCACCTGGGAATCTCTTCATTCTGTAGTCAAAGGCAATCAATAGCACTCCTTTTTGGAAATAAAGCAACAAAATTCTTAATAATCAATGTGTGAACTGAAATAAAACTGAATTTTTAAAAAGTTAATGATACCGTAAGTATTATATACTCCACTGATAAAATGAGATTATTAAAAACTATGAATAAATAAAACTAAAAGAAAAAGTCTTTAAAAAATCAATGATCTTGGCCATTATGTCAAGAATCTAGGGAAAAAAATATTTCATTGGATATTTAGATCCACATACAACTGATCAAGAAAGACATGGCAGGCCCTGGCTGGTTGGCTCAGTGGTAGAGCATCGGCCTGGCGTGCAGAAGTCCTGGGTTCGATTCCCGGCCAGGGCACACAGGAGAGGTGCCCATCTGCTTCTCCACCTCTCCCCCTCTCCTTCCTCTCTGTCTCTCTCTTCCCCTCCCGCAGCCAAGGCTCCATTGGAGCAAAAGATGGCCCGGGCGCTGGGGATGTCTCCTTGGACTCTGCCCCAGGCGCTAGAGTGACTCTGGTCGCGACAGAGCAATGCCCTGGATGGGCAGAGCATCGACCCCTGGTGGACGTGCCGGGTGGATCCCGGTCGGGCGCATGCAGGAATCTGTCTGACTGCCTCCCCGTTTCCAGCTTCAGAAAAATACAAAAAAGAAAAAGAAAAAAGAAAAAAAAAAAGAAAGAAAGAAAGACATGGCATGCAGAAACAATGGAATGTAAATGAGCCAAAAAAAAAAGAAAGAAAGAGAGAGAGAGAGAGAGAGAGAGAGAGAGAGAGAGAGAGAAAGAAAGAAAGAAAGAGAAAGAAAGAGGAAGGAAAAAGAAATCCAGTAATTGGCAACAGCTTGGAAGGAGCCACAGGGGATTATGCTGAGTGAAATAGTTCAGAGAAAGATTTCTTTTTTACTTAGATTTCAGATTTTTAACATCATCAAATCAAGCAAAACAAGACCAAAACTGACTTACAGAAATAGAAAGCAAACTGATGGTAGCTAGATTAGACAGCGGAGGGATGGTAGCTAGATTAGTGGGTGACAACGAGTATGGATGATGGCAGTATGTGTGACAAGTTTACAGGGAGACACATGAGTACTGGACATCATGTGGAAAGCACATCGTTAAGGTACATAGAGATCAAATCAGTGCTGTACAGCTGAAACTAATATAATATTCTATGCCAACTAGACTTTAATAGTAATATTCAAATCAAAATAATCAGTACCTGAAATCAATATTATTTTGTTAGCCAGTGTCATGCCAATAAATTCAATGAGACTCACAGACATAGAGAAAAGTGAAGTGGTTATGGGGGAGGTGGAGAGGAGAGGGTTGGGGGGGAAGGGTGTGAAGAGGGAAAAACAAACAGTGGCAGAAAATGATTTGACTTTGGGTGATGGGTATACAACATAATCAAATGTCAAAATAATGTGGAGATGTTTGCCCAAAATCTATGCACTCTTGTTGATCAATATCACCCTGTTAAATTTAATTTTCTAAATGAAAAGAAAAAGATTTAATTACTAAAGAAAAATTTTAAAAAGTCACTAGTAAACTTTTTCAGTAATTTGATGTGAATTATTTAGAAAAAAATGTATTTAAAATGGACAACTTCAGGTATAAATCATCCTAAATGGACATGATAAAAATAAAATCTCTATCACCCTATCTATAAATTAAATACATTTTCTGTGTCATCAAAAACTGTCCCAAACTGACATCCTGTTTAGGGAGCTTTACTGGTGATTTATTTTACACGGTTATGAAAAAATGCACTCATACACTGAAATTACACACACTATACCTAGTGAAAGAAAAAGAAGGAATATATCCTAACCTTTTTTTATCAGGCCAAGAAAATATTCATACTATCAACCAAAGGCCGTCACAGCGAATTCAATGCCAACAAGACTTCCCAGGATATCAGTGTCCCCCCAGGAACGTCACCCCCATCTGCACACAGATTAGTGACCCGGCCCTGTGGTCCACTCTCTGTACCCACCACCCAGGCCCGCTCCCCACTGGCCTCTGCTTATTTCTGTGAGTTTCCCTGCTTCTCAGTCACGGTCAGTTCTCCCATTTGTTTGACTGTGACCCCATGTTTTACACACAATACCCAGCGTCTCTGTGTGTTTGGAGGAGACGTGACTGTGGAGTGTGCCTTCATCAACCTTTCCTCTGGTGTCTGAGGCCATGGTCATCACATTGTCCCCACCAGGATCTGTCATCATTGCACAGGACACCTGCCAGACTGCACCTCCGTGTGTCTTAGGGACCACGGCCTCCTCACAGCAAGGCTGAGCAGAAAAGTCATTGTTACTTCACTGCAGGGAGAGAAGGAGACCCAGAACGGCATAATTCTTGCTCAGGGCTGACAGTCCACACACGCTACAGCTCTCCTTTCATTACACTCTTAATTTCCTCTGACCCAGTGTTTGCAGACAGAATTCAGTGAGAGAAGCAGGGTCCTGCCCAAGAGAAGAAGGGGCAGTGAGGAGGGAGAGATGACTCATGTTTTGAGAGAAGCCCTGGCGAGAAAGAAGGTGCTATTTATGGAAGAAGGAGTTTGTTGGGCAGATAAAATGTATTATGCTCACTTTGTTAAAGATAACACGAGGAGGCCGTCGCCCAGGTGATATTAATGTGTGTTGGGGTGGGCTAAATGCAGGCAGAATCCTTGTAGCCTGGGGCTTGGTTTTGGGATTAAGCCTTTCCTACCCTTTTTGATGTGAGGTGGTACAATCCTATCATGCCTCAGAGAAGTGACTTTGTATTAGAGACTTCCCTATTATGTATATTGGATTAAGGGTTTGGATTTCTACACTATAAAATGGGGTCGGAGCAGGAGCTTGGGCTCTTGGTTCCTGGGATCATTAGAGGAGAGAACAGAGCAGAGAGCAGAGAAAGGCCATGTGGAGGAGGCCAGGAGAAGCAGCCAAGATGGTGGAGTGCTGAGTGAGATGCCAGTTTGTGTAGAGTTTGTATTTGGGATAAGGAAGGAGATGGGGAACAGAGGTGAATAAGTCTGGTGAGCTAGAAACCTTTGATTCTAGGAAACTCGGATAAGTCGGTGGCTTTGTGAGCACTGAATGTGATTGGGTTTTGGAGCCCAGTGTGTATTTTTTACTTGCCCGCCGGGTGCAAACTAGGATTAAAGATGACAGCCCATCAGTTCTTGGCTCCGTTGTTTCTTTACCGACTGTCCGAATCCAATGCGGACCTGCATGGGCCAGGTGGCTGCTGTGATAGTGGCTCTGGCCCTGCCTGCTGGCTTTACAGAGTTACTAAAGGGAAGTGTTAGGGAGAGAGAGAGCAGGCCAGGGGGGAGGTTTTGCTTCCCTCTGTGAGTCTGTGAACAGTGTCATAAAATTCTTCAGGTGTGTCTGTCTTCCAGGGTCTTATCCTTGATGGAATGGCCCTGTGGGCCCCTCCAGCCACCCAAGGAGAGTAGAACAGTGCTCAGTTCCTCACTCTCTTCCTTCACACACAGTCACTAACTTTAGATAGTTCTGCCCTCTGAACCTTCCTTGCCCTGTTTCTTGGATCACTGTCACAGCCCATGCCCAGCTGAGTATATAAAATAAATACCACTGAGGACCAAGGGCAGCAGCACCACACTGCCCACCCTCACCGCTATTCTTGGTCTCAGTGAGCTTTGGGAGAAGAGAGAGTTGATGTACTCTCCTCCCTTAGAACATGGTCTTGTGTAAATCCCAGAGCTCAGGAGGCTCAGTGAGGTCGGGACTTCTGTGTGGAGGAGAGATGCACTCAGCCTCAGATCAGATCCCAACACGCAGGGGCCCAGACTAAGCCTAGAGCTTCTGTGTGGGAGGGGACAGTTCTCACAGGGACTCCCTTCCAGGCCTGTGTTGGCTTCTATGGAAGGACGCAGGTTCAAGTTGTTGAGCCCCTCCAACAATTCCCACTACTTTAGTTCAGTAATCCTTCCTGGCAGCTGGGGAAACAGAGGGTCTGGGTTAATGGTGACAAGTGTCACCATTGGGGTGACAGCTAGGGAAACTGAGGGGAGAAGGGCACCCCTGACATTTGAGGTCAGATGCATTTCCAAGGGTCCTCCTGATATTCTCCATATGGTCTGATTGTGGCCTTGTTGGGCAGATAAAATATATTATGCTCACTTTGTTAAAGATGATGCTGCCCATGTGGATGCCCATCACCCAGGTGATATTAATGTGTGTTGGGGGCGGGCTGTGGGCAGGCAGGATCCTTGTAGCCTGGGGCTTGGTTTGAGAACTAAGCCTTTCCCACCCTTTTTGATGTGGGATGGTGCAATCCAATCATGCCTCAGATAAGTGACTTTGTATTAGAGACTTCCTTATTTGTATATTGGATTAAAGGTTTTGATTTCTACACTATAAAGTGGGGGCAGACCAGGAGCTTGCTCTCTCTCAATTCCTGAGATTAGCATTAGAGGAGAGCAGAGAGGAGAGTAGAGAGAGGCCACGTGGAGGAGGCAGGAGAGGCAGTCAAGATGGTGGAGTGGTGAGAGAGAAGCCAGTTTGTGCAGAGAGAAGGAGATGGGGAACAGAGGTGAATAAGTCTGGTGAGCTAGAAACCTTTGATTCTAGGAAACTCAGATAAGTCAGTAGCTTTGTGAGCACTGAATGAGTGGGGTTTGGAGCCCAGTGTGTGTTTTTACTTGCCTGCTGGGTGCAAGCTGGGATTAAAGATGATGCCCCATGAGTTTTTGGCTCCGTTTTTCTTTACTGACTGTCCAAATCCAATGTGAACCTGCACAGGCCAGGCTGCTGTGATGGTGGTGCTGGCAACTGGCTTTACAGGCCTCATAGTAACTAAAGGGAACTCTGTGACCATCCATAGTTAGGGGTCATGCAGGCTGATGTCTACAGTCTGTATAAAAAAAAGGGGTCCTGGTCTTGGATTATGAAGATCCCACTGGACTCCAGCAACAAGACCGGCTTCCTCATTGAATCCATGAGCTCACACACAGCAAAAGAATATCAATGTGCATAGTACAGAGAGTGACCTGATCCTGGTGGTGACACTTGAGAGGGAGAAACTGGTCTTCTCACAGTGGACTGTTTGTTACAGGTGGAAGGGAATGGAGGGAGGCCTCAAGGAGTCTCATGTCTCACAAACCACACCTACAGTCCATGGAGTGATGCTTCTTATTTGTCCTTAGGATCTTACAGAGCCCCCTCCCTCTCAGCCATCTTTGCCTTCTGGTGGCATCAGGAGGGAACGTGTTCCTCTTGTGCAGCTCACAGAACACAGCAGGCACTTTCCCTCTGTTGAAGGAGAGAGAATCTGACTCCCCCCAACACATGGAATCCATAAACCATGTTGGGAGGTGGTCGGCTGTCTTCCTTTGGGTACCATGGGCACCTCCCATGAGGGGACCTATAGATGCTATGGTTCTCCCATTTCTTACTCTTCTGTGTGATTACAGCCCAGTGACCCTCTGAATCTCAATGTCACAGGTAAAGTAGCCTATCCCTGGCTTTATTTTTTCTTGTGTCCAAAATGAGTGGCATAAGCCCTGTGCTCACTTGAGTTCTGGAGGTTATGGGGGTTCAGTGACACTAGTCTTCTGGAGATAGAAACAGGTAGGAAGCTTAGGAATGGACCAGAGAGAAGTCTCACTGCAGCCCCAGGGGGCACTGTAGGGTACAGGTGTCCTCCAAATTCCACTTTCCCCTTCAGCCCAAGCAAGTACCAGAAGTTCTCTCTCTAGACACAGCTGGGTCCAATGGTGCTACCTGGAGACAGCCTGACCCTCCAGTGTCACATGGAGTCTGGATGACAGTTTTGCTCTGAACAATGACCAAGGGCTCACACACCCTCAGTGTCTGGATGAATAGCACAATCCCATCTTACCCCTGGGCCATGTGAACAACACTCATCAGGGTCAATACAGGTGCTACAGTGGACACAGACTCTCCTATGCATGCTCAACACCCAGTACCCCCCTGGACATCCTGATCATAGGTGAAAAGCCCTGCCCTGTTCCATGTCCTGGTTGTCATCTCACAGTTCTGCATTAAGGGTCATGCTGGTGGTGATGTGATCCAGGAGAGGGTCCTAAAGCAGAAAGTGAGATCTAGGGGGAGGGAGTGAATAGGGGAAAGTTTCAGGCATGGAAATAAAAGAGACCACCCAGAGGTACTGGGAAAAGATGACAAGGGGACACAGACAAAGTTTCTGGAGAAGGACTTTGTCTTTCAGCTCAGAGTGAAAGAGGTATGTGGAAAGGAGGTTGCTCTCTATACATCACAACATTCCTGCTCCAGAAATGTACACTAAACCCTCCTTCTCAGCCCAGCTAGGAACCTCAGTGCCCTGGAGAGAAAACGTGACCTTGTAGTGTGGCTCTGAGGTCTGGTTTGACACCTTCCACCTGCACAGGGAGGGGTCACAGGATCCTCCCAGCACCTTCGTCTGCAGGACACGTCTGCACCTCACAGGCCACCTTTATCATCAGTGCTGTGACCACAGGTCACAAAGGGATCTACAGGTGTTACAGCTCACAGAGCACCTCCCCTGCCTGCTGTCACACCCCAGTGACACATTAGAAGTTGTGGTCTCAGGTAATAAGCCTCAGCCCATGTCTATTGAGGGATCAGAACTTCAACTCACAATTTGTCCCAGAAGAGCTGAGGGCTAAGATGGGAAAGGAGAAGAAAGAGTCAAGTCATCATCAGGGAGAAGGCAATCACACAAAGAGATGGCGAACAGAAGGAGTCACACACCCACCCCATGCCTTACCCCACCTGTGCGTCCAGTCCATGCAGGGTGTGTGCAGGAGAAAGACTGCAGAGTGTGAAGGAAGGGCAGACCTTTGTGGAATAGACATGGGACTAAAAATGACACAAAGAAACAGTCCCAGTCCCACGTCTTCCTCCTGTCCCTGTTTCAAGCAGTAATTGGGGTCTGCAGACTCCCACCCCCATTGGCAAATGTTATGTGTATTGGATGACAAAATTTCTTATATCAGCCGTGTCTCTCCAGACCCTGGGCAGTACTTCCCACCTCATTCCTCAACATTCAAACAGGTACATAAGCGATGTCTTTCAAAGGACTTGGTGGGACAGGTGGGGATGAAGGGAGGGGGCCTCGTGTTTCAAGCAGCACTGAGGTCACTGTTGTCCGTTGTGGTCAGTGTGAGAGGAAACGCAGAAAGGAAGGGTGCCCAGCTCAGGCGGGGAGAAAAGAGCTGACGCCACGTCTGCCTCTGTCCGTGGTGCTGATTCCAGGGTCCTGAGAGTCATCCTGGCTCCTATGGAACCAGGCCCACATAGGAAAGTGGAGTGAAGAGGGCCTCTTACTCTTGGGGTAGGGTGATTGGATCCACTGAAAGTCTGAGCTGAAGAAAAGTTGGCTCAGCCTCCTTTGATAGAAAGCCCACTGACAAAATTCTATCTGTATCTCAAATTTGCTTCTACCATATGTCAAGGCAGAATCTGATTCTGAATTTCAAAGGTACACACACAATATAATATACAAATGGCATATTGTAGACTTCTATACTGAAACCTATATAATGCTATTAACCAATGTCATTCAAATACATTCAATTTTTAAAAACCAAATGTTTGAAATGTTACAAACGGGGCAAAATAATCTTTGGACTGGTTTGGAGCATTGTGCCTCAAATCACTATAAATATGACAAGCAAACAGAAGTTATGGTGACTGGACTAATTGGCTATTTCTCTTAAACTTAAAAACTTATTTTAGAATGAACATCACTATTTAGCTTATCTGTACCAATAACAGTGTCTTCCTTCTATGGATGTAATTGCTACACTTCCCTTTCTCATAAATGCCTCATGCCTCTGTCTTCTGTTGGAACAAGGTTTAGGCTCTGTCTGAGTAATCTAAATAGCTATACTTACTGATCTTAAATAAATGCTTGTTGCCTTCCATTTGGAAGACCCTTTTATTTTTAAATTAGCACTGTCATCTTACAGATTTGTAGATATGTCTTAAATGTTCTCAGTACTAGTCCATTGTCTTTTTTATTTTTTTGCTTATTTAAGTGAGAGGATGGGAAGGCAGAGACAGACTCCTGCATGTACCCCAATGGGGTTTCACCCAGAAAGCTTTGCCCACCTGAGGTCCCTTTCTCCATTGCATATGGAGCAATTTTTTAGTACCTGAGATGGAGGCCATGTGCCCAGTACAACTTTGCATCAATGGAGCCTTGGCTGAGGGAAGGAAAGAGAGAGATATTTGGAAAATTAAACTTAATGGAGTGATACTGATTAATAACTGTATACAGGTCTAGCCTTGGCTGGATAGCTTAATTGTTTAGAGCATTGTCCCAAAGCTCAGAGGTTGCCAGTTCAATCCCTGGTCAGGGCACATACAGGAACAGATTGATGTTCCTGCCTCTCTCTTTCTCCCTTTCTCTCTTTCTCTCTAAAATTAATAAAGTAAATATTTTTAAAAGAAAAGAAATTAAAAAAAGAGAATACATAGGTTTAAGCCAATCTTTATCCATTTGGTCATCCATGAACACCCAGGATGCTTCCATATGCTGGTTATTTTAAATAACGCTATAATAAACATAGAGATGCATACACCTTTTCAAATTAGTGTTTTTATTTACTTTGGATAAATACTCCAATTAAATAAATTTTAAACATCATTTCCCCAGCTACACGAGCGAAAACTCAAGTGCTCAGAAGGTACAAGTCACTGCTGATTGCCATGTACCACAGAGCAAATGCACAACATTGTCATGCTGGCAGAACAGGAGAGCTGTTCTACATGGATGATCCCTATAAAGATCTCATGGATCTCGGTCTCAAACAGAGAATAATCATATTTAACATCAATTATGGGATCACCCTGTCTAATACAATGGAGTAACAAGCTGAATCTCCACATGGAATGATTTAGCACCTCTTAAATTTATGAAAATTTCTGCCATTTGTAGTTTCACCCAAACTCTGAGACCACCACTTCCTGTGTGTAAATTTTTTTTTTGGTATACACTGTCTTCCTTCAAGAAACCAAACATCTATCCTCAGCACACAATACACCTGGGAATGTTGGTTTCTGTTGACCTATGATGACCTTTATATTTTTACTTTTTAATCGAATCACTATCTACACAAACAACCCATAAACTGCTACATACAATAAACTGTCACTCAGCTCTGACAATAAGTACAGCATATTTCTCCACAGGGAAAATCCCTAGATTTATTGAATATTTCAGTGTAGACAAAATTCTATCACTGGCATCTTTATCTCATGGTCTTGGTTACTTCTGTTCCAACAAGGTGAGTGATTTATCTACACAGCCCAACATGCTGACTTTTCACTGGTCCATTGTACCTGGACTGCTGGGATCCTGCCGTGGGGTGAATCCAGGGGTCCTGCAGGAAGAGATGGCATCGGCGAGAAATGAGTGAGAGAGCAGAATTTTTAGCATTCACTGCCAGGCATCTCTGCCATTGGCTAGTATAGCTTTATTTTTATACACTAAGTTATAATTACATGGTATATGAAATACATTGAAATTACAATCACATGGTATGTGGAATACATTGATTAACAGTTGTTTTTTGCTTTAATTTGGGTAAATATTCCAGGAAAAGGCTAGTACCTTTCTTTAAACTATGAATCAGGTGATAAGCTATTAAGCACAGTTATACAATAACTTGAGCAGCAGTAACAATATTGGCGCAAGCTTCTAAAAAGACCCTGTTGATTCTATCTTACTTAGCAACCTATTGTCTAGTAAAACTATGTCTGTCTACTATTTTTGTCTATTAGTAATCCCAACTATTTCTCCCAGAACGTTCCACTACCTAAAGGCTAGGTATGTGAGAGGAAAGTTTTCCTATTCTTCTATAATGAGTAAAGGCCTGGAGGAGGGAGGTTAAGTAATGGATTGGGTAAAGGCTGAAAGGTGCTTTTGTGTTTAGTCTCTGAATTCTACCTATTCATAAGTCACAATCTGTATTTTCTTAATATGATTTTTAGGAGGGAATATTTCTATAGATCTAGCCCCTTTTGTGGGATATCATAGCCTCCTAGGTCTATAGGCCTAGGCAAAAGTGTTTATAGGCAATTCTGTGGAATTCACACCCTCTGTCTCATTTCCAGAGAAATTACTGCAAATCTGCAGGGAAAGCATGGTGCTATTCTTCCTGTGCTATAAATGATTGCAGACACACACCCCAGAGAAAAAGGGGGGGATAAAAAAACAAATTAATTTAAGAAGTTAAAGGGGGGAGTATCGTTGCGCTTCTTCTTTTGCTGTGACTGTGTCAACCAGCAACTGTTGATTTTCTTTGCTATGATTATGTCTGTGATTGCAAACCTTTTTATAAAAACTGCCCACTTTTGCAGTGCTGGTCAACCTGGTCCCTCCTGCCCACTAGTGGGCATGCCAGCTTTCATGATGGGCCAATCGTGGTGCCATTTGGTTGCTCCACTACCGCCCACCATGAAAGCTGGAACACCCACTAGTGGGCAGTAGGGACCAGGTTGACCAGCACTGCAAAAGTGGGCAGTTTTTATAAAGAGGTTCACCATCACGGGACAATGTCATCCAGCAGCTGTTGATTGGCTTCTGAAACTGGACCATGAACTTCATAAAACAGGAGTATGTATAGTCTCTGGTCTTCTATGACTTACCAACACCTCTGCCTGTGACCCCTTCTGGTGGGTCCACTCTGGGGTGTGTGGGAACCAGATGAGAACAATTGACATCATGGTCATGGTACACCCAGCATGCTCCAGCCACAAAGACACTCTGAGTATTTTTCTCTCTGAGGACCATTGCACTCAACTTTACCAATTCAGATACAGAAGTCTTTTAAGAGACCAAGCTCCGGTCAAGTCAATAGCCTGTCCATTGTGTAGAAGTCATTAACACACCTGGGATGAGAGTCTTGTGCAGGGGTAGCCATTAATGGCATCTTTCTGTCCATGTTCTCTAACCAGAGAGGGGACCCCAGCTAACTCTCCCTTCATCAGTAAACTAGAGTGATCAACTTTCCTGGGGAATTATTGGGCTCTGAGTTCCTGAATCCCTGCAGTGATCACCTTGGCTCCCCCTTCAGGCTGTTGCAAAGGCACAAAATTAATATCCCTGCAGATCCTAAACCTTCAGGGGAAATATTAGTGAGCAGTGCCAACTCTCTGATTTTCCTGGAATGTAGGGAAGGGCTCATGGTCTGCTGTGCTGAAATACAAAACAAGCATATTCATTGAAGACAATCAATAGAAAGAGGAAGCCAAAATGTCAAGCATAGTCTGGAAGTACATATTTAGGCAAAACAGTGTTTGCTTATCACTTGAAGTCAGGCTCCATGGTCCAGGAAACTTCAGACTCACCTTTAGCTGTAGGACTGACTTGAGGCAGAAAGAAATTTCTGAGTGGCTCTGATACTGGAGCTAATGCCACTTCTGACGTGGTTCTGGTGCAGTGTTGCAGAAAAAGCATTTTACTAGATTCACACTTGATGAACCTTGGGTTTTTGCAGTAAGATGTATTTAAGATTGACATAGAAGACTGTTCACAGGTATTCAACATCTCATTTTCATTTGTCTTGCCAAGGAAAGAAGTCCAGGTTAGTCTTCAGTAAGCCCAGTATAAAGAACAAAGTCAAGGTATTCTGTGCCATGGTGTGGCCCATATCAAAGCTCAGTCCAATCCAGGTGCTGCTCAAAGCCTGTCCTTGAGAGACCATCCTGGGAGCATGGCAGGTGCTTGGAAATCCCATAAGTGAATGAGCAAGGTCAGTTTATTTCCAAACAGGAAGAAGAGACTGGGAAGGACTAGGTTCCCTAACCAATCTGTTTCTTAAAGTTTTGCAGGCTTCCTCCCACTAACCAATCAGATTCTTCTTCTAGGCTAGACTGACAGGCCTCCATGACTGCCCTTCTGGCTTCCACTGTGCAAGCCTTAAAGTGGAAAAGCAGAAGCACATCTTTCTCAGGCACTGGGACAGGAAGTGCCTTGGGGAAATGTCTCCCAAATGGCTAGGGATTGAGTCCAAAGGGCTGAGGACACAATAGACTCCAAAATATGCGGTTAAGCCTATGAAGACTTTAGCCTCTTAGAAAATTAAGCTAAATGAGATGCTGAAGCTTCTTACTGAAGCACACTCTCCAAGTGATATAAAATATAATGTCCAACTCGCTTTGCTCTTTTCCCCATCGACCTCTAGCTGCCTGCTGATGTGACCAAGTCCACACTAAGCACATTTACCAGATGCCCCAAAGACTGTAGAACAAAAACCATTACAAGAAACCAGATAGATAAAAGTAAAGTGGTTACCAGGGGGAGGAGGTTGTGGGGAAGAGATTGTAGGGGAAGGGAGTAAAGAGGGACAAATACATGGTGATGAAAAATTATTCGACTTGGGGTGATGGGCACACAACACAACCAACAGTTCAAATGGTATAAAAATATTTACCTAAAACATATGAACTCTTATTGATCAATGTCACTCCATTAGGTTTAATTTTTTAAATAAAATGGGGGAAGAAAGGAGTCCAGGTAGATATGGTCATGCCAACAGAAGCATTTTTACTATCAGCTCCCCAGAGCCAGAGCCTTGCTTGACCCTCCATCAGCAGTGCTGAGACATGATGGCTACTTCTCTTTTATCTCATTTCACTGTTTTGTTGGTTTATGAGCCTATTTTCTAGAAAAAGTATTTCAGATCAGTAACTTTTTAGATGTTGGTGATCTTACCACCCTTTCTTTTCCACATTTTTGTATTAATAGAGTATTTGAACAAACCCAGTGAATGCATCATTTCAGAGAATAACACAGTTTGTATTTGGTGTCTGAACAGAGAGCCCTTAGGTTAGTACCAAACACACCATGACTTGAAAACTCATCTGAGTGTGGGTGATATGCCCTTCATGGCTGTGAGTTATATATTAAACTGGAGAAAAGTGTACTCGATTCTGGGATTTGAGTAATTCTATGATCAATGGCAATGTTGAGAAATTACTGTAAGTGACCTTGTGTACTCAAATACCTTGTCTCTTAACAAGTGACCTTTTCAGAAGTTACATTTCCCCTTATAAGGACACAACAGTTTATTCTGTGTTCACACAGGAAAGCACAGAGAGAAAGATCTCCACAAACACCTCTAATTTTGTTCTAAAGATAAAACCACAGAAAAATGTAAGTTTGTTTTTTTCCTGGATGTGTATGCAGTACTGGGTGTGTGTGTGTGTGTGTGTGTGTGTGTGTGTGTGTGTGTCTGTCTGTCTGTCTGTCTGTCTGTCTGTCTGTCTGTCTCCATGTGCATGGGTATATGAGGAAGGCAGAGGGTGGTCTGGAGACAGTCTAGAGGACATTCATGAGAGAACATGGCCCTCTATTCCTGTGAGCATGCTGCTGGGGAGACCCTGAGTCGCTGCTTTAGAACAGAATCCTGCAAACCTGCCCTTGCTGTGACACAGTGTCACCTTCTTGTCTGCCCCAGGTCCCACCATCCTGGGCTGCAGGGGTGCCAAGGACCTTGAATGCACCCTCTCCAGTGCCTTGCAAACATGGTGGTGATTAGAGTAGAGATGAGGGATCCCTGGTTCCTTGTTACAAATTTCTTTAAGGTTCGGACTCGCGAGGCAAAAGACACACCAGATTCAAATAACTGGGAAGAGGGCTAATACTGTTAGGTGGATTCAGCCCTGAGAAACAGCACCACTGCATATTTATTGAGTTCCAAAAGCTCAGCAGATAAAACTAGAAAGTTACACAAGCCTTTTTTCCCCATCCATTTCATCCCCAACCCTGCACATCTATTTTTTTTTTTTTTTCAGGAACAAGGAAACAAGAAGAGTCAGAGTCCCAGAGCTTATCAATCATAAAGGACATCTGGTTCTTGGAGGCATTCCTCTAAGAATCCTGCATACTTTCACTCAAGTAACTCAGGCCAGTCTCCTGTTATGGCTAATATACTCCAAGATCTCTTGTCTCCAAGTAACTCCTGCTCTGAAGTTAACTGCCATTTATATTTGTGCAGGGTCATCTCCTACATATCCCCCTTTTTTTGTTTAGCTTGCACTTTATGTAGCATAAGAGATAACATGGCATATTGCTGCTCTATTTTGCTTTGATGCTGATTTTCTTTTCTTCTGACTATATATAATAAAATAAATATAAAGCAAATGATTAGTACAATCCCTCCTACAGTTCCCTCAAAAATCTTAAAATGTTTTAGAGGAAACAGTTACTGATCCCATCAGAAATAGCAGTTAGTAAATTTTCTCTATCAGTCAATTTCAACTGATCCTTAAAAGTAGCATCAATATGCTTTTGTATATCTAAAATTTCCATAGTTAAGTTTCCATAATTTAACAAGTGCCTTTTAACATTTTCCCAAGGGAAATGAGTATGATTCCAAGGAATAGGGGTAATACAAAAAAGCAGTTACATTCTAATCACATTATAGCTTAATTTGTCTTTGCTGGCTAACAATTTGATCTCCTAACATAATCACAAGTTTGTTCTAAATCATTAACTTTAGCATTAATGTTACTATCTATATGTCATTGAGAAGTCTATAGTTGTTCAGAATCTTTATGCCACTTTTGTACAAAGTCCACAGTGTATATGCTTTGATGTAATGCAATTCCAGATACAGCAGCCGCAGTGGTTACAGCTATTAGTCCCATAATGATGGTGATAATTAGTCCAACTAGTCTCTTGGTTCACTTCAAATACTTAATAAGATGTTGTAACAGCATCATGGAAGGGGAGTCTTGTCACATCCGATGCATCTGTACTGGAATCCAGACTCCTGTTCGACTATTTTTATTAAAAAGAATAGAAGAGTTAATACATGTATAAAAAGCACACTTATTGCAAGTAATAGAATAATTTTCAGCTGTCCACTTGGTTTCACCTATAGTAAACATATAAGGCAATTTAACACAAGCAGATATAAAATGTGTCTCATTCTTTTTAAAGGATAACATAGTATGATTAAAAGGATAATTTCTCCAGATTTCTCTTTTCCAGGCTGACATATGTTTAAATGCCGTGGCTACTTTCAACAAATGATATTGTATAGGGCCATATTGTATATGTGGAGCTTGAGGTGACATCCCTCCTCCATGCCATATGATAGAGAGCCAAGCTTGAGCTTCTATTTTTAAACAATGTGTCTCATATTCTATACATATAGGTAATCCCTCAACTCCTATTGTATAATTTTCTAATTTTATGCCTTCTTCTGAAGGTACTATGGGACCTCTATCATCAAAAGGTCCTAGAGGCCAATTAGAGTCATTAACAAAAATAAGAATGGCTCTATCTTTCCAATCTACTTAATGAAAGATTAGGAATGTATGTCCAATAACTAAAATTTTCAGCCATACTTAACGAAATTGTTACCAAAGCAATCATTGCTAAAAACAGATTAGTAGCATTTTGTTCTTTTCTAGTAGCTTGTAGCATTTTTTACCCTCAAAGGTCAGCTTTTTAAGTTGATCCCAACTTGGTATTTTAGTCTTTTCAATACCGAGCAGCGGCACCTTTAAGGTTTTTCTTCCAAGATTTAATGCTTCTATCTCAGCATTGAGCGGATATGGAAAATTCTATTTCTCTTACTCATGTTGTTAGTTTAATTCTGCGAGCAGAAATCCAAAGGACTTCATCAGATTCTGCAATGACACAAGCAAACCCTCTTTCCCAATGTTGCACTACACTAGGTACCACTGATCCAGTTCATTTTTAAGATGCACAGGTTGATAAATCTTAAAACTATTATTTTTTGTCCAATGCCTGTCTGCAGCAAATTATCTTCTCCTGTATTAAAAAAATTTAAAGTTAATAAATCCTTATGTAACATAAGTCTAGGGGATAATCTCCTTCCTTTTCCCCCCTTTTGTATGAGTTACATATTTTTCAGAGTGTGATTACTGCGCTCAATAATCGCCTGAACTTGTAGATTATATGGAATTCTAGTAGTATGTTTAATATTCCAAAATGCTAAGAATTGTTGAAACTTAGCAGATGTATAGGCAGAACTATTGTCAGTTTTAATTGCTTTAGGAATGCCCATAACATTAAAAGCTTCAATAAGATGTTGAATGACACAATAAACCTTTTCTTCAGGCAAAGGTGTGGCCCATAGAAAGGAAGAATAAGTATCAATAGAAAAGTGTACATAAAATAGTTTTCCAAAGGAAGAAATATGAGTAACATCCATTTGCCACAAGTCATTACTGTGTTGTCCTCTATAATTCATTCCTCCTGGTAATAGAGGAGCATTTATAACACTGCACTGAGGACAGTTTCTAACAATATTTTGAGCTTCTTGCCTGGTTATCTTAAATTTTTGCATTAAAACTTTTTTACTTGTGTGAGTCTCTGCATGAAATTTAGCAGCTATTTCTATTGATCCAATGAGTAATTGATCAATTTTATTATTTATAGTAGATATAGGCCCTAGTAATGCTGGACGAATGTGAGTTATATAGATTGGCAACTTTCATTCCCACAATAAAAGTTGTAACTCTTAAAACAATTTATGCAATTTAGAATCATCACTTGAAATGTAAACATTTTCTATAAGTTTAACTGTATGTTCAACATACTGTGAATCAGTAACAATGTTAATAGGACAAGAAAAATCATTAAGAAGTAATAATACAACAGATAACTCTGCCTTTTGAACTCATGTATATGGAGTCTTTATTACTTTTGTCACTGGTCCAGTATACCCAGCGATACCTAATTTATTTGTATCAGTATAAAAAGTAGGAGTATTTTAATTGGCTGAGCCAATACTTTAGTAGGCAAAATTCGTTGTGTTCTTTTTAGAAATTGAATTTTTTTATTTGTAAGATATTGATTATTTACAGTACCAAAATAATCAGCTAATGCAATTTGCCAATCAATATTTAACTTCCACTTGTCGGAAATCTGATTACCTGTTAAAGGCATAATAATTTTATTCGGATTATTTTCAGTTAGTTGCCTTATTCTAAGTCTACTCTTAGTAATTAAAGCACAAATTTTCTCTAAGTAAATACATAATTTCTTATGAGTCTTATGTGGCAGAAATTGCCATTCTAATATCTTGGTTTTTTGCCATATGATGCTAGAAGAAGAATGTTCTGAAGGACAAATAATTAATTGAATAGGTTGATGTGTACTAATTGGATCTAAATAAGCAGTATGCATAACTTCTTAATAAGTAATAACTCTTGTTTTACCATTTCTGTTAACTTTCAGGACTGTTTAAATCAAGATCTCTTTGAAGTATATTAAGTAAATTCATTAGTGCATAAGTAGGGATCCCTAGAGAGGGTCTCAACCAATTAATATCACCTAATAATTTTTGAAAGTTATTTAAGGTTTTTAAAAAGTCAGTTCATACATTGACCTTTTGAGGAATAATTCTTTAATTCTCAATTATATGCCCTAAATATGTAAAATGACAAGATGTTTGAATTGTCTTCAACTATAACTAATCCATACTGATTCAAGGTTTCAGAAGCATCTTTAAGGATGACTGAAAGTTCAGCATTATTTTCACAAACTATCAGAATGTCATTCATATAATAGATTATTAAAGATTGAGGATATTTCTGGAGAATTTTTTCTAAAGATTAATGTACATAATTTTGACACAATGTCAGGCTATTCAACATTTTTTGTGGAAGGAATATAAAGTTAGTAAGAATAGTTAGTTCTGTTTATTGTTATAGACACAACAACCAATATTGCCAGAAACAGAGCCAAGGATGTTTTTGGGGTCTTAGACCTAATTAAAACATTTTTTTTTTGCCTCCTGGGTAAGTTTCTTCAGTTGCCCCTAAGTAGGCAGTTCAGCTTTTTGTGTTGTAGTTGCCTTTATCTTTATTTCTCTAATAACCTTTGGCTCTAGGCTTAGTCTCTTTATTTCTTCTTCTGACGACTCAAAGATGTCAAATCTCCCTTTCTTCTATTTCCAACTCATGCCGAGGCTTCAATCTTCTGGAAGGTATCTACTAATCTCTCGTATCTGTGGAGATAAGAGCAAATCCTCGCTCCTATATTTTGCCTACATTACTGTTGTAAATTAGCAAAGTGTCCCTGTCTAAAAAATACATCTTGTATAATATTAACAGGAAGATTAGTGTTAGCATTCCGATTAGCTTGAATACAAACCTGATTTTCCTACTAAGTCATAAATTGAAACTATTCCACTTTTGAAAGAACAGTCCAAACTAACATCTCTAAATTTTTTGAGATAAAACATTCAGAGTCCATGAAGGAGGATAACACTCCCTGCATATAAGGACAGTTAGTGCTATAGTGGGAGCAAGCCATTTTTAACTCTTTAAGAGTTTTGACAGGGATTTGGTCATACTGAGTATAAAAACCTCCTTGGGGGAATTGTGGATTAGGTCCAAATGGAGTGAATGTGACAGAAAAAGCTTCCAATGCTGATTTATGAATTTTAAATCCCCTTCTTCTCTTCTCTAGCCTGCATTATAAAAATAGGTCCCTTAGCTTGTTTTTTAGGTACAACAATAGGTACTGAATCTACAAATGGATTAGAAGAGGAGGTGGAGTCTAATTATCTTGGTCAGTTTTGAAAGGGTTAGTACTACATCGAACCTCCTTGTCAGAAAGTATTTTAAAAAGTCGCTCCTTTAATTGTTTAAAAGATAAATGTTTTTCCTCATCAGATGCCAAATTCCCTCTTTCTTCGGGGCTCCTTTTGCAGGATGTGGCCTGACAAGCAGCCAACTGCCTGAAGCAACTTGAGACAAATTCTTGAAATGACTTAATTCCTTTGTTTTACAGATCTGAGCATATCTTTACACACAAACAGACAATTTTCAGCACAGAAACACAAGTATAACATACAACTTTGATTAATACTAATACTTGAATTACTATTTGACTTAAAACTTTGAACACATCTTACAATGCATTAACCGAATTGGAAAGTCTTAAGGATCCATAATCTATTCAATTTAAATTTAAATGAGAGCTCCTTACAATTTCTAATTTAAAATATATATATATATGGATGAATTTCAATATAAGAGCCGCATTTCCAATTTTTGCATGCAAGAACATAATTCAGGCCTTAAAAATCACATTTTAGACAACATCAAACAGAAACTAGATTCAGATAAATCAGAAAATCCAGAGAGAAACCCGAAATTTTAGACTACAATCAAACTAGAAAGATGCCTGCCTGATTTCAGTCAGGGCATTTTCTGACAGAGGGACTGACGATGGATGGGAATAAATAAAATTTCCCCAAGAAAATTATTTTGGCAGCTCCTGGATATTTTATATAGTCAGATCCAACACATGTTCCCTGCCTCAATTCAAGGCAAAGAATAAAAAAGAAAAAAAATGATAGTTCAGAGGGTTGTAGCTAAAACATTAAAGAAAATCAGTAAACATTCTCCATTTTTCAGATTTTTCTTTATTACAAAGAATGGAGAATTCTAAGGGCTTTGTGATTCCTCTATGTGTCCTAATTCTAATTGAGTTTGTACCAATTGATATAAAGCTTCAAGCTTCTCTCCTTTTAACAGTTACTGCTCAACCTGTATTGGTTTTTTAGTTAACCATAATCAATACTAGACATTACCTGAAGAGCTGGAGGCCATGAGGATTCAGAATCATACTGTAAAGGTTGCAAAGTTAAAACAATTAAATTACAAAGAGACCAAACAGAAAGAGGAATAATAACTTTTTGTATGAGCATGCCATAAAGAAAATTTTTATTTTTAACAGTTATACCAGACCATTTTGCTTACAGTAGTTTCATGAACTGGGTCTCTATTGATGAGGAATTGGTATGAGAGTTTCCCATTTCTCTGCCTTCCAAAGGTTTCGCTTACCTACTGAGCAGTCTTATACACCCTTCGGTCTGATGGTCCTGAGACTGCAAACTCTGACCTCTTCAAACCCCTGCATTGGATGCCAGATGTTACGATTTCTTTATGGTTCAGACTCACAAGGCAAAAGACAAAGATTAAAGTAACTGGAAAGAGGGCTGATACTTTTAGGTGGATTCAGCCCTGAGAAACAGCACCACTGCATATTATTGAGTTCCAAAAGCTCAGCAGATAAAACTAGAAAGTTACACAGCCTTTTTTCCCATCCATTTCACCCCCAACCCTGCATGTCTATTGTTTCTTTCCTGAACAAGGACACAAGAAGAGTCAGAGTCCCACAGCTTATCAATCATAAAGGACATCTGGTTCTTGGAAGCATTTGTCCAAAAATCCTGCATACTTTCATTCAAGTAACCCAGACCAGTCTCCTCTTATGGTTAATACACTCCAAGATCTCTTGTCTCCAAATAACCCCTGCTCTAAAGTTAACTGCCATTTATATTTGTGCAGGGTCATCTCCTATGGTTCCTACTTGGCCTGGTCCCCACAGGAACACCCTGCAGATTTATTTATTTAAAAAATAAGCTGGTGCTGAAATGTGTGAGATGTCCCACAGAGAGCCATTTACCCTTCTCTTACCTGCCTCTTATCTGCTCCCAGGTATCTGAGGGCATCCTCAGTCTATGAGTCAGGACCCTGGAACCTGGGCAAGTGTCTGGCAGGTTGTGAACACACTGGAAAGCATGAGCTTAAGTGAGTTTTTAAAAATATTTAATGAGCAATGCATTCATTTAGGTCTAAATGAAGCTTAAGATGCCAAGATTTGGAAAATTAAATTTAACAGGGTGATATTGATCAACAAGTGTACATAGATTTCAGGTAAACATCACTCTATCATTTGAATAGTCAATTATGTTGTATATCCATCACCCAAAGTCAAATCATTTTCCATCACCTTACATTTGTCCTTCTTTACACCCTTCCCCAGTGATCCTTCCCCTCTCTTACATCCCCCTCCCCCCTGCATGAGAGAAAGAAATAAAAGGCATTCAAATCAGGAAAAAAGAAAGTTTCACTTTTTTACAGATAACATGATTCTGTATATAAAAAACCTCAAAGACTCCATAGAAAGACTAATAAAACAATATAACAAGTTCACAGTATATAAAATCAATATACAGAAGTCTATTGCTTTCATATAGACCAGTAATGAAACTTTGAAAAATGACTCAGAAAAATAATCCCTTTTACAGTTACAATCAATGCAAAAGATAAAATACCTGGGAATAAATTTCACAATGAACATAAAGGATCTAAATACTGAAAACTACAAAGCATTATTAAAGAAAATTGAAAAAGATACAATGAAACAGGAAAATGTTCTATGTTCATGGATTGGAAAAATCAACATAGTTAAAATAACCCTATTCCCCAAAGCTGAATCATTCTGCATTTTCACCAACAATGCACAAAGTTTCCCTTTTATCTACACCTTTGCAAACAAACACTTGTTTGTTGATAGCCATCTGACAGGTGTTACGTGATGTCTCATAGTTTAATTTACATTTCTCTGATAGCTAGTGACATTGAGCATCTTTTCATATGTCTATTGGCCATCTGTATATTCCACAAGTCCTTGGACAATTTTTAATTGGATTTTTTTGTTGTTCAGTTTTATACATTCTTTATAATTTTTGGATATTAATCCCTTATCAGATGTGTTGGTGAATATTCCCTCCCATTCAGTGAGTTGCCTTTTCATTTTGTTGATAGGTTTTCTTGCTGTGCAAATTTTTTTAGTTTGATGTAATTCCATTTGTTTATCTTTTTACTGGTTTGTATTCTCCAAGGAGATATATCTGAAAAAACATTGCTATGAAAAATGTCTGATATTTTATTATAATTTTTAAAGCAATTGTGAATGGTATTGTTTTCTTGGTTTCTCTTTCTGATATATCAGTATTGGTGAATAAAATGCAAATGATTTTGTTCCATTGGTCTCTCTCTTTTTCTGCCAATAGCATCCTGCTTTCATTATCATCACTCTAGTATAATTTGAAGTCAGGTATTGTAATACCTCCAGCTTTGTTCTTTTTTCTCAGGAGTGCTTTTGCTATTCGAGGTTTTTTTATGGTTACATGCAAACCTAGTGATCTTTTGTTCCATTTCACAAAGCCTAGCAACAAGCAAGCAAGCAATTCAGTTAAAAAATGGGGAAAGGATCTGAACAGACACTTCTCCCAAGAAGAAATACAAATGGCCAACAAATATATGAAAAGATGTTCAGTTTCACTAGCTAGTCTAGAAGTGCAAATCAAAACTATAATGAGATAATACCCCACACTTGTTAGATTGGCTGTTATCAACAAGACAGGTAATAACAAGTGTTGGAGAGGCTGCAGAGAAGAAGAAATGCTTGTTCACTGTTGGTGGGAACACAAATTAATACAACCATTATGGAAGAAAGTATAGTGGTTTCTAACATAATTAAAAATAAAATTACCATATGACCCATCAATCTCTCTGCTGGGTATTTACCCCCCAAAATAGAAAATATTGGTACATAAGATGCATGCACTGCCCATGTTCATCGCAGCATTATTAACAGTGGCCAAGACAAGGAAACAACCAAAGTGTCCCTTGATAGAAAATTGAGTAAAGAAGATGCAATATATTATATATTGTAAAATATTTATATATATGTGTAATATATATAAGATGTAATGTATATACTATAGTATATATATAGTAATATATATTACAGATGTTATACATACACACAATGGAATACTGCTCATCCATAAAAAATGATGGCATAGTGTCATTTACAACAACATGGGTGGATCTTGAGAACATTATACTGGATGAAATAAATAAATCAGAAAAAGCTAAAAACTATATGATTTCACACACAGTTGGGATAGAAAACTGAGACTCATGGACATAGATAAGAGTGCAGTAGTTACCTGGGGTAGGGTATGTAAGTGAAGCACAGGGCATTAAGGAAGGGTGTAAAGAAGGACAAATGTAAGGTGACTGAAAATGATTTGACTTGGGTGATGGAGATACAACATAATCGACTGTCAGATGATAGAGTGATGTTTACCTGAAATCTATGTTCACATGATGATCAATGTCACCCTGTTAAATTTAATTTTCTAAATAAAAAAATGCTACTGATTTCTGGGTATTTATTTTGTATTCTGATACTTTCCTGAATTCATTTATTAGTTCTAGTAATTTTATAGTATAAAATCTTTAGGGTTTGCTATATAAAATATCATGAACATAATGACAATTTTACTTCTTCCTTTCTAATTTAACTACCTTTTTTTTTCTTATCTGATTGATGTGGCTAATACTTCCAGTACTATATTGAATAAGAATGGTGATAATGTACATCCTTGTCCTGTTTCTGATCCTAAGGAAAACACTTGAAGTTTTTGCCCATTGACTATGATGTTGTCTGCTGGTTTCTTATATATGGCCTTTATTGTGTTGAGGTATGTTCCCTGTATTCCCACTTTGCTAAGAGTTTTTATATAAATGAATGCTGGATTTTATCAAATGCATTTTCTGCATCTATTGGTTTGGTCATGTGATTTTTATCCTTCATTTTGTTTATGTGTTGTATCACACTTACTGATTTGCAGAAATTGTATCAATCTTGCATCCCCAAAATAAATCCCACTTAATAATGATGTGTAACCTTCTTTATGTATTGCTGTATTTGGTTTGATTATATTTTGTTGAGGATTATAACATCTATGTTCATCAGGAATATTGGCCTATACACTTTTTTTGTTTGTTTGTAGTGTCTTTATCTGGTTTTGGAATTAGGTAATGCTGGCCTTGTAAAATAAGCTTTGGAGTATTTTCTTCTTTTGAATTAAAATAATAATAATTTGAGAAGGGTAGGTGTTAGTTCTTCTTTGAATATTTGGTAAAGTTTACCAGGGAAGCCATCTGATTCAGTACTTCTATTTCTTGGGAATTTTTTGTTCTTGTTGTTATTACTCTTTCAATCACTGGTTGTAACCTGTGTATTCAGATTCTCTGATTCTTCCTTATTGGGTTTTGTAAGAGTGTATATTTCTAGAAATTTATCCATTTTATCCAGATTGTCCAATTTGTTGGCATAATTGTGAATAATATTTTTTTACTATGCTTTGTATTTGTCTAATGTCAGTCAGTTGTTACTTCTCTTCTTTCATCTCTGATTTTATTTAATTAGGTCCTCTCTCTTTTATTTCTTGATAAGTCTGTTTAAATGTTTGTCAGTGTCTTTTATCTTTTCAAAGAATCAGCTCTTGATTTCATTAATCTTTTGTATTATTTTATTTTTTAATCTCTATTTCATCTATTTCTACTCTAATCTTTGTTATTTTCTTCTGTCTGCTCACTTTAGACTTTGTTTGTTGTTCTAATATCCTTTAAGTATAACTTTAGAGTGTTCATTTGATATTCTTCTTGTTGGTAGAATTAGCCTATAATGCTATAAATTTCTTTCTTAGAACTGCTTTGGCTGTGCCCATCGACTTTGGGTTGTTGTGTTCTCATTTTAATTTATTCAAGGTATCTTTTTATCTGTTTCTTGATCTCATTGTTAGCCCATTTAATATTTAATAACATGTGGTTTAGCCTCCACATTTGTGCACTTTTCCGTTTTGTTTTTGTGACTGATTTGTATTTTCACACCATTCTGTCCAGAGAAGACTATTCATGTGATTTTAATATTGGACTTTATTTTTGTCCTAATATGTGGGTTATCCTAGAAAATGTTTTATGTGCACTTGAATGATTGTATATTGTATTAATTTCAGATAAAAAATTCTCTAACATGGACAAGAGTGTGGTGGTTATGGGGGGGATGGAGAAGGGAGAAGAGGAAGGGAGAGGGGGTAGGGAAGGGACACAAAGAAAACCAGATAGAAGGTGACTGAAGACAATTTAACTTTGGGTGATGGCTATGCAACATAATTAAATGTCAAAATAACCGGGAGATATTTTTACTGAACATATGTATCCTGATTTATTAATGTCACCTTATTAAAATTAATAATAATAAAAAATATATAATTATTCAAAAAATACTGAAAAGATTTTAGTTAAATCCATCTGCTCTAGTGTGTCATTTAAGGCGGCCATTTCCTTGATTTTCTGTCTGGATGACCTATTCATTGATGTTGATGGGGTGTTGAAATTTCCTACTATGACTGTATTGCTGTCAATCTCTCCTTTGGTATCCATCAAGATTTTCTTTAGATGTATAGTTGCTTAAAAATTTACAAGAGTTATGTCCTGTTTTTAGCTTGCTCCATTTATTATTATATAGTGTCCTCTGTGTCTCTTGAAGTCTATTTTGTTTTAAAGTCTATTTTGTTAGATATACATATTGTTATTCCAGCTTTTATTCCTTTCTATTTTCATTCTTTTACTTTTAGTCTGTATGTACCCTTCATTCTAAATTAGGTCTCCTGTAGACAGCATATATAATCATTATTTATTTTTCAATTATACTTTAAATACAATATTATAGTTGTTTCTGGTGTACAAGGAGATGTAACTTAGAGCACAGAGAATATAGTCAATAATATTCTAGTTTTTTTTTTAATTTTGTTATAAAAGGGGCATATTAATATGATTATATAATACACATTTTTTCTTCTTTTTTCTTTTCTTTCTTTTTTTCATATTACATACATTTTAAGTAAAATATTTTATAGATTTGTATTTTAAAGTGTTTACATTCACAACAAGTATATTTTAATTTTATAGGGAAATTTCATCCACTTGAAGAAATTAAGCACCAAGAACACATTCAACAAAACAAACTAGAGCTTGCTTCAAATAGACAACAGGACTATATATCAATAGTTCATCTTACGTCCAAAGACACTGTCCATTGGAAGTAATGTAGTAATTGATCTGAAAACAATTGCAAGATAAATTAACCTGGTTGAAGAGTTAGATTTTCCCCTATACACTCATTACTTTAGTCACAGAAAAGCATGCATAAATGGCTGGGGATGATTCTTTGTTGAATTATAAGAAACACATTAAAAAAATTGGTCATAGCATAAAAAGTTGAAATATTTCTGTGTCACAATCTGTGTCCTGTTAAGAAGAATGTAAAACTCTGCTGAGTAGAACAAAGGTCTGGGTGAATAGGCTGAGAAACAGGAATGCTCAAATATACCTCATATTTCCAGGACAGAAAAAGCCAGCCACTCAACTCCTACTTGCTACAGTAATTACCTTTTCAGAGACTTTTCAAAAGCTTCACAAGGTTGAAGCATCTCAAGTTTACATTTTAAATATTTACAAACTGGTTCTATAATTTATATGTTCTAAAATTTCTGAAGGAAAACATAGTGGGCAACAAGAACTCATATGATCACATTTCAAATCTTACCATAAGCGTCCTATAGTAAAGGGGATTTGGGGATTAACTAAAGGATATACACATAGATTAATGGAATAAGATACAGATCCTGAATTTATCCTGCACAAATACATTCACCTGAGTTTTGACAATGGTTCCCAGACAAACCAAGGGAGAAAGGATACTCTTTTCATGAAATGATGCTGGGAAATTGGGTATCAATGTAGTTTAAGGATTGCTTCTGTTTACAAGATGCCAGTAAGCCCTTTCTAAGAGCGGCCACATAATTTTCACTCCCACCATCCATGTCTGAGGGTCACAGTAGATCCACACCTATGCTAACCCTTGGTGTTTCAACCTTAATTTTTTTAGCCATTCTGAGTATGTGTTGGTATCATGTTGTGGGGGTAATGTCCACCATCTAATGAATTATGGAGCTGAGGGACATTACAAAGATAACCATACATGGGATATCAATGTTTTCAAGTTGCATGTTAAAGTAATTGCTTTTTTTCTTTTTTTAAATTTATTTACTTTTATTTAGACAATTAAATTTAACAGGGTGACATTGGTCAACTAGAGTACATAGATTTAGGGAAAACATCTCTACATCATTTGGACAGTCAGTTATGTTATATACTTTCACCTATTGTCTACTGTCATCTTACAAATTTGAACATATTTTTTAAATGTTCTCAATCCAAGCCTATTGTCTCATTTTGGATTTGCAAATATCTTCTCCCACTGTGTCCCAGTGTGCAATATTCTTTTCATGCTTTTGTGGTGTCTGTGGGAACAGTTAGTGGATCTCAGTTTACCAATTTCTACACTAAGTTCATGCTTTGGTATCCTTAAAAAAACTTTGCTTCCACAAAGCTATGAAGATATTTTTAGACATTTTTTGCAAAAGAAAAAGTAATTGTTTATGCTTCACATTTTGATCTATAGTCCATCTGATACCATTATTCTTAATGGTGTGAAACAAGCATGGAAAATCTCCTGGTTCCAGAGACTCACCCAATTGGTCCAGCACGGATGGTGGAAAAACCACGATCTACCCACTGTACTGCAACAATGTCAGTCATGATTCAGGTGACTCTATATAAGCGCTCTGAGTCAGGATTCTTCCTTCTGCTCCAATGGATGAAGTATCTCTGCTTTTCCATGATTTAAAGCTCCAACATCTCCATGTAATTCTCAACAGCTGGTATCCTTTCCCCCATGTCTCATGTAGGGTGAATTCTCAACACATTAGTAGGGGAGGGTTGTCATCACTGTGGTACAAATGAGGGAAGTGTGACCAAGAGAGGAAGTAGGTGCTCAAGTGTCCTTCAACCATTCAGGATGTGGTAGTGCCATCATGATATTTAAAGTGTGTGTGTGTGTGTGTGTGTGTGTGTGTGTGTATGTTTTACAGATTTCTACAGGAAAACACCCATGAATGTCAATCGTGTCTGAATCCTAAAGAGTCTCCACAGTTTAAAGAGGAGGGTAATTCCTAGATCAAGACTGTTCTGAAGAGGCAGAAATGACTCAAATGAGTGACCCCAAGGAAATGGAGAGAGAAAGCTCCAGTTGCTCAAAGAAAGAGTCAGATGGAAACTGTGAAGTAGAACCTGTGTTCCAGGGCCAGGAGGGAGAGCTGAGTTTTCCTACAGGAGTAGAGTGTGTTGCACACTGCCAGACTCTTTTGTCACTCAACCACTTGGATCACTGCCTCTGAGGGCATCTTGGTGTCTGCAGTCAATGTAGACAGTGAGGGGAGGTCGCCCTTCACATCTACCAAGGCAGCACTTATATCCATCATTTTCTGAGTTTTGAGCTCCACCCCTCACTTCCTTCTCCAGTTCACCCTTCTCATCAGTCTTTCCAATTTCATTTCAGTATCTCCCCATTTCTGCTCAGAATCTTTTCATGGTTCTCATGGTGTTCTGGATAAACTACACTCTTCTTTCTGAACTGAAGGCTGTTCATGCTTTTCCAGCTGTGACCCTCTAACCTCACTTTCACTAGACTGCTTTGCTCAATCATACAAGTGCTGTTACACCATGAACACACTAACTCACACATTCACACACTCATATCATCTTCTATTGACTATTTTTTTGCTCCTCCATATCTGTTTCTCAGAGCTCTGTAGAACTAGCAAATTACTGCTGAAGCCCCCACTAACAGCACAGGACTAGAAGCATCACTAAGATTTATTCTTCTCATTTCTCTTGTCTATATCTGTTTCTAACTGCTGAAGACTATGGAGGATGATGTGATATATCTATGTAAGTCATTCATGTAACATTGATGGAAACACAAGAATTGAAGTTCAATTATTGTTGATATTATCTTTTATTGACATAGGTTGTATTTCTCTAGCTCATTTGTAACACATGGCACATGTGATCTTCATAACTCAGTCTGGCCACAGCAGTTCATTCCTATATATTCATTTTGCCTTATAAACATAATCCAGCATTTTTATAAGGTAGAGAGAACTCTGTGACCATCCACCCCCTCCCTCACCCTCTCTTGCTCCTGTCCAAAGAGCCTCTTTGTCTCCAGGGTTTTCTAGAAAATACTTTTCTCTCAAGAATTTTTTCACCCCCATCTCTAAGGACTCCACCTCCTCAAGTGGCTATTCCTTAAACCAGTTTAGTCATGGCCAAGCATAATTGCATGTTCTCTTACTTTCTCCTATGCAATAATGTAATGGCAACAGTAGTAGCCTTAGAATGCCCATATTCTGCTAAGAAGAGTTTTCAAAATACAGAAAATGATTCTCCTGAATCACAGATATATTTCTAGTTTCTGTCACAAATGGTTGGCATAAGAGGTAATCAGAAAATATTTGTTAGAGGACGGATCAAGACAAAGAATCGATTTTGTTAATGGAAGTTTAAGAAAATAATTATTGAGTCTAATTAATACCAGGCCTGTTGTGAGTTCACTCAGAATGAGAACCTGTGTCTTTCCCTCCCTGATCAGGAGTTCAGACCAGCCAGAATGTCCTGGGGAATATTTCAAATATGACATGGGAGTCAAAAGACACCTATATCTGGGCTGAGTGTCTCCAGAGAAGCTGGACTCCTCCTGAGCGCTCATCATGGAAAAACTCAGAGAAAGACCAAGAAAGGGGCTGTACCCTTGGTGTGGGTCCACAGCTGTGGGAACCCGGAAGGGTGGCAGCTCCTGACTCACCACATCCTGTGCGTCTCTGTCCTTCAGGCCCAGGGGCTCCTCCATCTGCAGAGCGGGAGCACTCCGAGTAGACGCCATGCTGTCCCTCCTCTCCGCTCTTCTCTGTCTTGGTCAGTTGTGGACACAGGGAGGGGGAGGAAGAAGAAGGGGACAGGGCAGCTCACATCCCTCGCTCCTGAAAAACCTCAGGTTCAGGCAGTTTCACTTGTTGATGTCTTGTTGAAAGAGAATCAACTTCGACTTTCTGGTGCAAATATCTGAGAAGGACTTTCTTCCAGGGCTGAGTCTGGGCCAGAGGACCCGCATGCAGACAGGTGAGTCCTCCCCAGGTTCTGTGTCCCACCTCTTACTTCACCCCCTGGGGCTCAGGAGGGAGCACAGAGGTCCTGGGATGAGGTGATAGAACAGGAGGGTGTTGGCCTGAGCTGGGGAATGAGGGAGGGAGGGAGGGTCTTTGTAATGCAGCCTCTGGTTTCCTTCCAGGGACCCTCCCCAAACCCACCATCTGGGCCAAGCCAGCCTCTGTGATCCCCTGGGGGAGTTCTGTGACCATCTGGTGTCAAGGGATCCGGGAAGCCCAGGAGTTCCATCTGTATATAGAAGACACAAAAATGTCTGTGGATAGACAGAAACCCCTGGAGTCCGGGGACAAGGCAAAATTCTTCATGAAAAAGATCTATGCAGGAAGATATTACTGTAACTACCGCAGCCCCACTGGGTGGTCAGAGCTCAGTGACTCCCTGAAGATGGTGGTGACAGGTGAGGGGACACTCAGGGGTCCCAGCCTCAGGCTCTGTCCTCAGGAAGGGGGTCTGCTCTCAGGGGGTCTCCCCTCTCACAGCCCAGCCCTGGGGGATATAAGGGAGGTGTGAGCCCCATCTAACATGCTGCCACCTCCTCTCCTAGGATTCTACAGCAAACCCAGCCTCTCAGCCTTGCCCAGCCCTGTCGTGACCTCAGGAGGGAACGTGACCCTCCAGTGTGGCTCAGTACAGGCATTTGACAATTTTGTTCTGACTAAGGAAGGAGAACACAAGCTCTCCTGGACCCTGGACTCACATCATCATGGCAATAAGAGTTTTCGGGCACTGTTTCCTGTGGACCTTATGAATCTTGGCCACAACTGGACATTCAGATGCTATGGATATTTTAACAAAACACCCCAAGGGTGGTCACATCCCAGTGACCCCCTGGATCTACTGGTCTCAGGTGAGTGGCCCTCAACTCATTCTTTCTAAGTACTGTCAGCTCAGACTCCTGTCCCCAAGACACATAAGAAGTTGGATGAGAGTCAGGGGGCTCTGAGTCATAGTCTCACAGCAGAGATCTGCCCCTCAGATCCACCCACCCCTTTTCACTCCTCCCCTCCCCTGGGTTTTGAAGGTGGCAGGTGGATAGGGGGAGTGTCTTCTGGGTGACACAAGACCAATGTATTAAAAGACTGTAGTGACTTAGGGACTCCAAGGTTACCCCCAGCCTCTCACCACACTTTTACCTTTATTCCCAGAACCCTCTGGAGGCCGCAGCCCTCCACCCACAGGGCCCATCTCCACAGCTGGTGAGTCACTGAGAACTCTGCTCAGAGGGGGTACAGACCACCCAGGGCAGTTCTGAGGGTCTATCAGGGGATCCAGTGTCCCTCAGACACTCAAGGATGGGCTGTGTCCCAGGGGGCTGGGAATCAGGCAGAGATACTGATATTCTCAGGGCTCCCTGGGCTCTGAGACTGGCAGGATAATTTAGGAAGTGCCCCCAAGAGTAGTCTCACCTTAGTGACCCTTAGAGGTCACCAAGACCTCCAAGGTTTAGGTGACAGGACCTTGACTCTGTCCATTTTGAGCTCCGTCAGCTCTCAATGTTGCACACTGGAAGGTCTGGGTTAATCAGGGAGTCTTAGAGGGAGGGTCAGCCTGAGCAGATCTGTTCCTTAGAGCTCTTCCTACACCTGCCTACTCACACCTACTCACCGGGGTCTGAAAGGTGCCAGGTGCATAGTAGGAGGTTTTGGGGGACCAAGGAAAGATTCAGAAGAAGAGTTTAAATAAAGTTGGGATTCAAGGGTCAGCTCCACACTTCAACTTCCTTCCTGTCCTCACTTCTAGAACCCGCTGAGGCACCACCCCCTAAAGAGCTCATCTACACTCTTGTTAGTCACTGGGGGCTGGGGGCTCAGGGGCAGCACAGACCCTCTCAGGACGGTTCTCTGTCTCTCAGATGACCTCCTGCCCCCAGAGACTCAGCACAGCAATATCTCTCAAAGGTGCTGGTAGTTCTCTGAATAGACGATGGGTAGAAGGTGGGACCACCTGGCTCCAGGGCTCTGAGGCTCTCAGGTGGCAGGTAGGATGGTCACGGCAGAGAGAGATGTCAGGGCCCAGTCTTAATGAAGAGCAGCCAGATTCATGTAGCAGACAGAATGGCAGCCTCCACATCTCACTGCCATTCTGATCTCCAGGAGGCTCTGATGATCAGTAACTCCTCCACACAGAGTCAGGCCTGCAGAGGGATAAGTGAGGTCTCTGTGGGAGGTGGTGGGTGTGTCCATGGGGGACAGGGGCTGCATCATGTGGACAGTCAGGAACCTGTTGGAATGCTGACATGGACACACCTTCCCCTGTGTGGCCTCAGTGTCCCCAAGTGTAAAAGGAGAGAACCACGGCCCAGAGCTCAGATTTCCTTTCAGGCTCTGAGCTCCTGGGAGAGGGGGCTCACAGGGAAGTTTCCAGGGTGTGATGATGGAGAGTGTCCCCTCTGTAGCAGTGGTGGTGACAGTGTACAGGGAGGGACAAACAAAACATGGCTCCTGGACATCCAGGTCCTGTCAGTCAGCTCAGACTCAGCTCAGAGGAGAGAGGGGACAAGACTCAGACCTGGGTCAGCTATCGGCTCTGCTCTGGGGCCAGGCTGTCTCTTCTCTTCTCTGAGTGTCGGGTTCTTGTCTTTTCATTCCTGGTCCCATCCTGCTCACAGGCTGCTGTGAGGTCAGGTGAATATAAGGGGTCTCACTGGGCTCAAGAGAGCAGGGCTCCCAGTGCAGCTAGACCTTCTCAAAGGGGGCATCAGGGCTCTGCAGGGTGGAGACAGATCCCAGGAGAGGTGCAAAGTTCACCCCAGATCCTTGTCCCTCCCGTGTCTCTGCAGTGCTAGGGACAGGCCATAACAAGGACCCTCAGCTCCAGATGGGACATGGACAGGACCCTGCAGATGAGGATCCCAGAGCACAAAGCAGGTGTCCACCTGGGGGGCAGCATGAGGACAGCACAGGGAGCCCACAGTCCTGGGTTCCAGGCCCAGCCCTGCCCCATCCAGGCTGGGTGACCTGGGGCATGTGGTGAACCTCTCTGAGCCTCAGTGCAATGGGGGTGGGGTCAGCAATCCGTGTGCCTGACTGTGGGGAGCGGGAGAGGAAATGGATGACAGCCCCCAGCACGGGCCTCACACATAGTAGGTGTTCATTAAATGGGATCTTTGGCTCATTCATGGCATCACTCGTGTCCAAGGTCTCCCATGGTACCTGGTTGTTCTGATTGGGGTCTTGGTGGCTCTCATCCTGCTGCTGTTCCTCCTTCTCTCCCTCCTCCTCCGACATCAGTGTCAGAGCAAAGGTAGGATGTCAGGTGAGTAGGGGACGGGGTGACCTGGGTCACACAGGGGGTCACTTAAGGCACCAGGCACAAGGAAACCTAATAGTTGGAGAAGGTCAGCTTAGAAAAAGAAATTCTTCAGAATCTCAATTCAGAAAATCTAGAATAAAACCCTCAATGTCAGCACAGAAGTACAAGTGTCAGGTGATCTGTCATTGTTTTCAACCCCATGAAATAAGAAACATACACACGGTGTGTGTTAAGGTTTCCTTCTTTCCTGTGAAATCACATTCGGTGGGGGGAGTCCTACAATTCCTGGACTGAGACGGTCCCTCCTGATCATCCCAGAGAGAGGCTCATGTCTAACCTCCTACAAGGGCACCAAACCCAGAGCCCTAAAACAGAGGCCTGTTTCTCAGGTAATTCCTGTCCCAAAAATCCCCCTGCCTGTAGCTCTGCTCTGTCCCTAACACTGCTGTCTCCTCCCCCAGCTCCAGCCCAGCTTCAGAAGCGGGAAAGAGCCCCTCTGACACAGGAGGAGGCAGCAGCCCGGGGGAGGGGAGCATGGGAAGTTCAGTCCATGAATGGGGGAGGGGTTAGGCAGGGAGAGTGTGGGGGTCAGGGGACTGAGGTCCACACTGAGTGACTGGACAACTCACCTCACCCCACCCCTGGGTTACTGGCCCATCTGGGAGCAGGGGGGAATCTGCAGCCTTGAGATCTCAGGGGCCCTGTCAGGACACACCTCCATTCTGCCCCAGCAGATGCTGCCATGAAGGACCCACAGACTGAGGAGGGCATAGAGGTGGACCCTGAGGTGAGACCCCTGTTCCTGTCCAGGCCACCAAGGAACTTCCTGTTGCCCATTTTAATCCAATGGACACTTCCTTGTTCTCACCTCACCTGGTTAACAGGAGCGTCCCACACTGACCTCTCCTTCTGGGCACTCAGGTTGTCTTGCTGTGACTCATTCCTCCTGGTTTATTGTGACATCATAGCCCCTCCTATGTGGTCCCCTTTGCTGGCCTCTCATCCTCTGTCTGACCTTGTTCAGCCCCAGGTCTCAGGAGGAGGCATGAATCAGTGAATCACACACAGGTCCCCAGGGCCCCCTTCATTCATTCACCAGCAGAAGTGACAGGTGCTCACTGTTTACTGGCTCCATTTAGGGGCCACAGTGCAGCCCTGACCAACACGGTCTCCACACTCCTCCAGCTCACCTGTGGGGGAGGGAGATACTGTGCAAACAAGGGGACAGTGTCCTAGAGAGAAAAGTGCAGTAAGAAAAATAAAGCAGGAGCAGGGGATAGAGTGTGTGGTGTGCAGGGGAAGAGAGACAGAGAAAATAGCAGGTGCAAAGGTTCTGAGTTAGGAACTGCTTCTTCACCGGGATGGGCCTTGTGGCTGAAAACAAATGACCAAGAGACAGCATGTTAGGATAAGAGTCAGGACCATAGAAGCATCCAGATGCCCCCAAGGCTTAGAAAGGCCCTTCAGGATCCATCAGGAGAGTGACTTGATCTGATTTAAAGTTTCACATCATCACTCTGACAACAGGTGGATGATTGACTGGAGGGTGTCACCAGTGGAACCAGGGGACACTGTCTCTGTCTCACTGTCTCTGCAGCAGAACAGGCATGAGGAAGTCCCCCAGGGAGTGATATACGCCCAGGTGAACCTCTCAAGATCAAGTCTCAGAGAGGGAATGGCCACCTCTGCTGCCCTGTCAAGACGGTTGCTGGACTTGAAGGACAGAAAAGCAGAAGAGGACAGACAGACTGACAGTCAGGTAAGTCCCATGCTTTCCAACCACCCAGACTCCCCCAACCCCAACCAGTTCCATTCTTCACTCTCCCCCTGCTCCTGACTGATGCACCTGATGCCCCCCAGGATGTGACCTATGTCCAGATGAGCCCCAGGCCCCTCAGACAGGAGACAACATCCCCTTCCTCCCCATCAGAGGAGCCCCCAGATGAGCACAGTGTGTACGCTGCTCTGGCCGTCCACTAGCCCAGGGAGGACCCAGACCCCACACTGCAGGGCGGGGGCCTGCAAGGAGCCCAGAAGGCATGACCCCCGCTGCCTGGAGACCTGGCATTGACCCCTAGCATCTCCTAGGACACTCTGGGGGTCACCGGATGCTGTACTCAAAGAAAACAAATATCCCTACACTTTGGAAATAAAGCAACAGACTTCTCAATAATTAATGTGTGACCCAAAACAGACATGAATGTTTTAAATTAAATGATAATGTGGGTTGGGGGGTGAGTGAAAAAGGTGAAGGGATTAAGTACAAATTGGTGGTTATAGGATAGCCACAGAGATGTAGATTATAGCACAAGCACTATGTTAATAATCTTGGGATAAATATATATGGGGCCAGGTTGGTGCTCAATGCAACAGGACCACTCTGAGAAGTACATGATTTTTTAACCATTTTGCCAGACATTTAAAACTAATACAGAATAATATTGAATGTAAACTGTAATAGAAAAATAAAAGTATATATAAAAATAAAATGATATTGTAAATATTACATGTCAGACCTATGATATAAGAGGATTACAAACCATAAATGAATGTATTAAAAAATAAAAAGCCATGGCCCTTGCCGGTTGGTTTAGTGACAGAGCATCAGCACAGCCTGTGGATATCCCAGGTTCGATTCCCAGGCAGGGCACACAGAAGTGATAATTTGCTTCTCTACTTCTCCCCCTCATCTTTTCTCTCTCTCTTTTTTCCCCCTCCTGCAGCCATGGCTTGGTTGATTTAAGGGAGTTGACCCCAGGTGCTAAGGATGGCTCTGTGGCCTGGGCCTCAGGTGCTAAAACAGCTCATTTTCAAAGCAGTGGAGTAACACTGAAGATGAGCAAAACATTGCCCCATAGAAGGCTTGCTGGGTAGATCCCAGTTGGGGCCCATGTGGGAGCCTGTCACTCTGCCTCCCTGCCTCACACTTAAATAAATAAATAAAAAATTAAAAGCCATAGAAAATCAATGGCCTAAGGCCTAGGCCCTAAGCTGTTATGTCAAAAATTTAGAAAATGATTGCATTGAATCTTTATATCCACAGATGACCAGACAAGAAAGACCTGGCATGTGTACACAATGGACTACAAATCAGCCATGAAAGGAATGAATGCTGTTAAGCTCATAACTGAGAGTTGATACTCTTTAACCAACCTCTCTCCTTTTCCCACACTCCCTGGGGTTAACCCCCATCCCACTCTCTGTTTCTACAAGTTTCACATTTATAACTTCCACAGGGATGTGAGATCCTTTAGTATTTATCTTTCTCTCTGTGATGTGTCTCCCTTAACAAAATGGTCTGAAAGTCCATTCATCTTGTCCCAGATAGCAGGATAGTCTTCCTCCTCCTGGTCAAATAACATTTCATTTTATCCATATTCAGACTCTGGAAAATTTTATAGATTATATCTTCCTTAAAAATGATGATTTTTAGAGTCAGCCCTCCACCTGGCTGTCCCTACAAACACCAAGTGATGACATTTCTGGAGAAATAGTGCACATGACACCTGATGAAGTCAGGAAGGATCATGAGGTCCAGAGAGAGTAGGGGCACCACTGTGGATTCCTCCTTCCCAGGCTCATGTCTGATTTTGTCCATCTATTCAGTTATTGAGACCAGCTTAATTCCTGTGAAATAAAGAGATGAAGACTCAATAATGTCGATCTGGTGCTGTAGTGATTAGAAATAAGGAACATTTTATTGCACACGAATAGAAGAGAGCATAAGGTTTTAGATGTAAGGACCCAAACCAGCCATGTGCAATGGGCCTTCATGTCACAGGGGTGGGAAGAGAAAGGGGGTCATTATAGACAGTCAAACAAGATAAAGAGATAAAATATACAATTAATGAAGGAAGAGTCCCATAAGGAGTGCTTTCAGTCACGTTCCTACACCCAAACCCTGTTTACTCCACTGCACAGTCTCAGAGGACAGTTTCCCCAGAATATGGTCCAGACTTTCTCCCACCACCTCCTGGGTCATCACATGGGCTCCAAGGCTCCACCTCCTGAACACTGCATTGTGTCCTCTGTGGTCACGTCCTGACTGCATCATGGGTCCTTTTCAAGCTGTGTCGAGCCTGAAATAGCAGCACCCCAAGGGCCACCAAGATCACTCCAGCCACAGCCATGTGGATGAGGTTCTCCACTGTGCAGTATTGGGGGCAGGAACCTAGAAAATGTGGGCAAAGAGGTCGCCATGTCAGGGCAGACCAGGGTCACCTCAGGACCCTGGATGTCCACCCAGGACACCTTTCTCTCCTTGACAAAACTTTATTCTCTGTGGGAGCCTGCAAGCTGACAGGGTCCTTGCAGCTTATATTTTTTAGGGAACAGAGGTGTGAGGGACTGGCAGTGAGCTGACAGGGTCCTTGCTGCCCATCCGCCCACCTCACTTGCTTGAATAAGTTGCTAAAGGCTAAGCTCTTGCCCACAACCTCTGATTGTTTAAATTGCTAAGAGGTAATTTACATGCCCTTCCTCTAACCCTTTGTTTGTTCTGCTGTTGGTTGATTTCAGTTATGCATGGTGAGGGGATTTCTGTTTATGCTTTAAGAGGATTCCTGTTTATGTCTCAGATTTATGACTTTGTATCAAAGACTTCTTTATTTGCATATGGCTCTGCGCTATAGAATAAAGCAAACCTTGGGTTTTGCTTTGCTCTGACTTGCTATCAACTTGTAGAGACCTCCAGATCCCCTTCTTCTTTTCTCTGAGTTTATTACTTCATTCCCCACGGTTCTCACTCAGGACCTGGTAAAGCACTAGCCATGCTGGTCTGTGGCACTCTGAGCTCAGCTCCATAATTTAGGATTTCTCCTACTTACCAATCTTGAGCTCAGAGTTTTTTTTGTGATCAGCTGATGGTGTCAGTTCTTCTTAAGAATCACGAAATGAGGGAGGGAGTGAGGACTTGGAAACACATAAGCCTTCCGCCTCATTCTGTGCTCTCAGATGTCCCACTTCTCAAGTCATAACTTCTGCACAGTCCCTCAGTGACCCTGTCTCTCCTCTGCCAGGTTTTCTCTGTTTCCTCATTGAATTCCCTCAGCCTCCTGTGATCTCTGACTCTACATGGACTCACTGTGGACCAGAGCTACCTGTGCCAAGGATTCAGGATTAGTGATAAAAGTGGTCATAACATAGACATGGTTGGGTCTGTGTTCTATGTTCAGTCTAACATACTCAATAGCTGATGAACCAGGGTCCATGAATGAGGGGCAGGTCTCAGGGGCTCTTGATTGTCATCCTCTGCAAAGCCCCCTAAACTCCCTCATTTATTACCAGCTCAGACTCTGCAGAGACAGGGCCCTGGGCTGAGTGAGGTCAGAAAGGACAGGGGCAGTGTCCCCTCACCTTACACCAAGGATCCAATGTGTCACTGAGATGTGACAGCAAGTACAGATTGGTGCCCTGTGAGCTGTAGACACCTGTAGGGCCCCTGTGGACTGAGGTCACAGGACTCATGGAGAATGGGGCATAGTCTGATCCAGCTAAATACTGGGTGGGACAAAAGTATTCTTACAGTTGTTTGTATAGAAAATAACATGATAATTCTAAATAGTACTACAAGAATAAACTATGTAATATACTGACAACTGTAAACTTACTTTTGCCGCACTGTATACTTTGATGTCAGACATGTGATGGTAGCAAATGGGCTGAGAACTTCATGGATGAATGGAAAGTGTCCCTTGAGCTCTGTGACTGGTACAGTTAGGTCATATTCTCTCCTAAAGTCACCCAATGCCTGACATAACTCTACCAGAGTTATGCTCAAGAGAGGGACAAGCTTCATAATGTCATGTCCTGAAGAGCTTCCCTGTGAGGCCCCTCTCCCAGGATCTCAGAGCCAGAACTGAAAGAAAATCTGAGCTCTGAGCCATGATTCTCTCCTTTACACTTGGGGACACTGAGGCCAAACAGGGGAAGGTGTGTCCATGTCAGCTTCTCCACAGGTGTCTGAACTCCTACATGACTCAACCACTGTCCCCCATGGAAATGGCCACCACCTCCCCTAACTTACCCCTCTGCAGGCCTGACCCTGGAGGAGGAGGGACCGATCATCAGAGCCTCCTGGAGATTAGAAATGGGGGTGGGATGTGGAGGCTGCCATCTTGCTACATGAGTCTGGCTGCTCCTCCTTAAGGCTGGGCTTCAACATCTTCCTCTGCCGTGACCACCCCATCTGTCACCTGCCAGTCTCGGAGCCCTGGGGCCCTGTGGTCCCACCTTCTACCATCATCTATTCAGAACTACCAGCTCCTCTGGGAGACAAGACTGTACTAAATCTCTGGGGGCAGAAGGTCATCTGAGAGACAGAGAACTGCCCTGGGGTGGTCTGTGCTCCCTCTGAGCAGAGTTCTCGGTGACTCACCAGCTGTGGAGATGAGCTCTGTGTCTGAGGGGCTGGGGCTTCCAGGGGGTCCTGGGAATGAAGTTACAACAGTGGTGAGAGGCTGGGGGTAACCCAGGAATCCAAAATCATTGTCTTCTTCTACATCTGACCTGTGTCATTCCAAAGACACTCCCCCTGCCCACCAGTCACCTTCAAAACCTAGGGAAGGGGGAGGGGGAGAATCATGTGGGAGGGTCCCTAAGAAGTAGAACTTTGCTGAGAGTCCATGGCCAGAGCCCCCTGACTCTCATCCAAATTCTGATGAGTCCTGGGGACAGGAGCCTGAGCTGACAGTGCTCAGAAAGAATGGGCTTAGGAACACCTCACCTAGGACCAGAAGATACAGGGGGTCACTGGGGTATGACCACTCCTGGGGTATTTTGTAAAAATGTCCATAACATCTGAATGTCCAGTTGTGGCTGAGATTCATAAGATCCACAGGAAACAGCGCCCGAAAACTCTTATTGCCATGACGATGTGAGTCCAGTGTCCAGGAGAGCTTGTGTTCGCCTTCCTTAGTCAGAACAAAACTGTCAAATGCCTGTACTGAGCCACACTGGAGGGTCACATTCCCTCCTGAGGTCACAACAGGGCTGGGCAGGGTTGAGAGGCTCGGTTTGCTGTAGAATCCTAGGAGAGGAGGAGGCAGCATGTTAGATGGGGCTCACACTTCCCTCATGTCCCTCAGGGCTGGTCTGTGAGAGGGGAGACCCCCTGAGAGTAGACCATCTTCCTGAGGACAGAGCCTGAGGCTGGGACCCCTGAGTGTCCTCTCACCTGTCACCACCAGCTCCAGGGAGTCACTGAGCTCTGACCACCCAGCGGGGCTGCGGTAGTTACAGTAATATCTTCCTGCATAGATCTTTTTCATGAAGAATTTTGCCTTGTCCCCGGACTCCAGGGGTTTCTGTCTATCCACGGACATTTTTGTGTCTTCTATATACAGATGGAACTCCTGGGCTTCCCGGATCCCTTGACACCAGATGGTCACAGAACTCCCCCAGGGGATCACAGAGGCTGGCTTGGCCCAGATGGTGGGTTTGGGGAGGGTCCCTGGAAGGAAACCAGAGGCTGCATTACAAAGACCCTCCCTCCCTCCCTCATTCCCCAGCTCAGGCCAACACCCTCCTGTTCTATCACCTCAGCCCAGACCCCTGTGCTCCCTCCTGAGCCCCAGGGGGTGAAGTGAGAGGTGGGACACAGAGCCTGGGGAAGGAGGACTCACCTGTCTGCACGCGGGTCTTCTGTCCCAGACTCAGCCCTGGAAGAAAGTCCTTCTCAGATATTTGCACCAGAAAGTCAAAGTTGATTCTCTTTCAACAAGACATCAACAAGTCAAACTGCCTAAACCTGAGGTTTCTCAGGAGCGAGGGATGTGAGCCACCCTGTCCCCTCCTTCTTCTGCCCCCTCCCCGTGTCCACAACTGACCGAGGCAGAGAAGAGCAGAGAGGAGGGACAGCATGGCGTCTGCTCGGAGTGCTCCCGCTCTGCAGATGGAGGAGCCCCTGGGCCTGAAGGACAGAGACGCACAGGATGTGGTGAGTCAGGGGCTGCCACCCTTCCGGGTTCCCACAGCTGTGGACACACAGCAAGGGGATGGCCCCACCCTGGGCCTGGCTTTGGGTTTCCTCAGGATGAGGACCCAGGAGAACTCCAGGTTGGCAGGAGTGTATGGTCAGCAGTATGTGAGGTCTCACCTGAATTCCATGTTCTCATCTTTCTGTCTGGTGAAATCCTGCTCAGAGAAGGAAGGACCCAGGTTCTCATCCTGACCTGGCCCCTGACAGTCTGGTTCTAAACAGTAGAATTGGATACTAACCATGGTTTCTGAGGGTGCTCATTTGTGAAAATTCTGCTGTGCCTTTTCCCAGAGTGACCATAGCATTTCCAATCTTTTCCCTGTGTCTGAGGGTACTGGTGGGGTCACATTCATGCCAACCCTTAGACTTTTCTGACATCTTAATATTAACCATCCACTGTGTGTATGGGCACCACCCTGTGATCTGATGTACATTTCTTCAATGATGTATAATGCTCTGCACCTCTTAGAAATATTACTGTACATTTTCATGTCAATATACCTTGCCAGTTAAATTTTTTCTTGTTTTTCTATTGTTTGCTGTCATATTACAGATGTGTACATATTCCTTCAATGATCTCATTACCCAGCCATTGTCTGATTTTGACATCATGAATACCTTCTCCCACTGAGTCCCACTATATGGTTTCCTCTACACTCCCTTGCTTGAGTCTACAAGGAACAGAAGTTCTTAATGTTGCTGAATTCCACTGTTTCCATTTTGCACTAACGTCATGGTCTTGTGTCTATTTGAAGACAACCTTGTCACCCACAAGCCAGTACAGTTGTTTTCTATGGGGATCTTTTTGTGAAAGAAAAATTAATTTATTTTGTTTTAACATTTTAACCTGTAGCCCATCTGACCCTGATTATCGCGTATGACCTGAGGCAGATAGGACGTCTACCATGACTGTAGTGAGCTGTCATGAAGGACGGTAGTGACAACTTCCCAAACTGAACTAGACATTGAACTCCAACAAAGTGGTTGTTGGTGTGTTTGTGACAAATGTTCACATGCTGGCGCTGTGGCTGCCTCCAAACATGATCCCTACCTGCCTGACTGGGCTCACTCTGTCCAAGTAACAGTGACTCCCTGCCTGAGGGGGACACTGGACTCAGGAGAGGAAACACCTGCACAGCATCATCCAATATCCAACTGAAATTTTTATGTGTACACCGCAGTTTCCGGTCCCATCTTATTCCCACAGCCTGGGTTGGTGTGGAGGTCACCATGAGGGACCTGAGGGTCATTGCACAGAATGGGATTCAGCTCCATTAGGTAGTAGATTAAGGTCACACAGGTTTTGGGTGCAGGCTTAACAGTACTCAGGATACCGGGTCCCCTGCTGGACCACACTGAGGACTCGTAGAAAGGCAGCGGTGTGCAGCAGTGGGGTGGGGGGATGTTGAGGGCAGGCTTGTCCTGACTCCATCCCCTGATGGGAACTCACTGGACATCTGACCTTAATAAACAGACACAGCATCTATTAGACTTATCATCTTTGACAAGTGGTGGTAGATAATGAATGTAAGAAATGAAAAAGAACATTTTTTGACATGTAGCACACACCTTGCACCAAGGTGAACTCAAAGTCCATCAGTATAAACTAATGTGAAACGCAGGAAAAAAACAGGTCGTCTTCAATGAGCTTTGACTTCATTATGTTTCTGTGGGGTGTTTTCTTTTTTCTCCAGCATTTATTTATTTATTTATTTATTTATTTATTTATTTATTTATTTATTTATTTATTTTTAATTTATAAATTTTATTTAGAAAATTAACTTGAACACGGTGACCTTGATCAATAAGAGCACACAGGTTTCAGGTAAACATTTCTATCGCATGAGAACTGTTGATTAGAAATGGCACCAAAAGCACAATAAATAAAAAAATAGTTGTGTTTGACTTTATTAAAATAATAATGAATAAGAGTCAAAGAACAATATATCAAGAAAGTAAAAAAAACATACAAAACTGGAGAAAACATTGGCAAATATGTACCTGATAATATCTAGTCTCAAATATGTCAAGCACCCATGGAACTCAAACACACACAGACACACACACATACACACACACACATACACACACACACACACACACACACACATACAGTTTTTTTTTAATGGTCAAAGGACTTGAGTAGACATTTCTACCAAACATATTTTTCAAAGAAGACATGTTTCTACAAACAGACAATGAGCCCAGGGGAAGATGCACCCTGTCACCAGTTGTTAGGAAAACAAAAAAGAAGATGACAGTGACAAAGGCCACCGTGATGGTGGTGAGATCAGAAGCCCCAGCTCTGCTCACCCACAGAGGTAACAATTTACCACCATCCACAGACAAAGATACCTTCACAGATGTTCTAGGGTGACATTGTGAGGCCCCAGCACCCAGCGGAGCACAAAGTTAAAGAACTTCTCTTTACCGGCCTCAGCCTTCCCACAAGCCAGCAGAGCTCAGCACAGAGAGACACCCTTCACTGTGACTTCTCCTGGGGGGGGTGAGCCTCTGACCCCCCAAAACCTCTCCAGGTACTGCTTGCGAGGCCAGCCTCTGTCCTGTCAGGGGCTCAGCAGGGCTGGACACAGAAACACAAGGAGGGTACCCAGGAATGGGCATGTGGGTCTTCACAGCTCGCCCACCACGAACCATGCAGCTGGCATGGATGTTCCTCACAAAACTGAAAACAAAACTTTCCTGTGACCCCGCTCTGTCTCTCTCTGGGTGTCCGTTGAAAGGAAATGAAATCAGGATCTGAGAGAGGCGCCTGCCCCCCCCCATGTTCACTGCAGGGTTCCTTCACAGCTGCCGAGACGTGGACATCACCAGTGTCCGTCCACGGGTGCACGGATAAAGAAAATGTGGTGCGTATTGACACAATGGAATGCCGCTCAGTCTTAAAATGAAGAAAACACTGCCACGTGGAACAACATGGATGAATGAGCCCGGAGGACATTAGGTGGCAGTGGAATTAGCCAGACGCAGTGAGGTAAATACCATGTGACTCACTTACATGTATAAAGTTTGTTTTTTAAAAAAGCTGGACTCATAGTAAAAAATGGGAAAATAGTGGTTACCAAAGGCTTTGGGAAAGAAAAAAGAGGAGATACGAATCACAACATAGAAACTTTCAGTTAAACCATCAATAAGTTCTGGAGATCTGATGTTGATCCTAGTTATAAATAATGACTCGTTTCCTTGAGATTTGCTAAGGGTAGATGTCAAGCATTCTCACCTCCTGCGAAGAAAACCAGGAATCTATGGGAGTTGATGAAAATGTTAGTTATTTGAATGGGGTGATCTTTGAAAGATGGACATATATTGACATATATATAAAAGCACCAAGATTTATTTATTAAATGTACGCAATTCCCATTTGTTATTATACCTCAACCTGAAGAAGAAGAAACCAAGTTTCTGGTTAACTGATTTTTTTTTTTTAATGAAAGTAAAGAATTCGCAGCAAACGCAAGCACTAATATATAAGAGTTGGGAACACAACAGATCTTCCTCCTGCCAACCATTTTATGACATTACTATTTCTATATTAGTTTGGGAAGGAAATAGTGCATGTTATAAACTTAACAGCAGCTGTGACTTACAAAGGGCAGTGAGACAACTTAATACCCTTCCCCGACTTCAGACTCTAGGGAAACAAAAGGAGATCCTTCGATATGATGTGTGTTCACCCTCGCGGTTCAGGTCAGACCCCCAGCACTTGCCGTCCGCATAACGAGAAGAAGCCAGTCATCTTCCTGTGTGATAGGCACCCTGTGAACAGTACAGACTGTAATGTGAGGCCCCTGCCCACCACATCCTGTGAATCTGTCACTTTCCTCAGCTCCTGCTACCTACCCAACAGTACAGTGTCATGTTCCCCAATTTCCTCAATGTCCTGGGGTTTGGTGAGTCCTGGAAAGGAAGGGAGGGACAGGTCATGGTGGACATCTGGACTCTCTTGTGGCATATGACCAGATTGCATGGATGGGGCACATGGGAGCATGAATTGACTGGGGACAGATCACCTCTGCTGTGTTTTCCTTCCAGGATTATATCTGAGCCTGAGCATCCGGACACATGTGGGTGAGTCCTCCCCACACCCTCACTCTCATGTGAACAGGACGTCTGGGAGTGAGAGGGGTTGGGGCTTCTGTGGATGACACTGAAGGGCCCGTGGTGAGACTTCTGAAAATACAATGAGGGCAGCATGCCCTGGGCTATCCCATTTCTTCCTGGACAATCTTGCTAGTCTCTTCCTGCAGGCTAAGCTCATGTATGTACTCACATGAGGGAGGTTGTGAATTTCCAAAGCTATGGTCTTGTTACCAGACAGGCACTGGCTCTGGAGTGTATCAGCCTCTGGCCTGCCCATAGTACTGTTATAAAGTACTGCACCCCAGACTCTGAAAGGCACTGTACCTCATTTCATTGAGTTCATGTAGAGACACCCAGTCCAGATGAATTTTTTTTATTAAATAATTTTACTTTTTTAATGGGGATAAATTCCTGCCTACAGATTTATTTTATTTTATTTATTTATTTATTTTAGAGGAAACAGAGATAGAGAGAGAGAGAGAGAGAGAGAGAGAGAGAGAGAGAGAGAGAGAGAGAGGAAAGGGGGGAGAGCAGGAAGCATCAACTCCCATATGTGCCTTGACCAGGCAAGCCCAGGGTTTCGAACCAGCGACCTCAGCATTCCAGGTCGATGCTTTATCCACTGTGCCACCACAGGTCAGGCCCAGATGAATTTGAAGAGTTTTATCAGAGGAGATTTATTAACCTTGTGTGTGACAGGTACAAGGTGCCTGTTAGCTGTTACACTCGCCGGGTAAAACAGACACTGGAGACGTTTGGAGAGTTTCAGACAAAGTTTTATGGCCAAGAGAAAAAAAGAACAAAACAAAGCAAAATTAACCTGCGCAGGGGTGGACCCTCAAGTGGTAGTCACAAGAGCCACACCGAGCGCCTACAATCTAGGGGTTTTTATAGCGTAGCAAGCAAGCAGTTCATACAGAAGCGAATTTGGCGTTTAGCAATTGGCTCCTCCAAATTAAATTTTTAGTCATGTGCCTTAGTAACCAGTCATACAGTTGAAAGCCCCCAGCTGGAAATGTCCCTATCTATCCCTTAGGATGTGGTCACATTAACTATCTTAGGAGTTTTTACGACTTCCTTATCTCAAGGACTTATCAGCTCCTAGTCATCCTGGGAGTCTAGCGACTTCCCTATCTCTAGGACTCATCTGTCTTATTCATCCTGGGAGTCTGGTCTCATCTATTCCGGGAATGTGCTGTACTTACTGGACCAGTTCTTTTTAAGTTATTTTACCAAGCCTATTAATGTATTTTATAGTTTTTATTCGAATGTCACATTTCCTCCTCTTCTTTGTCCTAGTTAAATCCTTAACTATAACGAAGATTCTTCGGCGTTGGTATGGCTGAGATAAAACTATTATTTTAACTGTTTCTATTCTTTCTGCCTTGCATTTTTCTTCTCTGTACTAACTTCTTACAACTTGCACAAACCTTCTGCAACTTACACAAATCTTCTGCAACTTACATAAACCTTCAACTTTTATGCACTTTCTTATCCAGAAATAACTGGCCTTCATAACAACTTGCTTTTCCTTTTCTTTTCAAAAGTACCTCTATACCTTATACCTTCTATTATCAAAACCATACAATTCCTTTCTAGTCAAAACTCTTGATTTTTTTTTTAAAAACCTTAACCTTCAGCAAAGACTAAGTTAGTACTAAGTAATCCTCTTTTAAAGATTGCTTTTTTGGAGGTGTCCTTTTCATAAGTAGCCTATTGGACACATGACTAATATTCATAGGTTATTCTATAGTGGTAGCTATGAGCATATATATAATTTTCATTTACCTTATAGCTTCTCTCTCAGCCAAGGGACTTACACCCCCTTTCTGTATACTCATAGCAGTACATGCATCAAACCTTAAGATGACTTACTTGGCTTTCCTTTACCTTAGTTTCCCTCCCTCCCTAAAGTCTCCATGCGTGGACCAGTTAACTTCTGGTTTGTGGCTGAAGCAGGGCATGCTGTCCTTCTCAGGGTCAGCTTACAAGGGTTGGCAGGGTCAGTCTTCGCTGTCCACAAAGGTGTCTCTGCTGGGACTGCAAGCTTCAGCCGGCTGCGGTGGACCCAGGCGGGTATGCCTTCTACCTTGGCAGTAGTGGGGGTGCTCAGGATCATGGTGTGTGGACCCGTCTACGTGGGAGTCAGTCCTTGGGTGATGTACTGCTAGAAGTGCCTCTTGGACAGTCTTATTTGGGATACCATTGTCCTGGCTCCGGTGGAGTTGGCAGTGGAAGTCCTTTGAGTTGGTCCTTCTGCTGGTCTCTAAGCGCCTGTACTTCTGCACGTATTAGTTGTAATGCCTGTAAGGACTTTAGAAAACTTTGATTAGAACCCTTAATTTCTTCCCTTGTTATTTGTGGAACCAAAGGAGTTGGTTGCCCATACATTAACTCATAAGGAGTCTATTTTCCTGTATAAGGTGTATTTCGAACCCTATATAATGCAAAAGGGAGTAGCTCTACCCAATTTTCGCCAGTCTCCTCTCTTAACTTAATTATAGTCTCTTTAAGGGTCCTATTCATCCTCTCGACTTGCCCTGAACTTTGAGGCCAATAAATGCAGTGTAATTTCCAATTGATCCCTAATCTTTTTGCCAATTCCTGTGATATTTTGGACACAAAAGCAGGTCCATTATCTGACCCTACAGCAATGGGAATGCCATATCGTGGAATGATTTCTCTTAAAAGTATTTTACAAACTGTTGAAGCAGTTTCTCCTTTTGTAGGAAAAGCCTCAGTCCATCCAGTAAAGGTGTCTATTAGAACAAGCAAATATTTGTAGCCTAATTTCCCTGGAGTCATTTCGGTAAAGTCTACTTCCCACAGTTCTCCAGGAGCTTTTCCTCGGTGCCTGATGAGAGGAGGTAATTTCTTATTGACAGCATTTACTTTGGCGCAGGCCTGACACCTAGACACAACAGAGTGTATGATATCTCTGATTTCCGCTCCCTCATAATATTTTCTTACTAGATGTTCTAGTTTTTGTTGTCCTAAGTGGGAGCTGCTATGTATTTCTTGAATTATTTGTCTTAACACTCCTTGTGGTAGGTATATTCTGCTGTCTGGTAATTCTATCCATCCCTGTTTACTTTTCTTACCCCCTAGTTGCTTACCTTTCTCTTCTTCTTTTGGCTCATACCTCGGTTCTATTTGTAAAGTAGGGGGTGGGATGAGTAGCAGTTGGTTAGTGTGTTCCTCCTCTTCTGCTGCATTCCGTGCCGCTCGATCAGCAAAGTGGTTTCCTTTTACTATAGGGGAATCCCCCTTTTGATGTCCTTTGCAATGTATTATTGCCACCTTTTTAGGCAACCAAATGGCTTCTAATAGAGCTAAAATTTCATCCTTATTTTTAATTTCTTTTCCTGCAGTTGTCAACAACCCACGCTCCCGGTAGATGGCGCCATGTACATGGGCAGTGGCAAAGGCATATCTACTGTCTGTATAGATGTTGGCACTTTTCCCTTCAGCAATTCTAAGGGCCTGTGTGAGTCCAATAAGCTCAGCCCGTTGTGCAGATGTGCCTTTAGGCAGTGCCTTTTTCCATAACACAGTATCTTATGTGGTCACCGCAGTTCCAGCATACCTTTGCCCATCCCGAACATAGCTACTTCCATCTGTAAACAGAGTTAAATCTGCCTTCTCATAGGCCTGATCCCGTAGATCTGGTCTGGCTCCTGTAATGGTATCTAATATTTGTCTACAGTCATGGATCACCGATGAGTCTGGCAACGGGAGCAATGTAGCAGGATTCAAGGCCGTTGTTTTCAAAAATTGTATTGCGGGGGGGTTCAGCAACTGTGCCTGATACTGTGTTAGTCGGGCATTCGAGATCCACCTATCCGGTGGAGCCCGCAGCACTTGTTCTAAATAGTGCTCTCCAATGACCTGAATGTCTTGACCCAGAGTCAGTTTACTGGCCTCCTTAAGAAGGATGGAGGTAGCAGCAAGTGCTCTCAAACAATTGGGCCATCCTGATGACACAGGATCTAGTCTTCTGGACAGATAGGCTATTGGTCTTTTCCAAGGTCCTAGTTCTTGACAGAGGACCCCTAGAGCAATGCCCTTCTTCTCAGTCACAAATAGTTGAAAAGACTTAGACAAGTCTGGCAGGGTTAATGCCGGGGCTGCAACTAGGGCCTCCTTAAGTTTTTGAAAAGACTCTCGTGCCTCCTCTGTCCATACAAATTGTTCCTCTTTTCCCCGTGTTAACTCATGCAAAGGTTTGGCCAGCTCTGCAAATCCCAGTATCCAAAGTCTGCAATATCCCACGGCACCTAAAAATTCTCGTACTTGTCTTTTACTTACAGGCTCAGGAATCTGTAATATAGTCTGAATTCTTTGGCTAGACAAACTACGTTGTCCTCCCCTCAAGTCATACCCCAAGTAACTCACGGTTTGGGTGACAATTTGGGCCTTCTTAGCAGATACTCGATAGCCCATCCGTTGCAATTCTTGGAGTAGTTCTAACGTAGCTTCTTGGCAACTCTCTTGGTTTGGGGCTGCGATAAGGAGATCGTCCACATACTGCAGCAGCACAATTGAAGAGTGGCCGGCTCGAAACTCCTGTAAGTCTTTGCACAAAGCCTCATTAAATATGGTTGGGGAATTCTTAAAACCCTGAGGGAGCCTGGTCCAAGTGTATTGGCCTGAAAGTCCATTCTCAGGATCATTCCACTCAAAGGCAAACATTTCCTGACTTTGCTTTGCTAATGGAATGCAAAAGAAGGCATCTTTCAAATCCAATACTGAATAGAAAACATGAGTCGGTGGCAATGAACTTAATAGGGTATAGGGGTTTGGCACAGTAGGATTTATGGTCTCTACCCGAGCATTCACTTTACGCAGGTCCTGCACTGGGCGATAGTCCTGTGTTCCAGGCTTTTGTACTGGCAGTAGAGGAGTGTTCCAGGCAGATTGGCATTCCCGGAGAATCCCGGCTTCTAATAAGCACCTCAAGTGCTGTGCTATACCCTGTTTAGCCCGAGCAGGTACAGGATACTGTCTGATGCGTACTGGGCTGGCATCACTCTGCAACAGCACTACTACAGGCGGCTGATGTACTGCCAATCCCGGAGGATTATTCTCTGCCCAAACTCCAGGAACCTGCTGCTTTATTTCCTCGGGGATTCCCGTAAACCCGCTCTTACCTTCCGGGAGGGAGACAATCAGATATTCTTCTGATATTGGTACAGTCACTAATACCTTGCCTTCTGCATTCTTCTCCTGGTTGAAGGTTATTGTTGCTTGAAATTTTTGCAACAAATCTCGTCCCAACAGCGGGTAAGGGCAGTCTGGAATAATCAGGAATGAATGAGTAATAGTCCCTCGCGCCAGGTCTGTAATCCATGCAGTGGCTCGAGGATATGAGACAGCTTTGCCAGTGACCCCTATTACCTTTGTGGATTCCTTTTGTAATGTCCCAAGTGGTCTCTTTAGGACAGAATAAGTGGCCCCCGTGTCAACTAGGAAGGTAGTTGGTTTCCCTTCAATTGACAGTGTGACCATAGGCTCCTGGGGGCCAACAGAAATGGAGCCTTGTTCCTGATTTACGGCCTGTAGCTTAGGGCAATCCTTCTTCTAATGACCTTTCTCTTTGCAATAAGCACACTGGTCTTTATCTAGTTGCTTCTGCGGGAAAGTTCCCTTCTTTTCCTTAAAGGGCTGCTGTTTCCCTTTTGGTCCTTTTGATTGCTGTGCCAAGAGTAGTTTTACAGCTGTTCTCCCTAACTCAGGGTCATCACGATTGACAAAGACTCTCTGTGCTATTTCTAATAATTCACTCCTATTCTTTCCCTCAAATCCTTCTATTTTCTGGAGCTTCTTTCTAATGTCTGGGGCTGCCTGAGTGACGAAGGTTATGTTTATTAGCTTGCGATTTTCCTCTGCCTCAGGGTCAATAGGGGTATAAACCCGGTAGGCCTCCATTAGCCGCTCTAAATATGCAGCAGGGGACTCATCCTTCCCCTGAGTTACCTCACCTACCTTACTAAAGTTGGTTGGTTTCTTAGCAGCTGCCCTTATTCCCCTTAATAGAGCCTGGTGATATTGGGTAAGCGATTCCCTATCCCTGACATTGTTTGGATCCCAACTGGGGGGCTCCTGGGGAGCGTCCTCTCTAGTTCCCTTTCAGTGCCCCCCCTCTTCCCTAAATACTTTTTCAGCTTCTTGGCTGATGCGGGTTCTTTCTTCCGTTGTGAACAAAGTGTGCAAAAGCTGCTGGCAATCATCCCAAGTTGGTTGATGGGTCCTGAAAACAGTCTCAAGCAAAGAAATTAACCCCTGAGGTTTCTCTGAAAATGACGGGGTCTGATGTTTCCAATTATAAATGTCACTAGTAGAAAAAGGAATATAAATCATTTGGGACAGTGCATGTGGTCCTTCATCTAGTGGGGGCAACACCTCCCTAAGAGGTAACATTGGGGCACCTTCAGCAAAGGAAGGTTGAGCATAAGGGGTCCCCCCCCGGTGTGGGGAGGACTCTGGACATTCTCGGGCACAGTTGAATCTGGCTCCCTGGGCTTCTGATAAGGAGGAGGATAATTTACAGGGTCTACTATATCCTCAGTAACATCAGAAAGGACCGGATACGATTTGGGAGGCTTCTTTCAGGTGCAGGTGGAGCGGAGGGAGGGCGAGGCTTAATGTCCGCAGCGCTCACACAAATAGCTCTCTTAACCTTTTGATTTGCTTTTATGCACCTCTTAATGTACCCAGGTTTGTCTGTAGCTACATCTATCCAAACATCTATATACACATATTGATCTGAGTGAGGCACCTGATATATAATGGCCCTTACTGCAAAAACTATGGGCAGATCAAAGGTTCCCTCAGATGGCCATCCAACCTTAAGAGATGGCCACTCCACTTGGCTTAAGGTCCGGAGAGTTTCTCGATCGGGTGGAGGTCCCCCATAACCCTGAGCTCTCTTCTGAAAATCAGAGAAGTTACTTAAAATGCAATCAAGGGGGGATTTAAGAGTAGATTCTTGCTGTCCCATCTCGCGGTACTTGTTCTTCTCAGCCAGGTATGCTTCTAGTCCTACAAAGACAACACACAGGATTCCCCACCCTATAAGCAGGGTGATCCAGATAGACGAGCGTTGATCACACTGTACTGGCAAACAAATTAATACCAAACACAACAGTGCAGCAAATCCCAGGAGGGCAATACACAAAATTTCCCACACAATCATTCAGGCTAAACAAACAACCAGACAGCAGCGCGGCGCGGCGCGAGTGAGCTCACTACTTTGAAACGATCGATCGATTTCAGACAGAAACAGAAACCTCGGCCGGCAGCGTCCTGCCCTTTGGCCCGAGTGTCTGGGTGGGTCACTGACAGCGTCCTGTCTGCCACCACAGACTGTAAGTGCTCCGGAGCCAGATTACAAAAACAAGAAATTCTACAACAAAATACTCACCAGCTCAAACAGCTGTTCCGCCTGTCCCCAGTCAAGATTCCCGTAATGGGCAATCCCGGACGAGCCCCCATAAAATGTTACACTCGCTGGGTAAAACAGACACTGGAGACGTTTGGAGAGTTTCAGACAAAGTTTTATGGCCAAGAGAAAAAAAGAACAAAACAAAGCAAAATTAACCTGCGCAGGGGTGGACCCTCAAGTGGTAGTCACAAGAGCCACACCGAGCGCCTACAATCTAGGGGTTTTTATAGCGTAGCAAGCAAGCAGTTCATACAGAAGCGAATTTGGCGTTTAGCAATTGGCTCCTCCAAATTAAATTTTTAGTCATGTGCCTTAGTAACCAGTCATACAGTTGAAAGCCCCCAGCTGGAAATGTCCCTATCTATCCCTTAGGATGTGGTCACATTAACTATCTTAGGAGTTTTTACGACTTCCTTATCTCAAGGACTTATCAGCTCCTAGTCATCCTGGGAGTCTAGCGACTTCCCTATCTCTAGGACTCATCTGTCTTATTCATCCTGGGAGTCTGGTCTCATCTATTCCGGGAATGTGCTGTACTTACTGGACCAGTTCTTTTTAAGTTATTTTACCAAGCCTATTAATGTATTTTATAGTTTTTATTCGAATGTCACATTAGCCAGCCGCATATGGCTGACACAGAGCATCTCAAACTCAAATCGTGCAGACCCAAAAATATACAGTGTGGCCGTAAAGTTATGGTGCACTTTTGACTGGTCACAGGAAAGCAACAAAAGATGATAGATATGTGAAATCTGTACCAAATAAAAGGAAAACCCTCCCAGTTTCTGTAGGATGATGTGGCAGCATGTGAGCATGCACTGATGATGACATAACACCTTGTATACAGTGGAGCAGCCCACAGCCATGCCAGTCAAGATGTGGATGGTACAGAGGAAAGTTCAGTGTGTTCTGTGGCTCACTAAATTCGCATCCATGACCAAAGTGCAATGTGAATATCGGCACGTTTATAACGAAGCGCCACCACATAGGAATAACATTACTCGGTGGGATAAGCAGTTGAAGGAAACCCGCAGTTTGGTGGAGAAACCCCGTTCTGGTAGGCCGTCAGTCAGTGACGAGTCTGTAGAGGCTATACGGGATAGCTACCTAAGGAGCCCTAAAAAATCTGTGCGTGAGCCCACATCAAACTACACTGAAAAGTTATGAAACTGGGAGGGTTTTCCTTTTATTTGGTGCAGATTTCACATTTCTATCATCTTTTGTTGCTTTCCTGTGACTGGTCAAAAGTGCACCATGACTTTCCAGACACACTGTAGTTCAGGGGCTGTTTATATGCCCTTGCTCACACATGGGCAGGGGAGAGCATGACATCATGGTACAAAATGGCAACATTTGTTTAGGGGATACACAGAAACATTAAGACTTTTATAGTAACAAAATCAAAGATGTTTGCATATCTTTCAGGGTTTCTCTTCCCTCACTAGCCTAGAGGTATTTTATCCTCAAGATTCCAGGGAGGGGGAGGAACTACAATCAATGCAAGGTGGTATGTAAATTCTGCCTCCTATTGAAAGAAAAGAAGTTTCTAGGTTAACCTTTATTTTAGATTTAAAACTGAATGGCCCATTGTTCTTGCAAGCCAGAAACTTCTACGTTCTTCTCCCTCTCCTCCCTAAAGGAGGGATGGGACAGGAAAGCCTGATAGGAAAACCTGACCTTTCCTCCCAGAATATCAATATCAATTTTCAGCTTTCGATACCTTATAACATCTCCATTGGTTCTATTTCCTAAGTCAAATCCTTGACTTAGTTTACTGAAGAGTATGAGGCTGTTGTCTAGGGTTATTAACTTATAACAACAGATATTTAACAGAGAGTGAGGAGCCCTGAGGAGCCACTGTGCCACCTCACCCGCAGGTGTTGTAAAGTACCAAAAGCTACAGAATCAATATTAATATTTTAAGAGGTTTGAAGAACATTTTATTAATTTGGGTTAAGGTGTGCAAAGAAATTTTGTAAATTATCTCTGTACTGTGTGATTGGCATAAAACCAGGATGGCCCTTGGCATTGTATTGTAAATGCAAAGGGAAGGAAAACATGTATTCCCAGACATTCCACCACACCTGTGGGGAAGGGGGTGAATTGCTAGCCAGGTGCAGGAAGAGAAAAGCCAAAATAAACCTTTTCTTAGAGTAATAAGCCATTTGTGGGCATTTGTCCCCATGGAAACTACCTCTCCCATGTGAATGCATGTAGTTAATGTGTATGACTCTGGACAAAGAGATGGCGGATAAACATTAGAAAATATAGGAATGCCTTTTAATATGTAAAGAGACATCTTTTTACCATTGTGTTGACTTGTAAATTTTGTTTTCTCCAAAATGATGTATGGCTTGCAAATTGAACATGGTCCTATCATGTTAAAGGGCATATGACTATAACCAATAATGATAAAGAACACCTAATTGCAATTTTTGCTTCTGTACTTCCCGCTTGCAAAACTATAAAAACTTGGTAGAACAAAGGGCCAGCACACTCTCCCTCAGATTTCTGTCGGAGTTGCCGCCGCTTGGCCAAGCTAGACAATAAAGCTTTGGTGTGGAATCAATGGATCTTGTTTGTGTCTTCAATGTTATGAGTCCCTCTGGAATAGGCTTAACAAGAGCATTAATAGCGTTTTAGTTCACTAAAGAAACATATATTACTGATTAGTTTCCTATAGACCAGGGGTCTCAAACTCAACTCAGCATGTGGGCCACAGAGCAAGATCACAGCCGTTTGGCGGGCCGCACTAGGTCTACAAAAGGCAACTGTTACGCAACACTTTTCTCACTGCAGTTGAAAACAAAAAAAATCAGTACAACAAGCACAATCGTACATGCAGTTTACTCAGTGTCACAAAACAACCAGAAACTGTAGTTCGCATCACAACTGCTGTTAACTAAGCTAATATCTAGCTAGGATGCTAGAGAAATGAAAAATACAAGTAGGCCCCTAGGCTTACTTAATTTTATCCAAAATATTTTGAACTTTGTGGATTAGTCTGCGGGCCGCACAAAATTGTTCGGCGGGCCACGAGTTTGAGACCCCTGCTATAGACTGTACAATTTCCTTTTACAATTTATATAAAACTAATTGGCCTTTGTAACAATTTACCTTTTCTTGAAGAAACCTTGCTATAAAATTGATTAAACATGGTACAAGACAATATTAAAGTAAGAGGACTAATTGCAGCAGACAATAGGATTGTTAGCTAGGGTGACTAATTAAACATTCTTTGAAAACCAGTTTTCTGACTGTTCAAATTCTGTTTTTTACAAACCTACAACCTGCACAAACCTTTTGCAACTTACATAAACCTTCAACTTTCATGAACTTTCTTATTCAGAAATAACTTACCTTCATAACAACCTGCTTTTTTCCTTTTTCTTTCAAAAGTATTTCTATACCTTATACCTTTTATTTTTAAAACTATACAATTCCTTTCTAGTCAGAACTCTTGATTTTAAAAATCTTAACCTTTAGTGACCATTAAGTTGGCTTTTATTTTTACCCTAGTTTCCCTTTTCCCAATGTCTGATTAAAAGAGTCCTTAGTTTCTTCATATATTTGCCATACGTAGACCAACCAGCTTCTGGCTTATGGTTGGAGTAGGGCATGCCGTTTTTCTACCTTAGCAGCAGTAGGAGTTGTCAGGATCATGGTGTGTGGACTTGTCCATGTGAAAGTGAGTCCTTGGGTGATGTACTTGATTTCCTGGTAATGCTGGAAGTGCCTCTTGGACAGTCTTTGAACAATTTGCTGAATAACCTATAAATCCTGTAAGTACTTAGGAAAAGGGTGGTTACGTTTCTTTTATTATTTGATTCATGTAATTTAATCACCTTGAACCTTTGGATACCTGTGGGCACAATGTAACTTCCAATTCGTTTCTAATTATTATTGGGTTCCTTTCTTATTGGCCAAATCTTTTTTCTAATTGGTTTTGAATATACCTTTGGCAGTAAGGGTCCCAATACTCCACTGGCTTTGGGTGGCATTTATTCATTTGAATTACTATGTTCTGATTTTGAGGCAGACTGGAAAAATATACAATGAACAATAAAATTCAAATAGCTAATGTTAACAAATACTATAATAAGTGTCTTAATACAATAAAGTGACTAAAGCCCTAGATTATTAAACAAAAATAAAATTCTAACTAATATAACAGGATTCAAAATAAAATAAAATTCTTACAGTCACAAATGTTCTTAACATGTTAACGTAACTTTACTAAGTCTGAGAAATGTCCTAAAGAACAGGAGTTACACATATTCAGGTAAAGTCCACAAGGCATTGGAGTTGTAGTCACATTTCTACACTTTGCAGCTAGAGTTTAAGTCCTAGTGACCACTGCTTCTAGTTGGCATTAGGAGCAGGTCCCAGCCTACAATAGGCATGGGGCATTGAGATAAGAGAAATAAAGGAGACACTATACATTAAATAAAGCAATAAAATCTGACCATTGATACCCACTGTAGAGATCTTTGAGGGATAAATAAAATTCAAATATTCAGGCAAGGCATAGTAGATGGCCCTTATGTTCACAAGAAATGAGATCAGTTTACCTGCTTCTTGGGAGAAATACCTTAGGCTCATGAACGATGTCCTTGGGCCTTCAGTGGCAATTCCCAGCATGCTGGGCAAGGTCAGGTCACAGGTAGCTGGAGCAGGGCTAGAAGAGACTGAACCCTCCCTCCATAGAGCAAGGGGGCAGTTTACCTTCTCATGTCCCTTTTTCCACAGCAAAGATATTTTCTCTGGTGGGGCCGAGAAGCCTGGCAGGCCTCAGTTTAATGACCATTTTTTCCACTCTTGAAGCAGGGCCTTGCTGAAATTTTATGAAGCCCTTTCTGGGCGCTGGAGCCTTTATGGATGTATGCCAAGAGCTGGTATTCTCCTGATCTCTTTTGGGCTCTATTTGCCTTTTTTGTTACCACCTTGGTCATTATAGACCTTAAAAGCCATGCTCAGATCTCACTGAGGGGCTTGAGGGTCCTTATTTATTTATATAAACTTTTGGAAAAAGACAAAAGCAACATTATTAGCTGGATTAATTCAAGAAAATAGGTTTGGGTGTCTCCTTCAGAATTCCAGAGTCTCTTTGATGCTAAATGATTCAGTACCTTAGCATTTAAAAAAAATTTTAACAAAAGTATGATAATAAACTAAACATTACATAAAAAGACATTATTAACAATTCCTAATATTTAAACTAAGATTCTAATATTACAGGGCTATAAAACAGCAAATGGAAGAATGAACAAAAGCCTTGGAAACAATATATACATTTTAATATGGAAAATACTTTTTTACAATAAGGGATTCTTGGTATAAATTACCCAGTTGGTAATGAGATACTAACTTTCTTTTGACTCACAGTAATTTACAGGGGCGGATGGATGCCTGAGGGAGAAGCAGACTCCAAGAACTGAGAGCTTGCCACTTTTACCTTTTTTTTTTCTCTGCGATTTGTCTTGTAGTCAAGCCTCTTAGCAAGACAATGAAACTTCTCCCAAGCAGGCTTGAATCAATTTGCCACCTGTAAACTAACTGCCTTGCTTTGAGTAGCTAAATACAATTTTCACAAAATTGTTTTTCTAATACAGGTATTAAGTTGCTTTAGCCTATATGAGGTTTCCAATTTTTCCCACAATTCCCTGAAAATTCCCTATAATCCTATTACTTATGATTCTATCACTCCTTCTGGAGTTGCAAGTTAATTTAAGAAACAACCAATTTAACTAGCATGGTCCACACCTACAGTTTGCTAATTTCTAAATTCTTTTTTTCTCTCCTTTAAGATTTTTTCTAAAGCAAAGTTTTCATTTTTAATACTATTCCTGCTCTGTAATTTCTAAATGGGCATGTTGGGCAGATAAAATGTATTATGCTCACTTTGTTAAAGATAACATGAGGAGTCCGTCACCCAGGTGATATTAATGTGTTTTGGGGTGGGCTAAAGGCAGGCAGAATCCTTGTAGCCTGGGGCTTGGTTTTGGGATTAAGCCTTTCCTACCCCTTTTGCTGTGGGGTGGTACAATCCAATCATGCCTCAGAGAAGTGACTTTGTATTAGAGACTTCCCTATTTTGTATATTGGATTAGAGGTTGTGAAGCTACACTATAAAATAGGGGCAGAACAGGAGGTTGCCGGCGCTTGGTTCCTGAGATTATCATTAGAAGAGAGAGCAGAGGAGAGCAGAGAAAGGCCACGTGGAGGAGGCCAGGAGAAGCAGCCAAGATGGTGGAGTGCTGAGTGAGATGCCAGTTTGTGTAGAGTTTGTATCTGGGATAAGGAAGGAGATGGGGAACTGAGGAGAATAAGGCTGGTGAGCTAGAAACCTTTGATTCTAAGAAACTCGGATAAGTCAGTGGCTTTGTGAGCACTGAATGTGATTGGGTTTTGGAGCCCAGTGTATGTTTTTACTTGCCCGCCGGGTGCAAGCTAGAATTAAAGACTATGGCCCACCAGTTTGTGGCTCTGTTGTTTCTTTACCGACTGTCCGAATCCAATGCGAACCTGCATAGGCCGGGCTGCTGTGATAGTGGCTCTGGCAGTGGCTCCTGGCTTTACAGGGCAAAACCTCTTTTGATCCGCCGGTGGACATTTGAAACTAATTCCTATTCTACGTTTTAGTTATTTTATCCTTACTTCATTGCTTTTTTCTGTTGCTCTACATACAGCAGGCTGAATCCTAACCTAACTGTGCACCTGGGGGCGGCGGGCCGTTTACTGTTTGCCTGCTGCTCGGTTTCTCTCACTCAAACTGCTTACTTGCTAGTCCTTTTGCTCCAGAGTTTGGAGAAACACTTTCAATTTGTGGACTCTGCTTTTTGTTCTTACTCATGGCTGCTTGTAATATGGGACATTTAATTTTCCAATGTCCTTTTTTTTTTACAATATGCACATTGATTCTTTCCTAGCTGATTCCTATTCTTTCTCGAATTATTTCCTTCTCTATTTTCTTCTTCCCCCTCTCTTTCGCTAGAATTTACACTGACTTTTTCATAATGCTTTTCAAGGGTAGTGATGTCTTTATGTACCTCAGAGAACTCTCCTTCCTCCTCCGAGGGGTCCCTTATCCTTAGAAGAGTTTGTCTCTTGGAATGCTGCTACTATTACTTTGGTTATTCTTTTTTCCTGTTTTTGACTCAAATTTTGCATGACCAAGAAGACATGGCACCCGCTTTGTATCAAGCATGTTTTAAGTCACTGTGGTGGATTCATTGTTAAATTTAGCCACCGATCAATGTATGGAAACTGATCAGGACAACCTGGGTTCCCAATTACTATATTCCAGACTGTCCTTATTATCCTGGGATTAGAATTCCCGGTTGCTATTACTTATTACAAAACTAAAACTTGTTTCAGGAGAATCTAAGAATTAGTGCACCGATAAAACAAAAATATAAGACAGATAGTTAACTAGCACCCGGTTTGACTATAGAGATATTATTATTACACAAGGCAAGGGGAAGAAGCCAAATGAAGAGAATAATTTCTTTCAGGGGAGAAGTCAGATAGAGTGCCCTGAAAGTAGATTTTGAGAACAAAGAAAGTCACTTAACATAGCTTTTAGTCAGAAGCTTCCAATCTTGACACAAAAGACCCAAACAGACACATATGGACATTGAACAAAAGACTTATACACAAACAACGCACGCCTACTTCAATGAAATATTACCGGATAATTTGATAAACAAAGACAAAGCCTCATAGATGGAGGAAGAGCTCCCCCTGTGGCCTCTCAGGTGTTAGGTTCAAGAAAATGTGCTATCTAACTCTTAGAAAAACAGGCTATGAGTCAGAGACCCTTATCAGAAATTTATGTTTGAAATTCTCCACTAAGCTATACCCCCCCCCCCGTTGCTATGCTGAGCGCGACCTCTCCCGCCCTTGTAAACGTTGCTTGCTTGCTCATCCTAGATAGCCACCCTATAAAAAGGAGCCATTTTAGAAGCTTGTGGCTGCAGTGCTCCAGTCTCTTCAGAGGCGTGGGTTGCCTGCAGTCCCTGTGCAGGTCTGCAATAAAACTTATAAAATTTACTTTGTGTCTGCTGTGGCCTGTCTCCTGGGATGTAACACATGGAGGCCCCCAGTGAGATAGGCCGTGTAAGACCCCTCCTCACGGAGTGGGCTGCAGCAGACATTGGTAGCTGGCCAGCCTCCAATAGTTGCTGTTTGGAAACTGAATTTGGCTGATTCGAAACATTTGGAGTCTCGAGACTGTTTGGTAAGGAAGCTTCCTCTTTGAATATTTGGAAACAGAGCTCTGGTTAGAAAAGGGTGTAGTGGAGCAGGCGGGATGCCACCTGATTTCTCCCCACCTGGTCAGTCGGGGAACGCAGGACGCTGCCTTCTCCCTTTGGTTTTGGTTTAGAAGTTTTGTTTGTTTTGTGTGCAAATTTGGTTTGTTTGTCTGCTTCGCCCATTGCTTCCTCACAGGATTCCTTCGAGAGTCAAGGACCATGGGTCAGGGGCAATCTGCTGTCCTAACACCTCTTCAGTTCTTGCTTGATAACTTTTCTGATTTCTCTCGCAGGGCACGAGACTACGGGACCCCTGTTGATTCCGCCACATTGCGGACTCTTTGTGAACTAGAATGGCCAACTTAAGAGCAGACTGGCCAAACCAAGGATTGCTAGACCCATAGAAAACATAGAGAGTTTAGCGTACTATCACCAGCACCCACCTGCAGGCAGGTGGCACAGTCAGTATGCAGCCAGTATAGCAGCAGAGGTAGAGAAAGAAAAGGCAGCCAGGCTGCAGCTGGCTGCAGGAGAAGTGGCAGGCTCCCCTCACAGTTTCAGGCACTTGTCCCTCCCCCTTGGGCACCGGCTCAAGGGCTGAGCCACTGCTTAGTCAGGCAAAAGATAACAGTGCAGTAAGCTAGAGGTTATTATCACCTTGCTACAGCCCCCTGCCCTCCTCTGCTTTGGCTCCGGGGAATCCCCACCTCCTATCTGGAGCTAGACCCGAGGAGAAGATTTAGGGAATATGGCCCCTTCTAAACCCACTGCTTTAGCCATAATAGAATTGTATAGTCTGTCAAGTACAAAGACTTCCTTTTTGTACCAAGGATCTGTTGTTAAAAAAACAAAACAAAACATTTTCTATGTTAGAAATGTATATGTTATTTCAACAGTCTTTTGTTAATTCTCCTTTTCATTTGCTATTTCATAGCCTGTGATGTTAAAATTTTAGTTTAAATATTAGGGGATATATAATAATTCAGTAATTGTTAAATGTTAGGTCACAAAACCCAGAGTAATAAATATTACTATTGATTGGCTTAATAGAAGAATTCTTAACATAATAGGTAGAAAGGAGAACTCTAGAGATTCCCAATTTTGTTCTCTTAGTCAAGCCCCTCAGTGAGATCTTCTGAGCATGGTTTTTAAGGTCTGTAATGACCAAGGAAATAACAGAAAAGGCAAAAAAAAGGCCCAAAATAAGTCAGGAAATACCAACTTTTGGCCCCAGCACCCTAAGGGGCTTCATAGCTTCATCAAGGCCCTACTCCAGAGTGGAAAGAAAGGTCATTGAACTGAAGCCTGCCAGGCTTCCCGGCCCCACCGGTTGACACACCCGTGCTGTGGAAAGAGGGACATGAGAAGGTTAGCTGCCCCCTTGCTCCATGGAGGGAGGGTTCAGTCTCTTCTAGCCCTGCTCCAGCTACCTGTGACCTGACCTTGCCCAGCGTGCTGGGAATTGCCACTGAAGGCCTAAGGACATCGTTCAGGAGCCTAAGGTATTTCTTCCAAGTAGCAGATAAGCTAATCTCATTTCTTGTAAACACAAGGGCCATCTACTATGCCTTGCTTGAATATTTAAGTTTTATTTATCCCTCAAAGATCTCTACTGTGGGTATTGACAGTCTGGTTTTATTGCTTTATTTTTAGTGTATCCTTTATTTCTCTTATCTCAATGCCCCATGCCTATTATAGGCTGGGACCTGCTGCTAATTCCAGCTAGAAGCAGAAGTCACTAGGACTTAAACTCTAACTGCAAAGTGTAGAAATGTAACACCCTTTCCCTAAGTACTTACAGGTTTTATAGGTTACTCAGCAAACTGTTCAAAGACTGTCCAAGAGGCACTTCTAGCAATACACCACCCAAGGACTGACTCCCACGTAGACAGGTCCAGACACCATGATCCTGACTACTCCCACTACTGCCAAGGTAGAAGGCATACCCGCCTGGGTCCACCGCAGCCAGCTGAAGCTTGCGGTCCCAGCAGAGACACCTTTGTGGACAGCAAAGACTGACCCCGCCAACCCTTGTAAGCTGACCCTGAGAAGGACAGCATGCCCTGCTTCAGCCACAAACCAGAAGTTAACTGGTCCACACATGGCTAATGCCTAGAGAAACTCACTAAGGACCTCCTTTTGATTAGACTTTGGGGAGGGAGGGAAACTAAGGTAAAGGAAAGCCAAGTAAGTCATCTTAAGAGGTTTGATGCATGTACTGCTATGAGTCATACAGAAAGGGGTGTAGGTCCCTTGGCTGAGAGAGAAGCTATAAGGTAAATGAAAATTATATATGTGCTCATAGCTACCACTATAGAATAACCTATGAATATTGGTCATGTGTCCAATAGGCTACTTAGGAAAAGTACACCTCCAAAAAGCAATCTTTAAAAGATGATTACTTATTACTGATTTAGTCCTCACTGAAGGTTAAGGTTTTTAAAAATCAAGAGTTTTGACTAGAAAGGAATTGTATAGTTTTGATAATAGAAGGTATGAAGTGTAGAGGTACTTTTGAAAAGAAAAGAAAAAAGCAAGTTGTTATGAAGGCCAGTTATTTCTAGATAAGAAAGTGTATAAAAGTTGAAGGTTTATGTAAGTTGCATAAGGTTTGTGTAAGTTGCAGAAGGTTTGTGTAAGTTGAAGGTTTATGTAAGTTGCAGAAGGTTTGTGCCGGTTGTAAGAAGTTAGTACAGAGAAGAAAAATAAAAGGCAGGACACGTCCTTGTGTATCAGCCCTGCAGATATTGCAGGAAAGTCGTTTATTATCTGAGAACAGTGTGTGTTTGTGTACTTTTGCAAAAATATTGTACAAATGTGCTGAAAACATTATAACCTTGTAGGTTTCGCCTATAAATACCATTCTCCCCACTGATGAAGAATCAAGGGTTTGATTTATGCCCAAAAGAGATGGGGGATGTTAGGTTCAAGGAAGTGTGCTGTCTAACTCTTAGAAAAACAGGCTATGAGTCAGAGACCCTTATCAGAAATTTATGTTTGAAATTCTCTGCTAAGCTATACCCCCCCCCCATTGCTATGCTGCGCGCGACATCTCCCGCCCTTGTAAACGTTGCTTGCTTGCTCATCCTAGATAGCCACCCTATAAAAAGGAGCCATTTTAGAAGCTTGTGGCTGCAGTGCTCCAGTCTCTTCGGAGGTGTGGGTTGCCTGCAGTCCCTACACAGGTTTGGGGAGCTGCAGTGCTCCCTTGCGTGGGTTGCCTGCAGTCCCTGCGCAGGTCTGCAATAAAACTTATAAAATTTACTTTGTGTCTGCTGTGCCCTGTCTCTTGGGATGTAACATCAGGTGCACTCAAGTCGCAGCACCAGAGATTTCTTAACTAGGGGTTTTAGAAACAGAAACATTAAAATAAAAGACTGAGATCTCAACAAACACAGAGACATCTCTTGTAAGTCTTGGGTCAAGATTAATCAATCCAGGTTAGCTCAGCCTCCACTGATTCAGTGTGATGTGAGACTGACTAATCCTTGACGAACTTAACGTCCATTAGCCTTCCTACATGTCCTCACTTCTGGCATTCACTGAGAGCGCAACTAGAACCCAAGGCAGAACCACTAAAACTTTCCACTGATGTCTCGGTCTTGGAGAGCCTGCACGAATTTACGACCAAGTCTGGTCTGTTTCACGACAGATTCAGTTCAAAACATAAAAACCATAGACTAGTAACAAATCAGCAAAGCAGTTTTGAAAGCCCTACTTACTTCCACCAGGGTTCCACATCCCCGGTGTCACAATTCAGCAAAGCTCCCAAATCCACTCTACCTACATTCCAGTCCCAAACAGACTACAAACTAGTTACAAACATAAAAGCGAAAGCAAGAGTTCAAAGGAAAGCCAGAAAATTCAGCAAAGCAGAAAGAGTAGCTTTACCTACCTACTCGATTTTCTGCCGAATTATCCAAATTGTCGAATTTGGGAACCAGAAGGTGTCTACCACGGAACTGTCCAGATTCCACAGGAAGACTCGGAGCCCTGGAAAGTCCCAGGTGGCGTGCCTCTCCTCAAGATTCAAGCAGGGTAGGGCAGCTCAGTGGAGAGTCCAGCCAATTCGAGGTGTCTCGATCTGGTGACGCAAAACATCGGATACCAGATGAGCCCCCATATGTTATAAAGTACCACACCCCAGATTCTGAAAGGCACTGTACCTCATTTCATCGAGTTCACGTAGAGACACCAGTCCAGATGAATTTGAAGAGTTTTAATAGAGGAGGAGATTTATTAATATGCCAGCCACATATGGCTGACATGGGGTATCTTCAAGCCTAAATCATGCAGTCCAAAAAATAGTTCAGGGGCTGTTTATATACCCTTGATCACACACAGGCGGGGGAGAGCATGACATCATGGTCCGAACTGGCAACATTTGTTTGGAGGATACACAGAAACATTAAGACTTTTAAGGTAACAAAATCAAAGATATTTACAGTAAAGTAGTACAACCATTATGGAAGAAAGTATGGTGGTTCCTCAAAAAACTGAAAATAGAATTACCTTATGACCCAGCAATCCCTCTACTGGGTATATACCCCCAAAACTCAGAAACATTGATACGTAAAGACACATGCAGCCCCATGTTCATTGCAGCATTGTTCACAGTGGCCAGGACATGGAAACAACCAAAAAGCCCGTCAATAGATGACTGGATAAAGAAGATGTGGCACATATACACTATGGAATACTACTCAGCCATAAGAAATGATGACATCGGATCATTTACAGCAAAATGGTGGGATCTTGATAACATTATACGAAGTGAAATAAGTAAATCAGAAAAAACCAGGAACTGCATTATTCCATAGGTAGGTGGGACATAAATGTGAAACTAAGAGACATTTATAAGAGTGTGGTGGTTACAGGGGGAGGGGGGAGAGGGAGAGGGGAAGGGGGAGGGGCAAGGGCACAAAGAAAACTAGATAGAAGGTGACAGAGGACAATCTGACTTTGGGTGATGGGTATGCAACATAAGTGAACGACAAGATAACCTGGAGTTGTTATCTTTGAATATATGTATCCTGATTTATTGATGTCGCCCCATTAAAAATAAAATTATAAAAAATAAATTTAAAAAATTTAAAAAAAAATAAAGATGTTTACAAAGCCCTGGCTGGTTGGCTCAGTGGTAGAGCGTCAGCCTGGCGTGCAGAAGTCCCGGGTTCGATTCCCAGCAGGGCACACAGGAGCGCCCATCTGCTTCTCCACCCCTCCCCCTCTCCTTCCTCTCTGTCTCTCTCTTCCCCTCCCGCAGCCGAGGTTCCATTGGAGCAAAGATGGCCCGGGTGCTGGGGATGGCTCCTTGGCCTCTGCCCCAGGTGCTAGAGTGGCTCTGGTCGCAACAGAGCGATGCCCAGAGGGGCAGAGCATCGCCCCCTGGTGGGCAGAGCGTCGGTCCTGGTGGGCGTGCCGGGTTGATCCCTGTCGGGTGCATGCGGGAGTCTGTCTGACTGTCTCTCCCCGTTTCCAGCTTCAGAAAAAATACAAAAAAAAAAAAGAAAGCCTGACCTTTCCTCCCAGAATATCAATATCAATTTTCAGCTTTTGGTACCTTACAACAGTATGTGGTTTCTTGACTTTTTGCAGGAAATATTTCAGAACACAAGTCCAGGTGATTTTGAGAGTATGTTTATTACAGCTGGGGACAGTACAATAACAAAAAGGTTTAAAATACAAAAAGTAGCAGTAGAGAGACTAAGCAGGGCTGCATTGTTTTCTAGAAGCATTGTAGGAAAGAAGTGAGCCACATTGGGCTGCATGAACTCACTGAGAAGTAGTGAATGAAATGAGCTAACAATAAAAAAACAAATAGATGCATACATAGAGAGCTGGCTGACAGCTTTCAGAGGAGGGCTAAGCAAGGAAGGTGGACTGATAGAACAAAAAAGGACAAAAAAGTCATGAGCATGGGCAGCAGTATAGTGATTGCTGGGTAGGGTGAGGTGCAGAAGGGTACAGGGGCATAAATGGTGATGGACAAAGGCTTGACAGGAATGGAGGTGGTTAACACACAATTCAGTGTACATTGATGTGTTATAGACTTTGGCACCTGAAACCTATATTAAAAATAAAATCACAGTGACATAAGCGAGCCATGGTGGGGTTGATTATAGCTCACCAAAAAATCAGATGGTGACAGGTTTGATGGTGAGCTTGGGACAAGCTGCCACTGACCACTGCTCCCCTGATTGCAAGTCTCCTGGGGACCCTAAGAATATGAGAGAAAGAGTTGGGAATATTGTAAAGCAAATGCTCAGCTGGGTTCTTTGTCTTGAGGTTTTTATCTTCTTTATCTGGTGGGAATCCTAGGGGGGACCCCAAAAGATGGTTTAACAGAACATTCATGAGCTTTCCAGGTGTGTTCATCAATATGTTAATTCATAAAAATGTACGCAAAGAGGTGTCAGGTTATTTTCTGGTTAGTTTCAGTTTTAAAGAATGTCATTGAGACAAATGATTTGACTTTGTTTGATTGGTAGACAACATAATCAACTGTTCAAATGCTGTGGAGATGTTCACCTGAAAGCTATGTACTCTTATTGATCAGTCACCTTTGAAATTTAATTTTCTAAATAAAATTTAAAATAAATAAATAAATATTATTTAAAAAGAATGCCTTTGAAGAAGGACCAAAGAGGTGGGTCTTTCCTGGAAAGGTTTGGAATTATTTGCATTTAAGTGTCCTTGGTTAGGGAAGAAAAAAACCTGTGATTCATTAGCTGGCTGTGAATTATGCAAATTACTTGGCTTTGTTTCATGACTTTGTCTCAGTTTCTCTTACTCCACTGGTCAAAGAATTTCCCTGCTTCTTACTATCTTGCCTCTTCTGTGGCAGTTCATTGGCATCTCTATAATTAAAGGAACAAAATGCTTGACCCCCACAGAGCCCTCCTAGGACAAGGTGTCCCACACCTTCTGCAACCAGCATTTGACAATTGGGTCTGCAGGGCCTCCCTGGACCTTCCTCAGGGGAAGGGGCTGGTCAGCAGATGGGACCTCCTGTCCCATGTGACAGTTCTGATGCAGGAGAACATCACAAAGGATCAAGGTTCTGTCTCACCTATTTTCACCAAGTAGAACATTCCCCTCTCTCTCATGTATAATTTTATTTATGAAAATTGTATTTTAAGTCAACCTCACTCAAGAAAAAAATTCTTTTCTCTTTTTTTTAATTGAATTTATGGGTAACGCTAGCTAACAAAATTATACAGGTACCATGGACCAGCGTGGCTAGTAATTGTCCGGGTCCTGAGTAAGAACGGTGCAGAATGAAGAAAGAGAAAAAGGATGGCATTGGGAGATCTCTGCAAGCTGATGTCAAGCCAGAGCAAAGCCAAGTCCCAGGTCTGGGCTTTATTAAATAGTACAGAGCCGTATGCAAATAAGGAAGTTTTGAAACAAAGTCACACATCTGAGGCATAAACAGGAATCCTCTTAAGGCAAAAACTGGAATTCTTTTAAGGCATAAACAGAAATCCCCCCACCATGCATAACTGAAATCAACCAACATCAGAACAAACAAAGAGTGAGAGGAAGGGCATGTATATTGTCTCTAGCAACTTAATCAAGCAAGTGAGGTGAAGGGATAGGAGGAGTAGAAACACTTAGCTTCACAGCTAACATGGAGGTGTGGGGAAGAGCTTAGCCTTCAGCTTAAGCCTTAAACTGCTAGGAGTTTGTCAGCTTGCAGTCTCCCACGTACAGGTTTCTGGTATAACCCAATTCTACAACCCATCTCTGTACACCACATTGTGTGTCCTCACCAAGGCACCACTAATTATTTCTTCTTTTTGAAACTTTATTTAGAAAATGAAACTTAATGGGTGACATTGATCAATAAGAGTAAAGTTTCAGGTAAACATTTCTATAGCATTTGAGCTGTTGATAATGTTGTGTACCCAGCCCCTAAAATCAAATCATTTTTTGTCACCTGATATTTGTTCTTTATTCCACTCTTCCCAAACCTTTTCTCTGATATTCTCCTCCCCCTGGTCACCACTTTTATCTATGTCCATGAGTCTCAGTTTTATACAAGGAAGCACTACACAGCTGTAAGAAATGATGATATATTGCCATTTATGGCAACATGAATGGACCTTGAGAACATTATACTCAGTGAAATAAGTAAATTAGGGAGGGAAAAGAACTATATGATTTTACAGATAGGTAGGATGTAAAAAAATATATTTTTAACTGATTTAGAGAAAGAGATAGGAAGGAGAGAAAAACATCAATTTGTTGATCCACTTAGTTGTGCATTCATTGGTTGGTTCTTGTCAGTGCCCTGACTGGGTTCAAACTCACAAGTGTGGCGTATGGGGACAACCTTCTAACCAACTGAATTAACAGGACAGGACCAAATTATTCAACATTTGATCAGCACTCTAAGAGTAATTTGTGTTCTGGAAAGACCAGCCATGTCCATGCAGCACTGGGCTGTGTCCCTTGTCCCCCATCAGGTCGCCCTGGGCACTAGCAGACTCCAGTCTGGGGAGAAGTCTTGGGAGAATGAAAAGGAGGAGAAGCCCCCCAAGTGGAGGGAGAAGGGGTGTAGCTGCCCATTTTCATCTTTAAGTCAGTGATTCCTTTTCACCCAGGTGGACACAACAGGCCCTCCCTGTCAGCATGGCCAAGCCCTGTGGTCCCACTGGGAGGTCGTGTGACTCTGAAGTGTCACTCTGGACATTTCTTTACCACATTCAAGCTAATCAAGAGAAATAAAGCCAACATTTGTGATATCTGGAAAAATATTTTCAACAACATCACCATGAGCCCTGTGACCACAACATACACAGAATCCTACACATGTTCTGCATATTACAGCCACACATCCATGTGGTCACCACACAGTGATGCCCTGGAGATCCTGGTCACAGGTAGGAGATGTCCAGCCCAGCCCATGACACCCCTGTGGGCAGACAGACTCAGATGCAGATGGAACTAAGAGTTATGACAGGGTTCCTAGTCAGGACTAAGCATGGATAGAGATCCAGGTTCAATAATGTAGAGACAGGATGTGTAATCAGATCCCAGGTGAAGGAGGAGGAGCCAATGAGCAGGACAGACAACCCAGGGATTAGCAGGGGCAAAGTGCTGCTACCTCCTGCCAGCAGGGAGGACCCAGGAAGAGGATGTCACCTGACCCCAGCACCAGTGACCAGTTAGGGAGGTTGTACCACTGTCTTAGAGGAGCTAGAACCTTAGAGAAGCCAAGGTCACCTGACCAGAGGTCCCCAGAGGCCTGTGCATGAAGTGGATGCTGTTCACATTCATCTCCATCTTCTTCCCCAGTGTCCAGCCTGCCGTGTCCTTTGCTCTAGGAGGTGTGTGCAGGGCCAGGATATGCACCCTGCAGGTCGCCCCAGCCCACACACAGGTCAGGGAGTGGCAGAATGAGAGTGGATCAAACAGTCATTCAGCTTAGAACCAGAGGAGGTCAAGGTTTTCAGACAAGACAGACAGAGAAGCAGGTGGAAGTGAGGCTGTGAGATCCAGGCTGTGAAAGTCATAAGCCAAGCTGGAAAGGACGCTCAGAGAAATTGCAACACAAAGACATAGGAAGGGACTGAGATACTTTGCACTGAGGGAGATAAACATCAGAAGAAGGAGCAAGGAGAGCGACGCATGGCCACTTACCCCCTTTCTTCCCAGGTGTGTACACAAAACCCTCCATCTCAGCCCACCCAGGCTCCCTTGTGCACACAGGAGAGGCTGCACTGCCACTCAGAACTAGCGTTTGACATGTTCGTCCTGCACAAGGAGGGAGATGGAGGGTATCCCGAGCAATTTGTGGAGAAGCTTTCTGGCAGGGATTCACCAGCCCACTTCTCCATGGGCCCAAAGACATCCACATGTGCAGGAACCTACAGGTGCTGCGGCTCTCTCAGTCACTCCCCCTGCAGTGGTCAGCCCGCAGCAATCCTCTGAAGGTTGTGATCACAGGTGAGTGTGGCCCGACCAGCCCCCATTCTCTTTGTCCCTTGGGAGATTTATTTATTTATTTATTTATTTATTTATTTATTTATTTATTTATCTATTCTATTTTTGTGAAGTGAGAAGCAGGGAGGCAGAGGGACAGACTCTTGCATGCGCCCAACCAGGATCCCCCCAGCATGCCCACCAGGGGGCGATACTCTGCCCATATGGGGCATTGCTCTGTTGTGGCTGGAGCCATTCTAGCACCTGAGGCGAAGGCCATGAAGCCATCCTCAGCACCTGGGCCAATTTTGCTCCACCTCAGCCAATGGAGCCTTGGCTGTGAAAGGGAAAGAGAGAGACAGAGAGGAAGGAGAGGGGGAAGGATTGAGAAGCAGATGGGTGCTTCTCTTGTGTGCCCTGGCTGGGAATGGAATCTAGGACTTCCACACACTGGGCCACGCTCTACCACTGAGCCAACCGGCCAGGGCCTCCCCTGGGAGATTTAAATGGTGACATGGTGCTGAGAACATTGTTAGTACAGGGAGAGATAGACAGACATTCAGACAGTAACACACTCAGAAGAGGGAGTCTGTGAGGAAGGGGTGTCAGAATGTGTCACAATCAAAAGGAAAAACAAATTGCCCATTGACAGAGACCCAAACAGACACTGAGAAAAATGGGCCGAGAAAGATATGAGCATGGGGACGAGGACTGTATCCCCAGATCATAAACAGAGTAACAACTGGGGGTTGGTTTTTCATTTTGACACCGCAACCCCCTTCCTCTGCTGTGAGAACAGTGACCCCCCACACAACCCTCAATCAGGTATTAGGACCCAGAGTAGTTGCTCCATGACCTTGTTTAACATGTTTGTGTGGGGGATTTTTGCACAAAGAGGGAGGAGTAGTCCCTCCTGGTGCAGGACCAGGCTAGGTGGGCCTTGCAGAACGAGGTTCCCACAGATCCTAGTGAGATTCAGGCACTTTTCACTCCATAATCACTTTGTCTTGAATCAAGAATTCTGAGGCTAATTCCATGTTTTGGGGAGCTCATGAAGTGTCCTGTAATTTCTATTATTTGAGACAATCTCTAATGGGTTTCAGGGGCTTTATGCACAAAGATACATGTGGAAAGCATAAAAAGTTCAGGAAAAATCAGAGTCCAACACACACACACACACACACACACACACACACACACGAGTCAACATTGCAGAGATCAAAGTGAGTTGAGAGTCACTAGACAACACATTAGGGACAGGAATGAATCCATCATTCTCGCCCAAGGACAGTTAAGGTTGTGGGCTAAGACCAAGGTCTCTTTTTCTCCTAGGAATACACAAGAAACCATCTGTCTCAGCCCAGCTGGGCCTCACAGTGAGAACAGAGGATAATGTGACCTTGTCCTGCCACTCTGAGAGCTCACATGACACGTACCATCTATGCCAGGAGAGGGAGGCCCATGGATGCTGGCTCGCTGGAGGGTGACATTCCAGGCTGAGTTCCATCTGGACCTTGCAACCCCAGCCCACAGAGGGACCTACACATGCTATGGCTCTTTCAATCACTCTGCCTAGGTGTATACACACACACATATATATATATTTTTGTTGTTGTTGTTGTTGTTGTTGTTGTTGAGACACCTTAGTTGTTCATTGATTGCTTTCCCTTATGTGCCTTGACCGTGAGGCTACAGCAGACCTAGTAACCCCTTGCTTGAGCCAGCGATCTTTGGTCCAAGCTGGTGAGCTTTGCTCAAACCAGATAAGCCTGTGCTCAAGCTGGCAACGCTGGGGTCTCGAACCTGGGTCCTCCGCATCCCAGTTCGACGCTCTATCCACTGCGCCACTGCCTGGTCATCAATCACTCTGCCTATGCATGGTCAGACCCAAGTGACCCACTGCACCTTTCTGTCACAGGTAGGAACCTGCTATCTGTTCCCATGTTACGAGACACTAAACCATGAAGCTACATCTGATGGGCATATGGCTGGTGATGGGCACCCCAGCGACCTAGAGAAAAGAAGCAATGGGAAATACAGGGATAGAGTGTAAAGATGGTGAGCAGGGCACCTTCACACCTTCCTCCATTCATCTTGGGGCCAATGAAAACCCAAAAGGAGGAGGGGCTGGATGTAATTAGGGGAGATCAGATATTGCCTCAACCCCGTACCCTTCTTTGTTTCCCAGAAACACCTTCAGACACACAACTGGTTTCTACATTAAGGAGCATAGCTATTCATCACCCAAGGGGTTATGTCTCCTGACCACAGCTCTCTGTCACCAGGCATATCTTCTTTTGCCTCTTTCCATCACATCTCAGCAAGGTGGTCATCCTTCAAGACACTCAGGGCGAGGGACCCAGAGGCCCCACCAAAAACAGCGTGACAGATGGGCAGGGAGCCAACCTTCTTGAAGGCATTGTCCTGTATCAGTAGGGTAAAAAAGGACGCTAATGACACTTCTCGGTCTCTTTTTCTAGGATTTCATACAAGTGTCTGCTTGTTACCCACAGAACCAAGCACTACACAAGGTGAGCAAAGATTCCTCTTTATTTGGTCCATGGTCCCTGGGAGACAGGGGCTCCTCTCTAAGTGTTGGCTCTGCCACCTCCCAGTTCTGTGTCCTTGAGCTAGTGAACTTTCCCTTGTGAGTCCTAAATTTTCCATCAGCACTTGTGACTGTGGTCAGCACGGGAGTCGGAGGAGGCATTCAGCATGCAATGTTGTGAGACTATGGGCTTCTCACTAGAGATAGAGGGATAATAGTGACTGACTCTATGCTGAGGAGAGAGTTTTATCCTCCCTTCACGTGGGCCTGCAGGAATGGACGTGATCAGAGATGGGAAGGATTTCAGAAATGTCACAGAGACCAGATGAAATGCACAAAGGGGCTGAGGGGAAGCAACAGCCCTAGTCAGCAGACTGAAACCCTGAAGCCCATCTCCCAGCCTTACTGAGATATTTATTAACCAGTACAAATAACTCAAGGAAGCAGACAGCAGAAGTTTTCAGGGGGTGAAGTAAAGGACAAGGAACATGCTGAGTCCTAATCTCTGTTCTCAGAGCCTAAACATATTCTGTGTTGATGAATCTTATCCTGCCCTTTTGCTGTTTGCAGCCCACATTGTTTCTAGTACTGGTCAGAGAGGCCCCTGGACTCTCATCCACTCAGGGCTTTGACCATATGTTGCCTCACTGTCTCTAATAGTTATTCTAACTCTGCATGTTTTCCATGCACATGTTCCCATGCAGGAATGCCTTAAATATGTACTGTCCATCTGTCTGTCATCTATAGACTTCATATTCAACAGCTAAAGTGTGCTTTTGCAGATCATTTTCTGGGTATGTGTGGAAAAAAGAGGAACAGTATGATAAATAAGTGAATGAAAATTAATTGATTCACTAATTTATGCACATTGAGATAGGTCTTGTGATAGGGAAAGTGGAAATAGATAATTGAGAATGAGTGGAAAGGGAGACCCTACTGAGAAAGATATTTTGTGTGGCATTGAAGAACAACAACAAAAAAGCTACTCTTGAGAAGACTGGTGGGCTGATACTTCCTACCAGGGGAACAGTAAATGTCATGAATCCAACATGATAATGAGGTTGGGGTGTCAAACCACGTGTGTGCCTGACGTGTGGTGTGCGAGGTGGAGTGAAGAAAGCTGGTGCATGTCAGGGAAAGACTGAAAAGCAATAAAGGAGCTTGGGTTTTTATTCTGTCTTGCCGGGGTCCAGCCCCGGGGTGAATCCAGGGGTCCCACAGGAAGAGACGGCGTCGGCACGAATCGAGTGAGAGAGCCGAATTCTTTTCTTTCTCTTTATTCTCTAGTTAGCATTTACTGCCAGGCATCTCTGCCAAATGCTGGTCTAGCTTTCTTTTTATGCACACACACTAAGTTACAATCACATGGTATTTTGTTTCACTATGGTTACATATTTCCAGATAACAGTTAATTCATATCTATAAGCTACAAATCAGGTGGTAAGTTATTCAAAGTACAGTTATACAATAACTTGAATAGCAATAACAATATTGGTACAAACTTCTAAAAGATTAGTACTAATTAATAACTCTACCTTACTGTTGTTGTGAGTCAAGGGCGCAGAGAGAGAGATTAGCAGATGAAATCATCAAGGACTAGCAAAGGACTACCGCTTGCTCAGGCAAATGGTCCTGAGTTCATGCAGTGTCCTAATTTTTCTCACAAGACTTCAAAAGGCTTGATTATTAAGAAATTGGCATAACATCAAGAGTAACTTTTGCTTAAAGATATATAGAGTGCACCTGCAAAATAGCTTAGTAGCAACATAATATCAGGAGGCATTAATTGCTATTGCTGCTATGGATCCCACCACATTCCTCTCCTTATTCTTGGAAAATACAAAAATCTCATGAGAATGTTTTACTGAGAAAAGCCCAGCAACTGCCTTCAGTCACAAAACAAGTCTTTTAACAAAAACATTCTTTACTTGCCAGCTGTGCTCCCATCCAAGGCCACGCAACGGGCCACTCCACTACACCTTACCTAAGATTCTAATGTCTAGTTAAACTTTATTCATTTACTATATTCATACACTAGTTAAGTTCTAACTTTATTCTTTCTAACATGACTAATAAGAAGAAATTCTCCTACAAACTTAACCCTTTATGAGGGATATCATGGCCAGCCTCTTATGTTTATGAGCCCAGTTCAAGGAGCTTACAGGCTTTTCTGTGGAACTCACACCCTCTGTCTCATTTCCAAAGAAATTACTACGAATCTATAGTGAAAGCACGGTACTATTATCCCTGTGCCATAAATAATAGCACACATCCAGGAAAGGGGGGATATAAGGTCAGATTAATTCAAAAGGTCAAAGAGGGAAGTATCATTGTGCCTTTCCTCTGCAGTGACTTTGTCAACCCACAGCTATTAGTCTTCACTGCGGTGACTTTATCAAACAGCAGTCATTGGTCTTATTCTGCTGTGACTTTGTCAACCAGCAGTTGTGGATCTTCTCCTGCTGTGACCTTGTTAGCCAGCATTAGTGGATCGGCTCCCTACACTGTCTGCAATAAGAAAACATTAAAATGTTTGTACCAGAAAGGTGGCATTGGGGTACACGATATTTTCAAAGCAAGAAATTGCAGGCGCAAACAGAATTTATCCAGGGGAAAATGATTGGAAGCCATGAGTCTGATGGGAGGCCATGATGATCCCAACAGAGAAAAGTCATGGCAGATTAGCCAGGAAGGTGCTGGGGAGAAGTTGAGTAGGTGGATTCTGGACAGACTCAGAGGTAGACTCAATATGTAAAATCCTGCTTAATGTACATTTCATATTTCTCAGCTGGGTGACCTTGGACAGATTTGTCTCTGCAGTTTCTGCAGCATGAAGTGAAAACACATACTTGGCTGTCAGAGGAAGTAAGAGCTGGGCAGGGAGCCCAGTGTGGGAGAATGATAGAGTCCTTCAAAGACAAAAGACTGAGTCAGATTTGGGGGCTCTACCAACAGCTCTTTTAGTTTTAGTGACTAAATTTTCTCAGCTATAATGGTAGGCTTATAATTCTCTCTGTATGACTTCACTGAGGATAAGATGGTTTCAGTAATGTGAAAGTTTCATGGTATCAGAAGGGCCCAGGCACAGAGAAGGTGCTGGTTATTTGATATATGAATATGATTCCCTTCCTTATCTCCACCAGAACCCTTGTTTATTTTGGGGAAGGGTATCACCATTCTTCAGAGCAAGTTCAACACTGAGAACCTTGGAATAGAGACATGACCTATTCCAGCCTCAGGCCCATCCATCTCAGTTCTGAGCATGTGCAGCTGTGGTGAGGTGAGGAGGGACCAGAGGAATGGGTAGTCAGGCGTGGTTGACACAGGAGGATCCTTGTATGAAATGCATAATGTCTCATCGAGGGGCTAGCAGGGCAAAAACTACATTGGAGCCTGGCAGACCTAGGATCAGACCTCTGCTTGTCTATACTGCCTCTTTGACTTGGACCACTGTTATCATTTCTCATTTAATTTTTTTTACACATATTGGAAACGTGAAGAAAGTAGATGATCAGGTTTAGGGAGGTTGGAACAGTTCAACAGACGGTACATCATGCATCCAGTGCCTATTGGCAACAACAGGGAACCAGTAGGTGTAAGGCCTTTAATTTGCTTATTGACAGGGGCTCTTTATCCTCAAGAAAACTCCAGCAAGCTGTACCTTCTCATTGGACAATCCATAGCCTTCTTCTCCATTGGCATTTTCCTCACAGCTCTTGTTTGTTACTCGTGTTCTATAAAAAATCGTAAGTCTTAAGGAGGACAGTGTCCCCTCAGTGGGGAGGGGATGTGTGGTTGGAGCCTTTATGTCCCCATGTACCTTGTGAGGATGTGGAAGAGTCCTCCCAAGAGACGTGACTCGCTATTCCACTCACAGGGGCTGCTTTTATGGAACAAGAGCTCAAGGAAGGCCGCATGATGGAGGGCAAGGTGAGTTCTTCCGGCCCAAATCCTCTCCACATCTTCAGTTCCCATATGTGTCTCATGATTCTCCTTCAGCCCATTGTTCTCATCTTTCTTCTCTCAGGACCCTGCAGGGGAAGACACCAGGATGTGATACATGCCCAGTTGAACCTCTGGGCTCTCAAACAGAGAGAATCTACTCCTCTTTCTCTGAGTCTTACGTACCTTTCCTCTGAACCCAGTATCCACATGGAACTCAAGTAAACCAGCTTATGCTGAGGACAGACCTGGCCCCAGGATGCTGAGAATGCAGAGCTTAGACAAGCAAGGACCTGGATCTCTTTATGGGGAGAGATGCTCTAAGATCACTCATCCTCTTTCTCAAACTCAGCTGACATCTCTAGGTGACAACAATACTCTATAGTAGGACTATTTGAACTATCCCACCATTCCCAGAGAAGTTGTGTCCTCACCTGTACACACTGTAAATCTGATCATTATTATCCTTTCTCTCTTTTTAAAAAATGTATTTAAGAAATTAAATATAATGGAGTGACAATCATCAATGACATTATTATCCTTTCTTTATAAATTTCTACTAAAGCAAATGATAGAAAGCCTGATGTATGTATTCTGCTAGTTAATTCTTCTAATTCTTCAATAACATTTATTAGAGAAAATATATTTTATATCTCTGGGTTCCAGTATGGCAGCACTATAAATTTATGGCTACTTAAACTAAAATCAGAATTGATCATATAATTGTTAACATATTTTGATTTTAGTTTTTGAATGTCACCCCATTAAATTATTTTTTTAATTGTTTAAACTTTTTAAATGTGATTTTTAATCTTTTAATTGAATTTGTGGAAGTGACACTGGTTAACATAATTATACAGGTTTCTGCTGTCTGATTCTACAACAGGCTGACAGCTGGGAGTGGTGGTGGGGCTGTTGGGTGAGGGAAGTAGAGGGATAGAGCAAGAAAGGACCAAGAAGAAAGAAAACCCATCATGCAATGAGACAACTGTGTGGTAATTGAGGGGGTGAGGGGAAGGAGGGTACAGAGGGATAAATGGTGGTAGTGAAAGACTGGGTGGGGTGAACATACCATATGGTACACAGAAATTTATTTTTTATTTATATATTTGGGACAGTCTTCCATTGGTCATATTAGTTTTATTAGCCTAGGCAGAAATCTCGATATTAATGGGGAGAGTACAAAGGGAATTGGACATTCTATTTATTAAAACCTGGAAAGCCTGCTTCAATAAACAGTTTTAACATCTTAGTTAATCTGCTAAAAGGCTAAAGCATTTATTGCCCTAACGGCACGTTTTGGAAATCTGTTGTATCCCCCACGTCCACTATGCCTCAGCCCCCTGGGCTCAAGATTTGAGAGGAATCTTCCCAAAGGTAGTGCTGGCCACATGCTGTGGAGGGCAGGTGTTACTGTGGTTGCAGTTTGAGCATGTGCAATGGAAGCCAGAACAGTCAAAACTTATTCTTTTCTACAGACCAATCATATTCCATTGTGTACATGTACCACACCTTGTTATCCATTTGTCCATTGATGAACACCTGGGTTGCTTCCATATATTTGTCACTATAAATAATGTTGCAGTGAACATAGGGATGAATATATTATTTCAAGTTACTGTTGTTGTTTTTTTATTACATACTTAGATTAAATAAATGTATAAACTCAGTTCTCCAGCTACACTAGTCAAAACTTAGGTGCTCAGAAGCGACATGTCACTGCTGATTGCCATGAACCACAGAGCAATTGCATGACATTTTCATCTTGGCAGAACATAAGAGCTGTTCTAGATCAATGATACCAAAAAAGAAACAGTTTTCATTCCCATGGATCTTGGTCTCATGCAGGAATTTTACAGGAAATGGTCATATTTAACATTAATTATGAGATGACCATGGCTAGTGAAATGTGAGTAACAAGCTGAATCTCCCCATGCAATGTCTTATCACTTCTTAAATTCATAAAAATATTCTGCCATATATAGTTTCACACAAACCCTGAGATCCCCGCCTCCTGTGTGTATATTCTGTCGGTACCAACTGTCCTCTGGAGAGAAACCAAACATCCGTTCTTAGCACACAGTACAACCGGGGACGTTGGTTCTGTTGACCTCTCCATCTTACCCTCTACTCTTTTACTTTCTAATTGAATCACTGTCTGTGCCAACAATGCACGAACTGCCACATACAATAAACTGTCACCTGGCTCTTGGAATTGGAATTTGTTATTCCTCCAACACACCCATTTCTAGCTTTCTTGAGCATTCCAGCATGAGTGCCACTTTGATACCAGCGTCACTGTCTCACAGCCTTAGTTACTCTGCTACCCAAGGGTTTGTGCACCCTGCCCACATGCCCCACGTGCCGACTTACAGTTGCTGGCTCTGCACCGGCCCATTGTGCCTGGACCATAAACTGTGTGAAGCAGGAGAATGAGAATTCCCTGGGACCCTGTGTTTCAGGGACTTCTCAATCTGTGACCCCTTCTGGTGGGTCCACTCTGGGGTATGTGGGATCCAGGTGAGAACAAATGCTCATGGTCATGGTGCCTTCAGCATGTTCCAACCACAGAGACACACCAAGCATTTTCTTCTCTGAAAAGCATTTCTCTCCCCAACCCGCCAATCAAAATCTCAAGGTCTTCGAAGTGGCCAAGCTTCCATTGGGGCAGTGGCTTGTCCACTGAGCAGAACTTTTTAACACACCTGGAAATAGAATTATGTGTGTGGGTTGACACTGATCAAACCTCCCGGTTCATGTTTTCTCACCAGGGACAGGACCCCAGCTAACTCTCCCGTCAGTGGGACACTGCAGTGATCGCCCTCCCCAAGTTCTCTCCTTCCTGGGGAGTTATTGTGCTCTGAGCTTTGCTGAATCCCTGCACCAATCACCTTAGCTTCCCCACAGGCTGCTGCCAAGGCACAAAATTACTATCCGTGCAGAGCATAAACCCCGAGGGAGCAATTAGTGAGCAGTCCAAACTCTCCCATTGCCCTGGAATGTGGGTAAGGGCTCACGGTCCACCGTGCTGAAATACAAAACAGACGTGTTCACTGAAGACATTTAATAGAACGAACAAGCTGCAAAGATGGAGCACAGTCTGGAGCACATATTTAGGCAAAGCAGTGTTATTTTTTATAATTTGAAGTCAGGCTCCCTGGTCCAGTAAACTTCAGACTCACCTTTCAGCTGTAGAATGGTCTTGGAACAAAGAGGAAGTTCTGAGAGACACCACCCAGACAAGGTTTATGAGATGCCCCAAGATCTGGATGACAAAACCCCATTAAAATTGTCCATGTGGATCTGAACAAGCTGACAAGAGCATTTATTATCATGTATCCAGACAGCGTGGCTTGTCCCCCACTCAGCAATGCTAAGTCATGATGGCTACATTACTTTGATTCGATTTCATCACTTTGTTGGTTTATGAGCCGATTTTCTAGAAAATGTATCTGAGACCTATAACTGTATCTAGAAACTAACAGTAATTTTAATCTCCTTCCTTTCCCCATTCTCTGTCTTAAGAGAGTATTTTAATGAACCAGCAATTGCATCTTATGCAGGAGTGACACAGCCCGTAGTTGGGGCCTGTCCAGAGCCCTGAGCTCACTCCCGAGCACGTCCTGACCTGGAAACGCATGGCTGTTGGGCTGAGGTGCCTCGCAGTGCCCTGTGTTATACTAAACATGAGAAAAGTGCACCCAGTTCTGGGGCTTGAGTAATCTTATTATCAATGGGCTGTGGAAAGTTACTGTAAATGAGAGTGTGCATGTAAATTCTTTGTCTCTGATGAGTGACCTTTTCAGAAACTGTATTGTCCCTTATAAGGACACAACAATTTATTCGTGTGTGTTCTCACAGGAAAGCCCACAGAGAGAGCTCTCCACAAACACCTCTATTTTTATTCTGTAGTTAAAACCACAAAAAAAACCTTGTTTTTTGGCTGAACGTTTGTGTAGGACTGTGTGGGTGTAAGTGTGTGTCTGTCTCTGTGTGTGTGCATGAGTGTATGAGGAAGGCAGAGGGTGACTCTGGAGACAGTCTAAGGGACGGTCATGAGAGACCATGGTTCTCTGTCCCTGTGAGTCACTGCTTTAGGAACAGAAGACTGCAAACCTGCCGTTGCTGTGACATAGTGTCACCTCCTTCTCTGCCCCAGGTCCCACCATCATGGGCCGCAGGGGTGCCGGGGACCTCAAATGCACCCTCCAGTGCCTTGCAAACATGGTGGTAGCTGGAGTGAAGAAGAGATGGAGCCCTGATTCCTCCTCAGCCTGGTCCCTACAGAAACCCCCCACTCCGAAGCTTTATTTATTTAAAGGACAGGCTGGTCCTGGAATGTGTGGATGTCCCACAGAGAGCCATTTCCTCTTCTCTTACCCGCCTCTTATCTGCCCCCAGATTTCTGGTACTGGAACTCGGGCAGGTGTCTGGCAGGCTGCAAACACATTGGAAGGTGTGAGCTCCAATCAGTTTTCAGAATACTAAGTGAGCAACACATACATTTAGGTCTAAGTGCAACATGCCAGCATTTGGAGGAAAAGAGAGAAAAATGTGAGGCAGGGGTGCAGTTCACTGTGTCCCATAGACTCTCCCAACTGGTCCAGCACCACGAATAAAAAATTCCATGATTTCCCCAATACACGGCAGGGGTCTCTGTCATGATTCAGGTGACTATACGAGGGTCTGAGTCTGAATATTTTCTTCACTAGATAAGTAATTTCTGCTTTTCAATTTCTCACACCTCCCAAATCTCCACCTGGCTTGAATGACAGGTTTACTGCCTCCATATCTCAGTCAAGGTACATTCTTATCACATTTGTGGGAGTGAGTGGCATCACTGTGTGACAAATGACAGTAGTGAGATCAAAAGCAGAATAGTCTGTTGAGTGACTTCCCACCATTCAGTATATGTTGGTGCCACAATTTGATATCTGACCAGCGTGTGTGCGTGTGTGTTTGTGTGTGTGATTGCCTTTGATCAAGACTCTTGTGGATGTCACTGTTGTTTGAATCCTGAAGAGTCCGCATGGTGTGAAGAAGAGGGTGACACCAGCATCAAGACTGCTCTGAAGAGAAATAATGCAAGTGATTTTCCCCAAAGAGAGAAAGGAGGAGGCAGAGGAGGAAGAGGAGGAAGAGGAGAAGGAGGAGGAGGAGGAGGTAGAGCAGGAGGTGGACGAGGAGGAGCAGGAGGAGAAGGAGGAGGAGGAGGAGAGAGAGACCCTGCTGCTCACAGAAACAGAAACAGAAAGTCAGGAGGAAACTGAGTAGAACCTGCATTCCAGGGCCAGGAGGGACAGCTGGGCTCCCCTGTGGGGGCAGAGTGTATGACACAGTCCCTGCCCCAACCTCATTCCTCCCCCTTCTTCTTGGCTCACTGTCATTGGGGTGCCCTTGGTGACTCCAGTCAATGGAAGCAAGGAGGGAAGGTCATTCCCATGTCAGTCTTTTCAACTAACATTAAGAATCTGTCCATGTTGCTCAAAATCCTTCCGTGGTCCTCACGGTCTTAAAGGTAAATTCCAGACTCTTCTTTCTAAACTAAAGGCTGTTCACGATCACCCATATGTGACCCTCCAACCTCAGCCCCCATGTCTGTTTTCTCTATTTCACTGGAGCAGTCACCCTGTGAACACAGACACACACACACACACACACACACAATCTACTCTTGACCATTTCCTTGCTCTCCATATCTGCTCCGACACAGCTCTGTAGAACTAGCAAATTCCTGCCTAAAGCCCAGCTGGCAGCACAGGACTAGAACCAACACTGAGATTCCTTCTTCTCATTTCTCTTTTCTACATGTGTCTGTGACTGCTGAGGGTTATGCAGGATTGCGTGACAAATCTATGTGAGCACTCATTTGACAATGTTGGAAACACAAGTATTAGAATTTAATTACACTTGATATTATATTTTATTGACATAGGTTGCATCTCTCTAGTTCAATGGTAACACATGGCACATGTGATCTTCATAACTCAGTCTAACCCTAAAAGTCCATTCCTATACATTCCTTTTGTCTTGTAGAGGTAATCCAACATCCTTGCATGGTGGAGAGCATGCCTATGACCCACCACAACCTAACCCACTCCTGCTCCTGTTTAAAGAGCCTCTATGTTCTAGGATTCTCTAGAATGTTCTTCCTTCTCAAGAAGTCTCACTCTCACTTTTTAGAAGTTTGCCTCTTCAAACAGCCATTCCTTCCACCATGTCTAGTGATAGTCCCAGTTTTCTCATATGTTCTCTCATTTCTCTTTTCTCAGTAAAGTAATTGCAACAATAGCTTTAGAAGTCCCATATTCAACTAAGAAATGTTCTCAAAACACAGGAAATGGGTCTCTTGGGTCACAGCTGTATTTCTGGTTCTGGCACAAGTACTCGGCAAAGAGTAGGTGATCAGTAATTATTTATTTGTGGATGAGTCAAAGACCAGATATAAATTTAGTTTGTGGGAGGCTGAGATAATAATGAATAAGTTCAATACAGTGCCAGTCACAGATAGGGGTCAGCTCAGCACAAGAACTTGGGCCCTGTCTCCTCTGAGCAGATCACACCAGGCAGAGTGCTGGGATCAGAGGAGACCGCAGGTCTGAACTGAGTGTCTGCACAGACCCTGGACCCTGCCTGAACTCTCATCATGGAAAACCCAGAGCCAAGTCCATGGGGGGCAGGGGTGTCCCTTGCTGTGTGTCCACAGCTGTGGGAACCTGGAAGGACAGCTGTTGGGGACCGAAATATAAACAGTGTATTTTTACAATCTGGATATCTTGGGGACAGAGGTGCTGGGCCTAAACCTCCCACCTCACCTGCCTAGTTAACAACGAGCTATACCTGATTCTCTCTTGTCCCACCCATGTTCTCCGGAAGAGACTGGAAGCTAGTTTCTTATTGATGTAAAGTTAGATTTGAATGGTATGGTGGGGGTTGTCTTTGAGTTGTCTTGGAAACAATTGAATTGCTAATGAACCATGTTTCTTTCCTGAATAAAGACAGATGCTTTTCTGGAAACAGCCATGTTACTGCTCAGGAACAGTAGAGACTGTTCCCCATGCCATCCTCTCGAACCCATTTGCATGTATATATCTTTAAGTGTCTATCATTTATTCAATTCCATACCTTTTCCCATTCAAACACCCTGTAATAGACTCGTCGTGGCTGGACCACAACAGACAGCAGCTCCTGACTCACCACATCCTGTGCGTCTCTGTCCTTCAGGCCCAGGGGCTCCTCCATCTGCAGAGCGGGAACACTCCGAGTAGACACCATGCTGTCCCTCCTCTCCGCTCGTCTCTGCCTCCGTCAGTTGTGGACACGGGGAAGGGGCAGCAGGAGGAGATGAGGAGGCTACACCCTCTTGTTCATGGAGAACCTCAGGACTCAGTCAACCCCTAGTGGACGGGGCCCTGATGGGAAGCAAACCAGCTCAGATGTCCCGGTGCAAACCACAGACAGAAACTCTCTTCCAGGGCTGAGTCTGGGCCAGAGGACCCGCGTGTAGGCAGGCGAGTCCTCCTCAGGCTCCATGTCACCCTCTCTTACTTCAACCCCTGGGGCTCAGGAGGGAGCACAGGGGTCCTGGGCTGAGGTGATAGAACAGGAGGGTGTTGGCTGAGCTGGGGAATGAGGGAGGGTGGGTCATTGTAATGCAGCCTCTGGTATCCTTCCAGGGACCCACCCAAAACAGAGGGTCTGTGCCAGGCTCTGTGATCCCCTGGAGGAATTCTTTGACCATCTGGTGTCAGAGGACCCTGGAGGCCCAGGAGTTTCATTTGTTTGAAGAAGAAAAACGTGTCCTTTCAAACTCACAGTCACTATGGAAGCCCTTGAACAAGTGCCCTTTCTCCATCATACACATGACAGAGCATGACACAGGGAGATATCACTGTAACTACCTCAGCCCCACTTGCTGGTCAGAGCGCAGTGACCCCCTGGAGCTAGCTGGTGGTGACAGGTGAGTGGACACTAAGAGTCCCAGCCACAGGCTCTGCCCTCGGGAAAGGGGTCTGCTCTAAAGGGGTCTCCCCTCTCAGGGTCCAGCCATGGGGGACAGGAGGAAGGCATGAGCTCATCTAACATGCTGCCTCCTCCTCTCCTAGGATTCTACAGCAAACCCAGCCTCTCAGCCCTGCCCAGCCCTGTCGTGACCTCAGGAGGGAATGTGACCCTCCAGTGTGGCTCAGGGCAGGGATTTGACAGGTTCATTCTGACTAAGGAAGGAGAACACAGGCTCTCCTGGACCCTGGATGCACAGTCACACTTCTTCAGTGGGAGATACCGGTCCCTGTTCCGTGTGGGCCCTATTACCCCCAGTCACAGGTGGACATTCAGATGCTATGGCTGTCACAGGGACAGACCCAGATGTGGTCACACTCAAGTGATTCCCTGGAGCTCCTGGTGTCTCGTGAGTCTCACTCTTCACCCATGGATTCGTTGCCATGAGGGGAGCCCCATGTGAGAGAGTGGTGAGGGGACACAGGGGATCCTGGCAAGAGACACAGAGAGAGACAGTGCTACCTGGGCCCAAGATGGGAAAAGAGGGTTTATGGGAGGAACAGCCCCTGTAACTCACGTCTGGTCTCCCCAGGTGTGTCTCAGAAGCCCTCCCTCCTGACCCAGCAGGGCCCCATCGTGATCTCTGGACAGAGCCTGACTCTCCAGTGTCGCTCTGATGTCGGCTATGACAGATATGTTCTGCTTAAACAGAGAGGACTTGACCTCCCCCAGAGCCTTGTCCTGCAGCCCCAGGCTGGGCTCTCTCAGGCCAACTTCTCCCTGGACACTGTGAGCAGCTCCCACGGGGGCCAGTACAGATGATATAGTGGACACAACCTCTCCTCTGAGCTGTCGGCTCCCAGTGATCCTGTGGACATCCTGGTGGCAGGTGAGGAGCCAGTGGGTTCAGTCAGGGACCCAGACTCTGCACAGGCCCTGCTGGGGGATCTCAGGTGGTGATGGGCAGAGTGAATGTGCAGGGTCCCAGGGAGGGAGACAGAGAGAGACAGGAGATGGGAGGGGAGGGGAGACTCAGAGAAACAGAGACAGACAGAGAGGAGGGTCCTCAGAGAGAGGCCTGCTGACTCTCAGGTCAGAACAAGGTGGCAGGCAGCCCTCACCCACCCTCCCTCTCTCTAGGACGACTCCCTGACAGACCCTCCCTCTCAGTGCAGCTGGGCCCCACGATGACCTCAGAAGAGACCGTGACCCTGCTGTGTCAGTCACAGAGCCCGATGGACAATTTCCTTCTGTCCAAGGAGGGGACAGCTGATCCCCCCCCCCTGTGTCTTAGATCAGAGCTCCGAGCTCAGCAGTACCAGGCAGAGTTCTCCATGAATCCTGTGACCTCAGCCCACGGAGGGACCTACAGGTGCTACAGCTCAAACAGCACCACCCGCTACCTGCGGTCAGACCCCAATAAGCCCCTGGAGCTCCTGGTCTCAGGTGAGGGGACAGTGACCCTGTCCTTCCTGAGCTCAGTCTAAGGACCTTGTCCCCAGAAGACGTCAGACTCAGATGGGAGAGAGGGGGCTCATGGGATGATCACCCAGGGGAGGTCTGTCCCTTCTCTGTCATTCCATCTCGGTCCACTCCCTTCTACTCAGCTGGGTCCAGAATGTGTCAGGTGAGCAGCAGGAATTCTCGGGGAGGCCACAGTGCAGACATAGGAGAGAGTCTCAGTAATTTGGGGACTCCAGGGATACTCACAGCTCCTGACCCCCTTTCTGTCCACATTCTCATGACCCTCTGGTGTCCCAGCCCACCACCCACAGGGCCCGTCTCCACTGATGGTGAGTCACTGAGAACTCTGCTCAGAGGAAGCACAGACCACCCAGGGAGTTCTGAGGGTCTATCAGGGGATTCATTGTCCCCCAGACACTCAAGGATGGGCTGTGTCCCAGGGGACTGGGAGTCATGCTGAGATGATGAGATCCACAGGGCTCCAGAGTCCTGAGACTGGTGTTGACATGTGTGTGGTCATGGTAGTAAGATATTTTGGAATGCAATCTGTGGAGGAAACATCTGGGTTAAGTTGAAAAGATGGCAGCCCTGACCAATTACTTTTACCCTGATTCCCAGGAGGCACTGTGGATGCCCCCCTTCCCCCACAGAGTCCAACCTGAAGAGAGGTAAATGGGGGTCTCTGTGGAAAGTTGGTGGGTTTATTCATGGGGCATAGGGATGGAGTCATGCAGGGGGTCAGGCACCTGTAGAGACACTGACATATTCACACCTTCCCCTGTGTATCCTTAATGTCCCCAACTGTGAAAGAAGAGAATCGTGGCCCAGAGCTCAGATTTCCTTTCAGTTCTGGCTCTGAGCTCCTGAGAGAGGGGGTTTCACGGGGAAGCTCTCGGGATATGCTATTCTGAGGACTGTCTCATTTCTTAACAGTAAAAGTAAAAGTGACAGTGTACAAAGAGGGACAGACAGGACCGGGATCTGGGGCATCTGGATCTGTCCCTCAGCTCAGACTCAGCTCAGAGGAGAGAGGGGACAGGACTCAGTCCTGGGTCAGTTCCCGGCTCTGCTGCTCCTGCTGTGGGGCCAGGCTGTCCCTTCTCTCCTCTGAGTGTCGGGTTCCTGTCTGTTCATCCCTGGTCCCATCCTGCTCACAGGCTGCTGTGAGGTCAGGTGACATAATGGGCCTCACGGACTCAGGAAGGCAGGGTCTCAGCCCAGCTGACATCTTTCTGTCTAGGACGGCTCCCTGGCAGAATCTTCTCTGTTCAGTGAGGCACTTGGTGACCTCAGAAGAGAATGTGACCCTGCTGTGTCACTCACATGTCTTAGGGTCACTTTTATTCTTCCCAAGAATAATAATTCAGCTCATCCACCCACACCTACTGTTTCTTAGTTCAACCTATTTAATGAGTCCAGCTAGACCCAGTTCGCCATGAGTCCTGGGAATGTGAACTTAGCACGGAGGGGGGGGGGTGGCTACAGGTGTAACAGCTCACACAGCACCAACCTCTACATCTTGTCACAACTCAGTGACACTCCTGATCAGTACCAACTGATCTCAGGTGAGGTGACTATGACTATGATCCTATTTTTCCTGAGATCACTCAGCCCAGGACCCTGTCTCTGCAGAGTGTGAGGCAGTGATAACTGAAAGAGTTCAGGGTTTCCCACAGAGGATGACATTCACCCCTCCTGCATGGCCCCTGGTCCATCAGCTGCTGAGTAAGTGGGGTCTCTGAACTCTGAAGGAGCGAGTTTACAGGGTCTGCTCTCAGACTGAACACTGAGCACAGCAGTCAAGCATCCCTGTGTCATGACCATGTTTATCACTGTTCCTGAGCTCTGGGCACAGGTCCCTCTGGTCCACAGTGAGTCTGTGCAGGGTCAGCATCACAGGAGGCTGAGAGAACGCAATGAGGAGACCAGGGAACCTGGCAGAAGGGAGACAGGGTCACTAGGGGACTGGGCAGAAGTTATGACCTGAGAAGCGGAACATCTATCTGAGAGCACAGAACCAGGGGGAGGTCCTGTGTTTGCAAGTCCTCACTCCCTCCCTCATGTCATGGCTCTCAGAGCACCTGACACCATCAGCCCATCACCTCAAGAGTGGTGAGGAGAATTCCTCAGTTATGGGTCTGGGCTCACAGGGCCGTGTCCTGTGATGGAAAAGTAGGAGTCCTGGGTGGACATCCAGGGTCCTGGGGTGACTTTGCCCTGCCCCGACCTGTGTGATCTCTTTGTTCACTTCTAAGACTACTCAGTGGGGAACCTCATTCGCATGGGTGTGGCTGGACTGATCATGCTGGTCTTCGGAGTGCTGCTATTTCAGGCTCGAAACAGCCAGAGAAGGACCCATGATGCAGCCAGGACGTGATCACAGAGGGTGCAATGCAGTGTTCAGAGAGCTGGAGCCTTGGAGCTCATGTGATGAACCAGGAGGTGGTGGGAGAAAGTATGGACCATGTTCTGAAGAAAGTGTCTTCTGAGACTGTGCAGTGGAGTAAACAGGGTTTGGGTGCAGGAAATGTCTGCATGCTCCCTGCACAGGACTCTTCCTCCATTAAATGTGTATGTTCTCTCCCTATCTAAGGTTGACTGTCTGTAAAATCCTCCATCATTCCACATGCCTGTGACATGTGGGCCCATTGCACATGGCCGGTTTGGGTCCACACACCTAATACCTCATGGTCTCCTGCACCTTTTGGTCTAGAAATATTCTTTATTTCTAATCTCCACACTTCCAGATGGACAGAACAGTGTCTTTGTCTTTTTACTTCATTAACTGCATAACTGGACAAAATCAGATCTCAGCCTGGAAGAAAGGAACCCAAAATGATGCCTCCCTCTACCCATCATCTCTTCCTCAGGTGTCACCTGCACCATTTCCCTGGATGTCATCACTGGTGCTGTAGGGACAGCTTTATGAAGTGATGCCTCTAAAGGCAATATTTTTAAATGATTTGATTTGTTAAATTTTCCCAGAGTCTGAATAAACATATAATCAAATGCTATTCAACCATGATAAGGAAGGAAGTAATCTTGCCATTTGGGACAATGTAAATGGACATTGAAGGCAAGTATTTTTATATGTAAATCACACAGAGAAAAATAAATACTGAATGATCTCACATCTATGTGGAAACTATAAAAGCCAAACTTGTAGAAAAAGGGTGTGGAATAGGGGTTACTGTGCAGAGTGCGGGGTAAGAAGAGATGTTGGTCAAAAAGGATAAACTTTCAGTTATGAGGTTAGCAAGTCCTGAAGGTCTAATGAATAGCATGGTGATCACACTTGAGAATACTGTGTTATATATGTGAAAATTATAAGGAGACTAACTTAAAAATACTCCAACACTTTTATTACCTGTCTTGTTGATAGTATCCAAGCTAACTGGTGTGGAACTATATCTCATTGTAGTTTTGATTTGCATTTCTGTAGTAACTAGTGAAGATAAACATCTTTTTATATATCTGTTGGCCATTTTTTGTATGTCCTCTTGGAAGAAGTGTCTGTTCAGGTCCTCTCCCATTTTTTTTTTTTGGACCTCTCCAATTTTTTAATTGGATTTTTCTCTTGTTCATTCTTGAGCTTTTTGAGTTCTTTATATATTTTGGATATTAACCCTTTATTGAAGATGATGTTTGCAAATATCATCCCCCATTTAGTTGGCTTTCTATTTATTTTGTTACCAGTTTATTTTTCTGAGCAGAAGCTTTTTAGTTTGATATAGTCCCGTTCATTTATTTTTAACTTTACTTCCCTTGCCTCTGCTGTCAAATTCATAAATTGTTCTCTATGGCCAAGGTGCATGAATGGAGGCTCCTCAAAAAACCAATAACAGAACTACCGTATGACCCAGCAGTCCCTCTGCTGGGCATCTCCCTCAAAACTCAAAAGCATTGGTACGTGAAGACACATGCAGCCCCATGTTCATCGAAGCACTGTTCACGGTGGCCAAGACATGGAAACAATTAAAGTGACCCTAAATAGAGGATTGGATAAAGAAGATGTGGTACATTTATACAATGGAGTATGACTCAGCTACAAGAAGTGATGACATAGTGACATTTATGACAACATGGATGGACCTTGAGAACAGTATACTGAGTGAAATAAGTAAATCAGAAAAAGCTAAGAACTATGATTTCACACATAGGTGGGATATAAAACTGAGACTAATGGGCATAGATAAGAGTGAAGTGGTTACCAGGGGAGGGGGACGTAGGTACGTGGGGGAGGTGGTGGGGAGAAGGGTATAAAGAGGGACATGTATAAGGTGACAGAAAATGATTTGACTTTAGGTGCTGTGTACACAACATAATCAACAGTTCAAATGCTATAGAAATGTCACCTGAAACCTACGTACTCTTAGTGACCAATGTCACCCTGTTAAAGTTAATTTTCTAAATAAAATTGAAATTTTTTTTTAAATTCTTGAAGTCGGCAACACTGATCATCCATCTTTACGTTCCCCACCCCATGGGTGCACTTCCTACAACCCGGGCATGAGAATTCTCGTTTCCTCTGGAGCAGGCGGGGAGCAGAATTTCAGAAACACTGAGTGCAGGTTCCGCTCCGGTGAGATGAGATGTGTCTGTACTTCCTGAGGCTGAGGGTTTGGGGAACACGGTGCTGCTGTCGGACAGGAGGCAGGAGGGGAACAAGGGAGAGAGATTCACAAGATGGGCTGGGCAGGGTCCTCACACATTAGTACAGTTCACATAGTGCTGGGCTCAACTGGGGGCTCCTCTGACAGGGAGGAAGGGGGTGCAGTTGTCTCCTGTCTCAGAGACACATAGTTCAGCTGGGCGTAGGTCACATCCTGGGAGGTGTCAGAGGCAGCCACCTGGAGGAGGGGGAGAATGAGGGAGATGGAACATGGATGGGGTGGGGGGAGCCCAGGGTCCTGGAGAGTGTGAGACCCACCTGACTGTCCATCGGACTATCTTCTTCTGCTTGTCTGTCCTTCATGTCCAGCAATACGCCAAACAGGGAGGAAGGAGAGGTGGTCACACCCTGTCTGAGTCTGGATCCTGAGTGGTTCACGTGGGCATATGTCACTGCCTGGGGGACTTCATCGTGCCTGTTCTGCTGCAGAGACAGTGAGACAGAGACAGTGTCCCCTAGTTCCACTGGTGACACCCTCCAGTCAATCATCCACCTGTTGTCAGAGTGATGATGTTAAACTTTAGATCAGATTAGGTCACTCTCCTGATGGAACCTACAGGGACTTCCTAAGTCTTAGGGCACCTGGATGCTTCTATGGTCCCAACTCTAATCCTAACATACTGTCTCTTGCTCATTTGGCTCCAGTCACATGGCTCATCCTGCTAAAAAAGTACGTCCTATCTCAGGACCTTTGCACCTCTTCATTTTTCTGTCCTCCTCACCCACCATTCATGCTCCATTTTTCCTCACAGCACTTTGCTCTCTAGGACACTGTCCCTTTGTTTGCACAGGTGAGCTGGAGGAGTGTGGAGACCATGTTGCTCAGGGCTACACTGTGGCCCCTAAATGGAGCCAGTAAACAGTGAGCTCCCCTCACATCGACTGGTGAATGAATGAAGGGTGCCCTAGGGACCTGTGTGTGATTCAATGATTCATGCATCCTCCTGAGACCTGGGGCCACACGAGGTCAGACAGAGGATCAGAGGCCAGCAAAGGGGACCACATAGGAGGGGCTAAGATGTCATAAGAAAACCAGTAGAAGTGAGTTACAGCAAGATGACCTGGGTGCCCAGAAGGAGAGGTCAGTGTGGGACGCTCCTGTGAACCAGGAGAGGTGAGAACAGGGAAGTGTCCATTGGATTAAACTGGGCAACAGGAAGGTCCTTGGTGGCCTGGACAGGAGCAGGGGTCTCACCTGAGGGTCCAGCTCCACACCCTCCTCAGGCTGTGGGTCCTTCACAGCAGCATCTGCTGGGGCTGAATGGGGTTGTCTCCTGGCAGGGTCCCTGAGATCTCAGGGCAGCAGACCCTGTCTGCTCCCAGATGGGCCTCAAGGGGTGAGGGGAGGTGCCAGGCCCTGCAGTGAGGATTTTCATCCTTCCCACCCCTGACCCCCACATCTCCCCACCTGTCCTTCCCCCGTCATCTCCTGAAACCCTGTGCCCCCTCCCACAGGGCAGCCCTCTCTTCCTCTCACAGAGGGCTCCATCTGGGTGTCCGCAGCGGGGCTGCAGATGGCTTAGGGGACAAGGGTGTTACAGACAGAGCAGGAACATGGTCAGCAGAGGTTGGGGGTCTTCAGGGCAGGAATCAGCTGACCTGTGTCGGGAGCCAATCAACGACTGCTGGCTGACAAGGTCACAGCAGGAGAAGACCCACAACTGCTGGCTGACAAGGTCACAGTAGAAGAAGACCCACAACTGCTGGCTGACAAGGTCACAGCAGAAGAAGATCAAAAACTGCTGATTGACAAAGTCACAGCAGAGAAGACCAATGGCTGCGGGTTGACAAAGTCACCCAAAGGAGAGACACAACGATACTTCCCCCTTTGACTTTTTGAATTAATCTGGCCTTATATCCCCCCTTTTCTGGGTGTGTGCTATTATTTATGGCACAGGGATAATAGTACCGTGCTTTCCCTGTAGATTCGTAGTGATTTCTTTGGAAATGAGACAGAGGGTGTGAGTGCCACAGAAAAGCCTGTAAGCCCCTTGAACTGGGCTCATAGACATAAGAGGCTAGCTATGATATCCCTCGTAAAGGGTTAAGTCTGTAGGAGAATTCCTTCTTAATCATGTTAGAAAGAATAGATTGTGACTTGTGAATGGGTAGGAGGCAGTGGCTGTGCACAGAGCACCTTTCGGCCTTCACTTAATTCAACATTTTTCCTCCCTAGCCTTTTCATGTGATAGAGTAGAGAAACATTCCTTTCTTCTTACTTATTTGATCTGCAGATAGTGGTACACTCTGAGAAGAATAGAGTTAGAACTTAACTAGTGTTTAAATATAATAAACAAGTAATATTTGACTAGACAATAGTATCTTAGGTAAGGTATAGTAGAATGGCCCATTGTGTGGCCTAGGATGAGAGCGCAGTCGGCAAGAAAAGAATGTTTTACCAAGAGAATTGTCTTTTGACTAAAGGCAATTGCTAGGCTTTCTCAATGAGATGTTCTCATGACATTTATATGCTTTCCAAGATTCTTTGATAATGAGAAAAATGTAGGGGAATCCATAGAAGTAATAACAGTTAATGTCTTATGTTGCTACTAGGCTATCTTGCAAGTTCACTCTGTATATCTTTGGGTGAAAGCTACTCTTAATGTTATGTCAATTTCTTTATAGGCAAGCCTTTTAGAATCTTATGAGAAAAAGTAGGACATTGCATAAACTCAAAGCCATTTACCTAAGCAAGCAGTGGTCCATTGTTAGTCCTTAATGATTTCGTCTGCTAATCTCTCTCTGCCCCTTAACTCACAACAGCAGTAAAGTTAGTTAACTATTAGTACTAATACTTTAAAAGCTTTTACCGATGTTGTTATCGCTATTCAAGTTATTTTGTACTTTGAATGATTTGCTACCTGGTTTGTAATTTATAGATATAAATTAACTGTTATCTGAAAACATGTAAACATAGTGAAACAGAAGCAATGATTAACACCATGTAATTGTAACTCAGTGTGTGTGTATAAAAAGGGAGCTATACTAGCATTTGGCAGAGATGCCTGGCAGTAAATGCTAACCAGAGAATAAAGAGAAAGAAAAGAATTCGGCTCTTTCACTCGATTTCGCCAACGCCGTCTCCTCCTGTGGGACCCCTGGATCCCCCCCGGGGCTGGACCCTGGCAGACCTGCAGGGCTCTGCGTTTGTGCTCTGTGCCTGTAACTCCTGCATTAGCTTAGACACCAGCCTCCTCCGGGCTGGTGAAGAGGGACAGTCTCTGCCCTGGGAGGGTAGGAGCCCCCTCCCTGTGTTATTACAAAGGAAAGAAGGAAACCTTAACACACTCGTGTGTGTTTCATATTTCATGAGATTGAAAACAATGAAAGATTACCTCACAGGCGTGCATCTGTGCTGACACTGACGGTTTTCTTTCTAGATTTTCTGATTTGAGATTTTGGGGAGATCTTTTTCTCAGCTGACCTTGTCCATCTATTTGGTTTTCCTGTGGCTGCTGCCCTGAATGACCCCTTTGTTGACCAAAGTCACCCTGTCCCTACTCACCTGACATCCAGCATTTACTCCAACGCTGGTGTCGGAGTAGAAGGAAGAGGAGGAGGGAGAGCAGCAGGATGAGGGCCACCGAGACCCTAATCATGAAAATCAGGTACCACTTGTGACCTTGAACATGAGTGATATCATGAATGAGCCAAAGATCCTGTTTAATGAGCACCTACTGTGTGCGAGGCACATGCTGGGGGCTGTCATCCATCTCCTCTCCCACTCCCCACAGTCAAGCACAGGGATTGCTGGCCCCACCCCTATTGCACTGAGGCTCAGAGAGGTTCACAATGTGCCCCAGGTCACCCAGCCTGGACGGGGCAGGGCTGGGCCTGGAACCCGGGACTGTGGGCTCCCTGTGCTGTCCTCATGCTGCCCCCAAGGTGGACACTAGCTTTGTGCTCTGGGCTCTTCATCTGCAGGGGCTTGTCCATGTCCCACCTGGAGCTGAGTATTCTTTCTTATGACCTTCCCCCAGCACAGCAAGGACATTGGAGAAACAAGGGTGTGGGACGGACACTATGTCTATCCCAGTATCCGACTCTATCCTGTGGGAACCTGAGACCATTTTGAGAAGGTCAGGCTGAGCTGGGGACCCTGCCCTCCTGAGCTCTGTGAGGACCCTTATGTCACCTGATGTCACCGCAGCCTGTGAGCAGGATGGGACCAGGGATGGACAGATAAGAACCTGACACTCAGAGAAGAGAAGGGACCTCCCAGCCTGAAACAGGGGCCAGTAGAACTGGAAACTGTACCAGGACTGATTCCAAAACTTGTTCCCCCTCTGACTGAGCAGCCTGCAGCTCCAGTCCATGGTCCTGCTTGTCCCTCCCCACACACTGTCACCACCACTGCTACAGTGGGGACACTCTCCATAACATCACACCCTGGGGGCTTCCCTGAGAGTCCCCTCTCCCAGGAACTCAGAGCCTGAACTGAAAGGAAATCTGAGCTCTGGCCACGATTCTCTCCTTTTACACCTGGGGACACTGAGGCCACACAGGAGAAGGTGTGTCCATGTCAGTGTCTCCACAGGTGCCTGAACCCCTCTGGATGGCCCCATCCCTACACCTCATAGACCCAACTACCACCTCCTGACAGAGACTCTCACTTATCGCTCCCTGTGCCTGACTCTGTGGGGAGGGGCAGTGATCTTCAGAGCCTCCATGGGGTCATGATGGCCTTTGGTAGGGTGAGTTGATTCCATCTCCACACATGAGCCTAGAAGAGGCTCACCAAGCCTGGCCCCAACATCTCCCTCTGGCATGCCCACCGCACCTGTCACCTGCCAATCTCAGAGCCCTGAGAGCCCTGTCGTTCCCAGCATCTCTGCCTGACTCTGCATCCCTGTGACAAAAACTCATCCTTGAGAATCTGGGAGACATCAGATTTCCTCATAGATTCTCAGAACAGCCCTGGGGTGCACTGAGCTTTCTCTGAGCAAATATGAGGGGTTCACCAGCTGTGGAGATGAGCCCCGTAAGGAGGGGGTCTGGGACCTCCGAGGGTTCTGGGAACAAGGATACAAGGCTGGTGAGAGGCTGGGGATCACCCGGGAGTCTGCAGATCACTTGGACTTTTCTCCTACATCTGCTCTGCGCCCACCCCAAAGACTTACTCCCTGGTTCGCCTACCCCGTTCCGCTCCACGGTGAGGGGAAAGAGCACATGGGTGGGAGGGACTCTGAGGGACAGATCTCTGCTGGGAGACCATGACTCAGAGCCCCCTCCTTCTCACCCAACATCAGATGTGTCCTGGGGACAGGACCTGAACTGACTGCTGAAAAAGGACGCAGTCAGCGCGCTCACCTGAATCCAGTAGATCCAGGGGCTCACTGGGGTGTGACCACACATGGGATTTTATCTTAAAATAGCCATAGCATCTGAATGTATGCTTGTGGTTGGGGGTCACAGGGCCCACAGGAAACAGGGCCTGAAACTTTCCAATGAGATGTTGACGTGAGTCTTGAGTCCAGCGGAGCCCATGTTCTCCTTCCTGAGTCAAAACAAACTGGTCAAATCCCTGGCCTGAGCCACACTGCAGGGTCACGTTCCCTCCTGAGGTCACGACAGGGCTGGGCAGGGCTGAGAGGCTGGGTTTGCTGTAGAGTCCTAGGAGAGGAGGAGGCAGCATGCTAGATGGGCTCACACCTCCCTCCTGTCCCCCAGGGCTGGGCTGTGAGAGGGGAGACTCCCTGAGAGCAGACCCCCTTCCTGAGGGCAGAGCCTGAGGCTCGGACCCCTGAGTGTCCCCTCACCTGTCACCACCAGCTCCAGGGGGTCACTGTGCAATGACCAGCCAGTGGGGCCATAAGAGTCACAGTGATATCTCCCTGCGTCATGCTCTGTCACGTTTGTGATGGAGAATTTGCACTTGTTGATGGGCTTCCACGGCATGTGTGTGTTCCAAAGCGAATGTTTTTCTTCTTTATACAAAATAAACACCGTGCTCTCTGCTGTCCACTGACACCATATGGTCACAGAGCTCCCCAAGGGGATCAGAGACCCTGGCTCAGACAGGAGTGTGGGCATGGGGACTGTCCCTGGGGGGAAAAACACAGAGGCTGCATTAGGAACACCTTCCCCACCTCTCATCTCCCGACTCAGCCCAATTCTTCCTGTTTCACTCCCTCATATTAGGGCATCTGGGCCCTCATGAGCCCCGGGGCCTAAAATACAAGGTGGGGAAGGGAATCTTGGAGAGGACTCACCTGTCTGCACACAGGTCCTCTGGCCCAGACTCAGCCCTGCAAGAGAGTCCCTGTCAGAGGTTTGTACCTGGACGTCGGAGCTGAATCCTTTCTCAACAGGACCCCAACCTTGAAAGCTGCCTGAGCCTAACGTTCCCCAAGAACAGGGATGTGTAGCCTCCCTAACCCATTGTGCTGCCCTCTACCCCGTGTCCACAACTGACCGAGGCAGAGAAGAGCGGAGAGGAGGGACAGCATGGCGTCTGCTCGGAGTGCTCCCGCTCTGCAGATGGAGGAGCCCCTGAGCCTGAAGGACAGAGATGCACAGGATGTGGAGTCAGGGGCTGCCTCCCTTCCGGGTTCCCACAGCTGTGGACACACAGCAAGGGTACAGCCCCACCCTGGACCTGGCTCTGGGTTTTTCTATGATGAAGAGAAAAGGGAGCAATCAGGAGGACTCCGTGGTCTCAGGAGACACGTCAGGTCTCTCCTAATTTCCAGGTTCTCATCTTTCTGCCTGATCTGCACTCCTGCTCAGAGAGTGCGGGACAAAGGGTCTTGTTCTGACTCAGCCCCTGACAGTCTGGCTCTATACAGCACAACGGGACGCCGACCATTGTCCCTGAGGATGTTCACTTGTGAAAGATTCTGCTCAGCAACTCTCCCAGAGTGGACATCACATTTCTAATTCTTTCCCTGTGTCTAAGGGTCCTGGCAGGGTCACATCCATGCCAACCCTTAGCATTTTCTGCCCTCTTTATTTAACCATTTGTCATGTGTATTGGCACCATCCTGTGGTTTAATGTACATTTCTTCAAGCATTTAATTTCTCATTGCCAATTAAAATATTACTGTGCATTTGCATGTCAATGTAATTCACTTATTAAAGTTCTTTCTTCCTTTTCTGGCATCTGCTGTCACATTATAGATGTCTACATATTCCTTAAATGATCTCAGTACCAGCCTATTGTCTGATTTGGCATCACACATACCTTCTCCCGCTGAGTCCCATTGTGCGGTTTCCTCTTCGCTCCCTGCTGGTGTCTGCGAGGAACAGAAGTTCATAACGTTACCAGATTCTGCTGTACCTGTCTTCCCTCTAAGTTCATGGTTTTGTGTCCAGTTGAAGAGAACTTTGTGTTGCACAAGCTAGCAATGTATTTTCCTATGTTTTTATTTGCAAAAGGAAAAGAAATTGATTTGCTTTTCACGTTTTCATCTGTAGCCCATCTGACCTCCATTACCGTACGAGGTGTGAGGTAGATGTGAACATTCACCTTGTTCCACAGACTCACCCGTCTGGTCAGCACCACGTGATGGAAACATCATGACCTCCCACTGCACTACACAGTGACTACATCGTGAGTGGTTTGAGTCTCAATTCTTTCTCTTGCTCTACTAGATGTGGTGTCTCTGCTTTTCAATTTCTCAGATCTCCAAAACACCCACCTGGCTTTTGAATGGCTGGTCTCCTCTCCCCTGTATCTCAGGTGGGGTGAATTGTTACTTCATTTGTAGGGGCTAGGATGGTATCAGGCTGCTGCTACAATTGAGGAAAATGAGATCAAGAGATGAAATACCTGCAGAAGTGTTTTCAACCATTCAGGTGGTAGTGCCACATCAATATATAATTGTGTGTGTGTGTATGTGTGTGTGTGTTTCTGGTCTTCTAACAGAACTCTCATGGATGTGCCTCTTAGCTAAATCCTCAAGACTGCACAGTTTGAAAAGGACCATGACACCCAGCATAAAGCTGCTCTGTAGAAGCAGAAATAAGTCAAATGATTTACCCCGAGGAGAGGGACACAGAGATGGATATCCTGCTGCTCACAGAAACAGGAACAGGAAGTCAGGTGGACACAGTGAGAGGCAGAACCTGTGTCCCAGGGCCAGGAGGGAGAGATGGGCTCTCCTGTGGCAGCAGAGGGTATGACCAGACCCTCCTCTTCCCCAAGCCTCTCTCTCCCATCCCTTATCTCACTGCCTCTGAGGGCACCTTTCTGTCTCCAGTCAAGGCAGGGAGGAAAGGTCACCATACACACCCACCCAGGTCATTTCCATAACGTTCTTGGGTTCTGAGCTCCAAGCCCCCACTCCCTTCTCCAGTTCACTCTTCACATCAGTCTCTCCAAATCTCTGTCAGAATCTGTTTATTTCTGTTTCAAATTCCTCATGGGCTTCACTGTTCTTGGAGTAAATCCAGACTCTTTGTTCTGAATCATCCAGATGGGACCCCCTCCAAGCTCAGCTCCCACTTCTGCATTTTTTCAAGCAGGCAGGTGCAGTTACCTTGTGAACACACACACACACACACACACACACACACACACACACACACTGAACAATGGATTACTTCCTTGCTTCCCCATATCTGCTTTTTAAGATCCATTTATACCCAGCCAATCCATTCCCATGCCCTGAGCTAAAACCACAAGACTTGAAGTATCACCAAGTTGTTTTTCTTCTCATTTGTCTTTTTTTAAATGTGTTTGGGACTGCCACAGAATATGTGAGGACAGCATGCTCAATCCAATCCATGTAAACCATTCACATACATTGTCTGAACACAATATTGAGGTTTAATTACTGTTGCTATTTTATTGTGTCTATATAAATATTGCATTTCCCTAATCCATTTGTTATGCATGTCACATATGATCTTCATGAACGGTCTGACAATAGCAGTCCATTTTTATGTATTTCTTTAGTCTTTAAGATATAATCCTGGACGTCAGAGAAATGGTGCTGTGAGGGGTGCTCCCGATACCTCTTTCTGAAATTTCAACAAGTTCAACAACTAGAGACAGAAAAACAATCCCAGGAGCTTCTGAAATACACATACATCAAACAAAGGTACAATTGGGTGAAAAGGTGGCTGAATATATACTCCATTCTGAAGGAAATAAGATGGAGAACAGAGTATTCCACTTTCCTCACTGATCTGAGGAAGAGCTGCTTTCACTTGGAACTGAGAAGAAGGGTGGGTGAGGGAAGAGAGAAGAAGCTGGCTAGGGCAGAGATGTTCAAGCCAAGGAGAGAGTGTGCCCACGGCTCTGCTTCAATTTGCCAATGTGAAGCTAATGCCAGCAGCAAACCCCGGCAGAGGTGGGGGAGGGGGTTGTTTGCGGAGACTCATACCAGAGCGGTTTGGGCTTTGTTTACTCCTGGTCTCCCAGTCCTTGAGCACGGGCAATATGCGAGTGGATCCACCTGGTGCTTCAGGGGTGGGCTCCTGCATCCTGGATGGATGGAGGGGCTGGGTCAGAGACTGTCAGCAGAGGCCCCCTGCATGGGCTGTGGCCAGAGTTTCTGTATAATCCTGGCTTCCCAAACAATAGTGCAATAAATGCCCAGAGCTGGCTTCCCTATGCCTGGACCTGTCTGGGTGGGACATCTGCCAGCAATACAAACTAAAAAAGCAAACTCCCATGGAGGAGAACTTTGGAAGTGGTGGGGAGAGGGACACGCAGACAGCCTGTAAGCAGCTGCTGGAGAGCAGACCTGTGGATCACTGAAAGGAGCCTAACCTGCAGTCTGTTCACTGCCCAGCCGGCTTACGCTGGTGGCTCTGGCTGACAAAGCCTTCTTTTCCTGGCCTGCAACTTAAGCAAAAAAGCACAATCCCATGGAACAGACCTCAGAGAACACTGCGGAAGTCAGGCGGGCTGGGCTGTAGGCTTCCCAACAAGGGAGAAGCCTGTGGAGAGCACACCCACAGAGACCCACAGAGCAATGAGGCAAATTTAAATGGACATACCTGGGGAACCTTAGGAAGAAACCTGACCAGAAGTCAACTCACTCCCCTGCCTGCCTAAGCTGGTAGCTCTGGTTGGTAAAGCTATCATACCCAGGGCTGTGCTTTGAGAAGACCTGGTGGAGGGACTTTTCAGCTTTTAGGGCTTCTTGCTCTGCAGGCAGTGACTGGGGCATCTTCCTGCTAGGCGATACAGGTTATAAAGTGCAAAAAGCCTGGGGAGAGTAGACCCGTGGAGCACTGAGGCATACTAGACATGCCTGGAGGCTCATAGAAAGACACTAGAAAGGCAATCAGCTCCCAGCTCTGCCTGATTAAACTGGTGACAAAGCCTTATCCAGAACCCAGCTTTAAGCAGGGATAGAGGGGAGATTTGGCAGCTCTTAGAGCCTCTTGCTCTCCAGGCAGTGGCTGGTGCAACTTCACAGCAGAGTCCCAAGGCTCCTGGTTCAGGAAGGAGAGATTTGAGGAGAGGCTCAGGAAAACGAGCTCTCCCATTGTCGGAACTAGCGCTAACAAGCCCCATCTACCAACGGGATGGAGGCCTAGAGGCCTAGTTTATGCAATCACCATAGCGACACATCAACTGCAAATCTCTGCCTGAGTGGCACAGGGGCAGAACCTGGGATACAGCGCCACTGACCAAAAAAAGAGAGAAGAAAGTAAAAGAAAGAAGATAACCTCTGAAAACCAGAAAAATCCACAGTCTTCATACCTTCTTCCATTTTTTTCTTTAATTTTTTATCTTTTTTTTTCTTCCACCTTAGACATTTTATCCTCTTCCCATTTTATTATTCTCTTTTTATTTTGAACTTCATTACCCATAGGTGTTACATTTTCCATTCCTCTTCTTTTTTTCTTTTCTCTTTTTTCTCTCTCTCTGTTTCTTCTTTTCTCTTTCGCTTTTTCTCTCATTTGATTACTTGAAATTACTTTGTTATGAATTCAAATTTTTTCTTTGTGGCATTTTGTGTGATTTTTATTTCGCTTTTCACCTCATTAGCACTTCCGCCAACTCCGGCCTTCCATTCTATGTAGTTTTTGTTCCACTTCATATAATAGAATTTTCATTTTTTACTGTTTTTTTTCCTCATTTTCTTTTCTTCTTTTCCCTTTCACTATTTCTCTCATTCAACCATTGTTTACAAACAAATTATTTTATTCTTAATCCAAATTTTTTCTTTGCAGCATTTTGTAGGTTCTTACCTCATTCTTTTGCCTCTTTGTCACTTCCACCCAACTCAGGCCCTCTATTCTATGTAGTTTTTGCTCTACTTAGAACAATAGAATTTTCAGTTATTCACTGTATTTTCTCAAAAAAAAATTTTTATATAAACTTTTATTAGTGTTGTTAACAATACCACTTTCAAATGCCATTAAGAAAAAATAAATTGAATATCATGGATAAAAAAGACAGAGATGTAGCTCAGATAGATGAGGAAAAATCTATAGAAAAAACTTCAATAGCTTGGAAACCTTGGAGTTAAATGAAAGAGAATTTAAAATTGAAGTACTGAAACTACTCAGGGATATACAAGAAAGCACAGAAAGGCAATTTAGGAAGATCAAGAAACAATTCAATGAACAAAAAGAATACATCACCAAGGAAATTAAAACTATGAAAATGAATTGGAGATGAAAAACTCAATTCATAAACTGAAAACCAAGGTAATAAGCTTAGCTAATAGAAAAGGCCAGATAGAGGAGATAATTAGTGACATAGAAGACAAGCAACTAGAGACACTACAGAGAGAAAAGGAGAGAGACTCATGAATTTTAAAAAATGAGAAAACCCTACAGGAATTGTCTGACTTCATCAGAAAGACTAACATAAGAATAATGGGTATATCAGAAGGAGAAGAGAGAGAAATGGAATAGAGAACATATTCAAACAAATAATAGATGAGAACTTCTCAAGCCTGTGGAAAGAACTAAAGCCTTGAATTCAAGAAGCAAACAGAATATCAAGTTATCTTAACCCTAACAACCCTACTCCAAGGCACATCATAATGAAATTGGCACAAGCCAATGACAAAAAAAAAAATCTCAAGGCAGCTAGGGAAAAGAAGAATACAACATGTAAAGAAAGGCCAATTAGATTATCATCAGATAAGGGCCTAATATCCAAAATATACAAAGAACTCATAAAACTCAACAACAAACAAACAAACAATCCAATAAAAAAATGGGAAGAGGACATGAACAGACACTTCTCCCAGGAGGAAGTACAAATGGCCAACAGATATATGAAAAGATGCTCATCTTCTTTAGTTATTAGAGAAATGCAAATCAAAACTGCAATGAGATACCACCTCACACCTGTTAGATTAGCTATTATTAACAAGACAGGTAATAGCAAATGTTGGAGAGGCTGTGGAGAAAAAGGAACCCTCATACACTGTTGGTGGGAATGTAAAGTAATACAACCATTATGGAAGAAAGTATGGTGGTTCTTCAAAAAACTGAAAAGAGAACTACCTTATGACCCAGCAATCCCTCTACTGGGTATATACCCCCAAAACTCAGAAACATTGATACGTAAAGACACATGCAGCCCCATGTTCATTGCAGCATTGTTCACAGTGGCCAGGACATGGAAACAACCAAAAAGCCCATCAATAGACAACTGGATAAAGAAGATGTGTTACATATACACTATGGAATACTACTCAGCCATAAGAAATGATGACATTGGAACATTTACAGCAAAATGGTGGGATCTTGATAACATTATATGAAGTGAAATAAGTAAATCAGAAAAAACCAGGAACTGCATTATTCCATACGTAGGTGGGACATAAAACTAAGAGACATTGATAAGAGTGTGGTGGTTACGGGGGGAGGGGGGAAAGGGGTAGGGAAAAGGGGAGGGGGAGGGGCACAAAGAAAACAAGATAGAAGGTGACAAAGGACAATCTGACTTTGGGTGATGGGTATGCAACATAATTGAAAGACAAGATAACCTGGACTTGTTGATCTTTGAATATATGTAACCTGATTTTTTGATGTCTCCCCATTAAAAAAATAAAATTAAAAAAAATATTATCATCAGATTTCTCAGCAGAAACTCTACAAGCTAGAAGAAAGTGGACCCCAATATTTAAAGTTCTGAAAGAGGAACTTCCATACAAGAATACTATACCCATCAAAGCTATCCTTCAAATATGAAGAAGAAATAAAAACATTCATAGATACAGAAAAGATGAGGAAATGTATCACCAAAAAACCCCACTTCAGGAAATACTAAAGGGGATCTTTTGACCAGATACAAAGAACAAAACAAAACTACAAGTAAAAGCTCCATCAAGATCACAATAAAAACAAGATTAATCTGTGACAATAAAAACAAAAAAGGGAAGAGGACAAAGATTAACAGTAGCAAAAGAGGATAGAGTGCAGAAGCACTCATGAGATAAAGTACTATAATGAACATGATATGTATCCTTTTCATTACTTAATGGTAACCACCTGAAAAAAACACCACAGAAGCACATGGCTTGAAAAAAGAAGCAACAGAGAAAAGAAGTATGGAATACAACCAAACAAAAACAAATGATAGAAAAATAAAAGAGAAGAATCAAACAAAATACAAAACTAACAGAAAGTAATATATATAAAATGGCAATAGGAAACCCTCAAGAGTCAATAATTACATTAAAAGTAAATGGATTGAACTCACCAATAAAAAGACACAGAGTAGCAGAATGGATTAAAAAAGAAAATCCAACTGTATGCTGCCTACAAGAAACACATCTAGGCCCTGTCCAGTTGGCTCAGCGGTAGAGTGTCGGCCTGGCGTGCGGGGGACCCAGGTTTGATTCCCGGCCAGGGCACATAGGAGAAGCGCCCATTTGCTTCTCCACCCCCACCCCTTCCTCTCTGTCTCTCTCTTCCCCTCCCGCAGCCAAGGCTCCATTGGAGCAAAGATGGCCCGGGCGCTGGGGATGACTCCTTGGCCTCTGCCCCAGGCGCTAGAGTGGCTCTGGTCGCGGCAGAGCAATGCCCCAGAGGGGCAGAGCATCGCCCCCTGGTGGGCAGAGCGTCGCCCCTTGTGGGCGTGCCGGGTAGATCCTGGTCGGGCACATGCGGGAGTCTGTCTGACTGTCTCTCCCTGTTTCCAGCTTCAGAAAAATCCAAAAAAAAAAAAAAAAACACATCTAAGCTACAAGAATAAAAACAAATTCAAAGTGAAAGGTTGGAAAACAATACTCCAAGCAAATAACATCCAAGAAAAAAAGCAGGTGTAGCAATACTCACATCTAACTATGCTGACTACAAGACAGCAAAGGTAATCAGAGACAAAAACATCATTTCATAATGATAAAGGGGACATTAAACCAAGAAGACATAACACCTCTTAATATCTATGCACCAAACCAAGGGGCACCAAAACATATAAGACAGCTACTGACTGACCTAAAAATAGAAACCAACAAAAATACAATCATACTTGGAGACTTCAATACACCACTGATGGCTCTAGATCATTCATCCAAACAGAAAACCAATAAAGAAATATTGACCTTAAACAAAACACTAGAACAATGGGATATGATAGACATCTACAGGACATTTCATCCCAAAGTGCCAGAGTATATATTTTTCTCTAGTATACATGAAACATTCTCAAGAATTGACCATATGTTGGGCCACAAAAATAACATCAACAAATTCAGAATGATTGAATTTATACCAAGCATATTATCTGATCATAAAGCCTTGAAATTAGAATTCAACTGCAAAAAAGAGGTTAAAAACCCACAAAAATGTGGAAACTAAACAACATATTTTTAACAAATGAGTGGGTCAATGAAGAAATAAAAGCAAAGATCAAAAGATACATACAGACAAATGAAGATAACAATACAACATATCAAAATCTCTGGGATGCAGCAAAAGCAGCAATAAGAGGGAAGTTCATATTCCTACAGACCTATATAAACAAACAAGAGAAAGCCCAAGCAAACCACTTAACTTCACATCTTAAGGAACTAGAAAAAGAAGAACAAAGACAACCCAAAACCAGCAGAAGAAAGAAAATAATAAAAATCAGAGCAGAAATAAATGAAATAAAGAACAGAAAAACTATAGAAAAAAATTAATAAAACAAGGAGCTGGTTCTTCTAAAAGATCAACAAAATTGACTAACCCTTGGCAAGACTCACTAAGGAAAATAAGAAAATACTCATATAAACAAAATCCAAAATGAAAGCGGAGAAATCACCACAGATGTCATAGATATACAAAGAATTATTGTAGAATACTATGAAAAACTATATGCCACCAAATTTAACAATCTAGAAGAAATGGATAAATTCCTAGAATAGTACAATATTCCTAAACTGAGTCATGAAGAAGTAGAAAGCTTAACCAGACCCATAAGCAGGGAAGAAATAGAAACAACTATCAAAAACTTCCCCCAAGATAAAAATCGAGGACCAGATGGCTATACTCGTGAATTCTATCAAACATTCAAGGAAGACTTGGTTCCTATTCTACTCAAAGTCTTCAAAAAAATTGAAGAAGAAGCAATACTTCCAAATATATTTTATGAGGCCAACATAACCTACATACTGAAACCTGGAAGGACAACACAAAAAAAGAAAACTACAGACCAATATCTCTAATAAATACAGATGCTAAAATACTAAACAAAATACTAGCAAATCAAATACAACAATACATTAAAAAAATAATTCAGCATGATCAAGTGAGATTCATTCAAGAATCACAAAGATGTTTCAACATATGTAAAACGGTTAATGTAATACACCATATCAACAAAGAACAAAAAACATATAATCCTATCTTTAGATGCAGAAAAGGCATTTGATAAAGTACAACACCATTTTATGTTTAAAACACTCAATAAAATAGGTATAGAAGAAAAATATCTCAACAAAATAAAGGCCATTTATGATAAATCATCAGCTAACATCATATTAAATGGCATAAAACTGAGGACTTTTCCCCTAAAATAAGGAACAAGACAAGGCGACCCACTCTCTCCACTCTTATTCAACATAAGAAGTTAAATAAGAAGTTCTAGCCAGAGCAATCAGACAAGAGAAAGAAATAAAAGGCATTCAAATTGGGAAAGAAGAAGTATAGGTTTCACTTTTTGCAGATGATATGATCCTATACATCGAAAACCCCAAAAACTCCACAAAAAGATTACTAGAAACAATAAACCAATACAGTAAGGTGGCAGGATACAAAACTAATATACAAAAGTCCATTGCCTTTCTATATGCCAACAATGAAACATCAGAAAATGAACTCAGAAAAATAATCCCCTTCATGGTTGCAACAAAAAATAAAATAAAATAGCTAAAAATAAACAAAACAAAGAATGTAAAGGGCCTATATAATGAAAACTACAAAGCATTGTTAAGGGAAATCGAAAAAGATACACTAAAATAGAAAAATATTTCTTGTTCTTGGATAGAAACAATAAATATAGTCAAAATGACAATATTACCCAAAGCAATATGCAAATTTAATGCAATTCCCATCAAAATTCCAATGTCTTTTTTAAAGAAATGAAACAAAAAATCATCAGGTTTATATGGAACTATAAAAAAAAACAAATAGCCAAAGCAATTCTAAGAAAAAAAATGAAGTTGCGGGCATTACAATACCTGACTTCAAATTATATTTTAGAGCCACAATAATCAAAATAGCATGGTATTGGCAGAAAAATAGACACTCAGACCAATGGAACAGAATAAAAATCCCAGAAATAAAACCATATATATATGGTCAAATAATTTTTGATAAAGGGGCCAACAACACACAATGGGGAAAAGAAAGTCTCTTCAACAAATGGTACTGGGAAAACTGGAAAACCTCATGTAAAAGAATGAAACTTGACTACACTTTGTCCCATTGTACTAAAATTAATACAAAATGGATCAAAGGCCTGAATATAAGATCTGAAACAATAAATTACATAGAAGATAACATAGGTACTAAACTCAGGGACCTTGGTTATAAAGAGCACTTTTTGCAAATATGAATTTGACCCCAAAGGCAAGGGAAATGAAAGCAAAGATAAATGAATGAGGCCCTGGCCGGTTGGCTCAGTGGTAGAGCATCGGCCTGGTGTGCAGAAGTCCTGGGTTTGATTCTTGGCCAGGACACACAGGAGAAGCGTCCATCTGCTTCTCCACCCCTCCCCCTCTCCTTCCTCTCTGTCTCTCTCTTCCCCTCCCACAGTGAGGCTCCATTGGAGCAAAGATGGCCCGGGCACTGGGGATGGCTCCTTGGCCTCTGCCCCAGGCGCTAGAGTGGCTCTGGTCGCAACAGAGTGACACCCCAGAGGGGCAGAGCATCGCCCCCTGGTGGGCAGAGCTTCACCCCCTGGTGGGCGTGCCAGGTGGATCCCGGTCAGGTGCATGCGGGAGTCTGTCTGACTGTCTCTCCCTGTTTCCAGCTTCAGAAAAATACAAAAAAAAAAAAAGATAAATGAATGAGGCCACATCAGACTAAGAAGCTTTTGCACAACAAAAGAAACTTACAACAAAACAAACACACAGCCAATTAAATTGAAGATGATATTTTCAAACAACAGCACAGCTAAGGGCCTACTATCCAAAATATACAAAGAACTCATAAAACTCAACAACAAACAATCCAATAAAAAATGGGAAGAAGACATGCACAGACACTTCTCCCATGAAGAAATACAAATGGTCAACAGATATATGAAAAGATGCTCATCTTCATTAGCTATTAGAGAAATGCAAATCAAAACTACAGTGAGATACCACCTCACGCCTGTTAGATTAGCTATCATCAACAAGACAGGTAATAGCAAGTGTTGGAGAGGCTGCAGAGAAAAAGGAACCCTCATCCACTGTTGGTGGGTATGTAAAGTAATACAACCACTATGGAAGAAAATATAGTAGTTTCTCAAAAAAATTAAAAATATAACTACCATATGACCCAGCAATCCTTCTACTGGGTATATACCCCCAAGACTCAAAAACACTGGTACATAAAGAAACATGCAGCCCCATGTCCACAGTGGCCAAGACATGGAAACAACCAAAAAGCCCTTCAATAGATGATTGGATAAAGAAGATGTGGTACATATATACTACGGAATACTACTCAGCCATAAGAAATGATGACATCGGATCATTTACAACAACATGGATGGACCTTGATATCATTATACAGAGTGAAATAAGTAAATCAGAAAAAACTAAGAAATATATTCCATACATAGGTGGGACATAAAAATGAAACTCAGGGACATGGACAAGAGGGTGGTAGTTATGGGAGGGGGAGGTGAGGGGGAGGGGCACAAAGAAAACCAGATAGAAGGTGATGGAAGACCATTTGACTTTGGGTGATGGGTATGCAACATAATCAAATGTCAAAATAACCTGGAAATGTTTTCTCTGAACCTATGTACCCTGATTGATCTATGTCGCCCCATTAAAATTAATAATAAAAAAAAACTCAAACACTGACAAAGTAATAGAAAAATTTTTAGTAATGAAATATTATATTAATGCAATTCACCATATACTAATATGAGTCAATGAATGGAATATGAATAAAAGTTATGGGATGTTTGTTCCACATTATATAAAATGTCATAAATATTTTAACTATTCTTTTAAAAGTGTTAGATTATCACCAGGTAATAAATTTTATGGTATTAGATATTCACATTATTGTTATCTTTTAATAACTGAAGAGCTTTATGAAGATTTAAATAAAATAAAAGTATCAATAAAAAAATAAAGACATAATCTCACATCCTTGAATGACAGACCAGCCAACACCTTGTCCACTTTTACTCTCTTTCACATAGTCTTTACATCTCCAGGTTTCTCTAGAATGTCCTTTTTATCTGTAAGACATTCTCTCTCTCATTTTTTACATCCCCACTGCCTCATAGAACCAGTCCCTCAACAGCAGTCTACTGGTGGTTCCCACTTGGTCTCATATTTTCTCTTTTTCCTCATTGGTAAGTAAATTAATTGCAACGTTAGACTTTGAATGATTGTATTTGCTAAACTAAAGTCTCTCTCTCTCTCTCTCTCTCTCTCTCTCTTTTCTTTTTCTTTTCTTTTCTTTTTTTTTTTTTTTTTACAGAGACAGAGAGAGAGTCAGATAGGGACAAACGGGAACGGAGAGAGATGAGAAGCATCAATCATTAGTTTTTTGTTGAGAAACCTTAGTTGTTCATTGATTGCTTTCTCATATGTGCCTTGACCGTGGGCCTTCAGCAGATGGAGTAACCCCTTGCTCAAGCCAGCACCCTTGGGTCCGAGCTGGCGAGCCTTGCTCAAACCAGATGAGCCCATGCTCAAGCTGGCAACCTCGGGTTCTCGAACCTGGGTCCTCTGCATCCCAGTTCGACGCTCTATCCACTGCGCCACAGCCTGGTCAGGCTAAACTGAAGTGTCAAAACACATGAAATGGTTCTTCTCAATCATGATAAACTTCTGGTCTGGCACAAGTACCCAACTGTTAGCATTTGATCAGTAAATATTTGCTTATGGACTGGCTGAAGGCAGAGGTGAAATCCCACATGTGGAGATCTGACCATTTAACCATTCAGGATGCGGTAGTGCCACACTTTATATTTACACTCTGTGTGCCTTTGAACAGGAACAATCCCTAATCTTAACTGTGCCACTAAACCTCTCATACAACATATACAATATATGTAAGTTATATACTCATATTTATACTTCATTTTTATATAAAATTCAAGGGATACTGGATAAGGTAAATATCTGGGTTCCAATAAGATGGGGTGAAGCTGTCCATGCACTAGTGCTGGTCACCCTTTCAGGATTCACATACAAAGTGACCGGTTGTTAGGGGAGATGGTGGATGTCCATGGTCTTACAGAGACATGTGCATGTTTTATTGGTAAAGATCAGGCCAACTGAGTATCAGCACGACTTCCTGAAACTAGAGAGCTGTCCTGATTCCCTTGTGGATTCTCTGGTGTCAGTTTTAAATTCACTTTGCTGGTTGGTGCTGTTCATATAACATAAAAAGTGCCCAACTCCCAGAGGAAGTTATTACAGCAGAACTCTTGATTATTTTTCTTCAGTTGTTAAAGGAAAGCTCAAGATGCAATATTATCTATATGGAGGAGAGTATGTAAGCGAACAACAAGAATGCTCATAGCAACATTGTGGAAGAAATCCCAAAATAGGACAATAAATAGGTTTAAAAATATATAAAGCTCATGGCCAATTAACAGTTTAAAAAATAATAAGCCAAGTCCAGGCAGACCATATGGTCAACATCAACAGATGCTTAAGAAAACCCCAGGCTCAGGAGTAACAACAAAAGCCATGTTCATTTTTTCTTTAAATGACTGAACTGTCTTTGTCTCTGCTCCACACACTTCAGTTCCTCTTCTAAGTTCCTTCAAGGAGATAACCGAATAAACCAATGCATAAAACATGATATATTAAAGGGAAACAAATACAATCTTTTTATTTAAATAAATAATTAGTAAGATTCTTCTTTTTAAATTTTTTAAAATTTTTATTTAGAAAATTAAATTTAGAGGGGTGACATTGATCAATAAGAGTATATAGATTTTTGGCCCTGGCCAGTTGACTCAGTGGTAGAGCGTCAACCTGGTGTGCAGGAGTCCCGGGTTAGATTCCCTGCCAGGGCATACAGGAGAAGTGCCCATCTGCTTCTCCACCCCTCCCCCTCTCCTTCCTCTCTGTCTCTCTCTTCCCCTCCTGCAGCCAAGGCTCCATTGGAGCAAAGTTTGCCCGGGCGCTGAGGATGGCTCTGTGCCTCTGCCTCAGGTGCTAGAATGGCTCTGGATGCAACAGAGTGACGCCCAGAGAGGCAGAGCATCGCCCCCTGGTGGGCATGCCAGGTGGATCCCAGTCGGGCGCTCGCGGGAGTCTGTCTGACTGCCTCCCCATTTCCAACTTAGGAAAATACAAAAAATAAATAAATAAAAATAAAAAATAAAAAAAGGAGTATATAGATTTTAGGTAAACACCTCTGTAGCATTTGAATGGTTGTTTGTGTTGTGTACCAACCACCCACAGAGATTTTCTTGATTGAGAAAAAAAAAGACACCAAGCAGAAGTCAACAGCACTTCGTGTTGCCTCAATATAAATCCCTTGATTATGAGTCACTTGAGAGACATCCCCAAATTGATGTAGGTGCTGGATCAGCCATCGGAGTAAAGTGTTCACAGCCTTTTTTTGAGATATAAATATCTACAATTACAATACTACTCTACAAACTTTACTTAAAAGCATTTTAATATAGTACATTATTACTATCATAAAACATTCAAAGTGTTTCACACCCCGTGTTCTCTTGGTGTCAGTATCCTTCATCCTTCCCCATCCACCTTCATCTCCACCACAGCCAGGTGGGTGCACCTCCTACATCGTGGAGAGTGACACTTTTTTTCCCCTTGAAACAATGATTTCAGTCCTGGCCAGCTGGCTCATTGGTAGAGCATCAACCAGGAGTGTGGATGTTCCGGGTTTTATTCCTGGTCAGGGCACACAGGAGAAGGGCCTATCTGCTTCTCCACTTCTCCCTTCTCTCTCTCTCTCTCTCTCTCTCTCTCTCTCTCTCTCTCTTTCTCTCTCTCTCTCTCTTCCTCCACCCGCAGTCATGGTTTGGTTGGAGCAAGTTGTCCCCAGGCACTGAGTATGGCTCCATGGTCTTGCCTCAGGTGCTAAAATGGCTCAGTTGCAGAGCAACAGAGCGATAGGCCCAAATGGGCAGAGCATCACCACGTAGGAGGCTTGCTGAGTGGATCCTTATTGGGGTGCATGCAGGAGTCTATCTCTCTAGCCTAAGGGGGAAAAAAACACAGTGATTTCATTTCCTTCAGATATATACACATATAGAGAAATGCGAGGTTAAATGGTAGTTTAATTGTTAATTTTTACAGTAACCTCCACAATCTTTTTTCACAGTGGCTGAACCAATTTACATTCTCACCAATCAACAGAGCAAAGAGTCTCTTTTTTTTACATCTTTAACACTTATTATCTCTTGTCTCTTTGAGAACAGCCATTCTCAGGGGTGTGAGGGGATATCTCATGGTGGTTTTTGTTTTCATTTGCCTGAAGATTATGGGAGTGACACTTCAGGTCATTTCCTTCAAAGCAGGTAGAGTGCATAAATTCTGCAACACTAACTCAGCTCCAATGAGATGCCAACATTTACCTGTATTTACTGAGACTGAAAAATTTGGGGAAAACAGTGATTCTCTCAAAGGGAAGGCAGGAGCAGAGCAGAGTTGAATATTTCACAGGATGTGGTCAGCAGAGGACGCACATCACATGTACTGGTCACAAGATGCTCATCTCACAGGAAGAGGCCCAGTGTCTTCTCACCTTAAAAACAGTAAGTGCGCCCTGGCCGGTTGGCTCAGCGGTAGAGCGTCAGCCTGGCATGCGGGGGACCCAGGTTCGATTCCCAGCCAGGGCACATAGGAGAAGCGCCCATTTGCTTCTCCACCCCCCCCTTCCTCTCTGTCTCTCTCTTCCCCTCCCACAGCCAAGGCTCCATTGGAGCAAAGATGGCCCGGGCGCTGGGGATGGCTCCTTGGCCTCTGCCCCAGGCGCTAGAGTGGCTCTGGTCGCGGCAGAGCGACGCCCCGGAGGGGCAGAGCATCGCCTCCAGGTGGGCAGAGCGTTGCCCCTGGTGGGCGTGCCAGGTGGATCCCGGTCGGGCGCATGTGGGAGTCTGTCTGACTGTCTCTCCCCGTTTCCAGCTTCAGAAAAATACAAAAAAACAAAACAAAAAAACAAACAAACAAAAAAACCCAGCAGGTGCTGAGGGTCTGACTTAAACCACATAAAAGAACAGACCTCAGTCTTACATGCTCACATTTACTTGTCCTAAACTAAAATATAATATAAGGATTTTAACATAGAAAGTTGCCATTGGAAAGTCAAGAGTGTCATTCAGATTATAATATTCACAATTCCCTGGCCTAGCTAATATATAAACATAATAATATGAAACTATTTTTAGAAGAAATACAAAACTTGTCGCACACCGAATAATTATTAGGTCTAGTACCACTTGAATACTTTTTACTCTCCTAAAAAAAGAAAGCAGTTAACTGGACTGTCAGTTTTGCATTTCTAGAAGTGAAGACACCTGCAAAATTTTGTTTCAGCTGAAATTGCTTCTTATGTGTGAGTCAAAATTTAGTTTCTTCTTTTTCTAAAGAGATAGAGAGACAGAGAACTTGATATGGCTGTAATAATTACAACTAAGCAGGTAGCTTAAGAAAACAGAAATTTATTTTATTGTTTCAGACCTGGAGACCAAAGATATGATTGACAGATGAAGATAGATGATAGATAGGTAATAGATAGACAGACAGACAAAGAAGGACAGAGAGAAAAAGAGAGAGAAAAAACTCACACACACATACATCAACACAGAATTGTAGATAAATGGATACATAGGTAGATTGATTCACACATTCTTCAACATTTGCTGTCATCAGACTACATCACATTTGCTGCATGAGGTAAGTTTTCTTACATCAGGACTAGAGCTTTATTGAGATATAATTGACATGTAACACTGTGTAAGTGTAAGGTATACAATGTGTTGACCTGATACATTTATATATTGCAATATAATACCACCTCGGCTTTAGCTTACAAGTCCATCAAGAGGTCACATAATTGTCACTTTTTTATGATTTTAATTTATTGTGTTTACATAGATTCTAGTTTTGCCCCGAATGCATCCCCCCATATTAATTGTCACTTATTTTTTATGCTGAGAATATTTAAGATACACTCTCTTAACAACTTTCAAGTGTGCAATACATTACTGATCAGTATAATCACCACGCTGTACATTAGACCTGCAGGAACTGTTGATCTTGTACCTGAAAGCTGACAGTCTTTGACCAACATCTCCCTTTACCCCCACACAACCTGCAGTAACCACCATTCCGCTGTCTGTTCCTACAATTTGGCTTTTATAGATTCCACATAGAGGGAAGATCATTCGGTATTGATCTTTCTGGGTGTGATTTGTCTCACTTAAAAAAATTTCCTCAAGATAAATTTATGTTATTTCAAAAGACTGGCATTCATTTTTCTAGTGGTGGAATAATATTTCATTCACTTATATTCAGATTCTGGGAAATTCCACAAATCATATCACTCTTATAAATAATTTATTACACTGGGAATCAAAATTTTTGTTGCATCCACAAAAGCACTTGTTCTTACCTAATTCGAGTGTGCTAATCCTAAATCTGACATTAGTTTTTCTCTGTAAACTACAGTATTTTTGCAATTCAAGATTTTAGGTTTTTCTTATTGTAAAATTTTCAACATTTAGTTTAACATAATGAAGTAGAATGTCTTCTTGGGCATCACCTTTGTGAAAATATAATAATTTATATAATGCAGTAAATACACTAATACACTAAAAGATATGATTGCACCAGAATTTGTCTACAATTTCAAAATAGAACATATTAAAACACTCATTTTAATCATAAAATTTGCGCAAAACTTATTTAAATTCTATTCAGGTAAAAATTTGCGTTTGTGTATTTGTTGAGGACAATCTCATTTGATGCTCCAGCAGTAGTCTGCCATCACAAATAGCTCCAAGATTTTCAGGAAACTTATCAAGGTGACTGTTCAGGAAGTGAATCTTAACACTTATGTTACATTCAATGTCACGGAAAGCCAATAGCATCCTTTCAACCAGAAGTTCATAGTTTTCTGCTTTTTTATTGCCAAGGAAGTTCTTTATAACTGCCACAAAAGCCTGTCATGCTGCTTTCTCCTCCTTATTCATCTTCCTGGAAAATTCTTCATCACATATGAGGGTTCGAATTTGAGGTCCATCGAATACATCTGCTTTTATCTTCTTGAAAGACAAGGCAGGAAAAGCAGAAATAATATGTTGAAAGCATTCACTTTCTCTATTCATAGCCTGAACAAACTGATTCATTAAGACAAGTTTGATGTGAAGTGGGCAAAAATGATCCTGCTTCGACTAACTACAGGTTCATCCACAATATTTTGCATCCCTACTTCCAGAGCTTCATGTTTTGGCCACTCCTTCTGTGTCCAGTGTTTCTCCCAAGCTCGGCTGTGTCACAAACACAGAAAGCAAGGATACTTCGTGAAATTTCTCTGTTGTCCTAGCAGGAAATTGACCATTTTAGGATCCACACAAATGATCCAGTTATGCTCCTCATACTTCAGTAAGTTGAGGACAATTTTTATGTCATTATAATCTTCTCGAAGATAAGTTGAATAACCAATTGGAACCACTACATAAACATTACCGTTGTGTAAGAGAACACATTTCAGATTCCGTTTAGAGCTGTCAAGAAATAGCCACCATTCTGTTGGACTGTAAGTGGTAACACCTAGCTGGCTGAGAAGACTACTTATATCATGACAGTAAACAAAGTGTTTGTCTTCAGAAAAAAAGTCCACAAAAATTTGTTCAAACTTCCTGAAATGGGATGCTTTAGCTGACCAGTGAAGTACATTCATTTCTTGAAGTTTGGAAGCTAATAACTCGGCTGCTTTCTTTGATAGGCCCAAATCTCTTACTAAGTCATTCAATTCAGGTTGGCTAAACTGCTGATGGGTTAATGACTGCTTGGCATCAGAAGAAGACGCTTCAGATTCTACAATCATTTCCTCATGCATCTTATCAAAATACACTTGATCACCATGTTCACTTTCTTCATCCTTAGAAGAAACAAAACCATTGAAAACTGGAACCGGGAGTGTCTCAGAGTGGGGGATAGGTCGTATTGCTGAAGGAATTAGGATATGTGATCATATGCCGTTTTTTCTTGCCGATGCCCTTCGTATGGATCAGACAGAAATAACAGTCACTGCTGTGGTCCTTAGGTTCATGCCAAACCATGGGCATACCAAAAGGCATTCCTTTGCATTTTACTTTTGTCTAGTCACAAAGCATTTCCTCACAATTATGGCATACAATATGAGGAGCCCAATTCTTGTCTTGATTGCCAAGGAAACTTGAAAATAGGGAATATATGCACGTGTCACAAATGATGAAATATTGTGACTTTGGCATTGAAGTGTGTAACAGCCACATATATAACAGAAATTGTCAGGACTATTCTTACATTTACACCTACTCGAAGAAGCCATGATTCAATCTTAAAACAAAATAAGAGGGTGTTTTTATCAGAAAATAATTTTTCACATTTAAAAACAACTACAATTATGTAAAAGTGATGTTTGTAAAGCATTAATTGCCTTGTGATTATGTTCAATCCAAGAGTCATTGCCCTTTAACTCCAATTTAAAAACCAATGCATGCCATTAACTGTAACAAAATAAATTAAAATGGCATAAAAACTAGAGCATGCATCAAAAAACAAATTTCACATTTGGAATCAGCGATGCAGAAATATATAGAATCAGTTCAAAAACCTTGTGCAACAGAAAATGAAAAAAATTGTTCCCCAGTGTATTGGTAAAAAGAGATCATAATATAGAAATGGCTGAGTGTTATGTTCTGGGCTCAGTCTGAGATGCAGACCCCATGAGCTTGTTTCCCTGCAGTTCAGAGATTCCACTCATTTAACAGGTTGAGGACCCATCGTCCATAAATGAGGGGCAGGTCTCAGGGGCTCCTGAATGTCCTTCTCTGCGGAGCCCCATAAACTCCCTCATTTATTACCAGCTCAGACTCTGCAGAGACAGGGCCCTGGGCTGAGTGAGATCATAAAGGTCAAGGTCAGTGTCCCCTCACCTGAAACCAGGGCTCCAGGGGGTCAATGGATTGTGACCACAAGCAGAGGTTGGTGCTGTCTGAGCTGCAGCACCTGTAGGTGCTCCCATGGGCTGAGGTCATGGGACTCATGGAGAATTGCTCCTAGTTCGACCCAGGTCAATCACTTCGATTTAAGACTCAGGGAGGCAAGGACGGCTGACTTCTTCTTGCACAGGAAGAAAGTGTCCCTAGGGCTCTGTGACTGACACAACAGGGTCACATTCTCTCCTGAAGTCACCAAGTTCCTGACTGCACTGAGAAAGGGGTCTGCAAAGGATCATCCTAGAGAGGAAGAAGTTGTGTGGGAGCAAGGGTTTTGCCTTCCTGAGCTCTGTGAGGCCCTTAACGTCACCTGAACTCACAGCAGCTTGTGAGCATGATGGGACCAGGGATGGACAGACAAGAACCTGACACTCAGAGGAGAGAAGGGACAACCTGGCCCCACAGCAGAAGCAGCAGAGCTAGGAGCTGACCCAGGACTGACTCCTGTCCCCTCCCTCCTCTGAGCTGAGCCTGAGCTGAGAGAAAGGACCAGTCTGTTTCTTCCAGTACAGTGTCACCATCACCGCAACTGAGGGGACAGTCCTCATGATATCATGTCTTTCAGGGCTTCCCTGTGAGTCCTCCTCTCCCAAGAGGACAGAGACAGACTGAGTGAGATTCTAAGCTTTGAGCCACAATTCTCTCCTTTTACACATGGGGACACGGAGGTGCACACAAAGGAAAGGTGTGCCCAAATCAATGTTCCCAGAGGTGCCTGAACCCCTGCATGACTCTGCCTTTGGTCCCTTAGAGATGCGCCCACCACCTCCCCACAGAGACCCTCACTTGCCCCTCTGCAGCCCTGACTCCACGGGCAGGAGGACCCAATCCTCAGAGGGTCGGGGGTTGCCTTCTCCCCACTTAAACCTGCTTCTTTTCCTCCAGCCTGGACCCCAATGTCCTCCACTGCCAGGACCACCCCATGTGTCACCTGCCAGCCTCAGAGCCCTGGACCCCGTGGTCCCACCTTCTACCATCATCTACTCAGAACTTCCAGCTCCTCTGGGAGACAGGGCTGTGCTGAGTCCCTGGGGGACAGTAGATCCCCTGAGACACTGAGAGCCACCCTGGGGTGCTCTGGGATCCCTCTGAGCACAGAGGCCCCTGTGACTAAGGAGAGCACAGATGGACCCTGTAGGGAAGAGTGGGTGCCCCCAGAAGGTTCTGGAAATGAGGATGAGAAGGAGGAGAAAATCTGGGCTGACCTAGAGTCCTGACCTTATTCAAACTCTTCCCCCACATCTGTCCTGTGGCCCCTCAGAAACTTCCTGCTGCTCACCTGGCACCGTGTGGACCCAGAGGAGTGTGTGTGGGAAGGAAGCGATGGGGGACCCTCTACCTTGCAAATCTCCTCTGGCTGGCCCTCCCTTTCTGAGCCCCCTGGACTCCACCTTAGCCCCTCCCCTCCAGGGGAAAATGCTCTAAGCCAGTGGTTCTCAAACTTTTTGAAGTCAGGGAGCATTTAAAATCCTTCAAATAACTGTAGGCACACTATATACAAATTTCTGAGAAATATGTTATAATAATTAAGTCAAATATTAAAGAAAAAATATAAAGTCCAAGTGTGCTTTTATGGTAATTAAATGAAATAAATATGAAAAAATTAAATTTATTCTGACATTAAAAAACTTTTTTATATCACATTTTTTGAGTTCTGCTTCTTAGAATTAGTAAAAAAGAGGGCTTTAAAATAGAAAAAGGACAAAAATGTTATTTTTATATATATATAAATACATTCTTAGTGAGATTTAGTAAATTCAGCAGGTCCCCGCATGAATGTGTTAAATTTTTTTGTGTTTATAAGAAACATGAGCCTGATATGTCCTAGCGATTTCCTCAATGTTTGGGCATATATTTGAAAGGCAAACACTCATTTCCTCCTAAATACATTGAAGAATTCCACTCTTTTTACTCTTAATTATGTTGAGTGCAGAAAACCCCCACCATACATATCATCTTAACTTTACACCAAACAGAGGATAGAAGAAACTTGCCTCCAGTCTTTCTGGGGAACATGGGAGGTGTGTGTATAAATAATCCAGCACTACAGCTTTTTTTTTCTTACAGAGATAGAGAAAGAGTCAGAGAGAGGGATAGACAGGGACAGAAAGACAGGAACAGAGAGAGATGAGAAGCATCAATCATCAGTTTTTCGTTGTGCATTGTGACACCTTAGTTGTTCATTGATTGCTTTTTCATATGTGCCTTGACCGTGGGCCTTCAGCAGACTGAGTAACCTCTTGCTCGAGCCAGTGACCTTGGGTCCAAGCTGGAGAGATTTGCTCAAGCCAAATGAGCCCACGCTCAAGCTGGCGAGCTCGGGGTCTCTAACCCGGGTCCTCCAGATCCCAGTCCGACGCTCTATCCACTGCGCCACCACCTGGTCAAGCCAAGCACCACAGCTTAACAGCCTTTTGCAACCTAATCAGGCAACTGAGGCGGGGGTTGGGCAGACTGTCAGCTTACAGCCAATTCCCCACACCTCTGTCCCCCAAAAATCTAAACTTCAAAAACCCTGTTGGTTTTTTGGTACCCAACAGGCACATATTTCTCTGAAATACCATAGGGCACACCTGGAAATCTTCTAGGGTGCACCAGTGCACCCTGGTGCACACTTTGAGAACCACTGCCCCAAACTCACTGCACTCAAAATAGACCGAGTCAACATGGTTAGGAAGAATAAACATCCTTAAAATGTCTATATTACCCAAAGCAATTTATAAATTCAATGCAATACCGATTAAAATAACAATGACTTACTTCAAAGATATAGAACACATATTCCAAAAATTTATATGGAACCAAAAGAGAACACGAATAGCATCAGCAATCTTGAAAAGGAAGAATAAAGTGGAGGTATCACACTTCTGGATATCAAGTTATACTATTAGGCCATTGTATTCAAAACAGCATGGTACTGGCATAAGAACAGGCATATAGATCAATGGAACAGAACTGAGAACCCAGAAATAAACCCACACTTTTATGGACAACTGATATTTGACAAAGGAGGTAAGAGCATACACTGGAGTAAAGACAGTCTCTTCAACAAATGGTGTTTGGGAAAATTGGACAGCTACCTGCAAAAAAACAAAACTAGACCACCAACTTACACCATTCACAAAAATAAACTCAAAATGGATAAAAGACTTAAATGTAAGCCATAAAACCATAAGCATCTTAGAAGCAAACATAGGCAGTAAGCTCTCTGACATCTGTCGCAGCAATATATTTGCTGATTTGTCTCCACAGGCAAGTGAAACAAAAGACAGAATAAACAAGTGGGACTTTTCAAACTAAAAAGCTTCTGCACAGCTAAAGACAATAAGAACAGAATAAAAAGACAAACTACACAATGGGAGACTATATTTGACAATGCGTCTGATAAGAGGTTAATAACCAAAATTTATAAAGAACTTGTAAAACTTAATACCAAGAAGACAAACAATCCAATCCAGAAATGGGCAAAAGAGATGAATAGACACTTCTCCAAAGAGGACACAGAGATGGCCAATAGGCATATAAAAAGATGTTCAACATCACTAATCATTAGAGAAATGCAAATTAAAACCACAATGAGATATCACCTCACACCAGTCAGAATGTTGCTCATCAATAAAACAACACAGAATAAGTGCTGGCGAGGATGTGGAGAAATGGGAACCCTCTTGCACTGCTGGTGGGAATGCAGACTGGTGCAGTCACTGTGGAAAACAGTATGGAGATTCCTCAAGAAATTAAAAATCGAACTGCCTTTTGACCCAGCTATACCATTGTTAGGAATATAGCCCAAGAACACCACAACACTGTTTGAAAAGAAGAAATGCACCCCCATGTTTATAGCAGCATTGTTCACAATAGCAAAGATCTGGAAACAGCCCAAATGTCCGTCAGAGGACGAGTGGATTAAAAAGCTTTAGTATATATATACTATGGAATACTACTCAGCCATAAGAAATGATGACATCTGATCTTTTACAACAACATGGATGGATCTTGATAACATTATACTGAGCGAAATAAGTAAATCAGACAAAACTAAGAACTATATGATTCCATACATAGGTGGGAAATAAAAATGAGACTCAGAGACATGTACAACAGGGTTGGGGTTACAGGGTGAGAGAGAGGAGGGGGAGGGGTTGGGGGAGGGGAGGGGCACAAAGAAAGTCAGTTAGAAGGTGATGGAAGACAATTTTATCAATGTCACCACATTAAAATTAATTTTAAAAAAAGAAAAAAATAAACCGAGTCAAGGGCCACTCACCTGAAACCAGCAGAACTGTGGGGTCACTGGGCTGAGAGCACTCCCGTGGGCACTTTGTAAAATAGTCAAGGCATGTGAAAGTCCACCTGTGGCTGGGGGTCCGTCCACCTGGAACTGTCCACTGTGGCGCGGTCGTGAGTCTATGGCACGGGAAAGCCTGTGTTGTCCTGCCTTAGCCAGGTTGAACCTGTCAGCTGCCAGCTCTGGGATGCCCTGAGGAGACACACACATGTGGAGAGGCTATAACACTGTCCACAGACTCACAGAAAGCAGCAAAACCTTCCCCCTGGCCTGCTCTCTTTCTCCCTGACACTTCCCTTTAGTAACGTCCTTGTTCTATAAATAAGTACCCTCTTTCTCTTCATGGCTTCTCTCAAAACATCTGAGTCATCTCTCCCTCCTCACTGCCCCTTCTTCTCTTGGGCAGTACCCAGCTTCTCTCACTGAATTCTGTCTGCAAATGCTGGGCCAGAGGAAATTCAGACTGTAATAGAAAGGAGAGCTGTAACATGTGTGGACGGTCAGCCCTGAGCAGGAATTGTGCCTTTCTGGGTCTCCTTCCCTCATTGCAGAGAGGTGACAATGACATCTCTGCTCAGCCTTGTTGTGAGGAGGCCATGGTCCCTAAGACATACAGGAGTGCAGTCTGGCAGGTGTCCTGGGCAATGATGACACATGCAGGTGGGGACACTGTGATGACCATGGACTCAGACACTACAGGAAAGGCTGATGAAGGCACACTCCCCAGTCACGTCTCCTCCAAACACACAGAGACTGGGTAAAACACGGGGTCACAGTCAAACAAGTGGGAGAACTGACCATGACAGAGAAGCAGGGAAACTCAGCGATAATAAGAAGCTAGTGGGGGGGGGGGGCCTGGGCGGTGGGTACAGAGAGTGGGCCACAGGACTTTGTTACTAATCTGTGTGCAGATGGGGGCGACGTTCCTGGAGGGACACTGGTGTCTCGGTTTGAAGTTGACATTTTACTGCACCCCCAATTCACTAGTCCTGTTGGCATTGAATTGATGGCGACAACTTTTGGTTGGCATTGTCAGTATTATCCTGGCCTGATATATATATATATATATATATATATATATCAGGCCAGGATAATACATATATATATATGTTAAAATGTATTTCTTCTCTTCCTTTTCCTAGGAAAAGCTTGTGCAATTTTGTTGTATGTGCACATGTGTTTCAGAGTGTTTGGATGAAATCACCAAAGGAGCTCCCTGAACAGGACCTTGATTGTAGGGTCATTTTTGATGACAGAATCAATGTATTTAATCTGTATATACTGTGGTGCAGTTTTGTCTATTTTTACCATGTCATACACTATCTCTTGCTCACGTGGCTCAACCCATGTGGCTGATATTGCTGGAAAAAAAGCATGTCTTGCTTCAGGACCTTTGCACCTGCTGTTTTCTCTACCCCTCTCCAAACTCCATGCACTCTATTTCAGTGTTTTTCAACTGCCAGTCTGCAGACTGGTGCCAGTTCACCAGATATTTTGTGCTGGTCCATGAGAGAGTTAACCACCCTGATGTTGCATGAACATTACAGACCCAACGATCTTAATCAAATTTGCTAATGTATGACTGCCAGGTGATTGTCACATATTAGTCTGTATCATTGATGAAAATACTATTGAGGTTGTTTTAGCTCTATCTTTGGAAATTGTAGCCTCATTTAAACAACCTTTTGGTCCCTGGCTGATTGGCTCAGTGGTGTAGTGTTGGCCCAGAGTGGGAATGTCCCAGGTTCAATTCCCGATCAGAGCACACAGGAGAAGCACCCATCTGCTTCTTCACCCCTCCCTCCTTGCTTTTCTCTTTTCTCCTCCCCTCCTGCAGCCATGGCTTGATTGGAACGAGTTGGCCTCAGACCCTGAGTATGTATGGCTCCATGACCTCTACTTCAGACACTAAGAAGAGCTCAGAACGGAGCAATGGCCCAGATGGGCAAAGCATCACCCTTTCATGGGCATGCTGGGTGGATCTTGGTCAGGGCTCATGCGAGAGTCTGTCTCTGCCTCCCTTCCTCTCACTAAATAAAGAAAATAAATAAAATAAATAAGCTTTTGCACTGTGCAAAGCATTTACAAATCATGTGCAACAGACAAAAATATATTTGGACAAACGAATGTAATATTGACTGTATTGTACATGTGGAGTTCGGGAATCAAGCACCAGTTTGAACCATGTTGTACTGTTATGCACAGTGAGATGAAACTGTTTTTGTTGTGTGTTTCCTTTCTGGGCAGCTAGGTTGTACATAGGCTCTCACTTCCACCCCCTCTCTCTGTAAGTCATTTTGTCCATGCTTGCACATATGGCATATGGACAAACTTATGTAGTGATCAATGCATAGTACATGTGGCATTCAAAAACCAAGTACCAGTTTGCACCATGATGCACTACCACACACAGCACGATACAACTTTATCTGTTGTCTGTTTCTGTTCCCGCCGCCTCCCTCTCGGTAGCACAATTTTTTTCATGCTTGGGCAAGTAACCGTGCATAAAATCACAATATGGACACTCAGAGCTTGTCCATACTGTTTGCAAATAAATGATGGTGCTTATTGTCATTGTGCTGTAAATTTTAAACTGTACAAAATGGAAAGAAAAAAACAACAAAACATCTTAACTTTATTCAAAAGTGAAAACATTGTCAAAAATAAAATAGTGATGATACCAAAAGTAAACAAAGTACTAGTGCTTTAAGTTTAAAAGAACCAGTGGAAAAAAAATGTGTTGATAATTTGGAAAGCACAACAGAAGCCAAAAATAAAAAAGAAACGTTGTTAGGCAGTACAATACGGAGTATTTAAAACTTGGTTTCACTGAGCGTCTGGCAATGAATTACTGCCATGATCCTCATGTGTAGTATGTTCTGAAATTCTGTCCAATAATGCAATAAAATCTTCCACACATACTCATCATTTGCATTCTTTTATTTTTTTAAGTGAGAGACGAAGAAATAGTGAGACAGACTCCTGCATGTACCTTGACCAACCGGGATCCACACATCAACCTGTCTGGGGCCGATGCTCAAATCAACTAAGCTATCTTTAGTGCCTGGGGCCAGCTATTCCAACCAATTGAGCCACTTGCTGCAGGAGGACAAAAGGGAGAGAAAGGGGAGAGGGAGGGGGAGAGAACAGATGGTTGCTTCTCTAATGTGTCCCGACAGGGAATCAAACTCAGGATTTCCATATACCAGGCTAACACTCTATTCACTGAGCATACCAGCCAGGGCCATAATTACCATTCAAAGCATAGTAGTCTTATTGAAAAGCCAGTGAAAAAGATTATACAACCAAATGAAAAAGTCAGAAAATTCAAATGAAGACAATAGTTAAGATGCAGAACTTTACAAACTATCAAGGTTCTGTCTCACTTATTTTCACTAAGTAGAACAATCCTCACTCTCCCATGAATATTTTTATTTATGAAAATTGTATTTTAATTCAACCTCACTCAAGAAAAAATTCTGAAATAAGAAAACATTAAAATATTAATACCAGAAAGGTGGCATTGGGGTACACAATATTTCAAAGCAAGAAATTGCAGGAGGAAACAGAATTTATGCAGGAGAACATAATTAGATGCCATGCGTCTGATGGGAGGCCATGATGGTCCTGGCTGAGAAAAGTCATGGCAGATTAGCCATGAAGGTGCTGGGGAGAAGTTGAGTAGGTGGAATCTGGACGGACTCAGAAGTAGACTCAATAGGTAAGATCCTGCAGAATGTAGGTCTCGTATTTCTCAGCTGGGGAACCTTGGGCAGATTTATCTCTGCAGTCCTTGCAGCACCAGGTGGAAACTCATACTTGGGCTGTCAGAGAAAGTTAGAGCTGGGCAGGGAGCCCAGTGTGGGAGAATGGTAGAGTCCTTCAAAGACAAAAGACTGATTCAGATTTGGGGGCTCTACCAATAGCTCTTTTAGTTTTAGTGACTAAATTTTCTCAGCTGGAACGTTTGGCTTATAATTCTCTCTGTATGACTTCATTGAGGATAAGATGGGTTCAGTAATGTAAAAGTTTCATGATATCAGAAGGACCCAGGCACAAAGAAGGTGCTGGTTATTTGATATATCAATATGATTCCCTTCCTTGTCTCCACCAGAACCCTTATTCATTTTGCGGAGGGGTATTACCATTCTTCAGAGCAAGTTCAACACTGAGAACCTTGGAATAGAGACATGACCTATTCCAGCCTCAGGCACCTTCGTCTCAGTTCTGAGCATGTGTACCTGTGGTGAGGTGAGGAGGGACCAGAGGAATGGGTAGTCAGGCGTGGCTGACACAGGGGGATCCTTGTATGAAATGCATAATGTCTCATCTAGGGGCTAGCAGGGAAAAAGTACATTGGAGCCTGGCAGACCTAGGATCAGACCTCTGCTTGTCTATACTGCCTCTTTGACTGGGACCACTGTTATCATTTCTCATTCATTTTTTTTTTCTTTTTACATACTAGAACGTGAAGAAAGTAGATGATCAGGTTTAGGGAGGTTGAAACAGTTGAACAGAAGGTACGTCATGCATCCAGTGCCTATTGGCAAGAACAGAAAACTGGTAAGTGTAAGTCCTTTAATTTGCTTATTGACAGGGGCTCTTCATCCTCAAGAAAACTCCAGCAAGCTGTACATTCTCACTGGACTCTCCATAGCCTTCCTCTCCATTGGCATTTTCCTTGTTATTCTTGTTTGTTACTCATGTTCTATCAAAAATCGTAAGTCTTAAGGAGGGAGAGAGTGTCCCCTCAGTGGGGAGGGGATGTGTAATTGGAGCCTTTATGTCCCCATGTACCTTGTGAGGATGTGGAAGAGTCCTCCCAAGAGACATGACTCGCTCTTCCACTCACAGGTGCTGCTTTTATGGAACAAGAGCTCAAGGAAGGCCGCATGATGGAGGGCAAGGTGAGTTCTCCCGGCCCAAACCCTCTGCACATCTTCAGTTCCCACATGTGTCTCATGATTCTGCTTCAGCCCATTGTTCTCATCTTTCTTCTCTCAGGACCCTGCAGGGGAAGACACACAGGATGTGATATATGCCCAGTTGACCCTCTGGGCTCTCCAACAGAGAGAATCTACTCCTCTTCTGCTGAGTCCTACGTACCTTTCCTCTGAACCCAGTATCCACATGGAACTCAAGTAAACCAGCTTATGCGGAGGACAGACCTGGCCCCGGTATTCTGAGAATGCAGAATTTAGACAAGCAAGGACCTGGATCTCTTTGTGGGGAGAGATGCTCTGAGATCACTCATCCTCTTTCTCAAACTCAGCTGACACCTCTAGGTGACAACAATACTCTATAGTGGGACTATTTGAACTATCCCTTCGTTCCCAGAGAAGTTGTGTCCTCACCTGTACACTCTGTACATCTGATCATTATTATCCTTTCTCTTTTTAAAAAATGTATTTAGAAAATTAAATGTAATGAGATGACATTGATCAATAAGGCATTATTATCCTTTCTTTATAAAATTGTACTAAAGCAAATGTTAGAAAGCCTGATGTTTGTATTCTCCTAGTTAATTCTTCTAATTTTTCAATAACATTTATGAGAGAAAATAGATTTTATATCTCTGGTTTCCGGTATGGCAGCACTATAAATTTATGGCTACTTAAACTAAAATCAGAATTGATCAAATAATAGTTAACATATTTCTATTTAGTTTTTGAATGTCATCCCATTAAATTGAATTTCTAAAAAAACTTCTTAAACTTTTTAAATGTGATTTTTAATCTTTTAATTGAATTTGTGGAAGTGACACTGGTTAACATAATTATACAGGTTTCGGCTGTCAGATTCTACAACAGGCTGACAGCTGGGAATGGTGGTGGGGCTGTTGGGTGAGGGAAGTAGAGGGATAGAGCAAGAAAGGACCAAGAAGAAAGAAAACCCATCATGCAATGAGACAACTGTGTGGTAATTGAGGGGGTGAGGGGAAGGAGGGTGCAGAGGGATAAATGGTGGTAGTGAAAGACTGGGTGGGGTGAACATACCATATGATGTACAGAAATTTATTTTTTATTTATGTATTTGGGACAGTCTTTCATTGGTCATATTAGTTTTATTAGTCTAGGCAAGAATCTCGATATTCACGGGAAGAGGACAAAGGGAATTGGACATTCTACTTATTAAAACCTGGAAAACCTGCTTCAATAAACAGTTTTAACATCCTAGTTAACTTGCTAAAAGGCTAAAGCATTTATTGCCCTGACAGCACGTTTTGGGAATCTATTGTGTCCTCCAAGTCCACTGTGCCTCAGCCCTCTGGGCTCAAGATTTGGGAGGAATCCCCCCGAAAGGTAGTGCCGTCCACATGCTGTGGAGGGCAGGTGTTACTGTGGCTGAAGTTTGAGCATGTGCAGTGGAAGCCAGAACAGTCAAAACTTATTCTTCTTTTCGGACGAGTCATATTCCATTGTGTACATGGACCACACTTTTGTTATCCATTTGTCCATTGATGAACACCGGGGTTGCTTCCATTTATTTGTCATTGTAAATAATGTTGCAGTGAACATAGGGATGAATATGTTATTTTGAATTAGTGTTTTCATTTTTTTAATTAAATACTCAAATTAGCCCTGGCCGGTTGGCTCAGTGGTAGAGCATCAGCCTGGCATGCAGGAGTCCCTGGTTGAATTCCCGGCCAGGGTACACAGGAGAAGCGCCCATCTGCTTCTCCACTCCTCCCCGTCTCCTTCCTCTCTGTCTCTCTCTTCCCCTCCCACAGCCGAGGCTCCATTGGAGCAAAGTTGGCCTGGGCGCTGAGGATGGCTCTGTGGCCTCTGCCTCAGGTGCTGGAATGGCTCTGAATGCAACAGAGCGACGTCCCAGAGGGGCAGAGCATCGCTCCCTGGTGGGCGTGCCGGGTGGATCCCGGTCGGGTGCATGCGGGAGTCTGTGACTGCCTCCCCGTTTCTAGCTTCGGGAAAATGAAAAAAAAAAATACTCAAATTAAATAAATGTATAAACTCAGTTCCCCAGCTACACTAGTCAAACTCAGGAGCTCAGGAGCGACATGTCACTGCTGATTGCCATTTACCACAGGGCAATTGCATGACATTTTCATCTTGGCAGAACATAAGAGCTGTTCTAGGTTGACGATGCCGAAAAAGAAAGAGTTCTCATTTCCATGGACCTTGGTCTGATGCAGGAATTTTACAGGAAATGCTCATATTTAACATTAATTATGAGATTACCTGTCTAGTGAAATGAGAGTAACAAGCTGAATTGCCCCAAGGAATGTCTATCACTTCCTTAATTCTTTAAAAAAATTCTGCCATATATAGTTTCACACAAACCCTGAGACCCCTGCCTTCTGCGTGTATATTCTGTCGGTACCACTGTTCTCTGGAGAGAAACCAGACATCCATTCTTAGCACACAGTACAACCGGGGACGTTGGTTCTGTTGACCTCTCCATCTTACCCTCTACTCTTTTACTTTTTAATTGAATCATTGTCTGTGCCAACAATGCACGAACTGCCACATAGAATAAACTAAACTCGGCTCTTGGAATTGGAATTTGTTATTCCTCCAGCACACCCATTTCTAGCTTTCCTGAGCATTCCAGTGTGAGTACCACTTTGATGCCAGTGTCACTGTCTCACAGCCTTAGTTACTGTACTCCCCAAAGTTTGTGCACCCTGCCCACATGCCCAGTGTTCTGACTTACAATTTCTGGCTCTGCACCGGCCCATCGTGCCTGGACTGTGAACTGTGTGAAGCAGGAGAACGATAACTCTCAGGTACCCTGTTCAGGGGCTGCTCTACCTGTGACCCCTTCTGGTGGGTCCACTCTGGGGTATGTGGGATCGAGGCAAGAACAAATGCTCGTGGTCATGGTGCCTCCCACATGCTCCAGCCACAAAGACACCAAGCATTTCCCTCTCTGAAAAGCATTTCTCTCCCAACCCGCCAATCAAAATCTCAAGGTCTTTGAAGTGACCAAGCTCCCATCAGGGCAGTGGCTTTTCCACTGAGCAGAACTCCTTAACACACCTGGAAATAGAATTATGTGTGTGGGTTGACACTGATCAAATTTCTGGGTCCATGTTTTCTCACCAGGGACAGGACCCCAGCTAACTCTCCCATCAGTGGGACACCGGAGTGATCGCCCTCCCCAAGTTCTCTCCTTCCTGGGGAGTTATTGTGCTCTGAGCTTTGCTGAATCCCAGCACTGATCATCTTGGCTCCCCCACAGGCTGCTACCAAGGAACAAAATTACTCTCCGTGCAGAGCATAAACCCTGAGGGAGCAATTAGTGAGCAGTGCAAACTCTCCCATTTCCCTGGAATGTGGGTAGGGCTCACTGTCCACCGTGCTAAAATACAAAACAAACGTGATCCCTGAAGACATTTAATAGAACGAACAAGCTGCAAATATGGAGCGCTGTCTGGAGCACATATTTAAGCAAAGCAGTGTTATTGTTTTTTATAATTTGAAGTCAGGATCCCTGGTCCAGTAAACTTCAGACTCACCTTTCAGCTGTAGAACGAACTTGGAACAAAGAGGAAGTTCTGAGAGACACCACCCAGACAAGGTTTATGAGATGCCCCAAGATCTGGACGACAAAACCCTGTTAAAATTGTCCATGTGGATCTGAACAAGCTGACAAGAGCATTTTATTATCATGTATCCAGATAGTGTGGCTTGTCCCCCACTCAGCAATGCTAAGTCATGACAGCTGTTTGACATTACTTTCATTCAATTTCATCCTTTTGTTAGTTTATGAGCGTATTTTCTACAAAAAGTATTTGAGACCCATAACTGTATTTAGAAGCTAACAGTAATTTTAACCTCCTTCCTTTCCCCATTCTCTGTCTTAAGAGAGTATTTTAATGAACCAGCAATTGCATCTTATGCAGGAGTGACACAGCCCATAGTTGGGGCCTGTCCAGAGCCCTGAGCTCACTCCCGAGCACGTCCTGACCTGGAAACGCATTGCTGTCGGGCTGAGGTGCCTCGCAGTGCCCTGTGTTATACTAAACATGAGAAAAGTGCACCCAGTTCTGGGGCTTGAGTAATCTTATTATCAAAGGGGCTGTGGAAAGTTACTGTAAATGAGAGCGTGCATGTAAATTCTTTGTCTCTGATGAGTGACCTTTTCAGAAACTGCGTTGTCCCTTATAAGGACACAACAATTTATTCGTGTGTGTTCATACAGGAAAGCCCACAGAGAGAGCTCTCCACAAACACCTCTATTTTTATTCTAAAGTTAAAACCACAGGAAAAACAAACTTGTTTGGGGGCTGGATGTGTGTGTGAGTGTGTGTGTGTGAGTGTGTGTCTGTCTCTGTGTGCCTGGATGTATGAGGAAGGCAGAGGGTGAGTCTGGGGACAGTGTAGGGGATGGATATGGGAGACCATGGCTCTCTGTCCCTGTGAGCACGCTGCTGGGGAGACCCTGAGTCACTGCTTTAGGAACAGAAGCCTGCAAACCTGCTGTTGCTGTGACACAGTGTCACCTTCTCTTCCCCAGGTCCCACCATCCTACGCCGCAGGGGTGTGTTGGACTTCGAATGCACCCTCCAGTGCCTTGCAAACATGGTGGAGGCTGGAGTGGAGATGAGGGAGCCCTGGTTCCTCCTCAGCCTGGTCCACACAGGAACCCCCTGCAGGTTTATTTATTTAAAGGACAGGCTGGTCCTGGAATGTGTGAGATGTCCTACAGAGAGACATTTCCCCTTCTCTTACCTGCCTCTTATCTGCCCCCAGATATCTGGTACTAGAACCCAGGCAGGTGTCTGGCAGGCTACAAACATATTGAAAGGCATTTTCTTAAATCAGTTTTCAAAATACTAAGTGGGCAACATATACATTTAGGTCTAAGAGAAAAATGCCAGCATTTGGAGGCAAAAGAGACAGAAAAATGTGAGGCAGGGGTGCAGTTCACTGTGTCCCATAGACTCTCCCAACTGGTCCAGCACCACAGATAAAAAAATCCATGATCTCCCCGCTGCACTGCAAGGGAGAGATCAGGTGACTCTCCATGATTCAGGTGACTCTATACGAGGGTCTAAGTCTGAATGTTTTCTTCACTAAATAAGTAATTTCTGCTTTTCAATTTCTCACACCTCCCAAATCTCCACCTGATTCAAATGACAGGTTTACTGCCTCCATATCTCAGTCAAGGTAAATTCTCATCACATTTGTGGGAGTGAGTGGCATCACTGTGTGACAAATGACAGTAGTGAGATCAAAAGCAGAATAGTCTGTTGAGTGACCTCTCACCATTCAGTATATGTTGGTGCCACAATTTGATATCTGACCAGCGTGTCTGTGTGTGTGTGTGTGTGTGTGTGTGTGTGTGTGTGATTGCCTTTGATCAAGACTCTTGTGGATGTCACTGTTGTCTGAATCCTGAAGAGTCCGCACGGTGTGAAGAAGAGGATGACATCAGCATCAAGACTGCTCTGAAGAGAAATAATGCGAAGGATTTACCCCAAAGAGAGAAAGGAGGAGGCAAAGGAGGAGGAGGAAGAGGAGGAGGAGAAGGAGGAGGAGGAGGAGGAGGAGGAGGAGGAGGAGGAGGTAGAGCAGGAGGTGGATGAGGAGGAGCAGGAGGAGAAGGAGGAAGAGTTGGAGAGAGACCCTGCTGCTCACAGAAACAGAAACAGAAAGTCAGGAGGAAACTGTGAGTAGAACCTGCATTCCAGGGCCAGGAGGGATGGCTGGGCCCTCCTGTGGGGGCAGAGTGTATGACACAGTCCCTCCCCCAACCTCATTCCTCCCCCCTCTTCTTCGCTCACTGTCTCTGGGGGGCCCTTGGTGACTCCAGTCAACGGAAGCAGGGAGGGAAGGTCATCTCCATGTCAGTCTTTCCAACTAACATTAATTGGAATGTAATCTGTCCATGTTGCTCAAAATCCTTTTGTGGTCCTCATGGTCTTCCTTCTCAAGAAGTCTCACTCTCACTTTTTAGAAGTTTGCCTCTTCAAACAGCCATTCCCTCCACCATGTCTAGTGATGGTCCCAGATGTTCTCATATTTTCTCTCATTCCTCTTTTCTCAGTAAAGTAATTGCAACAATAGCTTTAGAAGTCCCATATTCAACTAAGAAAAGTCCTCAAAACACAGGAAATGGGTCTCTTGGGTCACAGCTGTACTTCTGGTTCTGGCACAAGTACTCGGCAGAGAGTAGGTGATCAGTAATTATTTATTTGTGGATGAGTCAAAGACCAGAAATAAATTTAGTTTGTAGGAGGCGGAGATAATAATGAATAAGTTCAATTTAGTGCCAGTCACAGATAGGGGTCAGCTCAGCACAAGAACTTGGGCCCTGTCTCCTCTGAGCAGATCACACCAGGCAGAGTGCTGGGATCAGAGGAGACCGCAGGTCTGGGCTGAGTGTCTCCACAGACCCTGGACCCTGCCTGAACTCTCATCATGGAAAACCCAGAGCCAAGTCCATGGGGGACAGGGGTGTCCCTTGCTGTGTGTCCACAGCTGTGGAAACCTGGAAGGACAGCTGTTGGGGACCGAAATATAAAAGGGTATTTTTACAATCTGGATATCTTGGGGACAGAGGTGCTGGGCCTAAACCTCCCACCTCACCTGCCTAGTTAACAACGAGCTATACCTGATTCTCTCTTGTCCCACCCATGTTCTCCGGAAGAGACTGGAAGCTAGTTTCTTATTGATGTAAAGTTAGATTTGAATGGTATGGTGGGGGTTGTCTTTGAGTTGTCTTGGAAACAATTGAATTGCTAATGAACCATGTTTCTTCCCTGAATAAAAATGGATGCTTTTCTGGAAACAGCCATGTTACTGCTCAGGAACAGTAGAGACTGTTCCCCATGCCATCCTCTCGAACCCATTTGCATGTATATATCTTTAAGTGTCTATCATTTATTCAATTCCATACCTTTTCCCATTCAAACACCCTGTAATAGACTCGTCGTGGCTGGACCGCAACAGACAGCTGTTCCTGACTCACCACACCCTGTGCGTCTCTGTCCTTCAGGCCCAGGGGCTCCTCCATCTGCAGAGCGGGAACACTCCGAGTAGACACCATGCTGTCCCTCCTCTCCGCTCGTCTCTGCCTCCGTCAGTTGTGGACACGGGGAAGGGGCAGCAGGAGGAGATGAGGAGGCTACACCCTCTTGTTCATGGAGAGCCTCAGGACTCAGTCAACCCCTAGTGGACGGGGCCCTGATGGGAAGCAAACCAGCTCAAATGTCCGGGTGCAAACCTCAGACAGAAACTCTCTTCCAGGGCTGAGTCTGGGCCAGAGGACTCGCGTGTAGGCAGGTCAGTCCTCCTCAGGCTCCATGTCACCCTCTCTTACTTCACCCCCTGGGGCTCAGGAGGGAGCACAGGGGTCCTGGGATGAGGTGATAGAACAGGAGGGTGTTGGGCTGAGCTGGGGAATGAGGGAGGGTGGGTCATTGTAATGCAGCCTCTGGTATCCTTCCAGGGACCCACCCAAAACAGAGGGTCTGCGCCAGGCTCTCTGATCCCCTGGAGGAATTCTTTGACCATCTGGTGTCAGAGGACCCTGGAGGCCCAGGAGTTTCATCTGTTTGAAGAAGAAAAACGTGTCCTTTCAAACTCACAGTCCCCATGGAAGCCCATGAACAAGTGCCCTTTCTCCATCATATACATGACAGAGCATGACACAGGGAGATATCACTGTAACTACCTCAGCCCCACTTGCTGGTCAGAGCGCAGTGACCGCCTGGAGCTGGTGGTGACAGGTGAGTGGACACTAAGAGTCCCAGCCACAGGCTCTGCCCTCGGGAAAGGGGGCCTACTCTCAGGGGTCTCCCCTCTCACAGCCCAGCCCTGGGGGACAGGAGGGAGGCGTGAGCTCATCTAACATGCTGCCTCCTCCTCTCCTAGGATTCTACAGAAAACCCAGTCTCTCAGCCCTGCCCAGCCCTGTCGTGACCTCAGGAGGGAATGTGACCCTCCAGTGTGGCTCAGGGCAGGGATTTGACAGGTTCATTCTAACTAAGGAAGGAGAACACAGGCTCTCATGGACCCTGGACTCACAGTCACACTTCTTCAGTGGGAGATACCAGGCCCTGTTCCGTATGGGCCCCGTGACCTCAGTCACAGGTGGACATTCAGATGCTATGGCTGTTACAGGGACAGACCCCAGGTGTGGTCACACTCAAGTGATTTCCTGAAGCTCCTGGTCTCAGGTGAGTCTCACTCTTCATCCATGGATTCGTTGCCATGAGGGGAGCCCCATGTAAGAGGGTGGTGAGGGGACACAGGGGCTCCTAGCAAGAGACACAGAGAGAGACAGTGCAACCTGGGCCCAAGATGGGAAAAGAGGGTTTATGGGAGGAGCAGCCCCTGTAACTCACATCTGGTCTCCCCAGGTGTGTCTCAAAAGCCCTCCCTCCTCACCCAGCAGGGCCCCATCGTGGTCTATGGACAGAGCCTGACCCTCTAGTGTCGCTCTGATATCAGCTATGACAGATTTGTTCTGCTTAAACAGAGAGGATGTGACCTCCCCCAGAGTCTTGTCCTACAGCCCCAGGCTGGGCTCTCTCAGGTCGACTTCTCTCTGGACACTGTGAGCAGCTCCCACGGGGGCCGGTACAGATGCTACATTGGACACAGCCTCTCCTCTGAGCTGTCGGCACCCAGTGACCCTGTGGACATCCTGGTGGCAGGTGAGGAGCCAGTGGGTTCAGTCAGGGACCCAGACTCTGCACAGGCTCTGCTGGGGGATCTCAGGTGGTGATGGGCAGAGTGAACGTGCAGGGTCTCAGGGAGGGGGACAGAGAGACAGGGGATGGGAGGGGAGGGGAGACTCAGAGAAACAGAGACAGACAGAGAGGAGGGTCCTCAGAGAGAGGGCTGCTGACTCTCAGGTCAGAACAAGGTGGCGGGCAGCCCTCACCCACCCTCCTCTCTCTAGGACAGCTCCCTGACAGACCCTCCCTCTCGGTGCAGCCGGGCCCCACGGTGGCCTCAGGAGAGAATGTGACCCTGCTGTGTCAGTCACAGAGCCCGGCGGACACTTTCCTCTGTTCAACAGGAAAACAGCCGGTCCCCACCCCCACCCCCCCTGCATGTTAGATCAGAGCTCCAAGCTCAGCAGTACCAGGCAGAGTTCTCCATGCGTCCTGTGACCTCAGCCCACGGAGGGACCTACAGGTGCTACAGCTCAAACAGCACCACCCGCTACCTGCGGTCAGACCCCAATAAGCCCCTGGAGCTCCTGGTCTCAAGTGAGGGGACAGTGACCCTGTTCTTCCTGAGCTCAGTCTAAGGACCTTGTCCCCAGAAGATTTCAGGCTCAGATGGGAGAGAGGGGGCTCATGGGATGATCACCCAGGGGAGGTCTGTCCCTCCTCTGCCATTTCATCTTGGTCCACTCCCTTCTACTCAGCTGGGTCCAGAATGTGTCAGGTGACAGCAGGAATTCTCGAGGAGGCCACAGTGCAGACATAGGAGAGAGTCTGAGTAATTTGGGGACTCCAGGGATACTCACAGCTCCTGACCCCCTTTCTGTCCACATTCCCAAGACCCTCTGCAGGCCCCAGCCCCCCCCACAGGGCCCGTCTCCACTGAGCTGGTGAGTCACTGAGAACTCTGCTCAGAGGGAGCACAGACCACCCAGGGCAGTTCGGAGGGTCTATCAGGGGATTCATTGTCCCCCAGACACTCAAGAATGGGCTGTGTCCCAGGGGACTGGGAGTCATGCAGAGATGCTGAGATCCACAGGGCTCCCAGGGTCCTGAGACTGGTGTTGACAAGTGTGTGGTCGTGATAGTGTTATTTTGGAATTCAATCTGTGGGGGAAATATCTGGGTTAAGGTGATAAGATGGCAGCCCTGACCAACTACCTTTATCTTGATTCCCAGGAGGCACTGTGGATGCCCCCTGCCCCCACAGAGTCCAGCCTGAAGAGGGGTAAATGGGGGTCTCTGTGGAAAGATGATGGGTTTATTCATGGGACATAAGGATGGAGTCATGCAAGGGCTCAGGCACCTGTGAAAACACTGATATATACACACCTTCCCCTTTGAGTCCTCAGTGTCCCAAACTGTGAAAGAAGAGAATCGTGGCCCAAAGCACAGATTTCCTTTCAGTTCTGGTTCTGAGTTCGTGGGAGAGGGGGCTCAAAGCTCTCGGGATATGCTATTCTGAAGACTGTCTCATTTCTTAACAGTAAAAGTAAAAGTGACAGTGTACAAAGAGGGACAGACAGGACAGGGATCCAGGGCATCTGGATCTGTCCCTCAGCTCAGACTCAGCTCAGAGGAGAGAGGGGGCAGGACTCAGTCCTGGGTCAGTTCCCGGCTCTGCTGCTCCTGCTGTGGGGCCAGGCTGTCCCTTCTCTCCTCTGAGTGTCGGGTTCTTGTCTGTTCATCCCTGGTCCCATCCTGCTCACAGGCTGCTGTGAGGTCAGGTGACATAATGGGCCTCACAGAGTTCAGGAAGGCAGGGTCTCAGCCCAGCTGACATCTTTCTGTCTAGGACGGCTCCCTGGCAGAATCTTCTCTGTTCAGTGAGGCACTTGGTGACCTCAGAAGAGAATGTGACCCTGCTGTGTCACTCACATGTCTTAGGGTCACTTTTATTCTTCCCAAGAATAATTCAGCTCATCCACCCACACCTACTGTTTCTTAGTTCAACCTATTTAATGAGTCCAGCTAGACCCAGTTCGCCATGAGTCCTGGGAATGTGAACTCAGCACGGGGATGAGGGGGCTACAGATGCAACAGCTCACACAGCACCAACCTCTACATCTTGTCACAACTCAGTGACCCTCCTGAGGCACCAACTGATCTCAGGTGAGGTGACTATGACTATGACCCTATTGCCTGAGCTCACTCAGCTGAGGTCCCTGTCTCTGCAGAGTGTGAGGCAGTGATAACTGAGGAAGTTCAGGGGCCCAACAGAGGATGATATTCACCCCTCCTGCATGGCCCCTGGTCCATCAGCTGCTGAGTAAGTGGGGGTCTCTGAACTCTGAAGGAGCGAGTTTAGAGGGTCTGCTCTCAGACTGAATGCTGAGCACAGCAGTCAAGCATCCCTGTGTCATGACCATGTTTGTCACTGTTCCTGAGCTCTGGGCACAGGTCCCTCTGGTCCACAGTAAGTCAGTGCAGGGTCAGCGTCACAGGAGGCTGAGAGGATCCAATGAGGAGACCAGGGAACCTGGCAGAGGGGACACAGGGTCACTAGGGGACTGGGCAGAAGTTATGACCTGAGAAGTGGGGCATCTGAGAGCACCTGACACCATCAGCCCATCACCAAACAAGTCAGACCTCAAGAGTGGTAAGAAGAAGAAGTCCTCAGTTATGGGGCTGGTCTCACAGGGTCATGTTCTGTGATGGGAAAGTAGGAGTCCTGGGTGGACATCCAGGGTCCTGGGGAGACTTTGGCCTGCCCTGACCTGTGTGATCTCTTTGTCCACTTCTAAGACTACTCAGTGGGGAACCTCATTTGCATGGGTGTGGCTGGACTGATCCTACTGGTCCTCATGGTGCTGCTATTTCAGGCTTGAAACAGCCAGAGAAGGACCCATGATGCAGCCAGGACCTGAGCACAGAGGGCACAATGCAGTGCTTAGAGAGGCGGAGCCTTGGAGCTCATGTGATGAACTAGGAGGTGGTGGGAGAAAGTCTGGACCATGTTCTGAAGAAAGTGTCTTCTGAGACTGTGCAGTGGAGTAAACAGGGTTTCGGTGCAGGAAATGTCTGCATGCTCCCTGCACAGGACTCTTTCTCCATTAAATGTGTATGTTCTCTCCCTATCTAAGGTTGACTGTCTGTAACAATCCCCCATCATTCCACATGCCTGTGACATGTGGGTCCATTGCACATGGCCAGTTTGGGTCCAGACACCTAATACCTCATGGTCTCCTGCACCTTTTGGTCTAGAAATATTCTTTCTTTCTAATCACCGAATTCCCAGATGGACAGAACAGTGTCTTTGTCTTTTTACTTCATTAACTGCATAACTGGACAAAATCAGATCTCAGCCTGGAAGAAATGAACCCAAAATGATGCCTCCCTCGACCCACCATCTCTTCCTCAGGTGTCACCTGCACCATTTCCCCAATGTCATCACTGGTGCTGTAGGGACAGCTTCATGGAGTGATGCCTCTAAAGGCAATATTTTTAAATGATTTGATTTGTTAAATTTTTGCAGAGTCTGAATAAACATATAATCAAATGCTATTCAACCATGAGAAGGAAGGAAGTAATCTTGCCATTTGGGAAGATGTAAATGGACATTGAAGGCTAGTATTTTTATATGTGAGATAAATCACACAGAAAAAAATAAATACTGAATGATCTCACGTCTATGTGGAAACTATAAAAGCCAAACTTGTAGAAAAAAGGTGTGGAATAAGGGTTACTGTGCGGGGAAAGGAGAGATGTTGGTCAAAGAGGATAAACTTCCAGATATGAGGTTAACAAGTCCTGAAGGTCTGATGAATATCATGGTGATTACACTTGACAATACTGTGTTATATATGTGAAAATTACATGGAGACTGTAAGTGAAAAATACTCCAACACTTTTATTACCTGTCTTGTTGATAGTAGCCAAGCTAACTGGTGTGGAACTATATCTCATTGTAGTTTTGATTTGCATTTCTTTAGTAACTAGTGAAGAAAAACATCTTTTCATATATCTGTTGGCCATTTTTTATATGTCCTCTTGAAAGAAGTATCTGTTCAGGTCCTCTCCCATTTTTTTTTGAACCTCTCCAATTTTTTAATTGTTTTCTTGTGCATTCCTGAGCTTTTTGAGTTCTTTATATATTTTGGATATTAACCCTTTATTGAAGCTGATATTTGCAAATGTCATCTCCTATTTAGTTGGCTTTCTATTTGTTTTGTTACCAGTTTATTTTTCTGAGAAAGGACTTTTTAGTTTGATATAGTCCCATTCATTTATTTTTAACCTTACTTCCCTTGCCTCTACAGTCAAATTCATAAATTGTTCTCTATAGCAAAGGTGCATGAATGGAGGCTCCTCAAAAAACCAATAATATAACTACCATATGACCCAGCGGTCCCTCTTCTGGACATCTCCCCCAAAACTCAAAAGCATTGGTACATAGCTCCTGGGAGCAAATGGCAGCCTGGAAGGACTCTTGTGGCAGGAAGTGAGTTTAGCAGAGAGGGAAGAGTCCTGGGCCCCAGGACCAAAGCCCCAGACTGCAGCCTTAGAGACTAGAAGAAGTGTATGGACAGTATTTAGCTGCAAAACAAGCCAGGATACTGTTTGTGAGAAAGAGAGAGATTTCTCAGACCCAGGATTCTTCTTAAAGAGACTGGGAAGAGACCTGAAGATGGCAGTGGAGCAGGCAGACGCACAGACTCCCAGCTCACACCACCGAACTGGATTATAAACTAATTTATGAACAATCAGCCTAAAAAACCAAACCTGGACTACAAGAACAGCTTTCAAAAACCAAGGAGCAAAGAAGAAGCCACAACAAACCTGGTAGGGAGGGCCTGAATCTCCCCTGTTTATAGGAATGGGGGGAGGGGATAAGGCTGAGCTCTCACTCCAAAAAAAAAGAGCAGTAAATACTGATCACAGCCACTTGGCTGGCTACTAGGGAATGATGTGTGTTGAAAGGGCCAGATTGTCTTCCAAAAAGAAAGGAGAGAGAGAAAGATGGATGGTGAGGGGGAGAGGAATACAGGTGATGACATGAAAAGCTGACTCATTCAGTGCTGGAGGTGGCCATAACTGGGGGAGGGGCTGATCCTTCTACAAAGCAAAATACAAAAGTACTTCCAGGTCACAGAGATACATACATCTCTCCAGCTCCAATCAGCACAACAAGACACAGTTGAAAACAAGAAGTGGGGAGGAGGGGCAGTAACACAGGTCTCCATGGAGATCTGAGATACACCTCCCCCTACTGAAGCTGAGAAAGAAACCCGCCCCCAGAGAGATTAACTGGCAGAAGAGGACTTCAGAGCCTCAGGTCACACCCACCGCATTGCTGGATACAGTTTCAAATAAGCCCCCTGCTGAGATCAGCAAACAAGACAATCACCTGTTAAGAAAACAAACAAATCAAGACTTCAAAGAGGCCCAAGTCCCAAAGTGGATAACAAATAATAGCTGAAGCCAACCCAAGAAGACCTAGAAACAACACAAGTGAAAACTGGAGGCAGACAACACCAAGCCTAGACTCAACCAGCTCTACAAAGAAAACACCCAAACACACAGACACAATGAGAAGACAAAGAAGTGCAATCCAAATGAAACCACAAGAGAAACCTTCAGGAGATGAACTGAGTGATATAATCAAACTTCCGGATGCAGAGTTTAAAATAATGATTTTAAGGATGCTTAGGGATCTTAGAACAACAATGGATGGTCATCACGAACACCTAAATAAAGAAATAGCAAGTATAAAAAAGGATATTGAAATATTAAAAAAGAATCAGTCAGAGATGACAATTACAATATAAGAAATGAATACCACAATGGAAGGAACTAAAAACAGGACGGATAGAGCAGAGGATTGAATCAGCGAGTTGGAGGACAACTGGAATGAAGGCATGAAAGCAGAGAAAAAAAAAGAAAAGAGACTCAAAAAGTCTGAGGAAACTCTTAGTGAGCTCTGTGACAACATAAAGAGAAAAAACATCCGCATCATAGGTGTTCCTGAAGAAGAAGAGAAAGAACAAGGGATAGAGGCTTTGTTCAATCATATCATGGCTGAAAACTTCCCTAAATTAATGAAGGAGAAACTCTCACAAATTCAAGAAGCACAGAGAACTCCACTAAAAAGAAACCTACACCAAGACACATCATAATTAAAATACCAAAGCTAAGTGATAAAGAGAAAATATTAAAAGCTGCGAGAGAAAAAAAGGCTATCACCTACAAAGAAGCCCCCATAAGAATGACATCAAACTTCTCAACAGAAACACTTGAAGCCAGAAGGGAATGGCAAGAAATATTCAAAGTAATGCAAAACAAGAACCTACAACCAAGACTACTTTATCCAGCAACACTATCATTTAAAATTGAAGGAGAAATAAAAAGTTTTCCAGACCAAAAAAAACTCAAGCAATTCATTACAACCAAACCAATGTTGCAGGAAATGTTAAGGGGCATGGTGAAAACAGATCAAAGTAAGAAAAGAATACAGCAAAAGAGGAATACAGCTTTAAAGAATAAAATGGCAATAAACAACTACTTATTGATATGTACATATCAACTACATATCAATAATAACCTTAAATGTAAATGGATTAAATGATCCAATCAAAAGACATAGGGTAGCTGCATGGATATGAAAACAGGACACATACATATGCTGTCTACAAAAGACACAGCTTAAAATAAAAGATGCACATAGGTTGAAGGTAAACAGATGGAAAAAAACATTTCATGCAAATGGAAATGAAAAAAAAAGCTGGGGTAGCAATACTTATATCAGACAAAATGGACTTTAAACAAAGGATATAGTAAGAGATAAAGAAGGCCACTACATAATAATAAAGGGAGCAATCCAACAGGAAGATATAACTATTATAAATATCTACGCACTTAATATAGGAGCACCTAAATATAAAAAGCATTTGATGGATATAAAGAGCAAGATCAACAGCAACACTATAATAGTAGAAGATTTTAATACCCCACTAATATCACTAGATAGATCCTCAAGAAAGAAAATTAACAAAGAAACAGCAGACTTAAAGGACACACTAGATCAACTCGATTTAATAGATATCTTCAGAACCCTTCACCCTAAAGCAGCAGAATATACATTCTTTTCAAGTGCTCATGGTACATTCTCAAGGATAGACCACATGTTAGGGCACAAAAGTGGTCTCAACAAATTTAAGAACATTGAAATCATATCAAGCACTTTCTCTGATCACAATGGCATGAAATTAGAAATCAACCATAACAGAAAAGCTCAAAAATTCTCAAACATATGGAAACTAAATAGCAGATTGTTAAATAACGAATGGATTAAGAATGAGATCAAAGAAGAAATAAAAAAATTCCTAGAGATGATGTCAGAGTAATGGCGGGGTAGGAAGCGATTCCGATAAATCTCCCCCAAAACTCAACAAGATCTTCAACCAGAAACAGAAAAACCTATACTTGGAGCCTCCAGATGCTTCGCAATACACCCAAAGGTATGGTCGAGTGAAAAATTGGCTAAATATATAACCAAACCTCGAAGGAAATAGGGAGTAAGAAATGCTCCGCCTTCCTCACTAACCTAAACAGGGTGGCTTTCTCTGGTAACTGTGAATATAGAAACTGAGGCGGGCAAAGGGGGTGAATAGATTCAGGCCATGGCACAAACGGCTGAACCAGGCTGTGGCACGGAGATCCAAGCCGAGGAAAAACTGATCCTGTGGCAACCCGGGCAATACAAGCTAACACTCGCGCCAAACCCAAACAAAGAAAGACAAGCGGGGCGGCCATTTTATCCGGTCTCCTGGTTGGTGCGCAGTTAGTGGGCGAGAGATTTCTTCCTAGGCCCCGAGAGTGGGTGCCCGTGTTGCCCCACGGAGAGGCAGGGTCAGAGGCCTTTCTGTGGGCCGAGGGCAGAGTCTCTGGGCAGCCCCAGCGCCCTGGGAAAGCCACGCACGGGAGGGAGTGAGAACTAATTCCAACGGTGGAAATTTTCCGTACTGCTGGGGGTTTCACTCAGAGGGAAACGCCGCCGGCCTCATATCTGGGTTTGCGTGCGCAGATAGTGAATGAGAGATTCCTCCGAGTGCCTCGGCAGTGCGCGCCCGTGTTATCGCACAGAGGGGCAGAGTCAGGGGCCTTTGTGTGGGCCAAAGTGGAATCTCGGGCTGCCCCAGCGCCTTGCAAAAGCCGCACACGGGGACGGAGCGAGACTCAATTCCAACGCTGCAACTTTTCCCTGCGGTTGGGGGTTTCACTCAGAGCGTGAGACTGCTGGCCAGATATCCTGGTCTGCGCGCAGCCAGTGAGTGAGAGTTTCCTCCAAGCGCCCCGGAAGTGGGCACCCGCCTGTGTTACCGGACAGAGTGGCAGACAGAACCAGAGGTCTTTGAGTGGGCGGAAAGCCCGCCTGATTATGCTAGCAGCTCTGACTGACTGAGCCTTACCCAGAGCCCTGTGCTGAGTGGAAATAGAGTGGGGAGTTGCCAGCTCTTTGAGCCACTTACTATCCAGGCAGAGGCAGCAGCAACCCCATAGCTGGATTATCAGGCTACTAATTGAGGAAGGAAAGACTAGGAGAAAGGCTCCAGGAACACAGACTCTCTCACTGTCGGAGCCTATAAATGCTAATAGCCTTGACTGCCAACGAGACTAAAGCACAATACATGACATTGCCATAGAGACTTATCAACTGCAAACCTCTACCTGAGCGTGCCAAAGGGGCAGAACCCGGGGTACAGAGTCACCGACAAGGAAGAGGGAGAGAAAAGAAAAAGCAAGAAGATAACCTCTCAAAATCAAGAATAATCTGCAGACTTTATAACCTATCCCATTTTATTATATTTGTTCGTTTGTTTCTCTTATCTTCATTCTTGATACTTTTTTTCCTCCTCCAATTTGGCCGATTAACTCTCTGCCGGTCTTACTCTCTCCTCTCCTTGAACTACACTACCCATAAGTGTTACATCTCCCATTATCTTTTCTCTTCTCTTCCTTTCTCTCTATGAGGGTTGCACTCCAAAACCCTTAACTCTCTCTCTCTCTCTCTCTCCTTTCTTTTTTCTTCTATTAGTGGTTCCCTCTTTTTTTCTCCCTCTCTCTTTCTTTTCTCCCTCTATATTAGTTTCTTCCTTTCTCCTTTACATCTCCTCTCATTCAAACCTTAATAACAAACAAATTATCTTATCTGGGACTCAAACTTATGTTTGTGGCATTTTGGGGGGGTTTTACTTCACCTTTTTAACTCACTAGCAGTGCTCCCATCCCTGGCTCTCCATTTTATCTAGTTCTTGTTCCACTAAATACAATAGTAATTTTTTAATTTGTCTCCCCATTTTTCCATTTTCCTCTTATTCCTCTCATCATAACTCTTAGACAACCAACACCTAAAAGCAAATCATTTTATTCTTGACCCAAATTTTTTCCTTATTTGCTTTTTGTGGGTCCATACGCTCTTATTTTTTCTTTTTTCTTTTTCTTTTTTTTTTGCCCCTTTATTACTTTTCCCCAATTCAGGCCCTCCATCACAGGCATTGTTTGTTATAATTCACAGTTCACCACAAGATTTTCTCAAGAAAGAGGGGAGAGGAGTGGAGAGGAAAAAAGGAGGGGGGGAATAATTTCCTTTTTTAAAAAATTTTTATTTTATTTTATTTTTCTTTATTTCATTATTAATTTTTTTAAAAAAAAAAACAACTATTTTCGATTTTTTATTTTTTTATTATTTTTTTAACTTTTTATTTTTTATTAAATCTCATTAATACTATCAACAAAACCATCCTCAGATGCCATTAAGGAAGAGAAAATCGAATATCATGGATACAAAAGAAAGAGAGGTAACACAGCTAGATGAGGAAAAATCTATGGAGAAAAAATTTAATATATTGGAAACCTTGGAGCTAAATGACAGAGAATTCAAGATAGAAATCCTAAAAATCCTCCGAGATATACAAGAAAACACAGAAAGACAATTTAGGGAGCTCAGAAAACAACTCAATGAACACAAAGAATATATGTCCAAGGAAATTGAAACTATAAAAACAAATCAAACAGAGATGAAAAACTCAATTCACGAGCTGAAAAACGAAGTAACAAGCTTAGCTAATAGAACAGGTCAGATAGAAGAGAGGATTAGTGAAATAGAAGACAAGCAACTTGAGGCACAGCAGAGAGAAGAAGAAAGAGACTTAAAAATTAAAAAAAATGAGATAGCCCTACAAGAATTATCTGACTCCATCAAAAACATAAGAATAATAGGTATAACAGAGGGAGAAGAGAGAGAAAATGGAATGGAGAACATACTCAAACAAATAAGAGATGAGAACTTCCCAAGCCTGTGGAAAGAACTAAAGCCTCAAGTTCAAGAAGCAAACAGAACTCCGAGTTTTCTTAACCCCAACAAACCTACTCCAAGGCATATCATAATGAAATTGACACAAACCAACAGCAAAGAAAAAATTCTCAAGGCAGCCAGGGAAAAGAAGAATACAACATATAAAGGAAGGCCCATTAGATTATCATCAGATTTCTCAGCAGAAACTCTACAAGCTAGAAGAGAGTGGACGCCAATATTTAAAGTCCTGAAAGAGAGGAACTTTCAGCCACGAATACTATACCCATCAAAGCTATCCTTCAAATATGAAGGAGAAATAAAAACATTCACAGATACAGAAAAGATGAGGGAATTTATCATCAGAAAACCCCCACTCCAGGAATTACTAAAGGGGGTTCTCCAATCAGATACAAAGAACAAAAAAAAAAACAGAGCCACAAGTAAAAGCTCCAAGAAGAACACAATAAAACCAAATTTAAACTGTGACAACAACAAAAAGAAAGAGGGGGAGAAGATGGAGATTAACAGTAGCAAAGGACGATGGAGTGCAAAAGTACTCACAAAATAGTTCGCTACAATGAACAGGGTAGGGACCCTTTTCATTACTCAAAGGTAACCACCATTGAAAAAACCACCACAGAAGCACATGAGATAAAAAAGATAGCAACAGAGGAAAGATGTATGGAATACAACCAAATAAAAACAAAAGATAGAAAAACGAAAGAGAAGGATCAAACAAGACACAAAACTAACAGAAAGCAAGATATAAAATGGCAATAGGGAACTCACAAGTATCAATAATTACACTAAATGTAAACGGATTAAACTCACCAATAAAAAGGCACAGAGTAGCAGAATGGATTAAAAAAGAAAATCCAACTGTATGCTGCCTACAGGAAACTCATCTAAGTAACAAGGATAAAAACAAATTCAAGTGAAAGGCTGGAAAACAATACTCCAAGCAAATAACATCCAAAAAAAAGCAGGTGTAGCAATACTCATATCGGATAATGCTGACTACAAGACAGGAAAAGTACTCAGAGACAAAAATGGCCATTTCATAATGGCTAAGGGGACACTGAATCAAGAAGACATAACAATTCTTAATATATATGCACCAAACCAAGGAGCACCAAAATATATAAGACAGCTACTTATTGATCTTAAAACAAAAACTGACAAAAACACAATCATACTTGGAGACCTCAATACACCGCTGACGGCTCTAGATCGGTCATCCAAACAGAGAATCAACAAAGACATAGTGGCCTTAAACAAAACACTAGAGCACCTGGATATGATAGACATCTACAGGACATTTCATCCCAAAGTGACTGAGTATACATTTTTCTCCAGTGTACATGGATCATTCTCAAGAATTGACCATATGTTGGGCCACAAAAACAACATCAGCAAATTCAGAAAAATTGAAGTTGTACCAAGCATATTTTCTGATCATAAAGCCTTGAAACTAGAATTCAACTGCAAAAAAGAGGAAAAAAATCCCACAAAAATGTGGAAACTAAACAACATACTTTTAAAAAATGATTGGGTCAAAGAAGAAATAAGTGCAGAGATCAAAAGATATATACAGACTAATGAAAATGACAATACGACATATCAGAATCTATGGGATGCAGCAAAAGCAGTAATAAGAGGGAAGTTCATATCACTTCAGGCATATATGAACAAACAAGAGAGAGCCCAAGTGAACCACTTAACTTCACACCTTAGGGAACTAGAAAAAGAAGAACAAAGACAACCCAAAACCAGGCGAAGAAAGGAGATAATAAAAATCAGAGCAGAAATAAATGAATTAGAGAACAGAAAAACTATAGAAAAAATTAATAGAACAAGGAGCTGGTTCTTTGAAAAGATCAACAAAATTGACAAACCCTTGGCAAGACTTACCAAGGAAAAAAGAGAAAGAACTCATATAAACAAAATCCAAAATGAAAGAGGAGAAATCACCACGGACACCGTAGATATACAAAGAATTATTGTAGAATACTATGAAAAACTTTATGCCACTAAATTCAACAACCTAGAAGAAATGGATAAATTCCTAGAACAATACAACCTTCCTAGACTGAGTCAAGAAGAAGCAGAAAGCCTAAACAGACCTATCAGTAAGAAGAAATAGAAAAAACCATTAAAAACCTCCCCAAAAATAAAAGTCCAGGCCCTGACGGCTATACAAGCGAATTTTATCAAACATTCAAAGAAGACTTGGTTCCTATTCTACTCAAAGTCTTCCAAAAAATTGAAGAAGAAGCAATACTTCCAAACACATTTTATGAGGCCAACATAACCCTCATACCAAAACCAGGCAAGGATGGCACAAAAAAAGAAACTACAGACCAATATCTCTAATGAATACAGATGCTAAAATACTAAACAAAATACTAGCAAATCGAATACAACAACATATTAAAAAAATAATACATCATGATCAAGTGGGATTCATCCCAGAATCTCAAGGATGGTTCAACATACGTAAAACGGTTAACGTAATACACCATATCAACAAAACAAAGAACAAAAACCACATGATCTTATCAATAGACGCAGAAAAGGCTTTCGATAAAATACAACACAATTTTATGTTTAAGACTCTCAACAAAATGGGTATAGAAGGAAAATATCTCAACATGATAAAGGCCATATATGATAAACCATCAGCTAACATCATATTAAATGGCACTAAACTGAAGGCTTTCCCCCTTAAATCAGGAACAAGACAGGGTTGTCCACTCTCTCCACTCTTATTTAATGTGGTACTAGAAGTTCTAGCCAGAGCAATCAGACAAGACAAAGAAATAAAAGGCATCCATATCGGAAAAGAAGAAGTAAAGGTATCACTTTTTGCAGATGATATGATCCTATACATCGAAAACCCCAAAGAATCCACAAAAAGACTACTAGAAACAATAAGCCAATACAGTAAGGTCGCAGGATACAAAATTAACATACAGAAGTCAATAGCCTTTCTATATGCCAACAATGAAACATTTGAGAATGAACACAAAAGAATAATCCCCTTCACGATTGCAACAAAAAAAATAAAATTCTTAGGAATAAACATAACAAAGAATGTAAAGGACTTATATAATGAAAACTATAAACCATTGTTAAGGGAAATCGAAAAAGATATAATGAGATGGAAGAATATACCTTGTTCTTGGCTAGGAAGAATAAATATAATCAAGATGGCTATATTACCCAAAGCAATATACAAATTTAATGCAATTCCCATCAAACTTCCAATGATGTTTTTTAAAGAAATAGAGCAAAAAATCATCAGATTTATATGGAACTATAAAAAACCCCGAATAGCCAAAGCAATCCTAAAGAAAAAGAATGAAGCTGGGGGCATTACAATACCTGACTTCAAACTATATTATAGGGCCACGACAATCAAAACAGCATGGTATTGGCAGAAAAATAGACAATCAGACCAATGGAACAGAATAGAAAGTCCAGAAATAAAACCACATATATATAGTCAAATAATTTTTGATAAAGGGGCCAACAACACACAATGGAGAAAAGAAAGCCTCTTCAATAAATGGTGCTGGGAAAACTGGAAAGCCACATGCAAAAGAATGAAACTGGACTACAGTCTCTCCCCCTGTACAAAAATTAACTCAAAATGGATCAAAGATCTAAACATAAGACCTGAAACAATTAAGTACATAGAAGAAGACATAGGTACTCAACTCATGGACCTGGGTTTTAAAGAGCATTTTATGAATTTGACTCCACAGGCAAGAGAAGTGAAGGCAAAAATTAATGAATGGGACTACATCAGACTAAGAAGTTTTTGCTCAGCAAGAAAAACTGATAACAAAATAAACAGAAAGCCAACTAAATGGGAAATGATATTTTCAAACAACAGCTCAGATAAGGGCCTAATATCCAAAATATACAAAGAACTCATAAAACTCAACAACAAACAAACAAGCAATCCAATAAAAAAATGGGAAGAGAATATGAACAGACACTTCTCCCAGGAAGAAATACAAATGGCCAACAGATATATGAAAAGATGCTCATCTTCTTTAGCTATTAGAGAAATGCAAATCAAAACTGCAATGAGATACCACCTCACACCTGTTCGATTAGCTGTTATTAGCAAGACAGGTAATAGCAAATGTTGGAGAGGCTGTGGAGAAAAAGGAACCCTCATACACTGTTGGTGGGAATGTAAAGTAGTACAACCATTATGGAAGAAAGTATGGTGGTTCCTCAAAAAACTGAAAATAGAACTACCTTATGACCCAGCAATCCCTCTACTGGGTATATATCCCAAAAACTCAGAAACATTGATACGTAAAGACACATGCAGCCCCATGTTTATTGCAGCATTGTTCACAGTGGCCAGGACATGGAAACAACCAAAAAGCCCATCAATAGATGACTGGATAAAGAAGATGTGGCACATATACACTATGGAGTACTACTCAGCCATAAGAAATGATGACATCGGAACATTTACAGCAAAATGGTGGGATCTTGATAACATGATACGAAGCGAAATAAGTAAATCAGAAAAAACCAGGAACTGTATTATTCCATACATAGGTGGGACATAATAGTGAAACTAAGAGACATTGATAAGAGTGTGGTGGTTACGGGGGGGGAGGGGGGAATGGGAGAGGGAAAGGGGGTGGGGAGGGGCACAAAGAAAACAAGATAGAAGGTGACAGAGGACAATCTGACTTTGGGTGGTGGGTATGCAGCATAATTGAACGACAAAATAACCTGGACTTGTTATCTTTGAATATATGTATCCTGATTTATTGATGTCACCCCATTAAAAAAAATAAAATTATTAAAAAAAAATCTTTATAAAAATTCCTAGAAACAAATGATAATGAGCATACAACAACTCAAAATTTATGGGACACAGCAAAAGCAGTACTGAGAGGGAAGTTCATAGCACTACAGGCACACTTTCAGAAGCTAGAAAAAGCTTAAATAAACAACTTAACCCTGCATCTAAAAGAACTAGAAAAAGAACAGCAAGTAAAGCCCAAATGTAGTAGAAGGAAGGAAATAATAAAGATCAGAGCAGAAATAAATGACATACAGACTAAAGAAACAATACAGAGGATCAATGAAACTAGGAGCTGGCTCTTTGAAAAGGTAAACAAGATTGATGAACCTTTAACTAGACTCACCAAAAAAAAAAAGAGAGAGGACTCAAATAAATAAAATTAGAAATGAGAAGGGAGAAATAACAACTGACACAACAGAAATACAAAGGATTGTAAGAAAATACTATGAAGAACTGTATGCCAAAAAACTAGACAACCTAGATGAAATGAAACATACAAACTTCCAAAAATCAATCTGGAAGAATCAGAAAACCTAAACAGACTTATTACACCAAATGAGATCAAAACAGTTATCAAAAAACTCCCAACAAAGAAAAGTCCTGGGCCAGATTGCTTCACAGTGAATTCTACCAAATATTCAAAGAAGAACTAACTCCTATCCTTCTCAAGCTATTTCAAAAAATTCAAGGAAGACTTCCAAGCTCCTTTTATGAGGCGAGCATAATTCTGATTCCAAAACCAGGTAAAGACAACACAAAGAAAGAAAATGATAGGCCAATATCCCTAATGAATATAGTTGCTAAAATTCTCAGCAAAATATTAGCAAACTGGATCCAACAATACATGGAAAAAGTCATACACCATAATCAAGTGGGATTTATTCTAGGAAGGCAAAGCTGGTACAATATTCGCAAATCTATCAATGTTATTCATCACATAAACAAAAGGAAGGAGAAAAACCACATGATAATTTCAATAGATGCAGAAAAAGCATTTGATAAAATCCAACCCTATTCATAATCAAAACTCTCAACAAAGTGGGAATACAGGGAACATACCTGAACATGATAAAAGCCATCTATGACAAACCCTCAGCCAACATCATACTCAATGGGCAAAAATTAAAAGCAATCCCTTTAAGATCAGGAACAAGGCAGGGGTGCCCCCTTTCACCACTCTTATTCAACATAGTACTGGAAGTCCCAGCCACAGCAATCAGACAAGAAGAAGAAATAAAAGGCATTCAAGTTGAAAAAGAATAAGTAAAGCTATCATTATTTGCAGATGATATGATATTGTATATAAAAAATCCTAAAGTCTCAGTCAAAAAACTACTGGACCTGATAGATGAATTCAGCAAGGTGGCAGTATATAAAATTAATACTCAGAAATCAGAGGCATTTTTATACACCAACAATGAACAGTCAGAAAGAGAAATTAAGGAAACAATCCCCTTCACTATTACAACCAAAAAAATAAAGTACCTAGGAGTACATTTAACCAAGGAGACTAAAGACTTGTACTCTGAAAATTATAAAACATTGATAAAAGAAATCAAAGAAGATACAAACAAGTGGAAGCATATACCGTGCTCATGGTTAGGAAGAATAAACATTATTAAAATGTCTATATTACCCAAAGAAATTTATAAATTCAATGCAATGCCAATTAAAATACCAATGACATACTTTAAAGATAAAAATCACATATTCCAAAAATTTATATGGAACCAAAAGAGAACACAAAAAGCCTCAGCAGTCTTTAAAAAGAAGAATAAAGGGGGAGGTATCACACTTCCTGATATCAAGCTATACTACAAGGCCATTGTACTCAAAACAGCCTGGTACTAACATAAGAGGAGGCACATAGATCAATGGAACAGAACGGAGAACCCAGAAATAAACCCACAGCTCTATGGACAACTGATATTTGACAAAGGAGGTAAGGAAATACGATGGAGTAAAGATAGCCTCTTCAACAAATGGTGTTGGGAAAATTGGACAGCAACCTGCAAAAAATGAAACTAGACCACCAACTTACACCATTCACAAAAATAAACTCAAAATGGGTAAAAGACTTAAATGTAAGGTGTGAAACCATAAGCATCTTAGAAGAAAACATAGGCAGTAAGCTTTCCGACATCTCTCGCAGTGATATATTTGCTGGTTTATCTCCACAGGCAAGGGAAATAAAAAACAGGATAAACAAATGGGACTATATCAAACTAAAAAGCTTTTGCACAGCCAAAGACAATAAGAACAGAATAAAAAGACAAACTACACAATGGGAGAACATATTTGACAGTACGTCTGATAAGGGGTTAATAACCAAAATTTATAAAGAACTTGTAAATCTCAACACCAGAAAGACAAACAATCCAATCAAAAAATGGACAAAGAAATGAATAGACACTTCTCCAAAGAGGATATACAGATGGCCAATGGGCATATGAAAAAATGTTCAACATCACTAATCGTTAGAGAAATGCAAATTAAAACCACAATGAGATATCACCTCACACCAGTCAGAATGGTGCCCATCAACAAAACAACACAGAATAAGTGCTGGCGAGGATGTGGAGAAAAGGGAACCCTCCTACACTGCTGGTGGGAATGCAGACTGGTGCAGCCTCTGTGGAAAACAGTATGGAAATACCTCAAAAAATTGAAAATCGAACTGCCTTTTGACCCAGCCATCCCACTTTTAGGAATATACCCCAAGAACACCATAGAATAGTTCCAGAAGGAGAAATGCACCCCCATGTTTGTGGCAGCATTGTTCACAATAGAGAAGATCTGGAAACAGCCCAAGTGTCCGTCAGAGGACGAGTAGACTAAAAAGCTTTGGTACATATATACTATGGAATACTACTCAGACATAAGAAATGATGACATTGGATCATTTAAAATAACATGGATGGACCTTGATAACATTATACGGAGTGAAATAAGTAAATCAGGAAAATACTAAGAACTATATGAATCCATGCATAGATGGGACATAAAAATGAGACTCAGAGACATGGACAAGAATGTAATGGTAACAGGGAGTGGGGTGGAGGGGTGGGGAGGGGGCAGGGGAAGAAGGAGAGGGAAGGGGTAGGGGGAGGGGAGGGGCACAAAGAAAACCATATAGAAGGTGACAGAACACAATTTGACTTTGGGTGATGGGAATGCAGCATAATCAAAGGTCAAAATAATTTGGAGATGTTTTCTCAGAACATATGTAACCTGATTTATCAATGTCACTGCATTAAAATTAATAAAAATAAGATTAAAAAAAAGAGAAAAGCATTGGTACGTGAAGACACATGCAGCCCCATGTTCATCACAGCACTGTTCACGGTGGCCAAAACATGGAAACAATTAAAGTGTCCCTAAATAGAGGATTGGATAAAGAAGATGTGGTACATTTATACAATGGAGTATGACTCAGCTACAAGAAATGATGACATAGTGACATTTATGACAACATGGATGGACCTTGAGAACAGTATACTGAGTGAAATAAGTAAATCAGAAAAAGCTAAGAACTATGATTTCACACATAGGTGGGATATAAAACTGAGACTAATGGGCATAGATAAGAGTGAAGTAGTTACCAGGGGAGGGGGACGTAGGTGTGTGGGGGAGGTGGTGGGAAGAAGGGTATAAAGAGGGACATGTATAAGGTGACAGAAAATGATTTGACTTTAGGTGCTGTGTACACAACATAATCAACAGTTCAAATGTTATAGAAATGTCACCTGAAACCTACATACTCTTAGTGATCAATGTCACCCTATTAAAGTTAATTTTCTAAATAAAATTGAAAAAAAAATTTTTTAATTCTTGAAGTCAGAGACACTGATCATCCATCTCCACCTTCCCCACCCCGTGGGTGCACTTCCTACAACCCGGGGCGTGAGAATTCTCGTTTCCTCTGGAGCAGGCGGGGAGCAGAAATTCAGAAACACTCAGTGCAGGTTCCGCTCCAGTGAGATGAGATGTGTCTGTACTTCCTGAGGCTGAGGGTTTGGGGAACACGGTGCTGCTGTCAGACAGGAGGCAGGAGGGGAACAAGGGAGAGAGATTCACAAGATGGGGTGGGCAGGGTCCTCACACATTAGTACAGTTCACATAGTGCTGGGCTCAACTGGGGGCTCCTCTGACGGGGAGGAAGGGGGTGCAGTTGTCTCCTGTCTCAGAGACACGTGGATCAGCTGGGCATAGGTCACATCCTGGGGGCGTCAGAGGCAGCCACCTGGAGCAGAGGGAGAATGAGGGAAATGGAACATGGATGGGGTGGGAGGAGTCCAGGGTCCTGGAGAGTGTGAGACCCACCTGAGTGTCCATCGGCTTATCTTCTTCTGCTTGTCTGTCCTTCATGTCCAGCAATACGCCCAACAGGGAGGGAGGAGAGGTGGCCACACCCTGTCTGAGCCTGGATCCTGAGTGGTTCACGTGGGCATACGTCACTCCCTGGGGGACTTCATTGTGCCTGTTCTGCTGCAGAGACAGTGAGACAGAGACAGTGTCCCCTGGTTCCACTGGTGACACCCTCCAGTCAATCATCCACCTGTTGTCAGAGTGATGATGTTAAACTTTAGATCAGATTAGGTCACTCTCCTGATGGAACCTACAGGGACTTCCTAAGTCTTAGGGCATCTGGAGGCTTCTATGGTCCCGACTCTTATCCTAACACACCGTCTCTTGCTCATTTGGCTCCAGTCACATGGCTCATCCTGCTAAAAAAAGTATGTCCTGTCTCAGGACTTTTGCACCTCTTCATTTCTCTGTCCTCCCCACACCCCACTTCTGCTCCATTTTTCCTCACAGCACTTTGCTCTCTAGGACACTGTCCCCTTGTTTGTGCAGTGTCTCCCTCCCCCACAGGTGAGCTGGAGGAGTGTGGAGACCGTGTTGCTCAGGGCTCCATGTGGTCCCTAAATGGAGCTGGTAAACGGTGAGCTCCTGTCACATCTGCTGGTGAATGAATGAAGGGGGCCCTGGGGACCTGTGGGTGATTCACTGATTCATGCCTCCTCCTGAGACCTGGGGCTGCACAAGGTCAGACAGAGGATCAGAGGCCAGCAAAAGGGACCACATAGGAGGAGCTATGATGTCACAAGGAAACCAGGAGAAGTGAGTTACAGCAAGATGACCTGGGTGCCCAGAAGGAGGGATCAGTGTGGGATGCTCCTGTGAACCAGGAGAGGTGAGGACAAGAAAGTGTCCATTGGATTAAACTGGGCAACAGGGGCCCTGGACAGTTAGCTCAGTGGTAGAGCGTTGGCCTGGTGTGCAGGAGTTCCGGGTTTAATTCCCGGCCAGGGCACACAGGAGAAGCGCCCATCTGCTTCTCCACCCCTCCCCCTCTCCTTCCTCTCTGTCCCTCTCTTCCCCTCTGGCAGCCAAGGCTCCATAGGAGAAAAGTTGGCCTGGGCGCTGAGGATGGCTCTGTGGCCTCTGCCTCAGGTGCTAGAATGGCTCCGGTTGCAACAGAGCGATGTCCCAGATGGGCAGAGCATCACCCCTTGGTGGGCATGCCGGGTGGATCCCGGTCGGGCGCATGCAGGTGTCTGTCTGACCACCTACCCATTTCCAACTTCAGAAAAATACAAAAAAATAAAATAAACTGGGCAACAGGAAGGTCCTTGGTGGCCTGGACAGGAGCAGGGGTCTCACCTGAGGGTTCAGCTCCACACCCTCCTCAGGCTGTGAGTCCTTCACCGCAGCATCTGCTGGGGCAGAATAGGGGTGTGTCTCCTGGCAGAGTCCTGAGATCTCAGGGCTGCAGATCCTGCCTGCTCCCAGATGGGCCACTAACCAAGGGGTGAGGGGAGGTGCCAGGCCTTGCAGTGAGGATTTTCATCCTTCCCACCCCTGACCCCCACATCTCCCCACCTGTCCTTCCCCTGTCATCTCCTGAACCCCTGTGCCCCCTCCCACAGGGCATCCCTCTCTTCCTCTCACAGAGGGCTCCATCTGGGTGTCTGCAGCGGGGCTGCAGATGGCTTATGGGGCAGGGGTGTTATGGACAGAGCAGGAACATGGTCAGCAGAGGTCGGGGGTCTTCAGGGCAGGAATCAGCTGACCTGCAGGGCTCTGCGTTTGTGCTCTGTGCCTGTAACTCCTGCATCAGCTTAGACACCAGCCTCCTCCGGGCTGGTGAAGAGGGACAGTCTCTGCCCTGGGAGGGTAGGAGCCCCTTCTCTGTGTTATTACAAAGGGAAAAAGAAAACCTTAACGCACTCTTGTGTGTGTTTCATATTTCATGAGATTGAAAACAATGAAAGATTACCTCACAGGCGTGCATCTGTGCTGACACTGACGGTTTTCTTTCTAGATTTTCTGATTTGAGATTTTGGGGAGATCTTTTTCTCAGCTGACCTTGTCCATCTATTTGGTTTTCCTGTGGCTGCTGCCCTGAATGACCCCTTTGTTGACCAAGGTCACTCTGTTCCTACTCACCTGACATCCAGCATTTACTCCAACACTGGTGTCGGAGTAGAAGGAAGAGGAGGAGGGAGAGCAGCAGGATGAGGGCCACCGAGACCCTAATTATGAAGATCAGGTACCACTTGTGACCTTGAACATGAGTGATGTCATGAATGAGCCAAAGATCCTGTTTAATGAGCACCTACTGTGTGCGAGGCACATGCTGGGGGCTGTCATCCATCTCCTCTCCCGCTCCCCACAGTCAAGCACAGGGATTGCTGACCTCACCCCTATTTCAATGAGACTCAGAGAGGTTCACACTGTGCCCCAGGTCACCCAGCCTGGACGGGGCAGAGCTGGGCCTGGAACCCGGGACTGTGGGCTCCCTGTGCTGTCCTCATGCTGCCCCCCAGGTGGACACCAGCTTTGTGCTCTGGGCTCCTCGTCTGCAGGAACCTGTCCATGTCCCATCTGGAGCTGAGTGTTCTTTCTTATTACCTGACCCAGCACAGCAAGGACATTGGAGAAACAAGGGTGTGGGATGGACACTGTGTCTATCCCAGTATCCGACTCTATCCTGTAGGGCCCTGAGACCATTTTGAGAAGGTCAGGCTGAGCTGAGGACCCTGCCCTCCTGAGCTCTGTGAGGACCATATGTCACCTGATGTCACCGCAGCCTGTGAGCAGGATGCGGCCAGGGATGAACAGACAAGAACCCGACACTCAGAGAACAGAAGGGACCTTCCAGCCTGAAACAGGGGCCAGTAGAACTGGATACTGTACCAGGACTGATTCCAGAACTTGTTCCCCCTCTGACTGAGCAGCCTGCAGCTCCAATCCATGGTCCTGCCTGTCCTTCCCTCTACAGTGTCAGCAGCACTGCTACAGAGGGGACACTCTCCATAACATCACAACCTGGGGGCTTCCCAGAGAGCCCCCTCTCCCAGGAGCTCAGAGCCTGAACTGAAAGGAAATCTGAGCTCTGGGCCACGATTCTCTCCTTTTATACTTGGGGACACTGAGGTCACACAGGGGAAGGTGTGTCTATGTCAGTGTCTCCACAGGTGCCTCAACCCCTCTGGATGACTCCAACCCTACACCTCATGAACCCAACTACCACCTCCTGACACAGACTCATGTACCGCCCCCTGTGCCTGACTCTGTGGGGAGGGGCAGTGATCTTCAGAGCCTCCATGGGATCATGATGGCCTTTGGAAGGGGGGTGATTCCATCTCCACACATGAGTCTGGAAGAGGCTCACCAAGCCTGGCCCCAACATCTCCCTCTGCCATGCCCACCCCACCTGTCACCTGCCAATCTCAGAGCCCTGAGAGCACTGTCGTTCCCAGCATCTCTGCCTGACTCTGCATCCCTGTGACAAAAACTCATCCTTGAGAATCTGGGAGACATTAGATTTCCTCATAGATTCTCAGAACAGCCCTGGGGTGCACTGAGCTTTCTCTGAGCAGAGATGAGGGGTTCACCAGTTGTGGAGATGGGCCCCATAGGGAGGGGGTCTGGGACCTCCGAGGGTTCTGGGAACAAGGATACAAGGCTAGTGAGAGGCTGGGGGTCACCCGGAAGTCTGCAGATCACTTGGACTTTTCTCCTACATCCGCTCTGCGCCCACCCCAAAAAGTTACTCCCCGGTTCACCTACCCCGTTCCGCTCCACGGTGAGGGGAAGGAGCACATGGGTGGGAGGGACTCTGAGGGACAGATCTCTGCTGGGAGACCATGACTCAGAGCCCCCTCCTTCTCACCCAACATCAGATGTGTACTGGGGACAGGACCTAAACCCACTCCAGAGGGGACACTCTCCATAACATCACACCCTGGGGGCTCCCCTGAGAGCCCCCTCTCCCAGGAACTCAGAGCCTGAACTGAAAGGAAATCTGCAGATCACTTGGACTTTTCTCCTGCTGAAAAAGGACGCAGTCAGGGAGCTCACCTGAGTCCAGCAGATCCAGGGGCTCACTGGGGTGTGACCACACATGGGGTTTTATCTTAAAAAAGCCATAGCATCTGAATGTATGCTTGTGGTTGGGGGTCAAAGCGCCCACAGGAAACAGGGCCTGGAACTTTCCAATGAGATGTTGACATGAGTCCTGAGTCCAGCGGAGCCCATGTTCTCCTTCCTGAGTCAGAACAAACCGGTCAAATCCCTGCCCTGAGCCACACTGGATGGTCATGTTCCCTCCTGAGGTTACGACAGGGCTGGGCAGGGCTGAGAGGCTGGGTTTGCTGTAGAGTCCTAGGAGAGGAGGAGGCAGCATGCTAGATGGGCTCACACCTCCCTCCTGTCCGCCAGGGCTGGGCTGTGAGAGGGGAGACTCCCTGAGAGCAGACCCCCTTCCTGAGGGCAGAGCCTGAGGCTCGGACCCCTGAGTGTCCACTCACCTGTCACCACCAGCTCTAGGGGGTCACTGTGCTCTGACCAGCCAGTGGGGCCATAAGAGTCACAGTGATATCTCCCTGCGTCATGCTCTGTCACGTTTGTGATGGAGAATTTGCATTTGTTGATGGGCTTCCATGGTATGTGTGTGTTCCAAAGCGCATGTTTTTCTTCTTTATACAAAATAAACACCGTGCTCTCTGCTGTCCCCTGACACCATATGGTCAGAGAGCTCCCCAAGGGGATCAGAGACCCTGGCTCAGACAGGATTGTGGGCATGGGGACGGTCCCTGGGGGGAAAAACACAGAGGCTGCATTAGGAACACCTTCCCCACCTCTCATCTCCCGACTCAGCCCAATTCTTCCTGTTTCACCCTCTCATATCAGGGCCTCTGGGCCCCCATGAGCCCCAGGGCCTGAAACACAAGGTGGGGAAGGGAAGCTTGGAGAGGACTCACCTGTCTGCACACAGGTCCTCTGGCCCAGACTCAGCCCTGCAAGAGAGTCCCTGTCAGAGGTTTGTACCTGGACGTCGGAGCTGAATCCTTTCTCAACAGGACCCCAATCTTGAAAGCTGCCTGAGCCTAACGTTCCCCATGAACAGGGATGTGTAGCTCCCCTAACCCATTGTGCTGCCCCCTCCCCGTGTCCACAACTGACCGAGGCAGAGGAGAGCGGAGAGGAGGGACAGCATGGTGTCTTCTCGGAGTGCTCCCGCTCTGCAGATGGAGGAGCCCCTGGGCCTGAAGGACAGAGACGCACAGGATGTGGTGAGTCAGGGGCTGCTGTCCCTCCGGGTTCCCACAGCTGTGGACACACAGCAAGGGTACAGCCCCGCCCTGGACCTGACTCTGGGTTTTTCTATGATGAAGAGAAAAGGGAGCAATCAGGAGGACTCCATGGTCTCAGGAGACACGTCAGGTCTCTCCTAATTTCCAGTTTCTCATCTTTCTGCCTGATCTGCACTCCTGCTCAGCGAGCAGGACACAGGGACTTGTTCTGACTCGGCCTCTGACAGTCTGGCTCTATACAGCACAACGGGACGCCGACCATGGTCCCTGAGGATGCTCACTTGTGAAAGATTCTACTCAGCAACTCTCCCAGAGTGGACATCACATTTCTAATTCTTTCCCTGTGTCTGAGGGTCCTGACAGGGTCACATCCATGCCAACCCTTAGCATTTTCTGCTCTCTTTATTTTAGCCATTTGTAGCGTGTATTGTCACCATCCTGAGGTTTAATGTACATTTCTTCAAGCATTTACAAAGCTCAGTGCCAATTAAAATATTACTGTGCATTTGCATGTCAATGTAATTCACTTATTAAAGTTCTTTCTTCCTTTTCTGGTATCTGCTTCACATTATAGATGTCTACATATTCCTTAAATGATCTCAGTACCAGCCCACTGTCTGATTTTGGCATCACACATACCTTCTCCCGCTGAGTCCCATTGTGCGGTTTCCTCTTCACTCCCTGCTGGTGTCTGCGAGGAACAGAAGTTTATAACATTACCAGATTCTGCTGTACCCGTCTTTCCACTAAGTTCTTGGTTTTGTGTCCAGTTGAAGAGAACTTTGTGTTGCACAAGCTAGCAATGTATTTTCCTATGTTTTTATTTGCAAACGGAAAAGAAATTGATTTGCTTTTCACGTTTTCATCTGTAGCCCATCTGACCTCCATTACTATATGAGGTGTGAGGTGTGAGGTAGATGTGAACGTTCACCTTGTTCCACAGACTCACCCATCCGGTCAGCACCACGTGATGGAAACATCATGACCTCCCACTGCACTGCACGGTCTCTGTCATGATGCAGGTGACTACATAAGTGATTTGAGTCTCAATTCTTTCCCTTGCTCTACTAGATGTGGTGTCTCTGCTTGTCAATTTCTCAGACCTCCAAAACACCCATCTGGCTGGTCTCCTCTCCCCTGTTTCTCAGGTGGGGTGAATTGTCATCCCGTTTGTAGGGGAGGGGTTGGTATCAGGCTGCTGCTACAAGTGCGGAAAATGAGATCAAAAGATGAGATACCTGCAGAAGTGTTGTTCAACCATTCAGGTGGTAGTGCCACATCAATATATAATTGTGGTGTGTGTGTGTGTGTGTGTGTGTGTTTCCAGTCTTCTAACAGAACTCTCATGGATGTGCCCTAAGCTAAATCCTCAAGACTGCACAGTTTGAAAAGGACCGTGACACCCAGCATCAAGCTGCTCTGTAGAAGCAGAAATAAGTCAAATGATTTACTCTGAGGAGAGGGACACGGAGATGGATATCCTGCTGCTCACAGAAACAGGAACAGGAAGTCAGGTGGACACCATGAGAGGCAGAACCTGTGTCCCAGGGCCAGGAGGGAGAGCTGGGCTCTCCTGTGGGAGCAGAGGGTATGACCAGACCCTCCCCTTCCCCAGGCCTCTCTCTCCCATCCCTTATCTCACTGTCTCTGAGGGCACCTTTCTGTCTCCAGTCAAGGCAGGGAGGGAAGGTCACCATACACACTCTTCCAGGTCATTTCCATAACCTCCTTGGGTCCTGAGCTCCAAGCCCCCACTCCCTTCTCCAGTTCACTCTTCACATCAGTCTCTCCAAATCTCTGTCAGAATCTGTTTATTTCTGTTTCAAATCCCTCATGGGCTTCACTGTTCTTAGAGTAAATCCAGACTCTTTGTTCTGAATCATCCAGATGGGACCCCCTCCAAGCTCAGCTCCCACTTCTGCATTTTTTCAAGCAGACAGGTTCAGTTACCTCGTGAACACGCACACACACACGCGGGCACACACACACACACACACACACACACACACACACACACACACACTGAACAATTGATTACTTCCTTGCTTCCCCATATCTGCTTTTTAGGAACCATTTATACCCAGCCAATCCATTCCCATGCCCTGAGCTAAAACCACAAGACTTGAAGTATCACCAAGTTGTTTTTTTTCTCATTTGTCTTTTTTTAATGTGTTGGGGACTGCCACAGAATATGTAAGGACAGCATGCTCAATCCAATCCCTGTAAGCCATTCACATACGTTGTTTTGACCGGTCACAGGAAAGCAACAAAAGACGATAGAAATGTGAAATCTGCACCAAATGAAAGGAAAACCCTCCCAGTTTCTGTAGGATGATGTGGCAGCATGTGTGCATGCATAGATGATGACGTAACACTGTGTATATAGCGGAGCAGCCCACGGCTATGCCAGTTGAGATGTGGACGGTACAGAGGAAAGTACAGTGTGTTCTGTGGCTCACTAAATTCGAATCTGTGACCAGAGTGCAACATGAATATTGGCACATTTATAACGAAGCTCCAAAACATAGGAATAACATTACTCGGTGGGAAAAGCAGTTGAAGGGAACCGGCAGTTTGGTGGAGAAACCCCGTTCTGGTAGGCCATCAGTCAGTGACGAGTCTGTAGAGGCTATACGGGATAGCTACCTAAGGAGCCTAAAAAATCTGTGCGTGAGCTCACATCGAACTGCACTGAATAGGTATGAAACTGGGAGAGTTTTCCTTTTATTTGGTGCAGATTTCACATTTCTATCACCTTTTGTTGCTTTCCTGTGACCGGTCAAAAGTGCACCATGACTTTACAGACACACTGTATTGAGGTTTAATTACTGTTGCTATTTTATCATGTATATATAAATATTGCATTTCCCTAATCCATTTGTTATGCATGTCACATATGATCTTCATAAACAATCTGATCATAGCAGTCCATTTTTATGTATTTCTTTGGTCTTTAAGACATAATCTCAGACGTCAGAGAAATGGCACCATGAGGGGTGCTCCTGATACCTCTCCCTGAAATTTCAACAAGTTCAACAACTAGAGACAGAAAAACAATCCCCGGAGCATCTGAAATACACATACATCAAACAAAGGTACTACTGGGTGAAAAGGTGGCTGAATATATAATCCTCTCTGAAGGAAATAAGAAGAACGGAGTATTCTGCTTTCCTCACTGATCTGAGGAAGAGCTGCTTTCACTTGGAACTGAGAAGAAGGTTGGGCGAGGGAAGAGAGAAGAAGCTGGCTAGGGCAGAGATGTTCAAGCCAAGGAGAGAGTGTACCCACGGCTCTGCTTGAATTTGCCAATGTGGAGCTAATGCCAGCAGCAAACCCTGGCAGAGGTGGGGGAGGGGGTTGCTTGCAGAGACTCATACCAGAGCGGCTTTGGGCTTTGTTTACTCCTGGTCTCCCGGAGTAAACAAAGTGGATCCACCTGGTGCTTCAGGCATGGGCACCTGTATCCCGGATGGATGAAGGGGCTGGGTCAGAGACTGTCAGCAGTGGACCCCTGTGTGGGCTGTGGCCAGTTTCTGTATAATCCTGGTTTCCCAAACAATAGCGTGAGAAGTGCCCAGAGCTGGCTTCCCTACACCTAGACCTGTCCCGGTGGGGCATCTCCGCTAGCCATACAAACTAACAAAGCAAACTCCCATGGAGGAGAACTTTGGAAGTGGTGGGTGAAGAGCACACAGACAGCCTGTAAGCAGCTGCTGGAGAGCAGACCTGTGGATCACTGAAAGGAGCCTAACCTGCAGTCTGCTCACTGCCCAGCCGGCTAACGCTGGTGGCTCTGGCTGACAAAGCCTTCTTTCCTAGGCCTGCAACTTAAGCAAAAAAGCACAGTCCCACAGAACAGACCTCAGAGAACACTGCGGAAGTCAGGTGGGCTGGGCTGTAGGTTTCCAAACAAGGGAGAAGCCTGTGGAGAGCACACCCGCAGAGACCCACAGAGCGATGAGGCAAATTTTAACAAGACATACCTGGGGAACCTTAGGAAGGAGCCTGACCAGAAGTCAGCTCACTCCCCTGCTTGCCTAAGCTGGTGGCTCTGGTTGGTAAAGCTATCATACCAAGGGCTGTGCTTTGAACGGACCTGGAGGAGGGACTTGTCAGCTTTTAGGGCTTCTTACTTTGCAGGCAGTGACTGGGGCATCTTCCTGCCAGCTGATACAGGTTATAAAATGCAAAAAGCCTGGGGAGAGTAGACCCGCAGAGCGCTGAGGCATACTAGACATGCCCAAAGGCTCATAGAAAGACACCAGAAAGGCAATCGGCTCCCTGCTCTGCCTGATTACGCTGGTGGCAAAGCCTTGCCCTGAATCCAGCTTTAAGCAGGGATAGAGGGGAGATTTGGCAGCTCTTAGAGCCTCTTGCTCTCCAGGAAGTGGCTGGGGAAACTTCACAGCTGTGTCCCAAGGCTGTTGGTTCAGGAAGGAGAGATTTGGGAAGAGGCTCAGGAAAAATGAACTCTCCCATTGTCGGAACCTGCAAACACTAACAAGCCCCATCTACCAATGGGACGGAGACCTAGTTTATGTAATCACCATAGCGACACATCAACTGCAAATCTCTGCCTGAGTGCCACAGGGGCAGAACCTGGGATACAGTGCCACTGGCCAAAAAGAGAGAGAAGAAAGTAAAAGGAAGAAGATAACCTCAAAACCAGGAAAAATCCACAGTCTTTATAACTTCTTCCATTTTTTTTCTTTCATGTTTTATCTTTTTTTTCTTCCACCTTAGAAATGTTATCCTCTTCCCATTTTATTATTCTCTTTTCATTTTGAACTTCATTACCCATAGGTGTTACATTTTCCATTCCTTTTCTTTTTTTCTTTTCTCTTTTTTCTCGCTCTTTTTTTGTTTCTTCTTTTCTCTTTAACTTTTTCTCTCATTTGATCCTCACTCACAAACAAATTATTTTGTTATGGATTAAAATTTTTTCTTTGTGGCATTTGTGTGCTTTTTACTTTGCTCTTCACCTCATTAGCATGTCCCCCAACGCTGGCCTTCCATTCTATGTAGTTTTTGTTCCACTTCATATAATAGAATTTTTATTTTTTACTGTATTTTTTCTTTTTCTTTTCTTCTTCTTTTCTCTTTCACTATTTCTCTCATTCAACCATTGTTTAAAAAATAAATTATTTTATTCTTAATCCAAATTTTTTCTTTGTAGCATTTTGTGGGTTCTTACCTCATTCTTTTGCCTCTTTGTCACTTCCACCCAACTCAGGCCCTCCATCCTATGTAATCCACTTAAAACAATAGAATTTTCAGTTATTCACTGTATTTTCTCAAAAAAAATTTTTATATAAACTCTTATTAGTGTTATTAACAATACCACTTTCAAGCCATTAAAAAAGAGAAATGGAATATCATGGATAAAAAAAAAACAGAGATGTAGCTCAGATAGATGAGAAAAATCTATAGAATGAACTTCAATAGCTTGGAAACCTTGGAGTTAAATGACAGAGAATTTTAAAATTGAAGTACTAAAAATACTCAGGGATATACAAGAAAGCACAGAAAAGCAATTTAGGAAGCTCAAGAAACAATTCAATGAACAAAAAGAATACATCACCAAGGAAATTAAAACTATGAAAATAAATCAGAGATGAAAACTCAATTCATAAACTGAAAACCAAGGTAACAAGCTTAGCTAATAGAACAGGCCAAGTAGAGGACAGAATTAGTGACATAGAAGACAGGCAACTAGAGACACTATAGAGAGAATAAGAGAGAGACTCATGAATTTAAAAAAATGAGAAAGCCGTACAAGAATTGTCTGACTTCATCAGAAAGACCAACATAAGAATAATGGGTATATCAGAAGAAGAAGAGAGAGAAAACGGAATGGAGAACACATTTAAACAAATAATAGACAAGAACTTCCCAAGCCTGTGGATGAACTAAAGCCTCGAATTCAAGAAGCAAACAGAACACTGAGTTATCTTAACCCTAATAAACCTACTCCAAGGCATATCATAATGAAATTGGCACAAGTCAATGACAAAGAAAAAATTCTCAAGGTGGCCAAGGAAAAGAAGAATACAACATATAAAGAAAGGCCAATTAGATTATCATCAGATTTCTCAGCAGAAACTCTACAAGCTAGAAGAGAGTGGACCCCAATATTTAAAGTTCTGAAAGAGGAACTTTCAGCCAAGAATACTATACCCATCAAAGCTATCCTTCAAATACGAAGGAGAAATAAAAACATTCATAGATACAGAAAAGATGAGGGAATTTATCACCAAAAGACCCCCACTTCAGGAAATACTAAAGGGGGTCTTCCGACCAGATACAAAGAACAAAACAAAACTACAAGTAAAACCTCCATCAAGATCACAATAAAAACAAGATTAATCTGTATCAACAAAAACAAAAAAGGGGAGAGGACAAAGATTAACAGTAGCAAAGGAGGATGGAGTGAAGAAGCACTCATGAGATAATGTACTATAATGAACATGATATGTATCCTTTCCATTACTTAATGGTAACTACCTGAAAAAATCACCACAGAAGCACATGGCTTGAAAAAAGAAGCAACAGAGGAAAGAAGTATGGATTACAACCAAACAAATACAAATGATAGAAAAACAAAAGAGAAGAACCAAACAAGATATAAAACTATCAGAAAGCAATATATAAAATGGCAATAGGAAACCCTCAAGTGTCAATAATTACACTAAATGTAAGTGGATTGAACTCATCAATAAAAAGACACAGAGTAGCAGAATGAATTTTAAAAAAATTCAACTGTATGCTGCCTACAAGAAACACATCTAAGCTACAAGGATAAAAACAAATTCAAAGTGAAAGATTGTAAAACAATACTCCAAGCAAATAACATCCAAAAAAAAAGTAGGTGTAGCAATACTCACGTCTAACAATACTGACTACAAGACAGCAAAGGTAATCAGAGACAAAAATGGTCATTTCATAATAATAAAGGGGACATTAAACCAAGAAGACATAACACTTCTTAATATATATGCACTAAACCAAGGAACACCAAAATATCAATATATAAAACAGCTATTGACTGACCTAAAAACAAAAACTGACAAAAATACAATCATACTTGGAGACCTCAATACACCACTGATGGTTCTAGATCATTCATCCAAACAGAAAATCAATAAAAATATATTGGCCTTAAATGAAACACTAGAACAATTGGATATGATAGACATCTACAGGACATTTCATCCCAATGTGAGAGTATACAATGGAACAGAATAGAAAGCCCAGAAATAAAACCACATACATATGGTCAAATAATGTTTGATAAAGGGGCCAACAACACACAATGGAGAAAAGAAAGTCTCATCAACAAATGGTGCTGGAAAAACTGGAAAACCTTATGTAAAAGAATGAAACTCGACTACAGTTTTTCCCCTTGTACTAAAATTAATTTAAAATGGATCAAAGACCTAAATATAAGACCTGAAAAAATAAATTACATAGAAGAAAACAGGTACTAAACTCAGGGACCTTGGTTATAAAGAGCACTTTATGAATTTGACCCCAAAGGCAAGGGAAGTGAAGGCAAAGATAAATGAATGGGACCACATCAGACTAAAAAGCTTTTGCACAGCAAAAGAAACTGACAACAAAACAGACAGCCAACTAAATGGGAGATGATATTTTCAAACAACAGCACAGGTAAGGGCCTATTATTCAAAATATACAAAGAACTCATAGAACTCAACAACAAACAAACAATCCAATAAAAAAAATGGGAAGAGGACATGAACAGAAACTTCACCCATGAAGAAATATAAATGGCCAACAGATATATGAAAATATGCTCATCTTTATTAGTTATTAGAGAAATGCAAATCAAAACTACAATGAGATACCACCTCACGCCTATTAGATTAGCTATCATCAACAAGATAAATAACAAGTGTTAGAGAGGCTGTGGAGAAAAAGGAACCCTCATCCACTGTTGGTGGAAATGTAAAGTATACAACCACTATGAAAGAAAGTATGGTGGTTCCTCAAAAAACTGAAAATAGAACTACCTTATGACCCAGCAATCCCTCTACTGGCTATATACCCCAAAACTCAAAAACACTGGTACGTAAAGACACATGCAGCCCCATGTTCATTGCAGCATTGTTCACAGTGGCCAAGACATGGAAACAACCAAAAAGCCCTTCAATAGATGACTGGAAAAAGAAGATGTGGTACATATATACTACGGAATACTACTCAGCCATAAGAAATGATGACATCAGATCATTTACAACAACATGGATGGACCTTGATAACATTATACTGAGTGAAATAAGTAAATCAGAAAAAACTAAGAACTATACTCCATGCATAGGTGGGACATAAAAATGAGACTCCGGGACATGGACAGAGGGTGGTGGTTATGGGAGGGGGAGGCGAGGGGAGAAGGGGCACAAAGAAAACAAGATAGAAGGTGATGGAAGACAATTTGACTTTGGGTGATGGGTATGCAACATAATCAAATGTCAAAATAACCTGGAAATGTTTTCTCTGAACTTATGTACCCTGATTGATCTACGTTGCCCAATTAAAATTAATAATAAAAAAACACAAACACTGATAAAGTAATAGAAAATTTTTCAGTAATGAAATATTATATTAATGCAATTTACCATATATTAATATGAGTTAATGAATGGAATATGAATAAAAGTTATGGGATGTTTGTTCCGCATTACATAAAATGTCATAAATATTTTAACTATTCTTTTAAAAGTGTTAGATTATCACCAGGTAATAAATTTTATGGTATTAGATATTCACATTATTGTTAGCTTTTATTACTGAAAAGCTTTATGAAGATTTAAATCAAATAAAAGTATTGAGAAAAAAATAAAGACATAATCCCACATCCTTGAATGACAGACCAGCCAACACCTTATCTACTCTTACTCCCTTTCACATAGTCTTTACATCTCCAGGTTTCTCAGAATGTCCTTTATATCTGTAAGACATTCTCACTCTCATTTTTTATAATACATCCCCATTGCCTCATAAAACCAGTCCCTCAACAGCAGTCTACTGGTGGTTCCCACTTGGTCTCATCTTTTCTCTTTTTCCTTATTGGTAAGTAAATTAATTTCAACATTAGACTTTGAATGATTGTATTTTGCTAAACTAAAGTCAGTCTCTCTCTCTCTCTCTCTCTTTTTACAGAGACAGAGAGAGAATCAGATAGGGACAGACAGACAGGAATGGAGAGAGATGAGAAGCATCAATCATTAGTTTTTTGTTGAGAAACCTTAGTTGTTCATTGATTGCTGTCTCATATGTGCCTTGATCATGGGCCTTCAGTAGACAGAATAACCCCTTGCTCAAGCCAGCGAACTTGAGTCCAAGCTGGTGAGCTTTGCTCAAACCAGATGAGCCCGTGATCAAGCTGGCGACCTCAAGGTCTCGAACCTGGGTCCTTCAGTATCCCAGTCCGACACTCTATCCACTGCACCACCGCCTGGTCAGGCTAAACTGAAGTGTCAAAACACATGAAATAGGTTCTTCTCAATCACAATGAACTTCTAGTCTGGACACAAGTACCCAACTGTTAGTATTTGATCAGTAAATATTTGCTTATAGACTGGCTGAAGGCAGAGGTGAAATCTCACATGTGAAAATCTGACCATTTAACCATTCAGGATGCAGTAGTGCCACACTTTATATTTACACTCTGTGTGCCTTTGAACAGGAACAATCCCTAATCTTAACTGTGCCACTAACCCTCTCATACAACATATACAACATATGTAAGTTATATATTCATATTTATATTTCATTTTTATATAAAATTCAAGGAACACTGGATAAGGTAAATATCTGGGTTCCAATAAGATGGGGTGAAGCTGTCCATGCACTAGTGCTGGTCACCCTTTCAGGATTCACATACAAAGTGACCGGTTGTTAGGGGAGATGGTGGAGGTCCATGGTCTTACAGAGACATGTGCATGTTTTTTGGTAAAGATCAGGCCAATTGAGTATCAGCACGACTTCCTGAAACTAGGGAACTGTCCTGATTCCCTTGTGGATTCTCTGGTGTCAATTTTAAATTCACTTTGCTGGTTGGTACTGTTCATATAGCAGAAAAAGTGCCCAACTCCCAGGGGAAGTTATTACAGCAGAACTCTTGATTATTTTTCTTCAGTTGTAAAAGGGAAGCTCAAGATGCAATATTATCTATATGGAGGAGAGTATGTAAGCGAACAACAAGAATGCTCATAGCAACATTGTGGAAGAAATCCCAAAATAGGAGAATAAATGGGTTTAAAAATATATAAAGCTCATGGTCAATTAACAGTTTAAAAAAATAAGCCAAGTCCAGGCAGACCGTATGGTCAACATCAACAGATGCTTAAGAAAACCCTGGGCTCAGGAGTAACAACAAAAGTCATGTTCTTTTTTTTTTTTTTTTAAATGAATTTTTATTAATGGTAATGGGATGACATTAATAAATCAGGGTACATATATTCAAAGAAAACATGTCTAGGTTATTTTGTCATTAGATTATGTTGCATACCCCTCGCCCAAAGTCAGATTGTCCTTCGCCATCCTCTATCTAGTTCTCTGTGCCCCTCCCCCTCCCCCTAACTCTCCCCCTGTCCTCCCTCCCCCCACCCCTGGTAACCACCACACTCTTGTCCATGTCTCTTAGTCTCATTTTTATGTTCCACCAATGTATGGAATCATGTAGTTCTTGTTTTTTTCTGATTTACTTATTTCACTCCTTATAATGTTATCAAGATCCCACCATTTTGCTGTAAATGATCTGATGTCATCATTTCTTATGGCTGAGTAGTATTCCATAGTGTATATGTGCCACATCTTCTTTATCCAGTCTTCTATTGAAGGGCTTTTTGGTTGTTTCCATGTCTTGGCCACTGTGAACAGTGCTGCAATGAACATGGGGCTACATGTGTCTTCACGTATCAATGTTTCTGAGGTTTTGGGTTCTTTTTTTTTTAAAGAACTGAACCGTCTTTGTCTCTGCTCCACACACTTCAGTTCCTCTTCTAAGTTCCTTCAAGGAGATAACCGAATAAACCAATGCATAAAAACATGATATATTAAAGGGAAACAAATACAAACTTTTTGATTTAAGTAATTAGTTGTGAGATTCTTCTTTTTAAAATTTTTTATTTTTATTTAGAAAATTAAATTTAACAGGGTGACATTGATCAATAAGAGTATATAGATTTTAGGTAAACAGCTCTGTAACATTTGAATGGTTGTTTGTGTTGTGTACCCACCACCCACAGAGATTCTTCTCAATTGAAAAAAAAAAGAAACACAACAAGCAGAAGTCAACAGCACTTTGTGTTGCCTCAATATAAGACCCCTGGTTATGAGTCACTTGAGAGACATCTCCAAACTGTTGTAGGTGCTGAATCAGCCATCTCTGTAAAGTGTTCACAGCCTTTTTTTTTAAATATCTTCAATTACAATATTACTCCGCAAACTTTACTTAAAAGCATTTTAATATAGTACATTATTTTTATAATAAAGCATTCAAAGTGTTTCACACCCCGTGTTCTCTTGGTGTCAGTATCTTTCATCCTTCCCCATCCACCTTCATCTCCACCACAGCCAGGTGGGTGCACCTCCTACATCCTGGAGAGTGAAACTTGTTTTCTCCTTGAAACAATGATTTCAGTCCTGGCCAATTGGCTCATTGGTAGAGCATCAGCGAGGAGTGTGGATGTCCCGGGTTTTATTCCTGGTCAGGGCACACAGGAGAAGGGCCCATCTGCTTCTCCACTTCTCTCTTCTCTCTCTCTCTCTCTCTCTCTCTCTCTCTCTCTCTCTCTCTCTCCCTCTCCCTCTCCCTCTCTCTTCCCTTCCCACAGTCGTGGCTTGGTTGGAGCAAGTTGGCCCCAGGCACTGAGGATGGCTCCATGGTCTTGCCTCAGGTATTAAAATGGCTCGGTTGCAGAGCAACAGAGCAATGGGCCCAGATGGGCAGAACATCACCAGGTAGCAGGCTTGCTGAGTGGATCCTTGTTGGAGTGCATGCAGGAGTCTGTCTCTCTACCTCCCAGTTTCTAGACTAAGGGGAAAAAAACACAGTGATTTCATTTCCTTCAGATATATACACATATAGAGAAATGCGAGGTTAAATGGTAGTTTAATTGTTAATTTTTACAGTAATCTCCACAATCTTTATTCACAGTGGCTGAACCAATTTACATTCTCACCAATCAACAGAGCAAACAGTCTCTTTTTTTCTCTTTTTTCACTTATTTTCTTTTGTCTCTTTGAGAACAGCCAATCTCATGGGTGTGAGGGGATATCTCATGGTAGTTTTTGTTTTCATTTGCCTGAAGATTATGAGAGTGACACTTCAGGTCATTTCCTTCAAAGCAGGTAGAGTGCATAAATTCTGCAACACTAACTCAGCTCCAATGAGATGCCAACATTTACCTGTATTTACTGAGACTTAAAAATTTGGGGAACATGGTGATACTCTCAAAGGGAAGGAAAGCACAAAGCAGAGTTGAATATTTCACAGGATGTGGTCAGCAGAGGATTCACACCACATGTACTGGTCACAAGATGCTCGTCTCACAGGAATAGGCCCAGTGTCTTCTCACCTTAAAAACAGCAGGTACTGAGCGTCTGACTTAAACCACATAAAAGAACAGACCTCAGTCCTACATGCTCACATTTACTTGTCCTAAACTAAAATATAATATAAGGATTTTAACATACATGATAGCCATTGGAAAGTCAAGACTGTCATTCAGATTATAATATTCACTATTCCCTGGTCAAGCTAATATATAAACATAATAATATGAAACTATTTTCAGAATAAATACAAAACTTGTCACACACCTAATATTTATTAGGTCTAGTACCACTTGAATATTTTTTACTCTGCTAACAAAGAGAAAGCAGTTAACTGGACTGTCAATTTTGCATTTCTAGAAGTGAAGACACCTGCAAAATCTTGTTTCAGTTGAAATTGTTTCTTGTGTGTGAGTCAAAATTTACTTTCTTCTTTCTCTAAAGAGAGAGAGAGAGAGAGAACTTGATATAGCTGTAATAACTAATTACAACTAAGCAGGTAGCTTAAGAAAACAGAAATTTATTTTATTGTTTCAGGCCTGGAGACCAAAGAGATGATTGACAAATGAAGATAGATGATAGATAAATAATAGATAGAGAAAGAAGTACAGAGAGAAAGAGAGAAAGTGAAAACTCACACACATACATCAACACAGAGATGTAGATAAATGGATACATAGGTAGATTGATTCACACTTTCTTCAACATTTGCTGTCATCAGACTACATCACATTTCCTGCATGAGGTAAGTTTTCTTACATCAGGACTAGAGCTTTATTGAGATATAATTGACATGTAACACTGTGTAAGTGAAGGTATACAATGTGTTGATCTGATACATTTATATATTGCAATATAATACCGCCTTGGTTTTAGTTAACAAGTCCATCAAGAGGTCACATAATTGTCACTTTTTTATTGATTTTAATTTATTCTGTTTACATAGATTCTAGTTTTGCCCCAAATGCATCTCCCCTGTATTAATTGTCACTTATTTTTTTATGGTGAGAATATTTAAGATACACTATCTTAACAACTTTCAAGTATGCAATACAGCACTGTTAAGTATAATCACCACGCTGTACATTAGACTTCAGGAATTGTTGATCTTGTACCTGAAGCTGACAGTCTTTGACCAACACCTCCCTTTACCCCCACATTCTCTGAAGTAACCACCATTCCACTCTCTGTTCCTACAATTTGGCTTTTATAGATTCCACATAGAGGGAAGATCATTCGGTATTGATCTTTCTGGGTGTGATTTGTCTCACTTAAAAAAATTTCCTCAAGATAAATTTATGTTATTTCAAAAGACTGGCATTCATTTTTTCTAGTGGTGGAATAATATTTCATTTCACTTATATTCAGATTCTGGGAAATTCCACAAAGCATATCACTCATAAATAATTTATTACACTGGGGAACAAAATTTTTGTTGCATCCACAAAAGCACTTATTCTTACCTAATTTGAGTGTGCTGATCTCAAATCTGACATTAGTTTTTCTCTGTAAACTACAGTATTTTTGCAATTCAAGATTTTAGGTTTTTCTTATTGTAAAATTTTCAACATTTAGTTTAACATAATGAAGTAGAATGTCTTCTTGGGTATCACCTTTGTGAAAATATAGTAATTTATATAATGCAGTAAATACACTAATACACTAAAAGATATGATTGCACCAGAATTTGTCTACAATTTCAAAATAGAAAATATTAAAACACTCATTTTAATCATAAAATTTGCGAAAACTTATTTAAATTCTATTCAGGTAAAATTTTGCGTTTGTGTATTTGTTGAGGACAATCTCATCTGATGCTCCAGCAGTAGTCTGCCATCACAAATAGCTCCAAGATTTTCAGGAAACTTATCAAGGTGACTGTTCAGGAAGTGAATCTTAATGCTCATGTTACATCTAATGTCACGGAAAGCCAACAGCATCCTTTCAACCAGAAGTTCATAGTTTTCTGCTTTTTTGTTGCCAAGGAAGTTCTTTATAACTGCCACAAAAGCCTGTAATGCTGCTTTCTCCTCCTTATTCATCTTCCTGGCAAATTCTTCATCACATATGAGGGTTCGAATTTGAGGTCCATCGAATACATCTGCTTTTATCTTCTTGAAAGACAAGGCAGAAAAAGCAGAAATAATATGTTGAAAGCATTCACTTTCTCTATCCATAGCCTGAACAAACTGCTTCATTAAGCCAAGTTTGATGTAAAGTGGGCAAAAATGATCCTGTCTCGATTAACTACAGGTTCATTCACAATATTTTGCATCCCTACTTCCAGAGCTTCATGTTTTGGCCACTCCTTCTGTGTCCAGTGTTTCTCCCAAGCTCAGCTGTCTCACAAACACAGAAAGCAAGGATACTTTGTGAAACTTCTCTGTTGTCCTAGCAGGAAATTGACCATTTTAGGATCCACACAAATGATTCAGTTATGCTCCTCATACTTTAGTAAGTTGAGGACAATTTTTATGTCATTATAATCTTCTCGCAGATAAGTTGAATAACCAATTGGAACCGCTGCATAAACATTACCGTTGTGTAAGAAAACACATTTCAGATTCCATTTAGAGCTGTCAAGAAATAGCCGCCATTCTGTTGGACTGTAAGTGGTAACACCTAGCTGGCTGAGAAGACTACTTATATCATGACAGTAAACAAAGTGTTTGTCTTCAGAAAAAAAGTCCACAAAAATTTGTTCACGCTTTCTGAAATGAGATACTTTAGCTGACCACTGAAGTACATTCTTTTCTTGAAGCCTGTAGGCTAATAACACAGCTGCTTTCTTTGATAGGTCCAAATCTCTTACTAAGTCATTCAATTCAGGTTGGCTAAACTGCTGAGGAGTTAATGACTGCTTGGCATCAGAAGAAGACCCTTCAGATTCTACAACCATTTCCTCATGCATCTTATCAAAATACACTTGATCACCATGTTCACTTTCTTCATCCTTAGAAGAAATAAAACCATTGAAAACTGGAACTGGGTGTGTCTCAGAGTGGGGGATAGGTCGTATTGCTGAAGGAATATTAGGATATGCGGTCATATGTCGTTTTTTCTTGCCAATGCCCTTTGTATGGATCAGACAGAAATAACAGTCACGGCTGTGGTCCTTAGGTTCATGCCAAACCATAGGAATACCAAAAGGCATTCCTTTGCATTTTACTTTTGTCCAGTCACAAAGCATTTCCTCACAATTATGACATACAATATGAGGAGCCCAATTCTTGTCTTGATTGCCAAGGGGAACTTGAAAATAGGCAATATATGCACAAACAGCCGAACCAGGCTGTGGCACAGAGATCCAAGCCGAGGAAAAACTGTGCCTGTGACAACCCAGTTAATACAAGCTAACACTCGCACCAAACCCAGACATAGAAAAACAAGTGGGGCAGCCATTTTCCCAGATCTCCTGGTCGGCGCACGCAGATAGTGGGCGAGAGATTCCTCCGAGTGCCTCGGCAGTGCACGCCCGTGTTATCCCACAGTGGGGCAGAGTTAGGGGCCTTTGTGTGGGCCAAAATCAGAATCTCCAGGCTGCCCCAGCACCCTGAAAAAGCCATGCACAGGGAGGGAGCGAGAGCCAATTCCAATGCTGGAACTTTTCCATGAGGGCGGGAGTTTCACTCAGAGTGTGAGACTTCCGGCCTGATATTCTGGTCTGCGCACAGATAGTGAGCGAGAGTTTCCTCCAAGCGCCCCAGGAGTGGGCGCCCACCTGTGTTACTGGACAGAGTGGCAGATCCAGAGGTCTTTGAGTGGGCATAAGCCCCGCCTGATTATACTAGCAGCTCTGACTGACTGAGCCTTACCTAGAGCCCTGTGCTGAGTGGGAATAGAGTGGGGAGTTGCCAGCTCTTTGAGCCTCTTAGTATCCAGGCAGAAGCAGCAGCAACCCCATAGCTGGATTATCAGGCTACTAATTGAGGAAGGAAAGACTAGGAGAGAGGCTCCAGGAACACGGACTCTCTCACTGTCAGAGCCTATAAATGCTAATGAGCCTTGACTGCCAACGAGACTGAAGCACAATACATGACATCACCATAGAGACTTATCAACTGCAAACCTCTACCTGAGCGTGCCAAAGGGGCAGAACCCAGGGTACGGAGTCACTGACCAGGAAGAGGGAGAGAAAAGAAAAAGCAAGAAGATAACCTCTCAAAATCAAGAATAATCCACAGACTTTATAACCTATCCCATTTTATTATATTTGTTCGTTTGTTTCTCTTATCTTCATTTTTTTTTTCCTCCTCCAATTTGGTCGTTTAACTCTCTGCCAGTCTTACTCTCTTCTCTCCTTGAACTACACTACCCATAAGTGTTATATCTCCCATTATCTTTTCTTTCCTCTTCCTTTCTCTCTATGAGGGTTGCACTCCAAAACACTTAACTCTCTCTCTCTCTCTCTCTCTCTCTCCTCTTTTTTCTTTTTTCTTCATTTAGTGGTTCCCTCTTTTTTCTCTCTCTATCTTTCTTTTCTCCCTCTATATTAGTTTCTTTCTTTCTCCTTTACATCTCCTCTCATTCAAACCTCAATAACAAACAAATTATCTTATCTGGGACTCAAACTTATGTTTGTGGCATTTCGGGGGGGTTTTACTTCACCTTTTTAACTCACTAGCAGTGCTCCCATCCCTGGCTCTCCATTTAATCTAGTTCTTGTTCCACTAAATACAATAGTAATTTTTTAATTTGTCCCCCCATTTGCCTGTTTCCCTCTTATTCCTCTCATCATAACTCTTAGTCAACCAACACCTAAAAGCAAATCATTTTATTCTTGACCCAAATTTTTTCCTTATTTGCTTTTTGTGGGTCCATACCCTGATTTTTTCTGTTTTTTTTTTCTTCCCCTTTATTACTTTTCCCCAATTCAGGCCCTCCAGTACAGGCGTTGTTTGTTCTAGTTAGTACAATATAATTCACAGTTCACCACAAGATTTTCTCAAGAAAGAGGGGAGAGGAGAGGAGAGGAAAAAAGGAGGGGGGGAATAATTTCATTTTTTTAATATTTATTTTATTTTATTTTTCTTTATTTAATATTAATTTTTTTTAAAAAAACAACTCTTTGATTTTTTTTGACTTTTTTATTTTTATTCTTTATTAAATCTCATTAATACTACCAACAAAAGCACCCTCAGATGCCATTAAGGAAGAGAAAATCGAATATCATGGATACAAAAGAAAGAGAGGTAACACAGATAGATGAGAAAAAATCTATGGAGAAAAAATTTAATATATAGGAAACCTTGGAGCTAAATGACAGAGAATTTAAAATAGAAATTCTAAAAATTCTCAGAGATATACAAGAAACACAGAAAGGCAATTTAGGGAGCTCAGAAAACAACTCAATGAACACAAAGAATATATTTCCAAGAAAATTGAAACTATAAAAACAAATCAAACAGAGATGAAAAACTCAATTCACAAGCTGGAAAACGAAGTAACAAGCTTAGCTAATAGAACAGGACAGATAGAAGGTAGGATTAGTGAAATAAAAGACAAGCAACTTGAGGCACAACAGAGAGAAGAAGAAAGAGATTCAAAAATTAAAAAAAAATGAGAGAGCCCTACAGGAATTATCTGACTCCATCAAAAAGAATAACATAAGAATAATAGATATATCAGAGGGAGAAGAGAGAGAAAATGGAATGGAGAACATACTCAAATAAATAATAGATGAGAACTTCCCAAGCCTGTGGAAAGAACTAAAGCCTCAAGTTCAAGAAGCAAACAGAACTCCAAGTTTTCTTAACCCCAACAAACCTACTCCAAGTCATATCATAATGAAATTGGCACAAATCAATGGCAAAGAAAAAATTATCAAGGCAGCCAGGGAAAAGAAGAATACAACATATAAAGGAAGGTCCATTAGACTATCATCAGATTTCTCAACAGATACTCTACAAGCTAGAAGAGAGTGGACCCCAATATTTAAAGTCCTGAAAGAGAGGAACTTTCAGCCACAAATACTATACCCATCAAAGCTATCCTTCAAATATGAAGGAGAAATAAAAACATTCACAGATACAGAAAAGATGAGAGAATTTATCATCAGAAAACCCCCACTCCAGGAATTACAAAAGGGGGTTCTCCAATCAGATACAAAGAACAAAAAAAAACAAAGCCACAAGTAAAAGCTCCAAGAAGAACACAATAAAACCAAATTTAAATTGTGACAACAACAAAAAGAAAGGGGGGGAGAGGATGGAGATTAACATTAGCAAAGGACAATGGAGTGCAAAAGTACTCACAAAATAGTGCACTACATTGAACAGGGTAGGAACCCTTTTCATTACTTAAAGGTAACCATCATTGAAAAAACCACCACAGAAGCACAAGATTTAAAAAAGATAGCAACAGAGGAAAGATGTATGGAATACAACCAAATAAAAACAAAAGATAGAAAAATGAAAGAGAAGGATCAAACAAGACACAAAACTAACAGAAACCAATCTATAAAATGGCAATAGGGAACTCACAAGTGTCAATAATTACACTAAATGTAAACAGATTAAACTCACCAATAAAAAGGCACAGAGTAGCAGAATGGATTAAAAAAGAAAATCCAACTGTATGCTGCATACAGAAAACTCATCTAAGTAACAAGGATAAAAACAAATTCAAAGTGAAAGGCTGGAAAACAATACTCCAAGCAAATAACATCCAAAAAAAAGCAGGCGTAGCAATACTCATATCTGATAATGCTGACTACAAGACAGCAAAAGTACTCAGAGACAAAAATGGCCATTTCATAATGGCTAAGGGGACACTGAATCAAGAAAACATAACAATTCTTAATATATATGCACCAAACCAAGGAGCACCAAAATATATAAGACAGCTACTTATTGACCTTAAAACAAAAACTGACAAAAATACAATCATACTTGGAGACCTCAATACACTGCTGATGGCTCTAGATCGGTCATCCAAACAGAGAATCAACAAAGATATAGTGGCCTTAAACAAAACACTAGAGCACCTGCATATGATAGACATCTACAGACATTTCATCCCAAAGTGACTGAGTATACATTTTTCTCCAGTGTACATGGATCATTCTCAAGAATTGACCATATGTTGGGCCACAAAAACAACATCAGCAAATTCAGAAGAATCGAAGTTGTACCAAGCATATTTTCTGATCATAAAGCCTTGAAACTAGAATTCAACTGCAAAACAGAGGAAAAAAATCTCACAAAAATGTGGAAACTAAACAACATACTTTTAAAAAATGAATGGATCAAAGAAGAAATAAGTGCCGAGATCAAAAGATATATACAGACAAATGAAAATAACAATACGACATATCAGAATCTATAGGATGCAGCAAAAGCAGTGATAAGAGGGAAGTTCATATCACTTCAGGCATATATGAACAAACAAGAGAGAGCCCAAGTGAACCACTTAACTTCACACCTTAAGGAACTAGAAAAAGGAGAACAAAGACAACTCAAAGCCAGCCGAAGAAAGGAGATAATAAAAATCAGAGCAGAAATAAATGAAATGAAGAACAGAAAAACTATAGAAAAAATTAACAGAACAAGGAGCTGGTTCTTTGCAAAGATCAACAAAATTGACAAACCCTTGGCAAGACTTACCAAGGAAAAAAGAGAAAGAACTCATATAAACAAAATCCAAAATGAAAAAGGAGAAATCACCACGGACACCGTAGATATACAAAGAATCATTGCAGAATACTATGAAAACCTTTATGCCACTAAATTCAACAACCTAGAAGAAATGGATAAATTCCTAGAACAATACAACCTTCCTAGACTGAGTCAAGAAGAAGCAGAAAGCCTAAACAGACCTATTAGTAGAGAAGAAATAGAAAAAAAAACATTAAAAACCTCCCCAAAAATAAAAGTCCAGGTCCAGATGCCTATACCAGCAAATTTTATCAAACATTCAAAGAAGTCTTGGTTCCTATTCTACTCAAACTCTTCTAAAAAAATTGAAGAAGAAGCAATACTTCCAAACACATTTTATGAGGCCAACATAACCCTCATACCAAAACCAGGCAAGGATGACACAAAAAAAGATAACTACAGACCAATATCTCTAATGAATACGGATGCTAAAATACTATACAAAATACTAGCAAATCGAATACAACAACATATTAAAAAAATAATACATCATGATCAAGTGGGATTTATCCCAGAATCTCAAGGATGGTTCAACATACGTACAACGGTCAACATAATACAACATATCAACAAAACAAAGAACAAAAACCACATGATCTTATCAATAGACGCAGAAAAGGCTTTTGATAAAATACAACACAATTTTATGTTTAAGACTCTCAACAAAATGGGTATAGAAGAAAAATATCTCAACATGATAAAGAAAGGCCATATATGATAAACCATCAGCTAACATCATATTAAATGGCACAAAACTGAAGGCTTTTCCCCTTAAATCAGGAACAAGACAGGGTTGTCCACTTTCTCCACTCTTATTTAATGTGGTACTAGAGGTTCTAGCCAGAGCAATCAGACAAGACAAAGAAATAAAAGGCATCCATATCAGAAAAGAAGAAGTAAAGGTATCACTTTTTGCAGATGATATGATCCTATACATCGAAAACTTTAAAGAATCCAGAAAAAGACTACTAGAAACAATAAGCCAATACAATAAGGTCGCAGGATACAAAATTAACATACAGAAGTCAATAGCCTTTCTATATGCCAACAATGAAACATTTGAGAACAAACTAAAAAGAATAATCCCCTTCATGATTGCAACAAAAAAAATAAAATACCTAGGAATAAACATAAAGAATGTAAAGGACTTACATAATGAAAACTATAAACCATTGTTAAAGGAAATCAAAAAAGATATAATGAGATGGAAGAATATTCCTTGTTCTTGGTTAGGAAGAATAAATATAATCAAGATGGCCATATTACCCAAAGCAAATTACAAATTTAATGCAATTCCCATCAAAATTCCAGTGACATTTTTTAAAGAAATGGAGCAAAAAATCATCAGATTTATATGGAACTATAAAAAACCCCGAATAGCCAGAACAATCCTAAAGAAAAAGAATGAAGCAGGGGGCATTACAATACCTGAATTCAAACTATATTATAGGGCCACGATAATCAAAACAGCATGGTATTGGCAGAGAAATAGACACTCAGACCAATGGAACAGAATAGAAAACCCAGAAATAAAACCACATATATATAGTCAAATAATTTTTGATAAAGGGGCCAACAACACACAATGGAGAAAAGAAAGCCTCTTCAATAAATGGTGCTGGGAAAACTGGAAAGCCACATGCAAAAGAATGAAACTGGACTACAGTTTGTCCCCCTGTACTAAAATTAACTCAAAATGGATCAAAGATCTAAACATAAGACCTGAAACAATTAAGTACATAGAAGAAGACATAGGTACTAAACTCATGAACCTGGGTTTTAAAGAGCATTTTATGAATTTGACTCCAAAAATAAGAGAAGTGAAGGCAAAAATTAATAAATGGGACTACATCAGACTAAGAAGTTTTTGCTCAGCAAGAGAAACTGATAACAAAATAAACAGAAAGCCAACTAAATGGGAAATGATATTTTCAAACAACAGCTCAGATAAGGGCCTAATATCCAAAATATGCAAAGAACTCATAAAACTCAACAACAAACAAACAAACAATCCAATAAAAAAATGGGAAGAGGACATGAACAGACACTTCTCCCATGAAGAAATACAAATGGCCAACAGATATATAAAAAGATGCTCATGTTCTTTAGTTATTAGAGAAATGCAAATCAAAACTGCAATGAGATACCACCTCACACCTGTTAGATTAGCTATTATTAACAAGACAGGTAATAGCAAATGTTGGAGAAGCTGTGGAGAAAAAGGAACCCTCATACACTGTTGGTGCAAATGAAAAGTAATACAACTATGATGGAAGAAAGTATGGTGGTTCCTCAAAAAACTGAAAATAGAACTACCTTATGACCCAGCAATCCCTCTACTGGGTATATACCCCAAAAACTCAGAAACATTGATACGTAAAGACACATGCAGCCCCATGTTCATTGCAGCATTGTTCACAGTGGCCAGGACATGGAAACAACCAAAAAGCCCTTCAATAGAAGACTGGATAAAGAAGATGTGGCACATATACACTATGGAATACTACTCAGCCATAAGAAATGATGACATCGGAACATTTACAGCAAAATGGTGGGATCTTGATAACATGATACGAAGTGAAATAAGTAAATCAGAAAAAAACAGGAACTGCATTATTCCATATGTAGGTGGGACATAGAAGTGAGACTAAGAGACATTGATAAGAGTGTGGTGGTTACGGGGGGAGGGGGGAGAGGGAGAGGGAAATGGGAAGGGGGAGGGGCACAAAGAAAACTAGATAGAAGGTGACAGAGGACAATCTGACTTTGGGTGATGAGTATGCAACAAAATTGAATGACAAGATAACCTGGACATATTATCTTTGAATATATGTATCCTGATTTATTGATGTCACCCCATTAAAAAAATAAAATTATTAAAATAAAAAATAAAAAAATAAATAAAAAACAAAAATGTTATCTTTTTATATATATAAATACATTCTTAGTAAGTTTTAGTAAATTCAGCAGGTCCCAGCATAAATGTGTTAAGTTTTTTCTCTCTTGTGTTTATGAGAAACATGAGCCTGATATGTCCTAGTGATTACTTCAATGTTTGGGCATATATTTGAAAGGCAAACTCTGATTTCCTCCTAAATACATTGAATAATTTCTCTCTTTTTACTCTTAATTGTGTTGAGTGCAGAAAACCCCCACCATACATATCATCTTAACTTTACACCAAACAGAGGATAGAAGAAACTTGCCTCCAGTCTTTCCGGGGAATATGGGGAGGGGTATAAATAATCCAGCACTACAGCTTTTTTTTATATATATAGAGATAGAGAAAGAGTCAGAGAGAGGGATAGACAGGGACAGAAAGACAGGAACAGAGAGAGATGAGAAGCATCAATCATCAGTTTTTCGTTGTGACACCTTAATTGTTCATTGATTGCTTTCTCATATGTGCCTTGACCATGGGCCTACAGCAGACTGAGTAACCTCTTGCTCGAGCCAGTGACCTTGGGTCCAAGCTGGTGAGATTTGTAAAGCCAAATGAGCCTACGCTCAAGCTGGCAAACTCGGGGTCTCGAACCTGGGTCCTCCAGATCCCAGTCCGATGCTCTATCCACTGCCCAACCACCTGGTCAAGCCAAGCACCACAGTTTAACAGCCTTTTGCAACCTAATCAGGCGAATGAGGCAGGAGGTTGGCAGATTGTCAGCTTACAGCCAATTCCCCACACCTCTGTCTCCCAAAAATCTAAACTCCAAAAACCCTGTTAGTTTTTTGGTACCCAAAAGGCACATATTTCTCTGAAATACCATAGGGCACACCTGGAAATCTTCTAGGGTGCACCAGTGCACCCTGGTGCACACTTTGAGAACCACTGCCCTAAACTTACTGCACTCAAAATAGACCGAGTCGACATGGTTAGGAAGAATAAACATCCTTAAAATGTCTATATTACCCAAAGCAATTTATAAATTCAATGCAATACCGATTAAAATACCAATGACTTACTTCAAAGATATAGAACACATATTCCAAAAATTTATATGGGAAACTAAAAGGACTCTTCAACCAAGGAACGCTGAAGAAGCCACACAGAGACTGGTAGGAAAAGCAGAAACGCGGAGAGGGTTGCCCAGCTCCTCGGAGCGAACGGCAGCAGGGAGAGACTCGCATGGTGGGAAGTGAGTTTAGCAGAGGGGAAAGGGTCCTGAGCCCCAGGAACAAAGCCCCAGCCTGCAGCCCCAGACCCCAGAAGAGGCGTAAAGACAGTATTTAGCCAGAAACAAGTCAGGATACTGTTTGTGAGGGAGTCTGATTTCTCAGACCCAGGATCCTTCTTAAAGGGACCACGCAGAACATCTCTCTCACAAACACTCACCTGGGGCTCCTGGAGACGGAGGGAGAGGGGAGAGAACCACAGTAACAGGAAGAGAGTATAATCTAGGAGGCACAGGGAGAAACATTTTGGGAGATAGCCACCCTAACCCCTGGGACGAGTCACTCCCCAAAGATGCAGTGAATATTTCCCCCTGAAATAGCAATACCAGCAAAGGGAAGCAGGAGAGCAGCCAAACAAGCTCCCCCGCAGCATTCAGAGCAGAGTCGCATAGAAGGAGGGAGCTTTAGGGTCTACAGTAGTGAGTCTTAGGGTCCGAGCTGCAACGCCCCCACCCACGCAGCTGAGGGTGAGCCGGAGGGCGGGCGGCAGCGGGAGACAAAAGCGCGGTTCTGCTGGCAGGGTTGGAAGCCGGCTGGCCACCACTGGGCTCAGGTGTGAGCTCAATCTTGCCCGGCTAGGGAGAAGGGGGCATGCAAAAGCGGCCAAGCTCAGCTGCCGGCAGCCTGTAATCCAGCCTCGGGAGAAGGGTGGGAAACCCGGAAAGGGAAGAAACCAGCCCCGGAGCAAGGGCAGAGGAGCACATCCCTGCCCCGCCAGTGCAACCCAGGCTTGCGGTCTGACTTGGTAGCTGGCTCCTCCCGCGGGGGTGGAGCCAAAAGCCCAGAAGAGGTGGAGTTCCGCTATGGAGCTGAGCTTGGGCACGCAGCCCTGCCCGGTGGTAGAGCCAAGGCTAGCAGCTGTTCCTTGAGTGGGATCATCCAGCAAAGGCAGGGTGAAAGCTCGGAAACAGGCGGAGACCCACAGCTGAGCAAAGGTGCTCGCCAGTGCCCTCAGGATCGAGCATAACGTCACACATGGGGGTGGGGCAAAGGACAAGGCCACCAACCCTTGTGCACCCGAGCACGTGATCACAGCCACTCCCGTGAAGAGAAAATGCGGAGGCAGAGAAATACAACACAAATAAACCAAGAGAAATCCCCAGAAAAGGACCTAAGTGAATCAGATATAACCAAATTACCAGATGCAGAGTTTAAAATAACGATTGTTAGGATGCTCAAAGATATTAGAACCACCATAGATGGCCATTACGAAAACCTAAATAAAGAGATAACAAATATAAAAAAGGACATTGAAATAATAAAAAAGAATCAGGCAGAAATGACAAATAGAATATCTGAAATAAAGAATACAATGGAAGGAATTAAAAGCAGGATGGATGAAGCAGAGAATCGAATCAGTGAGTTAGAGGACACAATAAATAAAGGCACAGAAGCAGAGCAGAAAAAAGAAAAGAGACTCAAAAAGTCTGAGGAAACTCTAAGAGAGCTCTGTGACAACATGAAGAGAAATAACATCCGCATCATAGGGGTTCCTGAAGAAGAAGAGAAAGAACAAGGGATAGAGACTTTGTTCAAACAAATTATAGCAGAAAACTTCCCCCAGTTAAGGCAGGAAAATGTCTCACATGTTCAGGAAGCACAGAGAACTCCATTAAGGAGAAACCCAAAGAAACCAACACCAAGACACATCATAATTAAATTACCAAAGCTAAATGATAAAGAGAAAATATTAAAAGCTGCGAGAGAAAAAAAGACTATCACCTACAAAGGAGCCCCCATAAGGATGACTTCTGACTTCTCAACAGAAACACTTGAGGCCAGAAGGGAATGGCAAGAAATATTCAAAGTAATGCAGAACAAGAACCTGCAACCAAGACTACTTTATCCAACAAGGCTATCATTTAAAATTGAAGGAGAAATAAAAAGCTTTACAGACAAAAAAAAACCTCAAGGATTTCACTGCAACCAAACCAAGGCTGCAAGAAATGCTAAGGGACCTGTTGTAAACAGGTCAAAGGAAAAAAAGATTATAGCAAAAGAGAAAAACAGTTTTAAAGAAAAAAAATGGCAATAAACAATTACATATCAGTAATAACCTTAAATGTTAATGGATTAAACGAGCCAATCAAGAGACATAGGGTAGCTGCGTGGATAAGAAAACAGAACCCATACATATGCTGTCTACAAGAGACACACCTTAAATCAAAAGATGCACACAGACTGAAGATAAAAGGATGGAAAAAAATATTTCACGCAAATGGAAATGAAAAAAAAGCTGGGGTAGCAATACTTATATCAGACAAAATGGACTTTAGAACAAAGACCATAGTTAGAGATAAAGAAGGTCACTACATAATGATAAAGGGAGCAATCCAAAAGGAAGATATAACCATTATAAATATCTACGCACCTAATATAAGAGCACCTAAATATATAAAGCAGACTTTGATAGACTTAAAGGGCGAGATCAACAGCAATACTATAATAGTAGGAGATTTCAATACCCCATTAACATCATTAGATAGATCCTCAAGAAAGAAAATTAACAAAGAAACAGCAGACTTAAAGGACATATTAGATCAACTTGATCTAATAGATATCTTCAGAACCTTTCATCCTAAAGCAGCAGAATATACATTCTTTTCAAGCGCTCATGGTACATTCTCTAGAATAGACCACATGTTAGGGCACAAAAGCGGGCTCAACAAATTGAAGAAGATTGAAATCATATCGAGCACTTTCTCTGATCACAATGGCATTAAACTAGAAATCAACCACAATAGAAAAATTGAAAAACATTCAAACACTTGGAAACTAAATAGCACAATATTAAACAATGAATGGGTTAACATTGAGATCAAAGAAGAAATTTAAAAATTCCTAGAAACAAACGATAATGAGCATACATCAACTCAAAATTTATGGGACACAGCAAAAGCAGTCCTGAGAGGGAAGTTTATAGCATTACAGGCATACCTCAAGAAGCTAGAAAAAGCTCAAATAAACAACTTAACCCTGCATCTAAAAGAACTAGAAAAAGAACAGCAAGTAAAGCCCAGAGCTAGTAGAAGGAAGGAAATAATAAAGATCAGAGCAGAAATAAATGACATAGAGGCTAAAGAAACAATACAGAGGATCAATGAAACCAGGAGCTGGTTCTTTGAAAAGGTAAACAAGATCGATGAACCTTTAACAAGACTCACCAAGAAAAAAAGAGAGAGGACTCAAATAAATAAAATTAGAAACGAGAGTGGAGAAATAACTGACACAACAGAAATACAAAATATTGTAAGAAAATACTATGAAGAACTGTATGCCAAAAAACTAGACAACCTAGATGAAATGGACAAATTCCTTGAATCATATAATCTTCCAAAAATCAATCTGGAAGAATCAGAAAACCTAAACAGACCAATTACAACAAATGAGATTGAAACAGCTATCAAAAAACTCCCAAAAAAAAAAAGTCCTGGGCCTGATGGCTTCAAAAGTGAATTCTACCAAATATTCAAAAAAGAACTAACTCCTATCCTTCTCAAGCTATTTCAAAAAATTCAAGAGGAAGGAAGACTCCCAAACTCCTTTTATGAGGCGAGCATAATTCTGATTCCAAAACCAGGCAAAGACAACACAAAAAAAGAAAATTATAGGCCAATATCCCTGATGAACTTAGATGCAAAAATCCTAAACAAAATATTAGCAAACCGGATCCAGCAATATATGGAAAAAATCATACACAATGATCAAGTAGGATTTATTCTTGGGAGGCAAGGCTGGTACAATATTCGCAAATCAATCAATGTGATTCATCACATAAACAAAAGAAAGGAGAAAAACCACATGATAATTTCAATAGATGCAGAAAAGGCATTTGATAAAGTCCAGCACCCATTCATGATCAAAACTCTCAGCAAAGTGGGAATACAGGGAACATACCTCAACATGATAAAGGCCATCTATGACAAACCCACAGCCAACATCATACTCAATGGGCAGAAATTAAAAGCAATCGCCTTAAGATCAGGAACAAGGCCAGGGTGCCCCCTTTCACCACTCTTATTCAACATAGTTCTGGAAGTCCTCGCCACAGCAATCAGACAAGAAAAAGAAATAAAAGGCATCCAAATTGGAAAAGAAGAAGTAAAACTATCATTATTTGCAGATGACATGATATTGTATATAGAAAACCCTAAAGTCTCAGTCAAAAAACTACTAGACCTGATCAAAGAATTTGGCAAGCTGGCAGGATATAAAATCAACACTCAGAAATCAGAGGCATTTTTATACACTAATAATGAACTGTCAGAAAGAGAAATCAGGGAATCAATCCCCTTTACCATTGCAACCAAAAAAATAAAGTACCTAGGAATAAATCTAACCAAGGAGATTAAAGACTTGTACTCGGAAAATTATAAAACATTGATAAAAGAAATCAGGGAAGATACGAATAAGTGGAGGCATATACCATGCTCATGGTTAGGAAGAATAAACATCATTAAAATGTCTATATTACCCAAAGCAATTTATAAATTCAATGCAATACCAATGAAAATACCAATGACTTATTTCAAAGACATTGAACACATATTCCAAAAATTTATATGGAACCAAAAAAGAACACGAATAGCCTCAGCAAGCCTGAAAAGGAAGAAAAAAGCGGGAGGTATCACACTTTCAGATATCAAGTTATATTATAAGGCCATTGTACTCAAAACAGCATGGTACTGGCATAAGAACAGGCACATAGATCAATGGAACAGAACAGAGAACTCAGAAATAAACCCACAGCTCTATGGACAACTGATATTTGACAAAGGAGGTAAGACAATACAATGGAGTAAAGACAGCCTCCTCAAAAAATGGTGTTGGGAAAACTGGACAGCTACCTGCAAAAAAATGAAACTAGACCACCAACTTACACCACTCACAAAAATAAACTCAAAATGGATAAAAGACTTGAATGTAAGCCGTGAAACCATAAGCATCTTAGAAGAAAACATAGGCAGTAAGCTCTCTGACATCTCTCGCAGCAATATATTTGCTGATTTGTCTCCACAGGCAAGTGAAATAAAAGACAGGATAAACAAATGGGACTTTATCAAACTAAAAAGCTTCTGCACAGCTAAAGACAATAAGAACAAAATAAAAAGACAAACTACACAATGGGAGAATATATTTGACATAGCGTCGGACAAGGGGTTAATAACCAAAATTTATAAAGAACATGTAAAACTTAATACCAGGAAGACAAACAATCCAATCCAAAATGGGCAAAAGAAATGAATAGACACTTCTCCAAAGAGGACACACAGATGGCCAATAGGCATATGAAAAAATGTTCAACATCACTAATCATTAGAGAAATGCAAATTAAAACCACAATGAGATATCACCTCACACCAGTCAGAATGGCGCTCATCAATAAAACAACACAGAATAAGTGCTGGTGAGGATGTGGAGAAAAGGGAACCCTCCTGCACTGCTGGTGGGAATGCAGACTGGTGCAGCCACTATGGAAAACAGTATGGAGATTCCTCAAGAAATTAAAAATCGAACTGCCTCTTGACCCAGCTATACCACTGTTAGGAATATACCCCAAGAACACTATAGCACTGTTTGAAAAGAAGAAATGCACCCCCATTTTTATGGCATCATTGTTCACAATAGCAAAGATTTGGAAACAGCCCAAGTGTCCATCAGAGGACGAGTGGATTAAAAAGCTTTGGTATATATATACTATGGAATACTACTCAGCCATAAGAAATGATGACATAGGATCTTTTACAACAACATGGATGGGCCTTGATAACATTATACTGAGTGAAAGAAGTAAATCAGAAAAAACTAAGAACTATATGTTTTCATACATAGGTGGGACATAAAGATGAGACTCAGAGACATGAACAACAGTGTTGGGGTTACAGGGTGGGGGGAGGAGAGGGAAGGGGTTGGGGGAGGGGAGGGTCACAAAGATCATGACTTTTCAGCATTTGCCATATTCCCCCCTTAATCTATAGACAGACAGCAAATATTTACGTATGGTGTTCCCACTACAAAGACTGCTGTCTTAGGGACAAATGCTGATAAACTACTTCAGCAGTTCCTCCTTCTTCAAAGACTTATATGTAAACATAGAGCTCCATGTTTCATAGGACATACTCAAGCTCACTCCATGCTCCCTGGAGCTTTAGCACAAGGGAATGCCCCCCTTTTTTTGCAGTATTTTTTCTTTTATTTATTTATTCTTTGTATTTTTCTGAGGATGGGGATGGGGAGGCAGTCAGACAGACTCCTGCATGCGCCTGCCTGGGATCCACCTAGCATGCCTACCAGGGTGGAATGCTCTGCCTATCTGGGGTGTTGCTCTGTTACAACCGGAGCCATTCTAGTGACTGGGGCGGAGGCCATGGGGCCATCCTTAGTGCCCAGGATGGCTTTGCTCCGGTGGAGCCTTGGCTGTGGGCGGGAGGAGAGAGACAAAGAGGAAGGAGAGGCGGAGGGGTGGAGAGGTAGATGGGCGCTTCTCCTGTGTGCTCTGGCCAGGAATCGAACCCAGGGTTCCTGCACACCAGGCCAATGACTCCAACAGTTCTACCATATCATGCTTTTTACTTTAAAAAAAAAAAATTTACATTTCTTTTGAATGCTGATGAACAGGAGACACCAAATCTTTTTCGCCTGCAAACTACTACCTTCTTTATTAGATCTAGCTAATAACACTGTTCTGTCTTTTTTCCAAATAGCTCCAGATATATGGAAAAGATTTATATAGGTGGATGGGGATCCTCAAACCCCTCAGCGAGATCTTCTGAGAATGGCTTTTAAGATACCTAGAGGCAGAAAAAGCCCAATAGAGATCAGGGGAACTACCAGCTTTTAGGATACACCCTTAAAGGCTCCAATGCCCCAAAGGGGTCTCATAGGATGCCATCTGGGTACTGCTTCAATAGTGGAAAGGAAGGTCATTGAGCTAAAGCCTGCCAGGCTTACACGCCTCTGCTGTGAGGAAACAGGGACACTGGAAGGTGGACTTCCCCCTCGCTCCTCTAAGGGAGGGTTCAGTCTCTTCCAGCCCTGCTCTAGCCACCTATGACCTAACCGTGCCCAGAAAGCTGGGGTTTGCCACTGAAGGCTGAAGGTGCCCAGGGCCGTTGGCCCCATCTACGACACTGTGGACGAGCCTAGGGTATTTCTTCCAAGAAGCAGGTAAACTGATCTCATTTGCACAAGGGCCACTTAACTATGTTTCACCTGAATAGTCAGGTTTTTTATTCTTCCCTCAAAGATCTCTGTTGTGGGTGTTGATAGTCCTATTTTCTGCTGCTTTGCTTAATATATAGTGTTTCCTTTATCCCTCCTACCTCAATGTCCCACCCATATTTCAGGCTGGGACCTATTCCTAATTTAGAGCTCTCTTTCCTCCTTTTGCCAACTTGTATTTTGAATTTACCTTTGCCACCCAGCTTAGTGTATCCCAAGGTTCTCTTTACCAGGCCACAGTCACAGAGCTTCAGGGTAAAGCAACCTGGTCTCAACACCCCAGGCAGAGGAGAACAGAAGCTCCATATCCACGCATGCTGCAAATGGCTTTTTCCAGTCTACCTGAATCATTACCAGGTAGAAGCAGCGGTCATTGGGACTTGGACATGAGCTGCAAAGTATAGAATGGTGACAACAATTCCAGTGCCATGCGGACTTTTCCTGTGGGGAACTTTCCTGGACTCCTGCTCCCTGTGACAGCTCCTAACAGACTGAACTGTGGTTGGGTTGCATTTTTCAGGGATTTGGCATGGTGATGGGGCCAACTTGGACTTGGGGAACATGTTAAGGACACTACTCTTTTAGGGATTCTTGCTGTATTGGCCAAGAGTTTGCTTAAAGGCTTTTAATCACTTTAAAAAAAAATAGAGGACTGGATGAAGAAGATGGGGCACATATACACCATGGTATACTATTCAGCTAGGAGAAATGATGACATTGGATCACTTGCAGTGGAATGGTGGAGTCTTGGTAGCATTTTGTGGGGTGAAATGGGCGAATCAGAAAAAAACAGGAACTACAGGATTCCATACATCGGTGGGACATAGAAGCGAGACTAAGAGGCATGGACGGGAGTGTGGTGGTTACAGGGGGGGTGGGGGGAGGGAAGGAGGGAGAGGGGGAGGGGGAGGGGTACAGAGAGAACTGGATGGAGGGTGGCGGAGGACGATCTCTCTTCGGGTGATGGGTATGCAACAGAACTAAATAACAAGATAACCTGGAAATGTTTTCTTTGAATGTATGTACCCTGATTTATTGATGTCACCCCATAAAAATAAAAATTTATTTAAAAAAATTTATATGGAACCAAAAGAGAACACGAATAGCCTCAGCAATCTTGAAAAGGAAGAATAAAGTGGAGGTATCACACTTCTGGATATCAAGTTATGTTATAAGGCCATTGTACTCAAAACAGCCTGGTACTGGCATAAGAACAGGCATATAGATCAATGGAACAGAACTGAGAACCAGAAATAAACCACACTTTTATGGACAACTGATATTTGACAAAGGAGGTAAGAGCATACACTGGAGTAAAGACAGTCTCTTCAACAAATGATGTTGGGAAAATTGGACAGCTACCTGCAAAAAAATGAAACTAGACCACCAACTTACACGATTCACAAAAATAAACTCAAAATGGATAAAAGACTTAAATGTAAGCCATAAAACCATAAGCATCTTAGAAGCAAACATAGGCAGTAAGCTCTCTGACATCTCTTGCAGCAATATATTTGCTGATTTGTCTCCACAGGCAAGTGAAACAAAAGACAGGATAAACAAATGGGACTTTTCAAACTAAAAAGCTTCTGCACAGCTAAAGACAATAAGAACAGAATAAAAAGACAAACTATACAATGGGAGAATATATTTGACAATGCATCTGATAAGGGGTTAATAACCAAAATTTATAAAGAACTTGTAAAACTTAATACCAAGAAGACAAATAATCCAATCCAGAAATGGTCAAAAGAAATGAATAGACACTTCTCCAAAGAGGACACACAGATGGCCAATAGGCATATGAAATAATGCTCAACATCACTAATGATTAGAGAAATGCAAATTAAAACCACAATGAGATATCACCTCACACCAGTCAGAATGGTGCTCATCAATAAAACAACACAGAATAAGTGCTGGCAAGGATGTGGAGAAAAGGGAACCCTCCTGCACTGCTGGTGGGAATGCAGACTGATGCAGCCACTGTGGAAAACAGTATGGAGATTCCTCAAGAAATTAAAAATCGAACTGCCTTTTGACCCAGCTATACCACTGTTAGGAATATACCCCAAGAACACCATAGCACTGTTTGAAAAGAAGAAATGCACCCCCATGTTTATGGCAGCATTGTTCACAATAGCAAAGATTTGGAAACAGCCCAAATGTCCGTCAGAGGACAAGTGGATTAAAAAGCTTTGGTATATATATACTATGGAATACTACTCAGGTATAAGAAATGATGACATAGGATCTTTTACAACATGGATGGACCTTGATAACATTATACTGAGTGAAAGAAGTAAATCAGAGAAAACTAAGAACTATATGATTCCATACATAGGTGGGACATAAAAATGAGACTCAGAGACATGGACAACAGTGTTGGGATTACAGGGTGAGGGGGAGGAGAGGGAGGGGGTTGGGGGAGGGGAGGGGCACAAAGAAAATTAGTTAGAAGGTGATGGAAGACAATTTTATCAATGTCACCACATTAAAATTAATTTTAAAAAAAATAGACCGAATCAAGGGCCACTCACCTGAAACCAGCAGAACCGCGGGGTCACTGGGCTGAGAGCACTCCCGTGGGTACTTTGTAAAGTAGCCATGGCATGTGAAAGTCCACCTGTGGCTGGGGGTCCATCCACCTGGAACTGTCCACTGTGGCGTGGTGGTGAGTCTATGGCACGGGAAACCCTGTGTTCTCCTGCCTTAGACAGGATGAACCTGTTAGCTGCCAGCTCTGGGACGCCCTGGGGAGACACACACATGTGGAGAGGCTATAACACTGTCCACAGACTCACAGAAAGCAGGAAAACCTTCCCCTAGCCTGTTCTCTCTCTCCCTAACACTTCCCTTTAGTAACGTCCTTGTTCTATAAATAGTACCCTCTTTCTCTTCATGGCTTCTCTCAAAACATCTGAGTCATCTCTCCCTCCTCACTGCCCCTTCTTCTCTTGGGCAGTACCCAGCTTCTCTCACTGAATTCTGTCTGCAAACGCTGGGCCAGAGGAAATTCAGAGTGTAATGGAAAGGAGAGCTGTAATGCGTGTGGACAGTCAGCCCTGAGCAGGAATTGTGCCTTTCTGGGTCTCTTTCCCTCCCTGCAGAGAGGTGACAATGACGTCTCTGCTCAGCCTTGTTGTGAGGAGGCCGTGGTCCCTGAGACATACAGGGGTGCAGTCTGCCAGGTGTCCTGAGCAATGATGACACATGCAGGTGGGGACACTGTGATGACCATGGCCTCAGACACCACAGGAAAGGCTGATGAAGGCACACCCCCCAGTCATATCTCCTCCAAACACACAGAGACTGGGTATTGTGTGTAAAACACGGGGTCACAGTCAAACAAATGGGAGAACTGACCATGACAGAGAAGCAGGGAAACTCAGCGATAATAAGAAGCCAGTGGGGGAGTGGGCCTGGGCAGTGGGTACAGAGAGTGGGCCACAGGGCCACGTCACTAATTTGTGTGCAGATGGGGGTGACGTTCCCAGAGGGACACTGGTGTCCTAGTTTGAAGTCGCTATTTTACTGCACCCCCAATTCACCAGTCCTGTTGGCATTGAATTGATGATGACAACTTTTGGTTGGCATTGTCAGTATTATCCTGGCCTGATAAAAAATATATATGTTAAAATGTACTTCTTCTCTTCCTTTTCCTAGGAAAAGCTTGTGCAATTTTGGTGTATGTGCACATGTGTTTCAGAGAGTTTGGATGAAATCACCAATGGAGCTCCCTGAACAGGACCTTGATTGTAGGGTCATTTTTGATGACAGAATCAAATGTATTTAATCTGTATATAGTGTGGTGCAGTTTTGTTTATTTTTACCATGTCATACACTATCTCTTGCTCATGTGGCTCAACCCACATGGCTGATATTGCTGGAAAAAAAGCATGTCTTGCCTCAGGACCTTTGCACTTGCTGTTTTCTCTACCCCTCTCCAAACTCCATGCACTCTATTTCAGTGTTTTTCAACTGCCAGTCTGCAGACTGGTGCCAGTTCACCAGATATTTTGTGCTGGTCCATGAGAGAATTAACCACCCTGATGTTGTATGAACATTACAGACCCAACGATCTTAATCAAATTTGCTGATGTATGACTGCCAGGTTGATTGTCACATATTAGTCTGTATCATCGATGAAAATACTATTGAGGTTGTTTTAGCTCTATCTTTGGAAATTGTAGCTTCATTTAAACAACCTTTTGGTCCCTGGCTGATTGGCTCAGTGGTGTAGTGTTGGCCCAGAGTGTGAGTGTCCCAGGTTCAATTCCTGATCAGAGCACACAGGAGAAGCACCCATCTGCTTCTTCACCCCTCCCCCCTTGCTTCTCTCTTTTCTCCTCCCCTCCTGCAGCCATGGTTTGATTGGAACGAGTTGGCCCCAGCCCCTGATTATGTATGGCTCCACGACCTCCACCTCAGACACTAAGAAGAGCTCAGAACGGAGCAATGGCCCAGATGGGCAAAGCATCACCCTTTCATGGGCATGCTGGGTGGATCTTGGTCAGGGCTCATGTGAGAGTCTGTCTCTGCCTCCCTTCCTCTCACTAAATAAAGAAAATAAATAAAATAAATAAGCTTTTGCACTCTGCAAAGCATTTACAAATCATGTGCAATAGACAAAAATGTATTTGGACAAACTTATGTAAATTGACTGTATTGTACATGTGGAGTTCGGGAATCAAGCACCAGTTTGAACCATGTTGTACTGTTATGCACAGTAAGATGAAACTATTTTTCTTGTGTGTTTCCTTTCTGACCAGCTAAGTTGTGCACAGGCTCTCACTCCACACCCTCTCTCTGTAGGTCATTTTGTCCATTCTTGCACATATGGCATACGGACAAACTTATGTAGTGTTCAATGCATAGTACATGTGGCGTTCAGAAACCAAGTACCAGCTTGCACCATGATGCACTACCACACACAGCACGATAAAACTTTATCTGTTGTCTGTTTCTGTTCCCAACCACTTCCCTCTCAGTAGTACAATTTTTTTCATGCTTGGGCAAGTAGTCATGCATACACTCACAATATGGACACTCAGAGCACGTCCATACTGTTTGCAAATAAATGATGGTGCTTATTGTCATTGTGCTGTATATTTTAAACCGTACAAAATGGAAAGAAAAAAAACAACAAAACATCTTAACTTTCTTCAAAAGTGAAAACATTGTCAAAAATAAAATAGTGATGACACCAAAAGTAAACAAAGTACTAGTGTTTTAAGTTTAAAAGAACCAGTGGGGAAAAATGTGTTGATAATTTGGAAAGCACAACAGAAGCCAAAAAGAAAAAAAGAAACGTTGTTAGGCAGTACAATAAGGAGTATTTAAAACTTGGTTTCACTGTAGCATCTGGCAGTGAATTACTGCCATGATCCTCATGTATAGTATGTTTTGAAATTCTGTCCAATAATGCAATAAAATCTTCCACACATACTCATCATTTGCATTCTTTTTTTTTTAAGTGAGGAGAAGAGATAGTGAGACAGACTCCTGCATGTACCTTGACTAACTGGGATCCACCCATCAAGCTCTGTCTGGGGCCGATGCTCAAATCAACCAAGCTATCTTTAGTGCTTGGGGCCAGCCATTTGAACCAATTGAGCCACTGGCTGCAGGAGGAGAAAATAGAGAGAAAGGGGAGAGGGAAGGGGAGAGAAGCAGATGGTTGTTTCTCTTATGCGCCCTGACAGGGGATCAAACTCAGGATGTCCATACACCAGGCTGACACTCTATTCACTGAGCAAACCAGCCAGGGCCATAATTAGCATCCAAAGCATAGCAGTCTTATTGAAAAGCCAGTGAAAAAGATTATACAACCAAATGAAAAAGTCTGAAAGTTCAAATGAAGACAATAGGACTAGCTACAAATCACTATTTCAAGCACTTATTTAGCTGCCGTTCAAATATCAAAAATGAAAAAAAAAATTCACTGCTGGTGAAGAATCAGTAAAGCCTTGCATCTTAGATGTCACTTGGGATATTTGGGGTACTCGGGCCACACAAACACTTGAAGCTATACCATTTTCAGAAAATACTGTTCAGAGAAGAATTGCTAATATGGTCAATAATATTGAAGAGCAAACTGTAGAGGGTAAAAAGAAATCAAAATGTTTTGCCATTCAACTTGACGAACCAACTAACACAAGTAATCATGCAATTCTACTTTGCTTCGTGAGGTATATTGATGATAAAAAAAAATCAGGGAAGAGTTATTTGGTTGTCTTGATCTACCTTGTTGGCCCACTAATTCAGAGATATTTCATGTTCTTGATGGGTACTTTCAAGAGAAGGGCTTAGACTGAGAAAAGTACATTGGAATGCATATGAACATACTCTGAGCACAATGGACATCGCTCAGGTGTAGTTGCCAAAATAAAGAACATTGCATGTCCAGAAATGCTGTCCAAAAACTGTATGATTCACCAACAGCATTTAATTGCAAAGAAACTTTTCCCTCAATTGAACACGGTGCTGAAAGACTCAGTGAAGATCGTTAATGATATTTGTATCCGAAGTTTGATCTTCAGACTGTTCACGTCACTATGTAAAAGTGGATTCACAGCACCAACCCCTCCTTCTCTATATGGAAGTGAGGTGGCTCTCAAGAGAAAGGGTTCTTTCACACCTTTTCCAGGTGAGAGAAGAGGTGAAACTTTCTGCAAGAGCAAAACTCTGCATTAGTAGAGCTTTTGTTGGATGAAGAATGGATGGCTAAACTTGCATATGTGGTGGATGTATTTAGCATTTTCAATGAACTAAATATTTCTCTCAGTGGTTTAACAAAAACATGTTTACAATGAGAAATATGACAGTTGCATTCAAAAGGAAACTTGCTCTTTGGGAAAGTCACATATAGGAAGAAAATGTAGAAATGTGTCCACTTTTCCAAGACTCTTTGATTGCTGCAGACATCAACTAGAAATTCATATTTAATATAGTAAGTCAACATTTAAGACTGTTGGTTCAAAAATTTGACCATTATTATCCTGAAAATGGGGATTCCCATGAAGGTATCCTCTAGATCAAATTCATTCATAGAAGATGTCAACCTCTGCTCCCTTAATTATTGTGAAAGAAAGAAAATAAAAGCTGATAGATTTATCTTCTGATATCACTCTGGTGTCCAAATATAAAATGCAACCATTGTCACAATTTTAGATATCACTGGAAGAAGAATATCCATCTCTTTGTTACAAAGCTATTACAATTTTTTAAATTTTATTTAGAAAATTAAATGTAACAGGGTGACATTGATCAATAAGAGTGCCTAGGCCCTGGCCGGTTGGTTCAGTAGTAGAGCGTTGGCCTGGCGTGCAGAAGTCCCAGGTTCGATTCCCGGCCAGGGCACACAGGAGAAGCGCCCATCTGCTTCTCCACCCCCTCTCCTTCCTCTCTGTCTCTCTCTTCCCCTCCCGCAGCCGAGGCTCCATTGGAGCAAAGATGGCCCGGGCGCTGGGGATGGCTCCTTGGCCTTTGCCCCAGGCACTAGTGTGGCTCTGGTCACAACAGAGCGACACCCCAGAGGGGCAGAGCATCGCCCCCTGGTGGGCAGAGCGTCACCCCCTGGTGGGCGTGCTGGGTGGATCCCGGTCGGGCGCATGTGGGAGTCTGTCTGACTGTCTCTCCCCGTTTCCAGCTTCAGAAAAATACAAAAAATAAAAATAAAAAAATAAAAAAGAGTGCCTAGGTTTTGGGTAAGCATTTCTATACGCTATTACATTTTTTTTTAAGTTGAGGTTTTTTGTTTTTTATAATTTTTAATTTAATTTAATTTAATTTATTCATTTTTAGAGAGGAGAGAGAGAGGGAGAGAGAGAGAGAGAGAGCGAGAAGGGGGGAGGAGCTGGAAGCATCAACTCCCATATGTGCCTTGACCAGGCAAGCCCAGGGTTTCGAACCGGCGACCTCAGCATTTCCAGGTCGACGCTTTATCCACTGCGCCACCACAGGTCAGGCTGCTTTTACATTTTTCATCATTGTCTACTGCCTACTTGTGGAAGAAGACTTTTTCGGCCCTGTCACTAATGAAAACCAAACAGAGAAACTGACTGGATGTCAATGCAGTGCTTCGTCTCTTGGAAACAAAACTGAAGTCTCAGTTAGCAGGTATTCTTGCAAAGAAGCAACAGCAGATTTCATACTAGCTTTACTTGAATTAAATGTTGCTCTCTAGAAATTTCAGTTATATTTATTTATTAATTTGTTTATTTACTTATTTATTTATTCTTACAAAATTAAATTTAACAGGGTAACATTGATCCACAAGACTATACAGGTTTCAGGTGAACATTTCTATAGCATTTGAATGGTTGATTATGTTGTCTACTCACAACTCAAAGTCAAATCATTTTCCATCATCTTATATATATGTACCTCTTTATACCCTTCCACTGCCCCTCCCACTCCCCCTCCATTGTTTAAAAAAAATTTTTTTAATGTTCATCTGGTTATTTTTTAAAAATTTTTATTTTGTAGTATTATAATTAAGAGAATGCACAAAATACTAATAATGGTTTTTATTTCTGCCTTAGCAATCTCTGAAATATTTCTCTTTTCATTGATCCCCAAGTGTAAAATGTTTGAAAACCACTGATCTATAGAATACCAAGATGATCATGGTTCTGTTACACTTAATGTAGCAGAGGGCTGGAAGTCAGCAGAGCTCTGGGCATGGTAGTTTCTATGTACTGTTGTCATTTTCAGTCCATTTAAATATTTCTGATCACTCTTTTTTTGTAACAGAAAGTCAAAGAGAGGGACAGATAGGGGCAGACAGACAGGAAGGGAGAGAGATGAGAAGCATCAATTCTTTCATTGCAGCACCTTAGTTGTTCTATGATCACTCTTTCTGATGTATTTGGGAAAAAACATATTCACCAACTCAATAAACTAAATAAAAATTGTGTATCAATAAAATAAATAGATCAACTAAAGATAGCCAACCATCACCACCACCATATTTGAAGTAAAATCTGGTTGAGTTTGTGGAGGTCCAGTATAACCTGCCATATCCCTTCTTGATTTTTCGGACACCAGACAACTAAACTAAGTGGAGATCTGACTGTGCCAGCAGGATTAGCTGTCACTATGTGTGGCCTGAAATTTCATCTCTTGTCCTGGTCCATCTCTTACACAGAACAAAAATCTTATTCCATTGGAAGAGGGTCAGCAAAACCTGTCAAACTCAGATCTCAAGTAATGAGGACCCTTTGTGGCTGAAGGATGCGTAGATATTTTTTTTAATTTTAAATTTTTATTTAAAAAATTAACTTTAACAGGATGACATTGATCAATAAAAGTACATAGGTTTCAGGTAAACATTTCTAGAGCATTTGAACAGTTGATGATGTTGTAAGGATGGGTAAATATTAAAACTCCCTCTACCTCTAGGGGGCAAGCAGAACACAATACTAGGGCCATAGTTCTACACAAATACACAAATGCCAGAGAAATTGACAGCTTCCGGGTAAGGTTCTACTTCCTTCCTCAGAGCAACCAAACACACTGGTTAAGTTTCCTTGCCATGAGGTGGAGGAACAGAAAAAAGACAGCAAAATGTAGACCTCAACAACATAAAATATATAATGTTTTCCAATCAATCAGAAATTGCTAGGTGTTACAACGCAATCAGCAGTTCAAATGTTATAGAATTGTTTACCTGAAACTGATGTGCTCTCATTGATCAATGTCACCCTGTTAAATTTTGCTTTCTAAATAAAATTTAAAAGAAAAAATAAAGGACTATGTTTTCTTCTCCAGGGCACAGGCAAGCCCTGGAGCAGGTGGTGACAGGTGTGGAGATAGCTAGGGTCTCCAGACCTTGGGTATTTTTTCTTTCTTACTTTTTTTGTAGATTTAGTCTTTAGACAGTTCTAGGCTTACAGGAAAATTAAGAATATGTGGCAGAGTTCCCACATACCTGGGACCTAGTTCCCCTATTGTTAACATCTTCCATTTATACAGTAGATTCCTTAGATTCCTTACTACTATTTTTTTTTTTTTTTTGCCAGAGACAGAGAGAGAGTCAGAGAGAGGGATAGATAGGGACAGATAAACAAGAAGGGAGAGAGATAAGATACATCAGTTCTTCATTGCAGCTCGCTAGTTGTTGATTTCTTTCTCATATATGCCTTGACCAAGGGGGCTACAGCAGAGTGAGTGACCCCTTGCTCAAGCCAGCAACCCCATGCTCAAGCTGGTGAGCCTGTGCTCAAGATGGATGACCCCACACCTTGGAGTTTCAAACTTAGATCCTCCGCATCCCAGTCTGATGTTCTATCCACTGCACCACGCCTGGTCAGACTAGAGTCCTTACTATTAATGAACTAATATTAATATATCGTTATGAGCTAAAGTTCATAGTTTCTTTTGGAGGTCCTTAGTTTTTACCAAATGTCCTTTCTCTGTTCCAAGATCCCAGCCCACCTTTTATGTAATTGTCATTTCTTCTTAGGTTCCTCTTGGCTGTGGAAGTTTCTCACACATTCCTTGTCTTTGACAACCTTGACCATTTTGAGGAGCCCTAGTCAGACGTGATGGTGGGTGCCCCACTATTGGAAATTGTCTGATGTTTTATACAGCCATTGATATTGACCTTGAGCACCTGGCTGAGGTACTGCTTCCCAGGTTTCCTCACTGTAAAATTATTCTTCCTCTTGCCTACCCTTCCTAAGTAGAAGGAAGTAATTATATACAGCCCAAACCTCTTCTCACATAAGCCCAGTGCCTGGTTTTAAGCTCCGTTCTCAGGGGATCTGCACACTCCATGTTTCTAGAAGTTGTACACCCTGGATTTCCAGGTTCTCCTACCTGCTGACATTCTTCTTACACAATATCTCTTTTTTCAGACTCTGACATAGCATCTCAGATTCTCATGATGCCATCTCCTCTTTTTCCCCCCAACATATGGCTTGTAAATTGTGATTTATAATTTAAAAAGAAGGATATATTTGGTCTTCACCCAGTTCCTGGCACAAAGCTCTTAAAACTCTTAATATTTCCTTAGTGATAAGAGTGATAAAGGTGTCTTGATCCTTGTTCAACCACACCTGACTTTATGCTAATGAGATGACTCTTCAAAAGTACCTAACAATTGGGGTTGATTGCCAGGAAAACCAACCATGTGAGTGAAGGATTAGAACCTTAAGGCTCACCCTTCAGCCTCATGGGAGGGAAGTGGGACTGGAGGTTGAACTCAACCACCAATGACCAATGATTTCATTATTCATGACTATGTAATGAAGCCTCTATAAAAATCCAGGATGAAAATCTTCTTCAGAGAGTGTCAGGGTTAGTGAACACATAGAAATTTGGGGAGAATGGCATTCCAGAAGGGCATGAAAGCTCCAAACCCTTTCCCCCATATCTGCCCCTATTTATTTCTTCCATCTGACCTTTCTTGAGTTGTATTCTTTTACAATAAGCTGGGGATCTGGTGAATAACATGTTGTTCTGGGTTCTGTGAGCTGCTCTAGCCAATTAATCAAACCTGAGAAGGAGGTCATAAGAACCTCTGATTTATAGCTGATGGGTCAGAAGCACAAGTGACAACCTAGACCACCAGCTGTTGACATCTAAAGTGGGGAGAGGACAGTCCTGCAGGGCTGAACCCTTAACTTGTAGAATCTGATGCTGTCTCCAGGTAGGTAGTGTCAGGAGTGAGTTGAATTGTGGGACACATTGCCGATATCACAGAAATGCTTGGTGGTTTGGGGAGGGAGAACCCACACATTGTCACTGGGAACAGAACCATATGGCTCTTCTGGCTTTAGAGACCAGCCCTCTATCTCTTGAAGATGGAATTTCATCTAAGCCCCTCAGGCTACTTGTTTGCTCATTCCTGCTTGCAATAGTTGGTTACAGAGTATGAGTTCTATGGCCATGAAACAGGATGTTCCCAGTCCCCACTGCCTTGCAGCAGGAAATAGCATCTTCCCTTCTCTCAGCATGGATCCAACATGAGTTGTGGGAATAAAGGGGAGAGATAATAAAGTCTCCCTATTAGCCCACTCCCCACTCTCTTCACTCTTTTTTTTTCTGAAGTGAGAAGCAGGGAGGCAGACAGACAGACTCCCGCATGTGCCCAACCAGGATCCACCCAGCATGCCCACTATGGGGCGATGCTCTGCCCATCTGGGGTGTTGTTCTTTTGCAACCAGAACCATTCTAGTGCCTGAGTCAGCGGCCATGGAGCCATCCTCAGCACCCTGGCCAACTTTGTTCCAGTGGAGCCTTGGCTGCAGGAAGGGAAGAGAAAGAGAGAGAAAGGAGAAGGGGAAGAGTGGAGAAGCAGATGGGCACTTCTCCTGTGTGCCCTGGCTGGGAATCAAACCTGGGATATCCACATGCCGGGCCGATGTTCTACCACTGAGTCAACCAGCTAGGGTTCTCTTCTCTTTTATGCTTATATGACAGCCCCATTCGCTCTGCTGGACAGGGTCTTGTGGTGACACCAGGAGAGAATATTTACCTCCAGTATGGCTCAGCACACATTCCATTTGGTGGATTTTTTCTGACCAAGGGAGAAGGAGCCTACCTGCTCCAGCACCACAATGGGGGACACCAGGACAATTTTACTCTGGCTCCTGTGAATCACAGCTTCTCAGGGAACTATAGGTGCTATGGTTGGAACAGTGGCAGCCCTTATGTGTGATCAGCCCCAGTGATGTCCTGGAGCTTGTGATCATAGGTAGATGCACCCCAGCTTTATGTCCCCCTCAAGGTTCCAGCTGGCTTTCCAGGGCCTTGGCATTGGAAGGGAACATAAAGAGATGCATTAAGAAACAACAGCAGGAGAGAAGATGGCAGCAGAGTATGCAGATGCACAGACTCCCAGCTCACACCACCAAACTGGATTATAAATTAATTTAAAAACAGCATGAAAAACCAATTTTTGACTAAAAGAACAAGTCTCAAAAACCAAGGAGCAAAGAAAAGGCCACACCAAGCCTAGTAGGGAGTGAGGAGGCGCAGTGGGGGCTCCCCTGCTTCCAGGAGTGAAGGAAGGATGAGGATGAGAGCCCATAAGGGCTCTAATTACAAGGAGAAGAGCAGAAAATATTGTTCACAGCCACTTGCCTGGGGACCTGGGGATGAGGAGGGCTGAAAGGACTGGCTTGTCTTCCAAAAAGAAAGTGGGGAGAGCGAGACAGATGGTGATAGGCAGAGGAATGCATGGGATGACCTGAGAAGCTGCCTCATCCAGTGCGGAGGCAGCCATAGCTGAGGGAGGGGTTGATCCCTCCACACAGCATAAGCCTATAGTGGTTCTGCATGGGTTCTGACCCACCTCCAGAAAACTCTCCAGCTCCAATCAATGCAAAAAGACACAGCTGAAAACAGGAAGTGGGGAGGAGGGGCATTAACTCAGGTCTCCAGGGAGATCTGAGATAGACCTCACCCTATTGAAGCTGAGAAAGCACCCCACCCCTGGAGAGCAGCTGGCAGAACAGGCGTTCAGAGTCTCAGAGGTTACACCCACCGTATTCCTGGATACAGTTTCAAATAAGCCCCCTGCTGAGATCAGTAAACAAGATTACCACTGAGATAAGAAAACTGAGTAGAAAACAAACAAATCAAGACTTCAAAGTGGCTCTACTAGGTAAGGAGACCACAACTGGAAGAAGCCTACAAGCCATACACAGAATAATGGGAAGGCAGAGAAACATAAATCATATGCTTCAACAACAAAAAAATCCTCAAAAAAAGTCCTGGATGAAACGAAAGTAATTAAATTACTGGATGCAGAGTATAAAATAATGATTGTTAGGATGCTTAAGGATCTCAAAGCTACAATGAATGGACTTAATGAACACTTCAATAAAAAAAATTGTAAACATCAAAAAAGACATGGAAATCATAAAGAAGAACCACACAGAAATGACAAGCACAATTTCAGAAATGAAGACTACACTAGAAGGATTTAAAAGCAGGCTAGATGAAGCAGAGGATCAAATCAGCGACTTACAGGACAAGATAAGTGAAAGCACAAAAGCAGAACAGCAAAAAGAAAAGAGGATCAAAAGGTCTGAGGAAACTCTAAGAGAGCTCTGTGATCACATAAAGAGAAACAATATCCACATAATAGGGGGTTCCTGAAGGAGAAGAGAAAGAACAAGGAATAGAGAAACTCTGAAGAAATTATAGCTAAAAATTTTCCTAAATTGATGCAGGAAAGAGTCACACAAGTTTAAGAAGCAGAGAGAACTCCATTAAAAAGAACTCAAAGAGACCCCACACTAAGACATATCATAATCAAAATACCAAAGTTAAGAGATAAAGAAAGAATATTAAAAGCTGTAAGAGAAAAAGTCAATCACCTACAAAGGAACCCCCATAAGGATGACATCCAACTTTTCAACAGAAACACTTGAGGCCAGAAGGGAATGGCAAGAAATATTTAAAGTAATACAGAACAAGAACCTACAACCAAGACTTCTTTATCCAGAAAGACTATCATTTAAAATTAAAGGAGAAATAAAAAGCTTCCCAGACAAAAATAAAAACTCAAGGAATTCATCATAACTAAACCAATGCTGCAAGAAATGATAAGGGACCTGCTATAGACAGAACAAAGCAGGAAATAAATATATAGTAAAAGAGAAATGTAAATTTATATGGCAATGAACAACTACATATCAATAATAACCTTAAATGTGAATGAATTAAATGCTCCAATCAAAAGACATAGGGTAGCTAAATGGATAAGAAAACAGGACCTGTACATATGCTGTCTAGAGGAGACCCACCTCAAAACCAAAGATACACATAGACTGAAAGTAAAAAGATGGAAAAAAATATTTCATGCAAATGGAAATGAAAAAAAAAGCTGGGGTGGCAATACTTATATTTTTCAAAATAGACTTTAAAACAAAGACTATAGTAAGGACAAAAAAGGTCACTACATAATGATAAAGGGAGCAATCCAACAGGAAAAATAACCATTATAAATATTTGTGCAGCTAATATTGGAGCACCTAAATATATAAAGCAGGTTTTGATGGACATAAAGGGAGAGATCAACAGCAATACTATAATAGTAGGGGATTTTAATACCCCACTAATATAAATGGATAGATCCTCAAGACAGAAAATTAACAAAGAAACAGCAGACTTAAGGGACAAACTAGATCAACTGAATCTAATAGATATCTTCAGAACCTTTCACCTAAATCAGCAGATTATACATTCTTTTCAAGTACACATGGTACATTCTCTAGGATAGACCATATATTAGGGCATAAAACGAGTCTCAACAAATTTAAGAAGACTGAAACCTTATCAAGCATCTTCTCTGACCACAATGGCATGAAACTAGAAATCAACTACAATAAAAAAACTAAAAACACTCAAACACTTGGAAACTAAACAGCATGTTATTAAATAATGAATGGATCAACAATGAGATCAAGGAAGAAATCAAAAATTTCTTTGAAACAAATGAAAATGAGCATACAACAACTCAAAATCTGTGAGACACAGCAAAAGCAGTCCTGAGAGGGAAGTTCATAGCATTACAGGCATACTTTAAGTAGCTAGAAAAAGGTCAAATAAACAACTTAATCCTGCAACTAAAAGAACTAGAAAAAGAACAGCAAGTAAAGCCTAGATGAAGTAGAAAGGAAAAAATAATAAAAATCAGAGCAAAAATAAATTACATAGAGACTGAAAAAACAAAACAGAGATCAATAAAACCAAGAGCTGGTTGTTTGAAAAAGTAAACAAGATCGATGAACCCTTAGCCAGGCTTACCAAGAAAAAAAGAGAGGGGACTCAAATAAATAAAATTAGAAATGAGAGTGGAGACATAACAATGGACACAGCAGAAATACAAAGGATTGTAAGAAAATACTATGAAGAACTGTATGCCAAAAAATTAGACAACTTAGTTGAAATGGACAAATTCCTTGAAAAATATAATTTTTAAAAAATCAATCTGGAAGAATCAGAAAACCTAAATAGACTGATTACAACAAATGAGATCAAAACAGTTATCAAAAAACTCCTAACAAACAAAAGCTCTGGGCCAGATGGCTTCTTCACAGGTGAATTCTACTAAACATTCAAAGAAGAACTAACTCTTATCCTTCTCAAGCTATTTCAAAAAATTCAAGAGGAAGGAAAACTTCCAAGCTCCTTTTATGAGGTGAGCATAATTCTGATTCCAAAACCAGGTAAAGACAACACAAAGAAAGAACTATAGGCCAATATCCCTGATGAATTTAGATGCTAAAATTCTCAACAAAATATTAGCAAACCGGATCCAGCAACACATGAAAAAAATCATACATCATGTTCAAGTGGGATTTATTCTGGGGATGCAAGGCTGGTACACTATTCACAAATCAATCAATGTGATTCATCACATAAACAAAAGGAAGGACAAAAAACACATGATAATATCAATAGATGCAGAAAAAGCATTTGATAAAATCCAGCACCCATTTATGATCTAAATTCTCAGCAAAGTAGAAATACCGGGAACATACCTGAACATGATAAAGCCATCTATGACAGGCTCACAGCCAACATCATACTCAATGGGCAAAAGTTAAAAGCAATCCCCTTGAGATCAGGAACAAGGCAGGGGTACCCCCTTTCACCACTCTTATTCAATATAGTTCTGGAAGTCTTAGATACAGCAATCAGCCAAGAAGAAGAAATAAAAGGCATCCCAATTGGAAAAGAAGAAGTAAAACTATCATTATTTGCTAATGATATGAGACTGTACCTAGAAAACCCTAAAGTTGCAGTCAAAAAACTATTGGACCTGATAAATGAATTCAGCAAGGTGTCAGAATATTAAATTAATACTCAGAAGTCAGAGGCATTTTTATACACCAACAATGATCTGTTGAAAGAGAAATTAAGAAAAACAATTCCCTTCACTATTGCAACAAAAACAATTAAGTACCTAGGAGTAAATTTAACCTAGGAGGTTAAAGACTTGTACTCGGAAAATTATAAATCACTGATAAAAGAAATCAAGGAAGATACAAACAAGTGGAAGCATATACCATGTTCATGGCTAGGAAGAATAAACATCATTAAAATTTCCATATTACCCAAAGCAATTTATAAATTCAATGCAGTTCCTATTAAAATACCAAGGACATACTTCAAAGATATAGAACACATTCCAAAAATTTATATGGAACCAAAAAAGAACACGAATAGCCTCAGCAATCTTGAAAAAGAAGAATAAAGTGGGTGGTATCACACTTCCGGACATCAAGTTATACTACAAGGCCATTGTACTCAAATCAGCTTGGTACTGGCATAAGAACAGGTATATAAATCAATGGAACTAAACAGAGAACCCAGAAATAAGCCCGCACCTTTATGGACAATTGATATTTGACAAGGGTGGTAATAGCATACAATGGAGTAAAGACAGTCTCTTTAACAAATGGTGTTGGGAAAATTGGATAGCTACCTGCAAAAAAATGAAACTAGACCACCAATTTACACCATTCACAAAAATAAACTCAAAATAGATAAAAGACTTAAATGTAAGTCATGAAACCATAAACATCCTAGAGGAAAACATAGGCAATAAGTTCTCCAACATCTCTTGCAGTAAAATATTTGCTGATTTGTCGCAATGTGCAAGGGAAATAAAGGACAGGATAAACAAATGGGACTATATCAAACTAAAAAGCTTTTGCACAGCTAATGACAATATGAATGAAATAAAAAGGCAAACCACACAATGGGAGAACATATTCGACAACACGTCTGATAAGAGGTTAATAACCAAAATTTATAAAGAACTTGTAAAATTCAACACTAGGAAGATAAACAATCCAATCAAAAAATAGGCAAAAGAAATGAACAGACACTTCTCCAAAGAGGACATACACATAGCCAATAGGCATATGAAAAAATGCTCAATATCACTAATCATTAGAGAAATGCAAGTTAAAGCCACAATGAGATATCACCTCACACCAGTCAGAATGGCGCTCATCAACAAAACAACACAGAATAAGTGCTAGCGAGGATGTGGAGAAAAGGGAACCCTCCTGCACTGCTAGTGGAAATGTAGACTGGTGCAGCCACTGTGGAAAACAGTATGGAAATTCCTCAAAAAATTAAAAATCGAACTGCCTTTGACCCAGCCACGCCACTTTTAGGAATATATTCCAAGAACACCACATCAGTGATTCAAAAGGAGAAATGCACCCCCATGTTTATGGCAGCATTGTTCACAATAGCCAAGATCTGGAAACAGCCCAAGTGTCCGTCAGTGAACAAATGGATTAAAAAGCTTTAGTACATATACACAATGGAATACTATGAGGCCATGAAAAAGAAGAAAATATTACTTTTTGCAACAACATGGATGGACCTGGAAACTATTATGTTAAGTGAAATAAGCCAGGCAGAGAAAGGAAAATATCATATGACCTCATTTATATGAGGAATCCAAGCAACAATATGAACTGAGGAGCGGTATAGAGACAAAGGTAGGATCAAATGATCCAGAGGGAAAGCAGACAGAGGGAAAGGGGATGATAGGATGATGGGAAAGGGGATGATAGGGTGATAGGATGGGATGATAGCAGAAAAGTAAATTCTGGAGGGAAGGGGGGAGAGCGTTATGGGGAGGGGAATGGGGGGATGTACTGGGGAACACGGGGAATGGGAGGATGTATTTGGGGGACACTAGAATCTATGTAAACACAAATAAATTAAAATTTTTAAAAGAACAACAGCAGAGGCCCTGGCCAGTTGGCTCAGTAGATAAAGCATCATCCCAGTATGTGGGCATTTGAGATTTGACCCTCTGTCAAGGCACACATGGGAAGCGACCATCTGCTTCTCTTCCCCTCCCTCTCCCTCTTTTTTCTCTTTTCGCCTCTTGCAGCCAGTGGCTTAATTGGTTCAAGTGTCAGCCCCTGGTCCTGAGGATAGCTCAGTTGGTCCCAGACGAGGTTAGCCCAGTGGATCCTGGTCAGGATGCATGCAAGAGTCTGTGTATCTCCACTCCTCTCACTTAAAAAAAGAAAAAAACACCAGCAGAGAAGTAGAGAGTCATTAGAGGACAGTGAAGAGAGAAGCACTACTCACCCACACCACATTTGACTTTCACATTCTCTCTTTGAGTTTTCTAGACAGCATCCTTTGGAAACACATGGTCTGTTGATAAAAGAGAGGCCAGCATTCAGAACTATGTTAAGGGACATGGGTGAAACAACAGATACCTGACACATCCTTACACTGACACATCTCTAGTTTTTATAAATTTTTTATTTATTGGGGTGACATTGGTTAATAAGATTATATTGGTTTCAAGTGTGCAATTCTATGATAAGAAAAGATAAAATACTGCCATTTGTGATGATGTGGACGGACCTTGAACATATCATGCTAAGCAAACTAAGTCAGATCACGTTAAGAACCATATGATTTTTTTTTTTGTATTTTTCTGAAGCTGGAAACGGGGAGAGACAGTCAGACAGACTCCCGCATGCGCCCGACCGGGATCCACCCGGCATGCCCACCAGGGTCGATGCTCTGCCCCTCCGGGGCGTTGCTCTGCCGTGACCAGAGCCACTCTAGCACCTGGGGCAGAGGCCAAGGAGCCATCCCCAGCGCCCGGGCCATCTTTGCTCCAATGGAGCCTCGGCTGCGGGAGGGGAAGAGAGAGACAGAGAGGAAGGAGGGGGGGTGGAGAAGCAAATGGGCGCTTCTCCTATGTGCCCTGGCCAGGAATCGAACCCGGGTCCCCCGCACGCCAGGCCAACGCTCTACCGCCGAGCCAACCGGCCAGGGCCAAGAACCATATGATTTTACTCCAATGTGGGCTATAAAACTGAAAACCACAAAGAAAAGCAAACAAAGAAAAATTCATAGTGCCCTGGTCAGTTGGCTCAGTGATAGAGGGTCAGGCCAGTGTGTGGAAGTCCCAGGTTCGATTCCCAGTCAGGGCACACAGGAGAAGCAACTATCTGCTTCTTTCCCCCTACCCCTCTCCCTTCTCTCTCTCTCCTCTTCTCTTTTCCTCCTGCAGCCATGGCTCGATTGACTTAAGTGTGTTGGCCCCAGCTGATGCTTAAGGATGGCTCCATGGAGTCTCTGCCTCAGGAGTTACAAATAGCTCAGTTGTGAACATGGCCCCAGACGGGGGTCACCAGATGGATCCTGGTCAGGGCGCATGCAGAAGTCTGTCTCACTATCTCCCCTCCTGTCACCTAAAAGGAAAGAAAGAAAGAGAGAAAGAGAGAAAGAGGAAGGAAGGAAGGAAGGAAGGAAGGAAGGAAGGAAGGAAGGAAGGAAGGAAGGAAGGAAGGAAGGAAGGAAAGATCATTTTCTACCCAAGTATTAAGATAACCCTCTCCTTTTATCTTCTCAAACTTAAAATAGTTTGCATTTTGCAATGAGGAATTCATTCAGAGTCCCAAATCCATTTGGAATTGATTTCTGTATTTTAACAAAAGAGAGTTCACAACAATTTTCTTACATCCTTGAGAAGAGGTAAGAAGATGTACTGTATATGACTCATGCAGTTCATATAGCAAATTTAGAAAAATTTAAAAGCTTCAGAGATCAGCATTGTCTAGTGAGAGGTCACACAATAGTGGAGATAAAGTTTACCTAAGTTTACTTGAAAATTTTTCCTACCTACTTCCCAGATATCAACAGCAACAGCATTGTACCATTTGTTGTGTATGAGAGAGGACACAAATTGTTGTGTGTGGTACAGAAGGTATAGAGGAGACAGTTTAGGGGTCCAGATATATGGATGAGTTTCAGAGATGTCATCAAACACTTAATAAAATCACCACACAAGAAAGGAATGAAAAGCAATCACAACTTCTCTATAACCACCCCTTCTCCCATTTACAAGACTCTCCCAGGAAATACCATTTCCCATTTATGCAGCCCAGCTCACTGACCAAGTATGTTCATGAATGCATGACCTAATGGAGGAAGGGGTTCAAGTAGGACCACAAATAGGAAAGTGAGCTTCCATTTCTGGGCTCTGGGCTTCCATTTCTGGGCTCTGGGGTTGGAATGGAATGGAACACAACCAGTGGTGGTTCATCCCCTTTCAACTGTGTCTCTAGATACCATAAACCAAGACTACACGATGCAGAATTTGATCCGAATGGGCATGGCCGTGCTGGTCCTCATGGCTCTCTTGGCCACACTGACTAAAAACTGGCATGGCCATAAAGTTACACACAAAGGACACTTATAAATCATACCTGAACTGAATTCAAGTGAACAAAAAAGTCAAACAGTATAGACCTTTGGACTAACCCCTAACAGCCACCAGGGAGACACCTGGTGCTGCAGGTGGAAATAGATCATTCCTTGTGGAGTCCTGCAGAGCTACTTGAAGAACACACAGGAGGAAAAGGCACTAACAAGCTTGGATCCATTTTCAAGCCAATCAAATGGTAGTTTCTATATGAATCTGATGTATTTGCACCTTACCTTCCTGGATGTTGGTGATAAAATTCTCACTTAAAGTCTCAGTTTAACCCACTTCCTGTCATAAAAAAAAATTAATGCAAAGCATTCTCAATTCTCTTTGCTGACTTGTTTCACCCTTTCTCTATAGATGTCCAGTTTGTCTTGAATTTATCAACAAAATCAAATATTTTATATCCTTCTATGTAAGACCTGTTAACACTTAGAATTCTGTTCACTGTCTACTCAACATATCATATATTCCACATGTGTGCTCCAAGTTTTCCCTACACTAAAAATTGTGTATTGGCACATGCTTTTCCCCATTGTTAATAAGGCTCTTCTGTTCTTATGAAACTGACACACTTCAAAATGTCTCATGCCTCCAATGCAAAGTACAATTGACTCTTGAATAACATGATTTCAAACTGTGTGGGTCCACTTACATGCAGGTCATTTTCCAATTAATACTCTAAGTGCATTTTCTTTTCCTTATGATTTTTAATAATTTTTTATGTTACCAGTAAGGCTCTCAGTCAACAATGGGCTATCAGTAGTTAAGGTTTGGGGGAATCAAAAGTTATACACCCCTACACCCCACATTCTTAAGGAGTTAACTGTAAATACACATGAAACAATTGTCTTCTTTGGCGTACCTCAGCACTTTGAGCTAATTAATCTACAGGTTCTTTTCTTTGTGTGTGGTATTTATTATGAGATCCAGAAAACATAAAATATCGGATTTCTTTATTGAAATGATTAACAAATAAGTTGATGAAAACTATGTTAGTGGTTGGGCCAGATAAAACAATGGGGACAGACCACAATTTCAGAGGAGGACTAATAAGACTCTACATCAGATCCAAGATTTGGACCACGAGATGCAGTGGAGTTTGATTCCCTAAGAGGGATAAGATTAGTCGCACAAATGTGGTTTTGCCCATAGTAGAGCCTTGCTTGGAAAAGGGCTCTGAAAATAAAAGGGTCCTGCACTCCTAAGAAAATATGTTATAGCTATGGTGATGAGGAGCTACCAGAACCCATCATCAATGACCACTTCCCTCAGCCAAAAAAAAAAAAAAAAATGCTGGCAATTCAACCAATCAAATACATCCTTGCTTCTGAAGATCAGCCAATCAGAAATGGGTTGACTTCAACACACACACACACACACACACACACACACACACACACACACCTGTGAGTTACAACCATTCAAAATAGTCTCCTTCAGATAAACATGCTTTTTCAGATGAGGTCAAACCATAAGGGCCCTTGAAAAGACACTTTTCCCCAAACAACACAACCGTATAGGATCATTATTAATAGGCTGTGTTCAGAGACACCATGACTGGCCAGCATAACTCTGCCTTACCAGATTGAACATGAATTTGGCTTTGCCTTTTTACTTTAGACATTGAATGATGACCGTATAGCCCCTGACAGTTCATAATTGGATTGATTTAAGTATAGAGTGTAGCTTATGGGCAAGTAGTATCGTGGCTTATAATCCATGACCTTCAGTTCTATGTTAAGCTATAGAGTTCTCATTTCATATGAAAATACTGTGACCCTGCAAGCTTTGTTTTAATCAATCCATGAGTCCCATGAGCAAACAGAAGCTCAAAAACTATATGATTTGCCCTGACCAGGTGGTGGCACAGTGGATAGAGCATCAAACTGGGATGCAGAAGGCCCAGGTTCAAAACCCCAAGGTCAACAGCTTGAGCACAGTCCCATCCAGCTTGAGCATGGGCTCACCAGCTTGAGTGTGGGTTCGCTGGCTTTAGCATGTGATCATAGACATTATCCCATGATTGCTGGCTTGAGCCCAAAGGTCACTGACTTGAAGCCCAGCGTCACTGGCTTGAGCCCAAGGTCACTGGCTTGAGCAAGGGGTCACTTGCTCTGTTGTAACCCCCACACACACCCCACACCCGGTCAAGGCACATATGAGAAAGCAATCAATGAAAAACTAAGGTGCCACAATAAAGAATTGATGCTTCTCATCTCTGTCCCTTTCTCTGTCTCTCTCTCTCTCTCTCTCTCTCTCTCTCTGTCTCTGTCTCTCTCGCTAAAAAAAAAAAAAAAACAACTATATGATTTGGATCATAATACAAATACATGTATACCGAGTTTTATTTTGGGATGATGAAAAAGTTCTGGAGATGGATGGTGGTGATGGTCACACAACAATGTGAATGTCCTTAATGCTTAACTAAAATAATTAAAATGAAACTCTATGCCTATTAAGCAATAATTCCCTTTGGGGGGAGGGGTAATAGAATATAGTTTTGCAAAATGAAAAAGTTTTGGAGATCTGCTTCAAAACAGTGTAGCTATACTTCATACTACTGAACTATCCATTTAGAAATGGCAAAGATGGTCAACTTAGTGGTACGAGTTTATTAGCACAATTTTAAAAAACTTTATTGTTTTTATTTAGAAAATTAAATTTCACAGGGTGACATTGATCAATAAGAGTATATAGGTTTCAGGTGAACATTTCTATAGCATTTGAACTGTTGATTATGTTGTACATCCATCACCCAAAGTCAGATCATTTTCCATCACCTTATATTTGTCCCTCTTTACATCCTTTCTCCCTTCCCACGTTCCCCTCTCTCAAGTCCCACTCCCCCTGGTAACCACTGCACTTTTATGATAAAAAAAAAACTTTTAAAAATTATTAAAGTGGTAAAATTTATGTTACAAACCACAGTTTACAAAATGTTCTCTGGTCTATAGAGACTGAAGGTAGAGTGGTGGTTGTCTAGGGCTGGGAGAGTGAGCGTGTAATGGGCAGGGACTGCTAACTGGTATTGGATTTCTTTTGGGAGGTGGTGAAAAGTCCTAAAATTATGTGGTTGTGACTCAAGCAACTAGCTCTCTTCTGACCCAGCAACCCAATCCCTTGTAGCCTTACCTTCATGCTATGGATGAAGATTAGGTTTGAAAGATGAGAAATTAAGATATTTTAGGGGGAGAGGAGGAAGAAACAAGATGCCCCATGGGTTCAGAGACATCTTTTTTATCTGCAGGTGAGCTTGCCCTGGCATCTCCTTCAAAGTAGCCCCCCACCTCCTTCCCCCTTGCGTTGATATCTAAATGTTTCCATGGGTCAAGTGTAATAAAAAAAAAAAAAACCACAGCAGAAGAATTGCTGGGTCATGTGGTAATTTTAGTATTAATTTTTTGAGGAACCACCATACTTTCTTCCATAATGATTGTACTAATTTGCACTCCCACCAGCAGTGGATGAGGGTTCCTTTTTCTCCACAGCCTCTCCAACACTTGTTATTACCTGTCTTGTTGATAATAACAATCTTAAAAAAAAAAAACCACAGCACACAAGTGGCTTTTTCACATGTATGGGCAATGTCCTTTCTCTGCATATGCGGTCAATGTGGAAACTCTGACGGGTGGGCCTGGATTGTCGCCTACTATTTCCTGTGCACCCGGGGAGAGCAGAGATTCTGATTTTTAGGTCAGACTCTGCCTAGGAGTTCGATGCCCACGCTATCATTTCAATCAAGAGTTGTCATCTCACTTTAGCTTTTCTTTCCCAGGATAACTTCTGAGCAAGATGTTATACATCATGGAAATGACACCCCTCTCAAAATATTATGAGAACATTTTGGTGGAGACTGTTTAGGCAGGTGGAATAGGTGGATATCCATTGGCTGGAGGAAAAAGATCTGAAATTTGGAGCTAAGGATTGAAGAGAGCAGAAAATAATGAAATGGAAATCTTGTTATTTGTAACATGCATAAACCTGGAGGACATTGTGCTAAGTGAAATAAGCCAGACATACAAGGACAGATACTATTGATACTACTGATATATGGATAAAACTGTTCTATATTTTTTAACTTAATTTCAGTTTGCATTCAATATGATTTTGTATTGGTTTCATGTGTACAACACAGTGATTAGACAATCATATAATTTAAAAGTGATTTCCCTAATACAGGGGCCGGGAACCTTTTTGGCTGAGAGAGCCATGAATGCCACATATTTTAAAATGTAATTCCGTGAGAGCCATACAATATGTTTAACATAAATACAAGTAAATGTGTGCATTTTATGTAAGACCAACACTTTTAAAGTACAATAAGTCTCTGAATTCTTTTTAATAACATTGTTATGCTGTTGCTAACCAATGATGAATAAAGTACTTCTTACCATTAATGTGACTTCTGGTGCTGCATGGTTTTGCTGATGGCTTTATAGTCTGGTTGATACGTGGTGAAGTTAAGTTTCATGCAGGCTTTGAGACTTCCATCCGTTAATCATGATTGTAGGTAGGTCTTAACGTTCTTTAGATGTGAGAAAGACTGCTCACATGCATACGCAGAGCCAAAGATTGTCAGTACAGCAAATACTCACAAGCTGCAGTGTGTGGTATATAACGGGAAGCGCATTCCAAGTTTTGACAGTCAACTGGTCCGCGGGTTGAAGTTTTTTCATTTCTCCCCACTTGTGTTTGCTCGCCAACTCTGCTTGCTGTCATGCAAATCTTTCCAAATCTTCATTCAGTGTAGTAAATGACCTGTTTCAATGTCGGGGATGAAGAGTTCCAGCTTGTTTTCAAATGCAAACACTGCTTGTTGAAGGGATAAGACTGCATTTCCAACGCCTTGCATTTTCACATTGAGCTGGTTCAGATGTTCAGTCGTGTTCATGAGATAGTAGAACTTCAGGAGCCACTCAGTGTTAGCTAACAGGATGCTCGACGTTTTTCATTTCAAGAAAAGTCTGGATTTTGCTCAGACAAGCCGCAAAATGGCTGAGCACCTTCCTTCTTGACAACCAACGCACATTGCTGTGCAGAAGCAGACCAGGATAATTATTCCCAACTTCATCCAGCAGTGTTTTAAACTGGCGATCATTTAAAGCTCAGGCAACAATAAAGTTGACCACCTGAATGACCAGTGACCTCGCCTCACCAAGCTGCTCACCACACATCTGAGCACAAAGTGCATCCTGATGTAGGATGCAGTGAAAACTTAGGATGGGTCTCTTTTCATCTTCACGAAGAAGCATTAGGAATCCTCTGTTTTTCCCCACCATGCACAGAGCACCATCAGTACACACCGAAATAAGTTTATCCATTGGTAGATATCTTTCTTTAGCGAACTCAGTGAAAGACTTGAATAAATCCTTCCTCTTGTTGTCTCTTTCATAGGCAAAACAGCAAGATTTTCCTCATGTAGTGTGTCACCGACAGCATACCTTGCAATCATGCTGAACTGGGATAAATGGCTTACGTCTGTTGACTCATCCAAAGCGAGAGAAAAGAATGGTGCTGCATTTATGTCCTTCACTTGTGTTGCCTCAATTTGATTTGCCATCATGATGATACGATCATGAATAGTTCTTGTCGACAGAGGCATGACTTTTATTCATTTGATTATCTTGTCTTTATTCAAAAAGTCGTCAAAAAGTTCATTGGCAACATCAAGCATGAATGTTTTGGCATACTCCCCATCTGTGAATGGCTTTCCGTTTCTCACAATTGCTAAAGCACCAGCAAAGCTAGCCGAATTCCAGTCACCTTGTTGGGTCCAAACATGGAGTTGCTGCTGACTAGCTTGCACTCTGCATAGTAGCTCTTGACATGCTTTCTTCCTGCTGTTCCCAGCTGGATATTTTGATGCAAATGTAGTATGGCAGTGGTCCCCAAACCCTGGGCCGCAGACCGGTACCAGTCCATGGGCCATTTGATACCAGTCCACAGAGAAAGGATAAATAACTTACATTATTTCTATTTTATTTATATTTAAGTCTGATCGATGTTTTATTTTTAAAAAATGACCAGATTCCCTCTGTTACATCCATCTAAGACTCACGCTTGGCACTTGTCTTGGTCACGTGATACATTTATCCATCCCACCCTAAAGGCCGGTCCATGAAAATATTTTCTGACATTAAACCAGTCCGTGACCCAAAAAAGGTTGGGGACCACTGAAGTATGGTGTGTGTCGAAGTGACACTTTATATTTGACCATTTTGTTGATGCAATTTTATCATTGCACATCAGACACACTGCAGAACCTGCTCTCTCCACAAAGGCGAATTCCTCTGTCCATTCCTGCTGAAAAGTACGATATTCCTCATCTTTTTTTTCTTTTAGCCATCTTCTTCATCAAAAGGGGTTCTGCAATTAGCTAGCTGACTACTTGATTAAAAGGAGAGAAGTTTACTTTCTGACTTCACAACGACCCATGTACCTTGTGCATTATCCAATAAAAATTTGGTGTTGTCCCAGAGGACAGCTGTGATTGGCTCCAGCCACCTGCAATCATGAACATGAGCAGTAGGAAATGAATGAATTGTAATAAAGGAGAATGTTTTATATTTTTAAAATTATTTTTTTTATTAGAGATTTGTCTGCGAGCCAGATGCAGCCATCAAAAGAGCTACATCTGGTTCGCGAGCCATAGGTTCCCGACCTCTGCCCTAATATTTCCAATACCCACCTGGCACCATACATAGTTTTTACAATATTATTCACTACCTACAATATCCAAGATTTAGAATCAGCCCATCAGTAGATGAGTGGATTAAAAAAAATTTTAAAGCTGTGATACATGTACACAGTGGAATACTACTCAGCTATAAAAAAGAAGAGAATTTTGTTTCTTGTGACAGTATGGGTGGACCTGGAACATTATGCTAAGTAAAATAAGCCAGTCAGAGAAAGACAAGTACCATATGGTCTCACTTATATGTAGAATCTAATGAACACAACAAACTAACGAAAACAAAATAAAAACAGACTCATTGATATGGAGAACAGACTGACAGCTGTCAGAGGGGATGGGAGTTGGGGGCTAGGTGACAAGGATGAAGGAATTTATTTTTAATTCATAAAAAAATATTATTGACTATATTCTTTATGCTATACTTTAAACCCCCAAGACTATTTCGTAACTACCAATCTGAAACTGTTCTGTATTTTGATTGAGGTGTTGGTCACATGACTGTGCATTTCTCCAAATTCATAGAACTAAACATCAAACGAGTAAACTTTATTGTATGTAAATAAGAATGTGAATGAAAAATATTCAACAACATCAAGAAATAAGAACAAAAGCTACTACAGTGGGGATGATTTGCTCTTAATATGTGAGGCGAACCAAAACTACATGAGATTCCACTTCACACCTGTTAGACTGGCTCTTATCAACAAAACAGGTAATAAGTGTTGAGGAAGTTATAGAGAAAAAGGGACCATCACTAACTACTCTTTGGAATGTCAACTAGTACAGCCACTAGGGAAGACAGTATGGCTATTCTTCAAAAAATTAAGAATAGAACTACCATATGACCCAGCAATCCCTCTACTGGTATCAAAACATTGGTACGTAAAGACACACACACACCCATGTTCATCACAGCACTATTCACAGTGGCCAAGACATGGAAACAACCAAAGTGTCCCTCAATAGAGGATTGGATAAAGAAGATGTGGTACATATATACAATGGAATACTCCTCAGCCATAAGAAATGATGACATAGTATTTTATAACAACATGTATGGAGCTTGAGAACATTATACTGAGTGAAATAACTAAATCAGAAAAAGCTAAGACCTGTATGATTTCTCACATGGATTGGCTATAAAACTGAGACTCATAGATGTAGATAAAAGTAAAGTGGCTACCAGGGTGAGAGGGTTGTGGGGGAGGAGAGTAAAGAGGGACAAGTATGTGGTAACAGAGAGTGATTTGACTTTGAGTGGTGGGTGTACAACATAATAAACAGTTCAAATGCTATAGAAATGTTTACCTGAAATCTATATACTCTTATTGATCAATATCACCTCATTAAATTTAATTTTCTAAATTTAAAAAGAGAAAACAATTTTTTTAAATGCTATGGAAATGTTCATCTGCAACCTGTGTACTCTTATTGATCCATTTAACCCCATTAAATTTAATTTTATATACAAAGTCTTTTTAAAATGTAAGGCAGAATATAAATTCCCTGGTCAGGGCACATATGAGAAGCAAGCAATGAATGCACAATTATGTTGATGCTTCTCCTTCTCTCTCTCTCTGTCTCTCTCTTTCTCTCAAATCAATGGGGGGAAAATTGTTTATCATTTAGGCCCCTTAAAAAACAATGAATGATTTTGAGTTTTATTTTATATAAAATAATTTTAATATAAATGAAATGTTTCATTGCCAATTTTAAATTTTATTATCTTTAATATTTAATTTCTCCTTCATAACAAACTAAAAAAATGTATTTATGTAAGAAATTGAATTTTTTTTTTGCTTAAATTTTGCTTTTTATAGAAACATTGTAACAAATCTTTGGAGAAGATGGTGTTCTCATTCTATTCTGATTAAACCAATTAACTTACCCAATCAGATACATGCTCTACACGGGTTGGGGGAGAGAGCATGGTCAAATTCATTTTTTTTAAATGATTCTAAATTTTTTTTGTTTGAAAGTGTTCAAACTATTATAGGGCCACGACAATCAAAACAGCATGGTATTGGCAGAAAAATAGACACTCAGACCAATGGAACAGAATAGAAAGTCCAGAAATAAAACCACATATATATGGTCAAATAATTTTCAATAAAGGGGCCAACAACACATAATGAAGAAAGAAAGCCTCTTCAACAAATGGTGCTGGGAAAACTGGAAAGCCACATGCAAAAGAATTAAACTTGACTACAGCTTGTCCCTTTGTACTAAAATTAATTCAAAATGAATCAAAGACCTAAATATAAGACCAGAAACAATAAAGTACATAGAAGAAGACATAGGTACTAACCTATGGACCTGGGTTTTAAAGAGCATTTTATAAATTTGACTCCAAAGGCAAGAGAAGTGAAGGCAAAGATAAATGAATGGGACTGCATCAGACTAAAAAGTTTTTGCTCAGCAAGAGAAACTAATAACAAAATAAACAGACAGCCAACTAAATGGGAGATGATATTTTCAAACAACAGCTCAGATAAGGGTCTACTATCCAAAATATATAAAGAACTCATAAAACTCAACAACAAACAAACAAACAATCTAATAAAAAAATGGGAGGGGGACATGAACAGACACTTCTCCCAGGAAGAAATACAAATGGCCAACAGATATATGAAAAGATGCTCAGCTTCATTAGTTATTAGAGAAATGCAAATCAAAACTACAATGAGATACCACCTCACACCTGTTAGATTAGCTATTATCAACAAGACAGGTAATAGCAAATGTTGGAGAGGCTGCGGAGAAAAAGGGACCCTCATTCACTGTTGGTGGGAATGTAAAGTAGTATAACCATTATGGAAGAAAGTATGGTGGTTCCTCAAAAAACTGCAAATAGAACTACCTTATGACCCAGCAATCCCTCTACTAGGTATATACCCCCAAAACTCAGAAACATTGATACGTAAAGACACATGTAGCCCCATGTTCATTGCAGCATTGTTCACAGTGGCCAAGACACGGAAACAACCAAAAAACCCTTCAATAGAAGACTGGATAAAGAAGATGTGGCACATATACACTATGGAATACTACTCAGCCATAAGAAATGATGACATCGGATCATTTACAACAAAATGGTGGGATCTTGATAACATTATATGGAGTGAAATAAGTAAATCAGAAAAAAACAAGAACTACATGATTCCATACATTGGTGGGACATAAAAACGAGACTAAGAAACATGGACAAGAGTGTGGTGGTTACCGGGGGTGGGGAGAGGGGGGGCACGGGAGGGAAGGAGGGGGAGGGGGAGGGGGAGGGGAGGGGGAGGGGCACAAAGAAAACTAGATAGAGGGTGACAGAGGACAATCTGACTTTGGGTGATAGGTATGCAACATAATTGAATGACAAGATAACCTGGACATGTTTTCTTTGAATATATGTACCCTGATTTATTGATATCACCCCATTAACATTAATAAAATTTATTTATTAAAAAAAAAAAAAAGAAAGTGTTCAAACAATGCCTTCCCTGGGCACTTCAACATTTAGAAGTTGACCCAGAAATGAGTTTCCGGCAGGGCCCAACCATGGTCAGAGGGTTTGGTTAGGCCTCAGCTCTGATCAGACACGTTGTGAGGACCATGTCCTCTCCTGAACGCCCACGGTCGGAGGTGGAGGAAGCGCTGTTACCCTTCTTGTAAAACAGCCCCATGACGGTGGGTGCTGGGCGGCACCCACCACATCCTGTGTGCTGCCTGGCTTCCCAGGCTCAGCTTCCACCCAGCGGCTCCCCCGTTCTCCCAGTGGGTTCTGCTATGTCTCCTGCGCTGGGTGCTCTGCTCTGCCTCGGTGAGTCCCTGTGGGCACGGGCGCTGGAGCCCAGGGTCAGGGCGCGGCACCACCTCTCATTGTTCCTGTCTTCCAGGGCTGTGCCTGAGCCAGGGGACCGGCTCCCAGAACGGTGAGTCCTTCCCCCAAAGCCCTAGCGTCCCTCTCCTGGGTTCACATCACGCATCATGTAGAGGTTGAACCCAGACATGAGTTCTAGGCGGGGCGCAGACCGGTGGTAGCCACGTGAGGACCAGTGGCAGGGAGGCAGGGGTGCCCTGGCTTGCTGGGAGGGCCTCAGGCTAGCAGCTGGATGGAGATCAGAGTGGGCAGGGACTCTTATCTGAAACGCCAGCCTCTGATTCCCTTCCAGAGACACTCTCAAAACCCATTATCTGGGCCAAACCCAGCTTCATGATTCCAAATAAAATGTCGGTGATCATCTGGTGTCAGGGAACTCGCAAGGCCATCGAGTACCAACTGCATTTTGATGGACACCTTTCTGCCTTGAAGAGACCGAAGCAAACTGGAGTATCAGACAGGGTCCCCTTCCCCATCCGGCGCATGACCACATCCACGGCGGGGCAATACAAGTGCTTCTACCAAAGTGGGGAGCTCTGGTCAGGGCCTAGTGACCCTCTGGATCTGGTAGTAACCGGTAACTGTCTCCTTCCCTACCTATACTGTCATGTCCTCATCCCGGATCCTTATTAAGCTCCGTCAGTCTCTTCCAAACCTCACTCAGATACTGTTTGTCTAGCAAGGGTCCCCAAACTTTTTACACAGGGGGCCAGTTCACTGTCCCTCAGACCGTTGGAGGGCCACCACATACACTGTTCCTCTCACTGACCACCAATGAAAGAGGTGCCCCTTCCGGAAGTGTGGCGGGCCGGATAAATGGCCTCAGGGGGCCTCATGCGGCCCGCGGGCCATAGTTTGGGGATGCCTGGGAGGGGGTGGGGGGTTGGTAACTCCCAGCAGAGATTTTCTATGGAGCTAGCTCTAGGTCCTAGGAGCAGGTTTGGCTTGGGTTAGGTTCTACTGACCAGAGGCTCTGAGATGGATGTTTGTGTCCAGGGAGGGGTGACTAGGCAGCATCCTGGAAAACACCCTGTGATAGACAAGGGAACAGTCTGGGCAAGTGAAGTTAGATTGTGATACTTAGTCTCAACCTGGTCAAGCAAATGTGGACGTCTTGCCCTAAGATGGCCGTTCAAGGTCATCTCACAATGATGCTAGCCCACCCACACACACCCAGCACCAACCAGAGGTTGGATGAGAACCACTCCTAAGGAGGTTTCACACAAATCCCCTCGTTCTGGCGGTGCTTGTAGTCTTGCAGGAGAAGACAGACCATCAGTCAAAGTCAGGACATGTAAGTCAGTTAGCTAGCCCGCAAGGAGGAAATGGTAGCATGAGGAAAGACAGAGTAGGATGGGTCACAGTGATTGGGAGGGAGGGTAACCCTTTGGGTCCCTTCAGCTGAGGGATGCTCTCACACTTAGGCAAAGAGAGCATCGCCTGAGTGCTTGTGTTTTACGAACGTGGCTTTGATGCACCCATGTTCGTGGAAGCACTCTTCACAACCACCAAAAGGTAGAAACAACCCAAGTGTCTGTCGACAAATGAAAGCATAAACATGTGCTCTACCCATCCAATGAAGTATCATTCAGACTTTAAAAGAAAGTCAATTCTATGCTTCAACGTGGGTGAAATAAGCCAGTCACAGAAGGACAAGAAGCGCTGTGCGTTTCCACTTGTCTGAGGTATCTACAGTCATCAAATTCATGGAGACAGAAAGTAGAATGAGCCCTTCCAGAGACCCATTCTAAGACAGTTCAGTTGGTTAGAGCATCATCCTGAAGCACAGAGGTTGCCAGTTCAATCCCCAGTGAGAGTACTTTACAGGAACAGATGGGTATTACTGTCTCTCTCTCTCTCTCTCTCTCTCTCTCTCTTTCTTTAAAATCAATACATTAACACCTTTTAAAAATAAAGAAAGTAAAATGGCAGATGCCAGGGGCTGAGAGACATGGAAATAGAAGGTTATTGTTTATTAGGGACAGAGTTGCATTTTTGCAAGGTGAAAAGGGTTCTGTTGGATAAGACGTGGGGATGGCTGCACAACAATGTGAAGGCCCTTAATGCCGCTGAACTGTATATTTATATTTTTATTTCCTTATTTTGAAATTAAATGCAATGGGGTGACCTTGATCAATAAGAGTACATCGGTTTCAGGTGAACATCTCCATAGCATTTGAATTGTTGATTGCATTGTGTGCCCATCACCCAAAGTCAAATCATTTTTTGTCATCATATATTTGTCCACCTTTACTCCTTCCCCTTCTTCCCCAGCCCCTCCCCCAGATAACCACTGCACTTTTATCTGTGCCCATGCGTCTCAGTTTTATATCCCACCTATGCAACAATTGTCCATTTAAAAGCAGTTAAGATAGTAAATGTTATGTTGCATTTGACAACAATTCAAAATAATAGTAATTTTTTACAACACAGATGATTTCCCTCCCCTGCATCCCGATGCAGTGGGTCAGGGTCGGATTCTGAGAATTTTCATTTCTAACAAGTTTCCAAGTGATGCTAAAGTTGCTGATCCCAAGGACCAAACTCTGAGAACCACAGATGTAAGGCAATTCCCAGAGAGAGAGGGAGAGATTTATATTAGCACCCCTGAAAGCTACAGCTGTGTCTCAGTCCTGAAGGGAGAGGTCTTGGAGGGTGTATCCACAACCAAGACAAATTCAAGAAAGAGGCAAGGATGAGATTTTGGGGAAGTGACTCCAGGTCTCAGAGGCCGGGGATGGGGAGGTGGAGGAGGCAGGATGAAGATGCTCTTTACCCACCCACCGTCTTCTCTCCCAGGAAAGTATGACACGCCCACGCTCACGGTTCATCCTGGGTCTGAGGTCACCCCAGGAGAGAACGTGACCTTCTATTGCCAGCTGAAGACTGGAACAAGCATGTTCTTTCTGCTCAAGGAGGGGAGAGCCAGCCGCCCACAGCGCACGATTGGGAGCAGTCAGGCAAATTTTACTGTGGGCCCTGTGACCACAGCCCACAGAGGGACGTACAGGTGTTTTGGTTCTTATAACAACTACATATGGTCTTTCCCCAGTGAGCCTGTGAGGCTCCTGGTCACAGGTGAGGAAACTCCCAATTTTTCCCCATGTCCTCCCTGGAACCTCGAGTGAACCCCAAGTGAGGAGGCACAACTGGGAAAATGTAGGGAGGGTGCCTCCCACGAATGCCTTACCATGAGGAAGAACACCAGAGGGATGGGGAGAGGAGGGCGTAAGGAATAGGTGAGAAGACCCGAGGAACCCAAAACCCTTACTTTCTTCCTTGTCTCCATTGTTAGGTAATGTCAGGGACACTGACCTTGCAACCACAGAACAGCCCTCTTCTCCTGGTGAGTAATAGGTTCTTCTAAACTTGGGGAAGCAATCAGGGCCTTGGCAGGTGGCTCAGTGGATAGAGCATTGGTCCAGTGTACAGATGTCCTGGGTTCGATTCCCAGTCAGGTCACATAAAAGAAGCAACCATCTTCTTCTCTACCCCTCCCTCTCCCCCTTCTCTACCTCTTTCCCTCCCATAGCCAGTGGCTTGGTTGGTTCAAGCATGGACCTGGGCACTGAGGATACTCTGCTGGAGTGCATCAGCCTTAGGCACTAAAAATAGCTCAGTTGGTCCAAGCGTCAGCCCCAAATGGGGGTTGCCAGGTGGTTCCCGGTAGGGGTACATGTAGCAGTCTTCCTCACTCCTAAAAAAATAAATAATAAATAATAAATAAAATAAACTTAAAGAGGAAATCAAAGTCTCCCCAAGCCATGACCTATGGCTCCATTAGTCAACCAGACAGGTACTCTTGCTCTAGTGGCCCTTGTCTTCCAACAGGAGAAGATTACAGACCAGTCAAAGTCAGGATACATTAATCAATTAGCTAGGTTGTGAGGAAGAAAGGGTGGTTTGGAAAAGAGCACAACAGAACAACAGGCGTTAAGGTGATTGGGAAGGCAGGTAGTAGCAACATTAAACAGAGTTGTCTTGATAGGCCCCACCAAGAAGGAGAATTTTGAGCAGACACTGTGGCCATGTGGAGAAAGAATGTTTTAGAGAAAGGGAGTGGCCACTGCCTATGCCCTAAGGCAGGAAGGTGGCAAAAAGGGTTTAAAAAAGAGAGAGAGAGAAGGAAAACCAAGCCAGTGAAACTAGAAATGATATCAGAGAGGTGATAATGGGGATGGAGTGGGGTTGGGGCAGCTCATTTAAGACCTTGAAGAAAATGGCAACACTAAACTGGACTGTGGGTAGGAGGAAGACATGACACTCACTGACGGACTTCATGGGGAAACTGAGGCTCAGAGAGAAGCTATGCCTGGTGTGAAGACAAACATTCATTAGTCCTAGAGCCAAGTTGTTCCTCACATTCATATGTGTTTTCACTCTTCCACTCCCCAGGCCGGGTGGGGGGGAGGGTGTGAGGTGGGGACCTTGAGAAGCAATAACATGTCATGGGTGTGTCCAGGGAAGGAGAGGCTGCCATGGGGGAGGCCAACACCATCTCATCCCCTTACTGACCCACTTTGTTCATCATCGGCAGACCTTTGGGAGCTCTACTTGTTCACCACAAAGCCGGGGTTCCAGAAAGGTAAGCAGGCATCTGGGGACATGGGCACGAAAGGAAGGAGCTTGGGGAAGAAGGGATGGGATGGGATGAGATGACAGTTACACATTCTCATCCATGATCACCGTTCTTCTGATCCCAGATCTCACCCTCCAGGATCACAGTGCCAAGAATCTCCTTCGGCTTGGTCTGGCTCTCCTGGTCCTGCTGGCCCTTGTGGGTCTCCTGGCTGAAGACTGGCTTTGCAAGGAGAAGGTCAAAGAGGGGGCCGGTGGGGATTCAAGTCAGGAGAGAAGGAGAAGGCTCAGATCACAGAGAGAGCCCTGGACAAATGGCCAAGAGATGCAGAGGCCATAGGTCAAGCTGAAAAGCGATCTTGACCTTGGCTGGGTGATCTCTGTTTTGAAAGAAGCCAGAGGACTGCATGGAGTTTGATAAACCAACCTGGAGGAGACAAGAGGGGGGAATAAAGATGCTAAATTTCTTCTGCAGGCAGAATCCACTGTCTCCTCCAAGTTCTAAATATTTTTGTGCCCGCTTACTGCAAGCCAAACTTTTGACCACTCTGGTCTTTTTTGAAGACATCTTTAACACCACGTGCATGGGAAGAGTCCCTTCCAACCTCTGGCCAACACCCCTATTTCTTCTTTACTTTCTCTGCAGATGTCACTGAAAATATTTAACAGCCAGCGCAGAATAAGCATTGATTAAACGGAACCGAGAGATGCGGGTGGTGAACAAACGGAGTTGCTCTATCAGTGTGCCGTGGCTGGGTCTCACCTACACCCCCCTATTCCATTTCCTCTACCTTCCACACCACAGGATTCTGACTTTGCTTGTCTTCCCACACCTTGCCTTGTTCTTTGGGTCTCTTAGCAGATACCATCTCCTCCAAGAACACTTCCCAAATCCTCTCCACCTTGGGTTAAGATTCAGTGTTTACACTCACAAAACACTTCAGCCCTACTCTCCATCTTCCCATCTCTACTGTGAACTCACATGCATTACGTCTGGCTGTGCTCACAGTTCTCATTACTAAGAGAGTTTTCAGGAAATGTATGTCAAATCAATGAGTGTAGAAGTGGGGCTGGTGCGTAGCTTTGAACTTGAGATTCAGGTATGGTCCATTAAGGCTGGCTGTACCTTCCCCCCTTGAAAATTTCTATTCAATCTACCCATTCATATATCCATTATATGGGTCCTGGAACCCCCCACCCAATATCCTGGTCAAATGTATTCCTTAAATCTGAGTTTTTTATTAAATCTCATAGAATAATAATTCTAACCTCAAAGGAATAACATGAAGATTTTAATGAGATAAAGTTGAGCTATCCTCAACTGGCATATGGAAGTTACTCAAGGCATAGTAACAATTACTAGTCTCAATATTATAGAACATTAGAAACTTCACAAACTATTCTCTCATTACCAGTAGCCCAATACTGAATTTTCTCCTCTCTGTTTGTCACCTGCCAGGTATGCTAAGTCCCAAGAATTCCTAAGTTCATGTGAAATGATAATGTTCTGCATCACCCAAGTGAGAATGGATGTGTTTGGAGTGGGTTCGCGACATTAATTTTTTTTCATATTTTAATTTATGTTAAGAAACCTGGAGTCTCAAGAGGAAAACAATGTGTAAGGCAAAAGATTTTAGGCCTCAAGGTATAGATAGAGGCAGGGGCCTGAGATTCGGGTATGGTCCTTTACAGCTGTCTGGATCTTTCCCCCTTGAAAATTTCTACTCAATCAACCCATTCATATAGTCATGATATGGGTCCCAGACCCCTCCCCCCAAATATTCTGGTCAAATCCATTTCTTAAATCCTCTGGAGGATGCTCAGAAGGAAGGGAGGGGTCTTTGCCACTCACGGCCCTGCTCACCAATTCAAGTCAAAGCCTTCCAAAACTGTCAGCAGGGCAAGGTCACAGGGTTCAACATTGCATTGCTCTTTGTGGAAATTCTGAAATGGCTTTTATTTGAGACAGCAAAGTAAAGGTGGGGACGAAAGAAAGAAGGGAGGGAGGGAGGAAGGAACTGGCCAACTGTTTACTATAAAGATTTCTTGGAAACATTCACACAACACTTCCATTTATTTCTCCAAGGTCAGAACATACTAGCCTGAGACGCAAGCTACGAAGGGAGGTTGAGCAATGTAGTCTTTATTGCAGGTGGCTCTGTAGCAAGCTTAAGACTGGAACTTCTGTTACCAATGCGGTGAAGAGCGATGTCATAAGAGTTGTACTGGCCTGCCCCGGTCTCTGGTCTCTGTTACTCAAGCCTGCGACGCATCAGGCACTGGTGAAAGTAGAACACAACAAGGCAAACGTTATCCCCACTGTGACAATATCGATTGCCACAAGCAAAGATTTTAAAGAAGTGAGTAAATGAGAAGGGATATGCCTTATGATAGAGGAAGTGCAGAAGGCCCTAAAAGCCTGTTCCTGTGCAATATGCCATTAAATAGACCTTGAGAAGGGTGTAGAGGTGGGAAAGGGCTGACACTGGTATCTATTGATGCAAAATGTGTCTATTCATGGTATCAATTCATGCAAAGGCTCAGATACAAGACAGAGGGTGAACAACATCCATTGTGAGTAGAATTTTGATTGGGAGAGAAAAAGTGACCCTGGGGGATGCCGGGAAAACGCAGAAGACAGATCAACCATGGCCATGGGTGCCATATAATAAATACACATTTTACCCTTAAGGCAATGAGAGCTCATTAAGCATTTTTGGTCGAGGATGTGACATCAGGAATTGTGCACGGTATGAAGAGATTTCTGATTGCAATGGAAAGAAGGAAGTATGCAGGAGAGAAAAAAACATGGAGAAAAAGATAGAACAGTTGAGGATAGCTCAACTCTTTTCAGGGTTGACAACCAGAAAGATGAGGGTGTCCTTCAGGTAACCCAGAGGGATGCCCAGCGATGGGTGATAGGTATATAGTCTTGAGATTTGGTAACATATGTTCTCCAACTTTGCTCTCATTTTTCAAGATTTTCTTCATTGTTCGGGGTGCTTTAGAGCTCAATGTCAAATTTGGAATGTCAATTTTTACAAAACACCCACCTAAGTCGTGCATGAGATTCTCTTGAAGCTACAGATCAATTTAGGGAATAAACATCCTCTCTTTGATCTTCCTTTTTTTTTTTTTTTTTTTACAGAGACAGAGAGAGAGTCAGAGACAGGGACAGATAGACAGGAATGGAGAGATGAGAAGCATCAATCATCAGTTTTTCGTTGTGCATTGCGACACCTTAGTTGTTCATTGATTGTTTTCTCATATGTGCCTTGACCACGGGCCTTCAGCAGACTGAGTAACCCCTTGCTCGACCCAGTGACCTTGCATCCAAGCTGGTGAGCTTTTGCTCAAACCAGATGAGCCCACACTCAACCTGGCGACCTCGGGGTCTCGAACCTGGGTCCTCCACATCCCAGTCCAACGCTCTATCCATTGCGCCACCACCTGGTCAGGCAATCTTTCTTTTTTTTTAATGGCTAATTCTTTTTATTTAGAAAATTAAATTTAACAGGGTGACATTGATCAATAATAGTACATAGGTTTCAGGTGAACATCTCTATAGCATTTGAACTGTTGGTTGTGTTGTGTGTATACATCACCCAAAGTCAAATCACTGTCTGTCACCGTGTCACCCCATACTTGTCTCTGTTTCCTCCCCCACCCCTCCCCCACAACCCTCATTCCCTGCTAATGACTTCAATCTTTCAAACCATAAGTGTAATCTGTTTCACCATTTAATGTTTACTAATTTCTCCAAATAATAGCTTGTAGTCTTCTATGTAGGAAATGTGCCTACCTTTTGTTTGATATTCACCAGATATATTCATGAGCACCTGATTCTTATTTTGTAAGTGGCATTATTCTCTAAATAATGTTAGTGCAATTGTTGGTTGCTGGTATAATAAAATCAATTTTTTTTGTATATCAAATGTGTATTCACTGGTCTCGCAAAGTTCCTGTCTCCATTTTAGGAGTTTGGGATTATGTTTAATTCAAAAAATTTTAGAGTTTTTTTCTAAAATTGATTTATCACAGTCTTATTACTTAGAATACCCAGTATATTGATCAGTAGGAGTAATGACGGCAGGTGTCCTTTTCTTAGTACCAATATTGTGAGGGATATTTTTAACATCTTACCATTGTGTACACTAGTTGCTATAATGTTTCTTAGATATGGGCTCCAGTTAGAAATGTCCTTTGTATTCTTTGGCTAAGCTTATTTCTATCTGAAGATAAGAAAGAACATATCCCATGAGACCAGTTACAAGACTCCCAAATTACTCTAGGCAAAAGTTGGTAACTACTCAGAGAAGGTAAGAAATGATGGCTAAGCATGCGGCAGAGTCAACAACTCTAAAGTCTGTAAATTGGGCCACTTTGTGGATGAAAGGACCACTGTCCCTCTAATTCCCACCTATTGGTGTTGATATTATAGATGAACCATGAGAGGTATGGTAAGAAGAAGACGCATTGGGGCAGAGTTGGAGACGCAAATTAGTGGTTCATCTTCCCAAACTGAGATACCTTTAAGTTGAAATATAACTGACATGTAACATTGTATAAATTTAAGATGTGAAATGTTAATTTGATGCATTTATTTATTGCAATAGGATTGTCATTGTAGCCCTATATGACACCCCTCTGTGGTGTCACATGATTTCTTTTTTGAGGTGAGAATAATTAAAATCTAGTTTCTTAACCACAACACAATATTATTGTCTAGCATCACTGTATTGTGCATTAGATCTCCAGGACTTATTTATCTACTAGCTGCAAGTTCTTACCCTTAAAGAAGATCCCCCCATTTCCCCCACCCCCAGCCCTTGGTTACCACCATCTACTCTGTTCCTACAAGTTCAGCATTTTTCGATTCCACATGTAAAATGACGCCGCCCAGTATTTGCTTTTCTTTGAGTGACTTATTTGACTTTGCATGATGCCTTTAGGGTTCATCCGTGTCCTCCCAAATGGCAAGATTTCTTTCTTTCTCATGGCTGAGTAACGCTCGTGTGTGTGTGTGTGTGTGTGTGTGTGTGTGTGTATGTGTGTGTTGTGTGTGTGTGTGTGTGTGTAAAGCAGACATACTTATCCCTTCACACCCCAACACTGCTGTAGCCCATCTCCCTTTCTCAAGATGCTTACATGCCAGGCCATCCATTTTTACAGGTTGCTGCTACAATGTCCTGGTCTCATGGGTCTTAGAAGAGGTGACACGTAAAAACTGCCTGGCACCTCCTTTCCCGACCTCATCCCAACCTCCCTTCCTTCAGCGTTTCCCCCAGGTTCTTGCATACTCCCAGTTAACACCAGTAAGACCAGACCTCCCGTCTGCCTTCCCTGTCCTTCTTCATCCCATTTCATACGACAGAGCTACTGCACTGTATACTCACCAGCCTCCTAAGTCAAGTCTTTGTCCCTCTCCATTTATACCCCCCATACCCACCTCCTCCTTCCTCTCCCCCTCCCAGCAGTCACCACACTGAAAGAAAAAAAATTTTTATTGAAGAATAAGGAGGTAGTGGAGAGGACCAAATTCAATCTCTGTTAAAACTTGTGTTCCTGACACAACATATGTCCCCTCTGTTTTCACCTTCCATTGTCCAAAAGGAGGAAACAGTAGCTCCTTCTTAGCCATGTTACGAGGACATGATGTCACCCTAAGGATTTGCCAACACTACAGTTATCACAGCACCACCCCCGGGAACAACGTTTTCCAACTTGGAGTTAGGAACAGGAGTTAAGGCTTCCAAGCACGGAGTCAATTCTTCAGAAGAATGTCCATCCCTCTAGTCTTACCAGCCGGTGGACATGGGGTCTGATTTGAGAAATGACCCACCCCTGCTGTGTTTGATCCACCCCCTCAGGTCCCTTGTCAACCACTGGAAACTGGTTTCTCACCCCACGCTTCCTCTGAAGCTGTTTTCTTGTCAAACGCTACTGAGCTTCCTGGAACCTGCAGTGGACACCTCTGGGCCTTTAGTCTCTGTTCCCCTGTCGGCTGTCTGTGACCACTTCCTCCCTGACCCCCACTTCACTGGCTTTCTCTACTCATCCTCTGACAGCTTTTGTACCATCAGATTTTCAGGCTCTCCAATGCCACAGCTTTGGGGTTCACTGGCCCACCCAGTTTCCTCCCCACATGAGTCTAGATTGATCTCATTTAAGTCCATGGTTTCCATTTCTTCAGCATAGATACCCAAGTCTGTTTCTCTGAGTCTTTGTTTTTGTTTTTTCTGGAACTTCAGATCACTTGGTCAGCTTCTCCCCAACTTATCTGAACTCATCATCTCTTTACCTACAACCTGCTCCTCTAACTTGTAAAAATCCCCTCCCCCCGTTCACGGTCACTTTGACCTCTCCTCTATACCGACACGTGTGCCCCTCTCTGGTCACTGTTAGGAAAACGTGCCACGTGAATCAGCAGAGAATAATACAGTTTATTAGTTATGGGTCTGTGGGGAGAGATGAACATTTTTATTATTTCTCCCAAACAGCGTCCTTATGTCTGTTTGTCTTTTGACAGTCTGGTCAGGTAAAGGTTATATATAAACATTTCTTTTCCAGAGGGTTCAGTACAAGAGTGTATATTTTCTTTTTTTAACATTTAAAAGTTTGTATTCTTCAAGTTGTAGAATTTTACATTTAAAACCCATGTAATCATAGTAACCAGTGTCACCCAAATAAATTTTATTTTTTACAAAATAAATGTTGATTATATGTAAACATTTTAAAAGAGTATTTGTTTTCTAATAATTTATAACAGTGTATAATATAATATAAATGGGAAATATAAGATAATATAAATAATTTTTTTATTTCAGTGATTTTTCAACAAGTGTGCAGCAAGAATTTTTAAAACATGCAGTGTCTGACTGTTTAGGCAGATACATTGACTTCTTTTCCCTTAGATTGTCAAATGAAAACAATGACAACAGCCCACACAATACCTATCCAGTGTGACCACATCATTAATATACATTTTTTTGGTCAGATTGGAAAAAAATAAATTTTTTGTTGTGCCACAGAAATTTAGTAATTAGTTTATGTGTGCCATGGAATGAAAAAGGTTGAAAATTCTCTGCTTTGTCTGTGTTCATGTCATGTGCTTTCTCTGGAACATAGATGTATTAGTTGCAACTCACAGCATTCCAACTTCCATGACATGATTGGTAAATACTTTTTTTTTTATTAAGTGAGAGGCAGGAAGGCAGAGACAGACTTCCACATGTGCCCTGACCAGGATCCACCAGTGATGCTCTGTCCATCTGGGGTCACTGCTCTGTTGCTCAGCAACTGAGCTATTTAAATGGCTTAGGCAAGGCTATGGAACCATCCTCAGTGTCCAGGGCCAACTTGCTCAAATCATTTCAAGCCATGACTGTGGGAGGGAAAGAGAGAGAGAGAGAGAGAGAGAGAGAGAGAAAGGGATAGGGGAGGGGTGGAGAAGCACATGGTGGCTTCTCCTGCGTGCCCTGACCAGAAATCGAACCCAGGACTTCCACACACTGGGCTGACGCTCTACTACTGAGCCAACCAGGCAGAGCCTTGTTCGTAAATACTTTGACTTCCATGTTTATGTATTTCACTTGAAAGATTTCACAATTGTCTGCCTTTCCTATTAAGCTTCTTTTCTTTAGATTGGCTATAACATATGTATCACGTATGTGTATATGGTAGAAATCACTCATTTAATGTAACAATTACTGTAGTTGTTAGTGTGACATGTCGCATAATATAATCCTTAGCATAAAAAAAACAAAGTGAATTGGCCACTCACCTATAAATCAGAGTCTCACATGAGGGGACACCTCTACTGGCATGTGCACATCTGAGACTTTTCAAACCCAGAACATTAACAGAGTTTCTCAACCCTAGCACTATTTTCATCTGGGGCAGGTAACTCATTCTTGTGGGCAACAGTCTCAGTCCGCTCGGACTGCTGTTAACAAAAACCACATATGGGTGGCTAAAACAATAATAATTTATTTTCTCACAGTTCTGAGGCCAGGAAGTCCAAGATCAAGGTGTTGACCAACTTTGTTCCTGTCAAGAAAGCTCTTCCTGGTTTCATGGGAACCGAAGTCAATAATTCACTTTCTGCCTTGAATTTTAAGAGCTTTAGTTTTTGGTTTAAGTACTTGTCATAAATAGTGAAGCAATCAACAAAACAAGAGCTCCTGCTGACTTACAGATGGCTTTTCTTCAACGCCGAACATTCCACCTCAGCCCTCACCCCCGGCACCTGTAGAGAGATATCATGAGCTTCCTTTTTTTTATGAGACCACTCATCCTATAGAAATTTTTTTTTCTTTTTTTTTTAAATAAATTTTTATTAATGTTAATGGGATGACATTAATAAATCAGGGTACATATATTCAAAGAAAACATATCCAGGTTATCTTGTCATTAAATTATGCTGCATACCCCTTGCCCAGAGACAGATTGTCCTCCGTCACCCTCTATCTAGTTTTCTCTGTGCCCCTCCCCCTCCCCCTAACTCTCTCCCTCCCTCCCTCCTGCATCCTCCCTCCCCCCACCCCTGGTAACCACCACACTCTTGTCCATGTCTCTTAGTCTTGTTTTTATGTTCCAACAATGTATGGAATCATGTAGTTCTTGTTTTTTTCTGATTTACTTATTTCACTCTGTATAATGTTATCAAGATCCCACCATTTTGCTGTAAATGATCTGATGTTATCATTTCTTATGGCTGAGTAGTATTCCATAGTGTATATGTGCCACATCTTCTTTATCCAGTCTTCTATTGAAGGGCTTTTTGGTTGTTTCCATGTCTTGGCCACTGTGAACAGTGCTGCAATGAACATGGGGCTACATGTGTCTTTACGTATCAATGTTTCTGAGGTTTTGGGGTATATACCCAGTAGAGGGATTGCTGGGTCATAAGGTAGTTCTATTTGCAGTTTTTTGAGGAACCACCATACTTTCCTCCATAATGGTTGTACTACTTTACAGTTCCACCAACAGTGGATGAGAGTTCCCTTTTCTCCGCAGCCTCTCCAACATTTGCTATTACCCATCTTGTTGATAATAGCTAATCTAACAGGGGTGAGGTGGTATCTCATTGTAGTTTTGATTTGCATTTCTCTAATAACTAATGAAGCTGAGCATCTTTTCATATATCTGTTGGCCATTTGTATTTCTTCCTGGGAGAAGTGTCTGTTCATGTCCTCTTCCCATTTTTTTATTGTCATCCTATAAAAATTAAGACCTCATTTATAAAGAACTTGTAAAACTCAACACTAGGAAGACAAACAATCCAATCAAAAATAGGGAAAAGAAATGAATAGACACTTCTCCAAAGAGGATATACAGATGGCCAATAGGCATATGAAAAAATGTTCAATATCACTAATCATTAGAGAAATGCAAATTAAAACCACAATGAGATATCACCTCACACCAGTCAGAATGGCGCTCATCAACAAAACAACACAGAATAAGTGCTGGCGAGGATGTGGAGAAAAGGGAACCCTCCTGCACTGCTGGTGGGAATGCAGACTGGTGCAGCCACTGTGGAAAACAGTATGGAGATTCCTCAAAAAATTAAAAATCAAACTGCCTTTGACCCAGCTATACCACTGTTAGGAATATACCCTAAGAACACCATAGAACTGTTCCAAAAGGACAAATGCACCCCCATGTTTATGGCAGCATTGTTCACAATAGCGAAGATCTGGAAACAGCCCAAGTGTCTGTCAGTGGATGAGTGGATTAAAAAGCTGTGGTGCATATATATGTATATACAATACTATGGAATACTACTCAGCCATAAGAAATGATGACATTGGATCATTTACAATTAACATGGATGGACCTTGAAAACATTATACTGAGTGAAATAAGGAAAAAAAAAACACTAAGAGCTATATGAATCCATACATAGATGGGACTTAAAAATGAGACTCAGAGATATGGACAAGTGTGATGGTAAGGAGGGGGGAGGAGAGAGAGACGGTGGGGGAGGGGAGGGGCACAAAGAAAAATAGATAGAAGGTGACGGGAGACAATCTGACTTTGGGTGAGGGGTATGCAACATAATCAAATGTCAAAATAATCTGCAGATCTTTTCTCTGAACACATGTACCCTGATTTATCAATGTCACCACATTAAAATTAATAAATTAAAAAAAAAGAAATTAAGACCTCACCTTTCTGGCCTCACTTAACTTTCACCTCTCCTAATCTCCAAATACAGTCACACGGTTGGTTAGGGCTTCAACATATGCATTTGGGATTGGGGGAAGAGACACACACCATTCAGCCAATAGCAGTGACCTTCCCGGCCATTGTACGATGTTGAGCAGTATCCCTGGCCTCTACCCACTAGATGGCAGGCGCACCCTCCAAGTGCAACAACCAAAAATATCCCTGGACATTTCCAAGGGATGCCCCCGTGGGTGCAAAATCATCCTCCACATAAGCACTGGCTTCAAAGGATATACACAGGGGGATGGGAGAAGGCCAGCCTGGTGGGGGAGGAGAAGGAGCCTGCTTGAGATCTGGTGAGAGAAGAGCTAGGTGAGGAGGTGGCGACTGTGCGGAGAAGGTGTGGCCTGCGAAACCGGTGCCACACGCAGAACACCCACCCGCCAGGAAGAGAAGAACAAGGGCAGAGCCTGAGACGGGTGCACCCTTGGGGAAACAGCAGGAGACCCCGCGCGCAGGAGCAGAGGGCGGTCCGGCTCCGGAGAAACCGCCGTGAAAAGTGAGTGAGTGGAGAGGTCACCAGGGCCAGAGACAGTACTTTTTGTTTAAAGCGTTTGTCTGTAAAATATTTTAATCTGTGCATTGTTTCCAAGCTTTGCTTTACTGCTCTTCTCATTGGTCTGGGACCTAATGCAGAGTTCTCTAAAAAACTAAGGAGTGTCTTGCTCTAAGCTGAGTTCAGAGAATTGTCCTGGACTCGCAACCCCGTCTTTCTCCCCAAACTGAGTGGTCAGAGGTGATTCTTTTAGTTCCTGACAAAGAATCAGCTAAGCCTGGGCTTCTCTACCTCCGCGCTGTTGAAATTTGGGACCAGATCATTCCTTGTTGTATGGGGGGAGGGGGGGAGACGTGCATCACTTTGCATTTTGGAATGTCTAGCAGCCTCTCTGGACTCTACTCCTCAGATGCCAGTAGTAAGTACCCCGTCCCCCACTTGTGACAACCAAAACCAAAAGTGTCACCAGACATTGAGTCAGGGAGTGGGGGAGACAGGTACCACCCCAGTGGAATGGTACCTGGGCTAGAGAGAGATCCAGGAAGCTAGCCCGGGCCACAGGGCAGCATCTAGGTAATCTCTGAGTGAGACTCTGACAGACTGAGAGTTAGGAGGGCAAGTTGAACTTCGGATATACTGGCTCCCGCCTTGGTCTGTGCTGGAATGTTCTGCTTCTGGCTCCTTCTTTGGTCTATGATAGGATGTTCCATCCCTGCCTTCCCCCCTTGGCCTATGGGAATATTCTCTCCTGGTTCCCCCATTGGTATATGATGGAATGTTCCTCCTCAGGCTGCCCCCAGAGCAGACAAAAAAAAGAGCCACATGCTGAGCCTGACAAGCTCAGGGGACCCCTGCATGGTGGCCTTGCACACTCAGAGACCTAAAGTAACCACATACATGGTCTGAAATAAAAACTTTTTAACTAAAAGCAGTTCCTGGTGGTTGGTCATGCCCTAGAGTGGTATTTTTCTCTAAACAAAGGTCAATGGTTACCTTAATCAAAACTATCTGTTGTCTCAGTGTAGAGCATCGGCCTGGCATGTGAAGGTCCCGGGTTTGATTCCCAGCCAGGGCACACAGGAGAAGCACCCATCTGCTTCTCCACCATTCCCTCTCTCCTTTTCCTTTCTCTTTTTCTCTCTCTTCCCCTCCCACAGCCAAGGTTACATTGGAGCAAAGTTGGCCTGGGCACTGAGGATGGTTCCATGGCCTCCACCTTAGGCACTAGAATGGCTCTGCTTACAACGGAGTAACGCCCCAGATGGGCAGAGCATCGCCCCCTGGTGGGCATGCCGGGTGGATCCCAGTCGTGCACATGTGGGAGTCTGTCTCTCTGCCTCCCTGCTTCTAACTTCAGAAAAATTAAAAAATGAAAAAAATTTTAAAAAGACTGTTGTCTTTTTGCATCTACAATAACATACCTAATAACAGGTCTTTAAAATGTAGGGGTCATCTTCTTCTCCTGCCCACCTCAGGGCAGCCACTCCCCAGAGCAGGAACCTACAGATACCTTCATTGTTATTGTTATCATGTGAATAGTTAACTCTTAATTTCTCATTCCTGTCTGTGTAAAAGAAACTTCAGTATGTGTACATTTTTATTTTTTTATCTAGTCCCAGAGATTATATATATATAATAAGTGGGGAAACCACTATTTTACAGAGGGCTTCCTCAACCAGTTGAGACTTTGCTTCATGGCAATTGTTGACAGTTTGGCTCAGATAAACTCATAAAAAGTTCTTATAGGTTTGGAAATATTTTTTACATTGGCAATGAAATGTTCCAAATCTGGCTCTCAATTTGGTTTATTTTTTTCTATTTTTTTCCTATTGGTTTATGATGAAATGTTGCTTTCTGGTTCTCCCCTTGGTCTATAATGGAATGTCCCACCTCTGTCCCCCACCCTTGGTCTATGATGGAATGCTCCACCTTTGCCCCCCCACCCTTGGTCTATGATGGAATGCTCCACCTCTGCCCCCCACCCTTGGTCTATGTTGGATTGTTCCATTACTGATGACCCAGAGGGGTGGTGTCACAAAGCTCCTGTTTAGAACCTGGAGTCAGACTGGGCTGGAAGAGAACGTCTGGCCAGTATTCCTGGGAAGAACCGCTGAATCTCCCTGGATTCAGCGCCCCCACACACAGAAGGCCATGCTCCTTACTGAGACTCTCAGAGAAGTGAGCCCAGATCTGTCTCAACAACTGCCTTGAGCTGAAGAAAAAGAGGGTTAAATAACTAAGAGGTGGAGGGAAGGACCCACCTTCCTGGGCGGTGGATCTCTGGTTCATACACACACAGGCCTGGACAAGCCCTTTTGAGATCAGCCCCAAATCAAGAGTCTCCCTCCTTCTCGGCATGTATGGCCCTCCACTCTCTCTGGGGCTGCCTGAGGCTCAGCGGGGGGTCGGAGAGTGGGAGGCGTGATCTGCAGCCTGTCTGGCCCTGGGGCCCGCAGAGCTAGCTGAGCCACAAACAGGTTGGCGCTGGGAGGTCAGGTGGAGCTGCAGGCAGTGGGGAGTAACACCACTAACACAGTGAGGCTGAGGTTTGCTGTATGGAAGGAAGGGAAGAAAAAATAGTCTTTCTCCCTGCTTTTGGTTACCCAGCATGGGGTCCCAGGGAGGGTGCCTATCCTGAAGACATCACACCCAGGTTAGAAGCTTCACCTGCTGTCAGGGGTGTTTTCAACCTGAGAACGATTGGATGATTCTGTGTTGTGGGGGCTGTCGTGTGTGTGTGTGTGTGTGTGTGTGTGTGTGTGTGTGTGTGTGTGTGTGTGTGTGTGTGTTGTGGGATGTTTAGCAGCACGCTGGTCTCTGCCCATTAAAAGCCAGTTGCACAGTCAGTTGTCGACTCAAAAACCCAGAATAGTCAAGTTCAGAGACAGGAAGCAGACTTGTGGTTTCCAGGGGGCAGAGGAGGGGGAACTGCAGAATGCTTAATGGGCAAAGGGTTTGTTCTTTTGAAGGGGTGGGGGAAAGTTTTGCAAACTAGACAATGGTGATCGTTGCTTAATATTGGAGACCTTGGTTGAGGATCACTGCTTTACTCTATAGAAATGAATGGAGAGACTGTAGGTGCTAGAGTTTTTTAATTTGAGCACTACTGACTTGAGAGTCGGGTGTTTCTCTGTTTGGGGAGAGGAGTATCCTGTGTGTTGTTAGCATGTTTGGTAGCATCCCAGGTCTCTACACATTAGATGCCAGGAGCCTCCCTTAGTTGTAACAATAAAAAAAAATCTTCAAATTTTGTCCATTTTCCTCAGTATGGAAAAATCACCCTTTTAAAATTTTTTTATGTCTTAATTTAAAGAGAGAGAGAAAGAGAAATATCAGTTTGTTGTTCCACTTATTTATGCATTCATTGGTTGATTCTTGTATGTGCCTGACCAGGGATCAAACCCACAACCTTGGTGTATCAGGAGGACACTCTAACCAATTGAGCTTGGCCAGGTTGAAACTCTGCCTTTTTACTCCAAATTCTGTCTAACCTTTTTTCTTAATTTCTGCACAGAGTCAGTTATAAGACAAGCCACAGGCTTTACAATCTGATAAATGTTGGTTTCAGATCTCCATATGCTTCTTAGAGGCTACACCACAATAGGGCAAGGAGTCCCTTGTTTCTTATTTATCAGCAACTAAAATAATAACATGATCTTTGTTGGGGGGGTTAGGGGTAGAAAAAGATGCTTGTACAGTTTCAACTAAAATGTACGTAAAAGTGAAGGCTGAATTTTTCCCCCAAATTCTGAATCTCTAGCAGCATAAAAAAAATAATAATAGCCCTGGCCGGTTGGCTCAGTGGTAGAGCGTCGGCCTGGCATGCAGAAGTCCCGGGTTTGATTCCCAGTCAGAGCACACAAGAGAAGCGACCATCTGCTTCTTCACTCTTCCCCCTCTCTTTTTTTCTCTCTCTCTCTCTTTCCCTCCTCCCACAGCCATGGTTCAAATGATTCAAGCAAGTTGTCCTTGCGTGCTGAGGATGGCTTCATGGCCTGCCTCAGGTGCTAAAGTAGCTCAGTAGCTGAGCAATGGAGCAATGGCCACAGATGGGCAGATCATTGCCCCCTAGTGGGCTTGCTGGGTGGATCCTGGTCCGGGCAGATGTGGGAGTCTGTCTTTCTGCTTCCTGCCTCTCACTTAAATATATATATATATATATATATATATATATATATATATATATATATATATATACACACACACACACACACACACACACACACACACACATCATAAAACTGATTAAGAAAACCAAAAATCACACCAATTGTGTAGACCCATGGGGCTACTGTTAAATTAGACCAAGAAATACCTGAGGTTGGACAGAAAAATGGGGGGGGGGGTAAGGGATCAATAAGCATCTATAAACTTTGTAATATTTTTCCCTAGACTCAGTCTGTCAAGTGTTTAAAGTTTATGCTAAGTTAGCTTTTGGGCAAATTAATAAAATGCAGCTTCAAACATATTGCTTTGCCTTTTATTTTACCCAGTACCCTTGTGAAAGAAAACAGAGATTTAACATAAAATGAGTCCATGACGTGTGCAGGATTTACTATAAACCAGAGAGTGTGAGCCAGTGCTCAGTTCTCCATTTCAACCCAGATGCGAACATTGGACCATTCATCCGGTCATCATCCGTGAGAGGTCAGAGAGACGTGTGTAAGTTAGCGGAGACTCGTCTCGGGGCATTCAGAAAGGGAAGTCACAGCACGAGGACCGGGTCATCACGGTGTCCTCCCACTCGACGGTGAGCCTCGGGTTGCTGTCTCCCACTTCCCTGAGCAGCTTCTGAATCTCCACACTGGATCTATCCATCTTCAGCCGGAGTGTCTTCAGCGGCCCACGACTTCGTTTCAGACCCTCAAAGAGCACCGTCAGTCCACTCTGCCCCAGCATGTTCTGTCCCAAGTCCAGAGCCTCCAGGCGCTGGTTGCTGGTGAGAGCAGACACAAGGTCCCGGCAACAGAAGGAGGTGATGGAACAGCCACGGAGCCTGTTAGGAGAGAGAACCCCGCATGGAACAGGTCCTTATTCAGAACCAGCCGGTTGCCAGCCACACTTGGACTTGCTGGAGACCCAGTAGTAAAGAAATGGGGTTGGGGATTTTTTTTTTCATGGAGCTTATGTTGGTGACATCAGACACCAAGATGTGTTATTTTGAAGACAACAGGGACAAGTTGTTAAGGATGAGTCAGCCAGAGAGGATGACTGGGTGGGTTGATGGTGGTCAGTGAATGCTTTATGGGGACGATGGTATGAGAGAAAGTTAAAGAACAGTGGAGAGCGAGCCATTGTGGTCACTAGTGGGGGTGAGGGGAGCCAGTATGGCTGAGACTCCAAGCTGTGGCTCGTGACTAACAAGAGGACCCTGTAGGGTCTTATAGGCTACTATAAAACATCAGATTTTACATGCAGTAACATGGGGTGCTCTTGAGTCCTTTAAAACCATAGGTGCTATGGTTTGGTTTGCACTTTCAAAGGTACCTCGGGGTGATGGGTTGAGAACAAACATCAGGCAACCAAGGACCAGCTCAGAGATCATGCAACGGTTCATGTGATGAGTGTCCGCAGTTGAAGGGCAGATGCTCATCTCCCAGGTGTCTGGAAGAAGGTGGTGCCTCGAAATGGTTTGGATGTGAGGTGTTAAATGAAGGGAAAAGTAAGCAATCAGAAGCCTTAGAGTCTATGAATAGATGGCTTGGATTGTTACTTTCTAGACTTTACAGCAAGTTGAGTTAGCAATACTCACTGAGACAGGACATGTGACCATGGCTTCCATTTTGCTCCTGCTTCTCCAAGAGCTCCTTCCAGGCCAAAAGATACCATTGCCCATAGAAGACAGAGGGAAGCACTACTTAATCCACTCTCAGGCCAGTCTATAGAGCCTAGTGAGCTGGTTCAAGCCACACTGACCCTTCTGCCATGTGCCTTAGAGCATTGCACCATCTGCACACCCATATGTCGGGTCTGCAACCATTCTGCTGCTGCCCCCGGGCACTGTGACAGCCATTGGAGATACAGAAAATAGACTCAACTTCTCTCCAAATATAATGGGTAAGTGAATGAGCAAACTTTGGTATATTCATACAATGGTATACGGTTTAGCCATATAAGGAATAAAGTACTGACACGTGTTACAATGTAAGTAAACCTTGAAACTATTGTGGAATACAACTCAGCCATAAAAAGGAATGAAATCTTTACCATTTGTAACAACATGGATGGACCTAGATGGTACTATGCTAAGTGAGATAAGTCAGTCAGAGAAAGAAACATCATATGTTTTCACTTATATATGGACTCTAAAGAACAAAATTTAAAAAAAAAATAGAAACCAGACTCACAGATAGAACAAACTGAAGACAGAGGGAAGGGGTTTGGGGAAACTAGGTGGAAAACGTGAAGGGATTGAGAAGTACAGATTGGTAGTTATAGAACAGTCACAAGGACGAAAAGTACAGCATAGCGAGTATAGTCAATAATATTGTAATAACCACGTACAGTGTTAGGTAGGTAGTGCGTAGCGGGGAGATCACTTCATAAGGTATATAAATGCCTCATCACTATGTCGTATACCTGTAACTAATATAATATTGAATGTCAACTGTAATTGAAAAAAAATATATTATACTAACTAAAAGAAGCCACACAAAAAAGACCACATATGAGTCCATTTATATGAAATATGCATTATAAGTAAATCCAAGAAGCATATTTGTGGCTGCCAAGCACTGAGCAGAATGGAGACTGATTGCTCCTGGGTTCAGAGTTTCCACTGAGGTGATTTAAAAAAAAAAAAAAAGTTCTATCTAAAACTAAATAGCAGTAGTGGTTATACAACATTGTAAGTATACTAAATGCTACTTTAAATGTTTCCTTCTTGTTATGTGAAGTTCACCTCAATTGAAATAAATGTTTAAAAATTGTACTGTTCCAGTGACTGGGCAGAAGAATGCTACAATCAATCTATTGTTATAGAAAATGGAGCAAGGCCCTGGCTCAGTGGTAGAGCATCCTCCTGGGGCATGGAAGTCCTGGCTAAATTCCCAGTCAGGGCACACAGAAGAAGCACCCATCTGCTTCTCCACCCTTCCCCCTCTCCTTTATCTCTCTCCTCTCCCACAGCCAAGGCTCCATTGGAGCAAAGTTGGCCCAGGCGCTAAGAATGGCTCCATGGCCTCTGCCTCAGGTGCTAGAATGGCTCTGGTTGCAACAGAGCAATGCCCCAGATGGGCAGAGCATCGCCCCCTGGTGGGCATGCGGGGTGGATTCCGGTCAGCGCATGTGGAAATCTATCTCTGCCTCCCCTCCTCTCACTAAATTTAAAAAAAAGTGTGTAGAGGAGGCTGACAAGTTCACAAAGGGACTCAACAAATGCACTAACAGTGTTCTTATGGAGATAATTCGTGTAGACGAATCATCCATTTTCATAATGGGAAAAATTGGATGTCAGAAGTCGCAGCTGAAGGATAGTGGATGGGATCTGAACCACGTTGTGATGCCAAAGCCCCTGTTTCTTTGCTTGTGCTGGGGTGCAGGGTCCGTGTTCAGGTTTCCTGAATGATGCTGCAAGCACTCACTTACCCGTCTTCAATTTCTGTAGCAGTGTGCTCCTAACATCGCACTGGGAGTGACAACGATTACAGTCTATAACCCAGAACCTCTCAGAGAGGTTAAATATTTCCAAAACACCCTTGCAATGAGCACAAGTACATACCCTAGCCATTTTAGGTTGCAATTGGGCTTCCTCAACGCCTCACAGAGAAACCACAAGCCAGTGGCTATGGGATTGAGACCCAGGTCCAAGTGTGTCAGGCTGGAGTCCTCTTGAAGGAGCTTTGAGATGTGTTTGCAGCCGCGTTTGGTTATGTTGCATTGCCACAACCTGCAAAGACAGCCAAAGGAAGAGAAGGCTGCCACCCCTCGGGGATACATGCCCCGTGAAGTGACTGTTACTTCCAATACTGTGCACCTTCGACCTCGAGCCACATACTTTCAAGTAGGCTTGTCCGTAGCATACAAATGGAGTGATGATTATATTTCCACCTGCCTAGGTGGTAGAGGGTGGAACTGGCCTCCAACTGCCACCTTTTATTGTGGATAAACACACACACATCGTCTAGGATACAGATGTTTCTGGAATGGCAGTTTATGGTAAGTCAAGAGCTTCGGCTCTGGGTACAGACAAACCCTAGACTGAATCAAAATTTGAGCTTATTTTCTTTTTTTTTTTCTTTCCAGTTTTTTAATTACAGTGATATTTAGTATGTTATATTCATTTCAGACATACAGCTTAGTGGTTAATGTTTATATAAGTTACAAAGTGATTCCCCCCAATAAGACTAGCACCCACCTGGCACCATACATATTTAGTACAATAATATTGACTACATTCCCTATTTTCTTCATGGATAGGCTATTGAGATTCCAGTCTCCCTGTCCTTTATGGTTTATTTCAAAAGGGAGAAATATATATCTGACATAGGTGGGATATAAAACTGAGGCTTATGGACACAAATAAAAGTGAAGTGGTTACCAGCGAGAGGGGAGTAAAGAGGAACAAATATATGATGACAGAAAATAATTTGGCCCTGGCCAGTTGGCTTAGTGGTAGAGCATCGGTGCAGTGTGTGGGTGTCCCAGGTTTGATTCCCAGTGAGGGCACACAGGAGAAGCACCCATCTGCTTCTCCACCCCTCCCCCTCTCGCTTCTCTGTCTCTCTCTCTCTCTCTCTCTTCCCCTCTTGCAGCCATGGTTCAATGGAAGTAAGTTGGCCCTCAGTGCTGTGGATGGCTCTATGACCTCCACCTCAGGCACTAAGAATAGCTCTGCTGTGAGCATGGCCCCAGATGGGCATAGCATTGCCCCCTAGTGTGCTTGCTGGGTGAATCCTGGTCAGAGTGCATGTGGGAGTCTGTCTCTCTGCCTTCCCTCCTCTCTCTGAGTTTTAAAAAAAGAAGAAAATGATTTGACTTAAGGAGATGGGCACACAACACAATCAACAATCAGTTCAAATGCTATATGGTTGTTCACTTGAAACCTATGTACTCTTATTAATCAACACCACCTCATTAAATTTAATTTTTAAATTAAAAAAATGTTTAAAAAATAGATCTGTCTATATAACAACATGATATGAAAAATGTTATGTCATTTTAATAAGTATTGCTTAGGAGAGATAGGATCTTTCTTTTCATTTTCTCTCCTGCTACTATAAACTGAGTACTTAAATTTCCTTTTTAGACTCAAATGATTGGGACATGTCTACATTAAGGTATATCATTTTGTTTTTGCTTTTTTACTTTTAAAAATTTGATAGTTGACATACGATATTATATTAGTTTCAGGTGTACGATGTAGTGATTAGCCCTCTGCATAATTTACAAAGTGATCCCCTTAATAAGACTAGTCCCCACCTGACACAATACATAGTTACTATAGTATTGTTGCCTGTATCTCCTATGCTGTACTTTCCATCCCTGTGATACATCCTAGGTGGAGACATCAGATATTTCTAGGACCAGTTACAAGCCACACAGGTAAGTGGCAGAGACTAGTTTTCTAGGAGAGCAAGAGCCCCAGAGAAGTCAAAACCAGATGGAATTTCTGAGCAGAAGTAGGTTTCCAACCCCGCACAGTCGCTTGAATGCTGCCCTGCCTGTGATTCTAATGGGCACAGGTAGTTCACGCTGGGCTTCTTCCCAGCTAACAAGGTCAGCGAATGACAGCTCATGGGTCAAATTCAGCCCACCACCTTTTTTTTTTCATTGAATTTATTGGGGTGACATTCGTTCACAAAACCTACAGGTTTCAAGTATGCAACTCAACAAAACATCTGCATGCTGCATCATGGGCCCATTGCCCATTTCTGTGTCCATTTATCCCCACGTTGGCCCACCTCCACCTACCTCCCTTTCTCTCTGGATTTTTTGTAAATAACATTTATTGGAACACAGCCACATGTGACAGTGGCAAAGCTGAATTAACTGGAACAGAGAGCATATGGCCTACAAAGTCTAAATTATTTACCATCTGTCTCTTTGCAGAAAAAAAAAAGTCTTTTCCAACTCATATCCTATAACTCAATCCATTTTCAAATGCAGGAAGAAGTATGTCATATGAACTCAAAGAATTTATACAAAATGTCAGACCTGAGACCCAACCTCCCGTCCCAAATTTCCAGCATAGGGAAAAAGCCAGGAGGCAAACTCTGCCCTGAAAGGGCAGCAAATATTAACATCTGTTATCTCCCCAGTCTTTCCCTAATGTGTAGCAGGGTCTGCCAGTTTCATTCTAGCAGAATTATTAAGTGGTCTCATTTGTCCTATGTGGCGCGCGTGCGCGCGCGCGCACACACACACACACACACACACACACACACACACACAGCCAACAGGTACTTACACCAGGGTCCGTAGTTGACATTCAGGATAACTCAAGCCCTCGCACAGAAGTTTCAGCCCGCGATCCCCAAGGTCATTCTTGGCCAAGCACAGGTGGGTCAGCCGCTGATTGACAATCAAAGCAGAGGAGAGCTCCTTGCCACAGGCTTCCGTAAGGTGACAGTTTTCCAACCTGTGGAAGCACCACAACCAGGGGAAGACGGTGAGAACATTTCCAAAGTCCATCCTTCTCGATTGATAGCTCTTCTTATTCACTCCCCATCCTCTCTAGCTTGTGCCGTGAAGGACCAGAAATGAGAGAAGGGCGAGCACGATGGATGATTCACCCGCCTGGGACCCAAAATGGAAACCAGGTATTGTCTACATCAGTAGGAGGTCCCATACAGGTTGCCCTGCAAGTCCAATGTTACCCTTGTTCCTTCTCTATGTGGCCCAAACCTGGAACAGAAATGGTCCATGGAAGAGTGACTTACGACAACCTCTGCAGGAAGCACTTTGGGTGTCTCAGCGTTGTACACAGCAACTTGACACCCTCATCCCGGAGCTCATTGTCTGTGAGGTCTAGAAATTGCAGGGTCTGGTTGATTTCAAGGGCCAAAGAGAAATCATCCCACTGCTGAGTGATGTCAGAACAAGACCCCAACCTGTGGAATAGACAGGGGCAAGTCATTCTCCTGGGAGGAGAGACCCTATCAGCTTATTATATCATACTTCCCCGAAGAGTGCATCCTTGGTTCTCATCTCATCTACTCCAGTATGTGTCCGACCCTGGCCTGAATTATTAAAGAGTTGATCTCCTTTGCTTCTTTAAATATCCTCACAGCCATTTGATAAAGATCAAGCCTCATCTCAAATCTGTAATACACTTTGAAGTTTTGGCAACATGACCTGCTATTTTTTCACATCTCATCTCATTTGTTTTCTTCCTTTCCAAGTGAGAGAAGGGGAAATAAAGAGACAGACTCCCACATGCACCCCAACCAGGACCACTCAGCAACCCCCACCTGGGACCGATGCTCTGCCCATCTGGGGCCATGCTTGCAACTGATCTATTTTTTGTGCCTGAGGCAGAGGCTCCATGGAGTCATCCTCAGTGCCCAGGACCAATGTGCTCAAACCAATAGAGCTATGGCTGCGGGAGGAGGAGGGGGAGGGGGAGGTACAGGAGGAGGAAGAGGAGGGGAGAAAAGAGGATGGGGGAGAAGCAGCTGGTTGCTTAACTTGTGTGCCTTGACAGGGAATTGAACCCAGGACAACCACACACTGGGCCAATGCTCTAACACTGAGCCAACAGGCCAGGGCTTCACATCTCATTTTTTAGTATGACCCTGTTCCCTGCCCTAAGTCTGTCCTAATCTCACTTAGGTCTAGATATATGATTTTTTTTTTCAGAGACAGAGAGAGAGAGAGTCAGAGAGAGGGATAGATAGGGACAGACAGACAAGAACGGAGAGAGATGAGAAGCATCAATCATCAGTTTTTCGTTGTGGCACTTTAGTTGTTCATTGATTGCTTTCTCATATGTGCTTTGACCATGAGGCTACTTCAAACCAAGTAACCACTTGCTCAAGCCAGCGACTTTTGGGTCCAAGCTAGTGAGCTTTGCTCAAACCAGATGAGCCTGTGATCAAGCTGGCAACCTCGGGGTTTCGAACCTGGGTCCTCCACATCCTAGTCCAATGCTCTATCCACTGCGCCACCGCCTGGTCAGGCTAGATATATGATTTTATAGGAAAAGAAATGGATACCTGATACTCAAATTCAATCAAAGTTATTGGGGAATATGCAAATTAAAACAAGGAGGTACAATTTGACCCTCAAGTAGCCAGGTCCAGAATTTGTTGAGTTGAAGTGTTGCAAGAATAGAAAAAGTGTTGAAGGAGAATTGGGAACTTTTTTTCTGTTAATGGGGACATGGATGTGACACTGTTTTGGAGGTCACATTAATCCATTCTATTAGGCTCTGGAACCCAGCAACTTTTACAGGCACAGATTAGAGTATAGGACTCTAGGAGAAGCTCATGGTCTGATCATAATTCTGCCTCTTACTCTGTTCAAAGTCTTTGCAAGTTATTTAAACTTTGTAATATTCCTTTTTCCCCTATTTGTATTTTGGGGAAAGATAATACCTTTATATCAAGCAAACAAAGAATATAAACCATCCCTAACCTGTGCCCAATAAGGTGTATGTCACAGGTAAAACTGCAGTGTTTAAATTAGTAGCTTTTATCCCTCAGAGCTTAACATACAACACAGACATGATAAGTTTATGTACATAATTGGAGTATAAGGTGGAATTTAAATTTTTCATTGCAGCATTACTTAAAATAGTCAAGATGTGGAAGCGGCCCAAGTTCCCATCAGTAGATGACTGGATAGAAAAGCAGTGCTATATTTACACCATGAAATACTACTCAGCACACACACACACAAAAAAAGAAGAAAATGCCTGACCAAGTAGTGGCGCAGTGGAAAGAGCGTCGGACTGGGATGCCGAGGACGCAGGTTTGAGACCCTGAGGTCGCCAGCTTGAGTGCAGGCTCATCTGGTTTGAGCAAAAGCTCATCAGCTTGGACCCAAGGTCACTGGCTCCAGCAAGGAGTTACTCAGTCTGCTGAAGGCCCACGATCAAGGCACATATGAGAAAGCAATCAATGAACAACTAACGTGTCGCAATGCGCAACGAAAAACTAATGATTGATGCTTCTCATCTCTCCGTTCCTGTCTGTCTGTCCCTGTCTATTCCTCTCTCTGACTCTCTCTCTCTCTCTGTCTCTGTAAAAAAAAAAAAAGAAGAAGAAGAAGAAGAAGAAAATCTTACCTTTTGTGACAGTATGGATGGATCTGGACAGCATTATGCTAAGTGAACTAAGCCAGTCAGAGAAAGGCAAGTATCATATGATTTCCTTTCTATGTGGAATTTCATAAACAAAAGAAACTAACAAACAAAATAGAAACAGACTCATAGATACAGAGACCAGACTGGCAGCTGTCAGAGGGGATGGGGGCAAGGGGGCTGGGTGAAAAAGGTGAAGGGGTTAAGGAAAGAAAAAGGATCTCACAGGCACAGGCAACAATGTGGTGATAGCAAAAAGGAAGGGGGTGGGGAGGTAGGAGGGGGTAGAGGGGGATAAACGGTGATGGAAGGAGACTTGACTTGGGGTGGTGAACGCTCAGTACAATATACAGATGATGTAGTATAGGGTTGTACACCTGAAACCAATATCACTTTATCAATCAATGTCACCACAATGAATTCAATTTTAAAAAATAAAAATAGAAGGTCTCAAATTACAGGAACATAAATTGAAGATTCCATATCCGGCAGTCGCCATCTTGGCCCCTCAGTGTGCCCCCTGAGAAACATGATTTATCAAAATTTTAGAGTAACAGCTGTTTTTCTCTAATAAAATGAAAACAGCACCATAATAAGTTCTCAATTTGTGCCTGGCCCTGAGGCAAAGCAGTTTACAGCTCATGTTTCATTTAATTCTCAAAATTCCCATTTTATGAATAAGGAAACAACAGCTCGAGTTCATATAGGTCACAGATACCGGAGCAAGGATTTGAGCTCATTTTCAAACCCAAAAACATGTATGGCTAACCAGTCCCTCAGGTTGCTACTCCACTGAGTCAAGGGCAGGTGGTGGGATGGTGTCCTAAAGATGGGTGATGAGAATCAGAACCTGTTATGGGCATTCACTGAGGAAGGAGGGATCTCTCAAACCAGCAAGGCACTGGGAATCAGGACCCTTGAGGCTCGTGAGAGGTTAATGAGTGGCCCGTTCAGGTTGAAGCTGCTCTGAATCAGCAGAAATGCCACATCCTTCAGTTAGAGGAGGACATGAAATTCTGGGGGCTTCTTTGCATTCAGAGCTCACTATTCCATGCAGTAGACCAGCTAGCTGGGGAGAGAGGAGAGGCAGAAACCCCATCCAGGTTCTATTGGAGAATATGCTCCCCCATGTGGCATGACGTCCAGTCTGAGTGGTGCCCTGTGCTATATGGCTCACCCAACTCACAGCAGAGCTCACAGCAGTGATGAGATCTACCTGAGATACTGCAGGCTACATCTCCTGTGCTTCAGGGCCTCACACAACAGCAGCACCAGCATCTTATCACCATGGAAACTGCCTTCCAGGCTCAGCTGTGTCAGAGTCTTCTTACCAATGAAAGCCAGACAGAAGTCCTGGTATGCGTCGGTGGGGAAGACATTTTTAATCCTAGGAGACATAGAAGGGAGGGGGTTACATCTTGGGTGCTGAAGATGGTTGGTGTTCTGAACACTTAGTGGGATGAGATGTCTTCAAGTCAGGATGGAAAAGGCGAAGAGGGTCTGATATGCTGACTTAAAGGACAAGTCAACAGAACAGTAGCTGGGAAAGAGAAAAATGAGGCCTTGGCCAGTTGGCTCAGTGGTAGAGCATCAACCCAGTGTGTGGATGTCCCAGGTTTGATTCCTGGTTAGGACACACAGGAGAAATGACCATTTGCTTCTTCCCCAATCCCTGCCTTCTCTCTCTCTCTCTCTCTCTCTCTCTCTCTCTCTCTGTCTTCCCTTCCCATAGCCATGGCTCAATTGGTTCAAGCACATTGGCTTCAGGTGCTGAGGATGGCTCCATTGAGCTTCCACCTCAGGTGCTAAAAATAGCTCTGTTGCAACATCGGCCTGGGGGGGGGGTTTCAGGTGGACCCCAATCAAGGTACATGCAGGATTCTGTCTCTCTATCTCCCCTCCTCTCAGTTGGAAAAGAAGAAAAAAGAGAGAGACAAAAAAATGAGGGCCTATCACTGGAAGACATGTATGGTGATAGGGAGAAGGTAGAATTAGATGATAAGGTTAGCACACCCTTGTCTTTGCTCATGCTAACACCCAGATGAAGTGTCCCTATCCTTATTTTTTTATGTTGTATCTTTCCTTCAGCATTCAGCTCACAGACTTTGCCCCACCCCCTCAATGCCTACTGTCTTTTACTAGTAAGAAAAATCTCTTCTCCCTTTACCCCATGTGGTCTCTGTTTTTCAGCAAAGCAGTGCTGCTGGAGGCTGAAGCAAGCTGTAGTTTCAAAGTTAGCAAATAAAGTGCAGGCTCTCCAATGATATGGACCATTAGAAGTTGTTCTTTTGGCCCAACCAGGAGGTGGTACAGTGGATAAAGCATTGGACTAGGATGAGGAGGACCCAAGTTCAAAACCCCACGATTGTTGGCTTGAGCGCAGGCTCACCAGCCTGAGAGTGGAATGGCTCACTTGAGTGAGGGATCATAGACATGACCCCATGGTCACTGGCTTGAAGCCCAAGGTTGCTGCCTTGAGCCCAAGGTCGCAGGTTTGAGCAAGGGGTCACTCACTCTGCTGTAGACCCCCAGTTGAGGCACATATGAGAAAACAATCAATGAACAACTAAGGGGCTGCAATGAAAAACTGATGCTTCTCATCTCTCTCCTTTCCTGTCTGTCTGTCTCTATCTGTCCTTCTCTCTGACTCTCTGTCTCTGTCACACAAAAAAAGGAATTGTTGTTTTTCATTTCCTTATCATCTAGCATGATTGCAGGATTTTTAAGTGCATGAAAATGACTCCATATCATAGATGACTCTCTCACACGACACCTTGAAGGATGGGAACCCTTTTGTTTCTTTGTATTCTGAGCACTCAGGTGGTCAGAGCCTGGTCAGGCATTCATATATTGCTCTCACATTAAAAACACCTAGGGACAGCCATATCAAGGTGAGCTTCTACTTACACCACCTTCTGGAGATGACAGGTGACACGGGTTATCTGCTCACAGAGAATCCTCACTGAGGAGTGACTCAGGTAGCTCTGTTGCACATCCAGAAAGCTCAGATTCTTGTTTGAACTGAACACAGAGCAGAGATTTGTCCAGAGACAAAGAGCGTGATGGTCGTCCTTTGAACTAGAAGGCAGTGACAGAAAAGAGTACCTGTTAAAAGTACGAATGGGGGCCCTGGTTGGTTGGCTCAGTGGCAGAGCATCCGCCTGTCATGTGGAAGTACTGGGTTCGATTCCTGGTCAGGGCACACACAGGAGAAGCAACCATCTGCTTCTCCACCCCTCCCCCTTCTCTTTCTTGTCCTCTCTCTCTCTCTCTCTCTCTCTCACTTCCCATAGCCATGGCTCAAACAATTTGAATAAGTTGACCCCAGGCCCCAAGGATGGCTCCATGGCCTCGCCTCAGGCACTAAAATAGCTCTGTTGCTGAACAATGGAGTAGCAGCCCCAGATGGGTAGAGCATCCCCTGGTAGGATCCCAGTCGGAGTGCATGCAGGAGTATATCTCTACCTCTCTATCCCTCACTTAATAAAAATTGTAATTAATTAAAGTACAAATGGGAAAAGTGTTGAGAATCAGTAGGTTGTCCTACAAAGGAAACCAACAAAATGCAAACACAGCCCACAGAATGGGAGGAAATATTTGCAAAGCATACATTTGAGAAGGGTTGATATTCAACATGTATAAAGAACTCATACAATAAAAAGGAAAAAATCCAATGATAAAGTGGGCAGAGGACCTGCATAGACCCTTTTTTTTTTCAAAGATGACATATGGATGGCTGAGAAGTGCATGAAAAGGTGTCACCGTTACTAGTCACTTGGAAAATGGAAGTTAAAACGATAATGAAATCTCACATCACATCTATTGGAATGGCCACCACCAAACAAGAGGAGATAGTAAGTGCTGATGAGGGTGTGGAGAAAAGGGGACCCTTACGGACTGTGGACGGGATGTGGATTGGTGCAGCCACTGTGGGAGACACTACAGAGGTTCCTCAAAAAAATTAAAAATAGAACTATCGTATGACCCAGAAATTCCACCCCTGGGTATTTTTCCTAAGAAAACAAAATCACTATCTTAAAAAGATATTGACACCCCATGTGTAGCAGCATTATTCACAACAACCAAGACGTGGAGAAAACCCAAGTTTCTGTCGATGGATAATAGATAGAGAAGATGTGGTGTAAATACGCAACGGAATATTATTCGGCTATAAAAGAAGAAAATCCTGCCATGTACAGCAACATGGGTGGATCTAGAAAGCGATCTGCTAAGTAAAATAATTCAGAGAAAGACAAATACTGTATAATCTCACTTACATGCAGAATCTTACACTTAAAAAATAAAATAAAAACGTATAGACACAGAGAAGACAGGGTGGTGGCCAGAGATGGGGGGACATGAGTGAAAGCTGAGGTCACTTTGACTTTGGGTGAGGGGTATGCAACATATAATAATTAAATGTCAAAATAACCTGGAGATGTTTTCTCTGAACATATGTACCCTGATTTATTGTCAACCCATTAAAATTAATTTTTAAAAAAGTAGGCTTCCCTTTCTAGAATAAACAAGCCATGGGGATATACTGTAAAATATAATGGCTATAGTTTTTATAAAAAGAAGGAGGAGAAGCCATGCCAGTTAGCTCAGTAGGTTAAAGGATCATCCCGAAACATCAAGATTGAGTATGTTTCTCTCTCTCTCCCTCCCTGTCCTCTGTCTCTCTAAATCGAGCAATTAAAATAAATAAATGAATAAAAGAATTCGTAGGGAAGGGACATATATGAAATGTTGAGACTGTCTAGGGACGTCCTGAACCCATTCCCCACATGAAAACTATTAATACTAAAACAGAAAGAGGCTAGACTTCAGGCAGTGAGCACACAATGGTGTATAGAAAGTTGTACACCTGAAATTTATACAATGTTATTAATCAACGTTATGCCCAATTTATTTTTTTTTTAAATTAAAGGTCTCAAAGCCCCCCTTCCTAATCTGAACATCGTGGTATCTGTCTTAGATGATGAGCTTGCGGGAAGAAATTCCAGTTAAGGAAAAAACTGACCTTGAGCCACAGGGAGCAGGGACGAGTCTAGCGGTGGAAAAACCAGTCACAAAGGAGAGGCGAGTTCTTACCTCTCCGCCCACGTGTCTGACTCTGACGCGCCGTCATTCTCCAGGAACACGCCCTTGTCCACCTGCAGTGAAACCCTCTGCAAGTTCTCGCAATGCTGGAGGCAGAACGATGCGTGCACGACATCTGTTTGGTTCTGCAAACGCAGGGACACGACCTCGACGTGGGCCACGGCTTCTTTCACCAGCGACTCCTCCTGAGACTCGTACAGACGGGACACCGCCTCCTTCGCGTGCGCCGCCGAGGAGAAGGGCTGACTCGCGGCGGACACCGACCTCAGTAATTCCCGCCTGACCCCCGTGGACACCCGGCAGCCGAACGTGGCCTCCAGCTCCCGGGCTCTCTTCTCGTTCGCGAGCCCGAATAAGAAGTGACCCACCAGGGTCAGGGTGGGGTTCCTCAGTCTCTCTTCCTTGGACAGCAGCCTCTGCGCGTCCCCCACGTCCCGCGGGCACCTGTCCCCATCTCCCTGTGTGTCACTGTCCAGCACGTAGAACAGGGCGGCCAGAAACTGCTGGACGCTGAGGTGGACGAAGGCGTAGCGGCCCTCACAGTCGGCGTCCTCTTGGAGGATGCTCCTGTCCAGGAAGGGCTGGAGGTCGGCCTCCGTGACCCCGAGTCTCCCGAGGTCTTCTCGGTCAAACACAGACGTCTGCGCCCACGCACCCTGGGCGGCCAGGAGACACACAGCGCTCAGCGGGACGCGGGGGCGCAGACCCGAGGAGCCACCCGGGCTCGGTGCGAACTGGCCGCACAGGAAGCACAGGAACAGCGAGGTGGCGGTGTGGCACGTCGGGGCAGGGTCCTCGCCCTTCTCCATCTGCACCTGCAGACACGTGCAGACCACCCAGCACACGGCGGGCGCCGCGCCCATGTGGGACAGAGCCGGGTTGCTCTCCATCGCCTCGAGAGCTCGCAGGGCTGGGTCCTCCTGGCCGAAGTGCCTCAGGAAATAGTCCCTCCTGTCCCGCTCCGAGAGCCCCTCCACCTCGATGAAGAGCGGCTGTTCCACCAGGAGCCGGAGCTCGCCCAGGGCCCCCGGGCGCGTGGTGACCAGAAGCGTGGCCTTGGGGAACAGCTTTCTCTTCAGCAAACTGCCCAGCAGGGCGGCCACTGGCTTCTGCTTCTTCCAGTCGCCACAGATGTCCTGGACAAGTGACCCCGAGGGGACTCTCAGCTCATCGAACCCATCGACGACGAAGAGGAATCTCTGCGCTTGGGCGAGGATCTCGGGGCCGGCTTCCTGCGCGTGTGGCCACTTCTTGGCTATCAGCTCCGCAAAAGTGCAGGTCTCCTGGCGGCTCAGGTCCCTGCAGCTGAGGTAGAAGGCGGCCTGCAGTGTCTTGGGGAGGTTGTGCTGTGTCCACTCCAGCATCCACTTTTTGGCCAGCGTGGTTTTGCCGACGCCTGCGGGGCCCTGCAGCACCAGGGTCAGTGGCCTGAGGTGTGTGGTTGTTATGGAATTTGAGAACGATGTGAATTTTTGGCTTCCCTGGGTGATTTTATGATGAAAGTCATCACCATCTCCATGCCAAAATGCATACTTCCAGATATTATAAAATTTCTCCATCGTGTTTCTGTCTCTTCACCTGTAATGATATGCAATGGGAGAAAGTTGGGTTGCCCATGGTTATACTTAACTGGAAAATACACTATATAAAGGAACAGAAATAAGAAATACCAGGAAAAAACAAAGTTTCTTTTACCAAATATCAAACGTATGACTATAAGACAGTCAGTCTACCCTGGACAGTTGGCTCAGTGGATAGAGCATCAGCCTGGTGTGTGGATGTCCCAGGTCTGATTCCTGGTAAGGGCACACAGGAGCAGCGACCATCTGCTTCTCCACCCTTCCCCTTCTTCATTCTCTTCTCTGTCTCTCTCTTCCCCTCCTGCAGCCATGTCTCGATTGGTTTAAGTGCATCGGTCCTGGGTACTGAAGATGGCTCCATGGAGCCTCTGCCTCAGGCACTAAAAATAGCTCAGTTATGAGCATGGCCCCAGATGGGCAAAACATCAGCCCCAGAAGGTGGTTGCCAGGTGGATCCTGATTGAGGCACATGTAGCAATCTGTTTCTATGTCTCCCCTCCTCTCACTTGGAAAAATAAGGGGGAAAAAAGGCACTCTATTTGCTTACAGTAGTTCTGACCCCGATAACGATGTTATGAACAAGATCCAATGACAGGAAACTGGTATAAGGTAAACAGTGGACCCATGAGACAGTTTAGTGAGCTCATGAACAGACTCAGACGGGCAACATCTCACAACCTGCTGTGCAGAGTTTTAGGGGAAGAATGGTCTTCTCAGTAAGTGGTGCTGTGTCCAACAGATACTCACCTGAGAAATAAACTTTGATCCCCACATCACAGCATACACAAAAATTAACATGGGGTTGATTATAATCCTGATTGTTAAAGGTAAGGCAGCAAAGCTTGCAAAATTTAAATAAAAGACTGTCTCCATGGCATTGAGGTAACCAAGACAATGTACTAGCCGTACAGATAAAAACTGATAACACTAATTTGATTTTAAATTGGCATTTCAGGTTCCCACGCTCCAAAAAAACAAAAACAAAAAGGAAAGCTGCAAACTAGGAGATGACAGACTCAAGTACGTAAACCTTGAGGAACATGTTTCTCAGAAGAAGCAATGTAAAAATACAATAAGTGTATACCAAAATGCTGATAAGATATTTTGTATTTATAAAACAGGTAAGACTCAATGGGAAGAAGTCAAAAGATCGTAAAAGGCACTCCAAAAAGAGGGATGAATTGTCGACAGCTAAGCACATGGGAAAACACCCAATCTCAGTAGACCTCAGAGAAACACAGATTAAGAGCCGATTGATAGGAAACAACACCACATCAGAACACCTAGAATTAAAGACAGTCATGCACGGTTATATATGAGGAAGAAATTGAACTCTCCTACATTCTGGAAGGAGTTAAAGTGGGGGGGACTGCATTGCCAAACTTGTGCGTGGGTTTTTTTTTTCTTCTTTTTTGTATTTTTCTGAAGTGAGAAACAGGGCGGCAGTGAGACAGACTCCCACATGCGCCCCACCGGGATCCACCCAGCAAGCCCATGAGGGGGCGATGCTCTGCCCATCTGGGGCATTGCTCCATTCCAACCAGAGCCGTTCTAGCACCTGACACATAGGCCATGGAGCCATCCTCAGCACCTGGGCCAGCTTTGCTCCAATGGAGCCTTGGCTGCGGGAGGGGAAGAGAGAGACAGAGAGGAAGGAGAGGGGGAAGGGTGGAGAAGCAGATGGGTGCTTTTCCTGTGTGCCCTAGCTGGGAATCAAACCCAGGACTTTCACACACCGGGCCAACACTCTACCACTGAGCCAACCAGCCAGGGCCTTGTGTGTGGTTTTAAACCATAGCTCACTGTACATGTCCTCTAAGACACAGCAATTTCACTCCTGGTTATATGCTCCTAAATAAATGAGGTTATGTACCCCAAATAAATGCACACCGCTTCACAGCCCCTGTGTTCCTCATGTTCCCAAACTGTAGTTGTGAAATGCACCATGCCAAAAGAAAACAAAACTATAACTGAATGGATTCAATTCATGTGACGTCCATAACAAGCAAAGTTTATCTAGAACAAAGGCTGCCTTTCTCAGTCAAAACACCTCCAGGACAAGATGGTTAATGGGTGACGCTGGAAATATTGCCAGTTGATCTGGGTTGTGACTACATGTGTCTGAGATGATGTGTCCCACCTCATCATTCTTTTCAGATTGTTTCTGTAAATGCTGACTCTGATTAATATATAACTTGCAAGTAAACAACATATCTGTGTAAGAATTCTAGGAACTATCATCAAAAGAAGCAGACTCCAACCTTTGAGCATTCCAGCTCCTGGAGATTTGCTGACTCTCAATGGTAAAGTCAGGATGATGGCCTTGGCCAGTTAGCTCAGTGGTAAAGCATCGGCCAGGCATGTAGAAGTCCCAGGTTCAATTCCCGGCCAGGGCACACAGGAGAAGCAACCATCTGCTTCTCTACCCCTCCCCCTCCTCTTCTCTCTCTCCCTCTCTCTTCCTCTCCCACAGCCATGGCTCAATTGGTTTAAGCCCTTCAGCCTTGGGCACTGAGGATAGCTCTGTGGAGCTTCAGCCTCAGGTGCTAAAACAGCTCAGTTGCAAGCATGAGCCCAGATGGGCAGAGCATCGGCCCCAGATGGGGGTTGCCAGGTGGATCTCGGTTAGGGCACATGCAGGAATCTGTCTCTCTATCTCCTTTACTCTCACTGGGAAAACAAGAAAAAAATAAAAATAAATAAAAAGGTAAATAAAGAAGGAAAACCAGAATGATGCACACCAGAGCATCACTTGACCAGTTCTGAGATCCTTCTTGGAATGGACCGTACTGGTCTGCACACAGAAAACCTTTCAATCCCTGCCCCTGATTTCTTTGTTCTGCCTTCTTTCTCCTTCCTTATAAAACCTCTGCCTACTCTGAGATGTTAGATGGGCTTTGGGATGAGAGTCCCTGTCTTCTGGGGTCACAGTTACCTGAACAAACCACCAGTCTCTCGAGTATTGGCTTTCAAAGGGGCAGGCAGCAAACCTGAGTTCGGTGTTCTTGAGTGTCAATGTCATGGGTGATTTTGTCCTTTTGTAATGCTGTCTCCAATCAGCACACATTTGGTTTTGTGTGGTTTTAAATACTTAAAAAGGAGTCTGGGTCACCCAGGTCAGAGAGTCATCAAAAGATGAAGGGATTGGCCTGGCCTGCAGTAGCGCAGTGCATAAAGTGTCCACCTGGAACGCTGAGGTCACAGGTTCGAAACTCTGGGCTTGCCTGGTCAAGGCACCTATGAGAGTTGATGCTTCCTGCTCCTCCTCCCTTCTCTCTCTCTCTCTCTCTCTCTCTCTCTCTCTCTCCCCCCCCCTCTTCTCCCCTCTAAAATGAATAAATAAAAATCTTTTTTAAAAAAAGGTGAAGGAATTAAGCAAAGGAATGAAAAACACCTCATAGAAACAGACAACAGTATGGTGGTTACCAGAGGGAAAGAGAGATGGGGGAAGGTAGGAGAAGGTAAAGGGGGATAAATGCTGATGGAAGGAGACTTGACTTGGGGTCAAGTGAACACACAGTCCATTACACAGGTAATGTGTGATAGAGCTGTGTGCCTGAAACCTGTATAACTTCATTAATCAATGCGATCCCAATAAACTCCATTTAAGGTGGTGAACACACAGTCCATTACACAGGTAATGTGTGATAGAGCTGTGTGCCTGAAACCTGTATAACTTCATTAATCAATGCGATCCCAATAAACTCCATTTAAGAAGGGGGGAACGTAGTGTGTCCAACACAGTTTTAAGATTGAAAGAAGCAATTCTGAGAAATGGTGGGGCTAGGAGGTTAGCAGCCAGACCTGAGTGGAGCAGGACACGCAGGAGCAGTGAGGACGTGGAGTGAAGTCAGCTGCTCACAGAAACCTGGTCAGGAGAGTGAGGACCTAGGTTACGGCTGGAGAGCCCACACCTCGAAGAGAGAGAGGGGTGAAACCCCTTGACAATCGGGCCAACCTGAGGGGGAAATGAGGTCTGAGGGAGTATTTGACAAGACAATAAGGAGGGACAAGTCTTGACCTGCAGACAGAACACAGAGAAAAGCACCCTACGAGACAGGCACTGAGGCCAGCAGGAAGCCACCCCTGGCAGTCGTGGGATACAGCCAGTTTGCACTGGATTGGCAGAACCGATACCTAATTTTTTGTTGAGTTCAGCAAAACAGTTGTTAAAATGGAACCTGTGATCAGAGTTCTCTCTAAGGTGGGTGCCCGGGCAGCCGCCCAATGCGGAAATCACAAATTTACATTCCTTACTGTTTTTTAACGTTCATATGTGCAACAGCATATACTAAGCACCTGTAGTAATGTTCATTCCATCCATAGGTGAAAAAAATTGCAGGTAAGGATGCCAATCAAGAAGCAATATGGAGCCTGACCACACGATGGCGCAGTGGATAGAGCATCGGACTGAGAAATGGAGGACCCAGGTTCAAAACCCCGAGGTCACTGGCTTGAGCGTGGGATCATCTGGTTTGAGCAAGGCTCACCAGCTTGAGCATGGGGTCACTGACTTGAGCAAGGGGTCACTTGGTCTGCTGGAGCCCCCCGGTCAAGGCACATATGAGAAAACAATCAATGAACAATTAAGGTGCCGCAACAAAGAACTGATGCTTTTCATCTCTTTCCCTTCCTGTCTGCCTGTCCCTATCTGTCCCCCTCTCTGTCTTTCTCTGTCTCTGTCACACACAAAAAAAGAAGCAATGTGGAAATATCTAAAATAACAGTTTTATTGTCTTGTCAGGTATTGTTTAATACTTTTTCATTAATATTTTAAAAACTCTTATAACATCTAGTTTTCTGCACCTCTTCTATTGTTCTTATTTAACAATAGAAATATTAGATGCATAAAATAATAAACTACCTTTTGGCATATCATTCTTTTTATACGGAAAACGGTCATTAGGGCAGAGAACCAGTTGTTAAATTATCTGAATCCCACCACTGCCCCCTGGGTCTCTCCAGGGCTCTGCTGACTGATGAGTAATTTGCTCCTACCATAACTCAAAGGAGAGCAGGCAGGATGGGAGTCAACGCCAACAGGTCTGCTCACTCTCTAGCAAGGGAGCCCAAGACAGCAAAACCAGACTAGCCATTAGAGTCAGGTGGGGCATGGAGGTCGTAAACTCTCAGGACCACCCAGGGGATGGCGCTAACTCCCCGAGGGACAAACGGGTTGGAGTCAGAGGAGGAAGTGAGAGAGGAAATCCTGGCTTCGTACAAATGTGTTAAGAACTGAGCGAGTCTGAGAACGCTCACTGACCCCTGCTCAAGTAACTATTGGCAACAGGTCATTAAAATCTGGTTCCCACGCATGTGCCTGCCGGTTCAGCCAATGGCCACACATGAAAACCACATAATGCCAAGGGCAGAGGCTCCTTCCCTGAGTGACTAAGCCTTGTAGCTCGCCTACACCATTCTCTCTGCTCTTTCCACTGTGAAATAGAGACGTTCCCACCCAGAACGAACGAGTGGGGAAACGAGGGTTAGCGACGGGTGGGTACCTTCGTGGGCAGGTAAGAGCAAGACTTGAGAAGGAACCTGGGAAAATAAGTAACAAGCAGGTGAGTTGAGGATGGAGCCCAGTCCCAGTGGGGAACCAGGTGAATAACTTTTCCCCGGGGAGGGGATGAATGGCAGTTCTTTCTTTGAGATAGGTCCGAGTGAAGGTCCGAGTGAGGAAGGATGAAGACCAGAGCTGATCAACGCGGGAGCCGAGCAACATGAGCCCGAGAGGCTCTGTTGTCCTGCTGAAATAAAAGTAAAAGTACCCGCCGGCCAGGCAGCTCAGTGGATGGAGCGTCGTCCCAGTGCATGGAGGTCGCGGGTTCGATCCCAAGTCAGGGCACATATGAGAGGCACCCAGTGGGTGCACAACTAAGTGAAACAACAAGTTGATGCTTCTCTCTCTCTCTCTCTCTCTCTCTCTCTCTAGCCAATGGGAAAAAATGATAAATAAATAAAAGTGCCTACTATAGTGTGAACCTGAAATTAATATAAAATAATGTTAAATATCAACTGTAAGATATAAACAAATAAATAAAATCTGGTCATGCTATGCCAAAAAACCTATGTACTCTAGTTGACCAATGTCACCATGTTAAATTTAATGGTCTAGATAAAAAAAAAAAAAAATTTTTTTTAAGAAAGAAAAAGAACATCGGTCTAAGGTAGTGCTGTGCTACCGCTAAGAATGACAATTTATTGCAGAACTCACACAGGTCATCAGCAACTCTGACGCCCGAAGTATTTGGTGGTGTTGGGGCGGTGGGAATACAGAACTAAGCTTTTGCAAAACCGTCATTTTGTAAAAACCATCCCTCTCCCAGAGTCTGCCTGACCGTGTCGCTTGCACCCGTTTTCTGGGACCCAGGAGTGAGACCATCCCAATCTGCAGATGAAGGACTGAAGCTCAGAGTCACGCCCCCGCCCGAAAGGACCATGCAGATGCAAAGCCACCTCAGACAGGCATGAAGGATCTCTTTGGGGCCGCGGAAACGTTCTGAAATTGGGTGGTGGTGGTGGTGCTTGTGTTTGCACAACTCTATAAGTCTCCTACAACTCATGGCACACTTAAAACGGGTGAATGGTACCAGAAGGATGTAACACCTCCATGGGACACTTGAAAATAGTAGAAGAAATGGGTACGGAATCATGGGCAGCTGTCCCCTCTGATTCTGTTTTCTTATCTTTGTAAAGGGAGAGCTCAGCCCCAGGACCTCAAAAATCCTAAAAGTCTCACAGCAACCATGAAAGCTTGCCAACGTGGTGCCTGGTGGAGGCTAAACCAGTCATGGCTGTTTACTTAAAAGATGAGACAGAGAAAGAATGAGAGAGGCACAAGAGCTGGTACTCACCTCCCTGAGGCTAGGGCTCTCTTGCAGCCTGAGGGTACTCCATACAAAAGCAATCTCCAATAAGAGCAATTCTTCCCACCCGCCCGACCTCCCTGATTGGCCCACGGGACCCCGGTGGGAGCAGATCTTCCCGCCCCCGGTGGAATAACCCCACTATGATCATCCATGGGTGCTTCTCAATCTTTGAAATGAGACTCACGTTGAAATGACTTGAGCCCTGCTCTTGGTGATCCTAATTGGATTGGTCTGGGTCTTAGAGAACCAGGAGCCTTCAGAAGCTTCCCTGGTGATTTTAATGTTCAATTGGGCTCCTAGACCATCTAAGTCAGGCTTTTCAACCTGGCACGATCGACCTTTTTTATTATTATTATTATTATTATTGAATTTATTGGGATGACACTGGTTTGCCAACCCATATAGGTTTCAAGTGCACCATCCAACAAAGCACCATCTACCCACCACACTACTGACCTTTTGAGGTGGACGATACTTTGGCGTGGGGGGGGGGGGCTTCCTGTCTACTGTAGAGTGCTTATCAGCATCCCTGGCCTTCACCCACTAGATATCAGTAACATCCCCAGTTGTGACAACCAAAAATGTCTCCAAACATTGTTAAATGTCCCCTGGGAGACAAACTCACCCTCCCCCCCCCCCCCCCCGTTAAGAGCAGCTGACATGGTTGCCATTAGGTGCGTCCTTCTCCATCATCCCAAATATAAACGCCTGTGTACATTCCATGTTAAATAAAATCTACCATGTTTCCCCATGTATAAGAAGCACCCTTTTGTGGAAAATTTGGGGTCTAAAACCTGGGTGCATCTTATTCAATGGTTGTAGATTTTCATTTAAGAAGTGTGGCATTTCAAAAAAAAAAAAAAGAAGTGTGGCATTTCAGATGCCATAGATGGAACTGAGGACGAGGCAATCTATGAAGACAAGGATTCGTCCTCAGACACAAACAGGGACAAGATAACGGATGGGAGTTTTGACAGTGATGAGGAGTTGCATGAATTTTATAATGAATGAAACTTGAGTTTAATAACTTTATGTAATACATTTTTTTTTTCAAATTTCGGGCCCCAAAATTAAAGTGTGCTAATACATGAAGGGTCTTATACATGGGGAAATACGGTATCTATCAGAACACTCAAGCCCATTTGTTCTACAGTTGATGGTGTTCACTGAGGTTGATGTTTACATGTGACAAATGTAAATGGGACATTTTGTTGTGTATTAATTTGACTTACTTTGTATTAATTCTTAGGTGTATTAATTTTTTACTCCTTTTGCAAATTTGAAAGCCACTTTTTTTTCCAGGAAAAAAAAATTGAAACTTGAAGACTCTCTAGGCTCTCTGACTAGAAATTAGACTATAGCTACATAGATGGATGAAAGAATTCAACACATTGTTTGTAAGTGTGTGGTAACTTTTGTTTTGTTTTTAGCTTGGGAATTTTCTCTCCAAGATACTTGCTTATCAAGGATTATGGGTCTCAGATGAGAATGAGAGAGGGGGGAATGTTTGACCTAATTTTGACATTTAGAGGAAGAAGTATGCACAAGAGGTAGAGAAATAAAGCACCAAGGTAAAAATAATAACTCAATAACAATAACAGTAGCAATTATAATTACTATAAAAGCAAATTTTAGTAATAATTGTGTCATGCTCTTTCTAATCCCATTGCCTATATTAACTCATTTAATACTCAAACAATAGTGTGAGGTAGGTGTTACTATTATCATACTAGTTTTGCAGATGATAAGTCTGAGGCACAGAGCGTGTGAAAGGCAGTCAAATCTGCAGGACATCGCCTTACCCAGGGGCCAGTGAACTTTTTCTAAAAAGAGCCACTTAGTAAATATTTTCAGTTTTGCAAGTCATACAGTCTCTGCTGCAACTCTTCAGTTCTGCCATTGCAGAAAGAAAGAAGTCACAGACAATCCATAGGGAATGTGCTGACCATGTTGCAATAAAACTTTATTGACCAAAACAAGTGGTGGGCAATATTCATCCAATGTGCCCAGTTTGCTGGGCCTTGTCCTTACCTGTTATTCTATACTTTTTGTTTCAAATTGGAGAAATAGAGGTAGAGGGATAAAGACAAAGAGAAAAAGAGAAAGAGAGTAAGGGAGAGGAAAGGAGATAAAGGAATAAAAAAGAAAGAAAAAAGATTTAGCCCTGGCCAGATAGCTCCATTGGTTGGAGCGTTGGCCTGGAGCTTAGAGGTTGCTGGTTCAATCCCCAGACAGAGCATCTACAGGAAGAGATCGATGTTTCTCTCTCTCTCTCTACCCCATGAGCATTCTCTGTGTCATAGCGGGTCCTCTCTACATAATGAAATGTGCGAAATCTCCAACACACATTTATGAAGAAGACAATATTTCAAATATCTGATTAAGAAACTAAAGTTCAAAGGTGTTGCATAATTTGACAAGAGTCTCAGAACTACCAGGGCAGGTAAAAACCCAGATCAAGAGAGACAGTAAAACATCTTTTCAAATAAAAGTCTTTTCTAAGGGTTAAAGGAGGTCATACCCTCCCAACTCTGAATGCCAGGATTCCTCAGACATTAGGGGCTATTGCACCCTTAGCTGATAAGTAAATTAAGGATATGACCATGTGTGAATTTAATCCAGTTTATCATTATTCTTTGGGAGGCATTTGGTCTGATACAACTGTGACAGCTTTGTAGAAACAGAAATTCTTTCTTCATTAATTTTGGGGGGGTGACACTGGGTAATAAGATCCCAATCACTATGTACAGATGAGAAAGTTGGACAGAGAAGAGGCTGATGGGGAAGGGGGGAATAAGTTCATTTAAAATACCATAGTTCCCCATGTAGAAGATGCTCTTATATTAAAAACACACTTTAATTTGGGGCCCGAAATTTGAAAAAATAAATGTATTACATAAAAAAAATTCTATAGTTTTCAAGTGCACATTTCTAGGGCGCATGATCTGTATATTGCATTGTGTGTCCATCACTCAAAGTCAGATCATCTTCCGTCACCATATATTTGGCCTCCTTTACCCTTCACTACACCCCACCCATTTCCCTCTGGTAACCACCATACTGTTGTCCGTGTCTGTGGGCATCAGTTTCACATTCCACACATGAGTGAAATCATATGGTTCTTAGCTTTTTCTGACTGACTTATTTGGCTTAGCATAATATTTTCAGGGTCCATTCATGTTGTTGCAAATGGCAGTATTTTATGTTTTCGTATGGCCGAGGAGTATTCCATTGTATATACGCACCACATCTTCTTTATCCAATCCTCTATCGAGGGGCACTGGATGTCTCCATGTCTTGGCCACCGTGAATAATGCTGCATTTAAACTTGTGATTTTCTTTCTTTAGTTTCTCTACAAATATATGTTTACTTTCTTTTACAAGTTAATTTTTTTTCTGGCTTTATGGAGGCATAATTAACAAAGAGGAATGGTGTATATTTGAGGTGAACAATGTGATGTTTAAGCATATTATGTTTGCTATCTCTATCAGTTAGCCTAAGCAAAGGGGAATTGAGTTGAAATTAACTCACTGTTTATTAACCTTTTGCTCTGCTGCTTTTTTTTTTTAGGTGAGAGGAAGGTAGATAGTGAAGCAGGCTCCCACATGCACCCTGACCACCCAGCAACCCTATCTGGGGCCAATGTTCAAGTACAGAGGTATTTTTAATGCCTGGGACTGATGTGCTCAGACCAGCTGAGCTATCCTCAGTGCTCAGGGCCAGCACTCAAACCAATTGAACCACTGGCTGTGGGAGGGGAAGAGAGAGAGAAGGGGGGGAGAGCAGCAGATGGTGGCTTTTTCTGTGTGCTCTGACCAAGACATCAAACCTGGATGTCCATATGCTGGGCTGACACTGTATCCAATGAGCCACTGGCCAGGGCCATTTTGCTGCTTTTATACTCATACTTAAAATACACACTCCCAACACATGTCTCTCTTTCACTCTGTAAACAAAGTCATATCACTCATTTTCTTTTCAAATCTGAGCCTTATAATTCAGAAATACTGAAATAACAATTCAGTATGTGTATTAATAATTAACCTCATATATAAACAACAGCACACATTAAAATAAAACTGGCATTTATCAGAAATTTGTTTGACAAAGAACGGAGGGACTTTTATATGCACCCAGGAAAGGGGATATGTCTACAAATCGGCCAAAGGCCCCAGAATAAGGCAGAAATCAGTCATGTTAGCCAATACCCTGGGAACCAACACCATGCAACATCCTAGCAAGATAATTTAACAATCTGTGCAATAAAAAAGACATATCCATGATCAATTTTAAGATGAAAAAATTACTGTTCATGATAATTAAATTACTGAGGAAAGTATCGCTGAGTTGTTTTAATAGCTTTGCAAGTGTTACATCCTTCAATCCTCATAAATCTTGTGAAGTAGGTACTATTATCATGTCAATTTTACTGATGTTAAGTACTAATGCTCACCTGACCAGGCAGTTACACAGTGGATAGAGCATCGAACTGGGACACGGAGGACCCAGGTTCAAAACCCCGAGGTCACCAGCTTCAGCGCGGGCTCATCAGGCTTGAGCGTGGGATTGCTGGCTTGAGCGTGGGATCATAGAAATGACCCCATGGTCGCTGGCTTGAGCAAGGGGTCACTGGCTCAGCTGTAGCCCCCTGGTCAAGGCATATATGAGAAAGTAATCAATGAACAACTAAGATGCTGCAACAAAGAATTGATGCTTCTCATCTCTCTCCCTTCCTGTCTGTCTGTCCCTATCTGTCCCTCTCTCTGACTCTCTCTGTCTCTGTCTCTGTCAAAAAAAGAAAAGAACTAATGCCCAGTGAGTTAGAGGATGATAATGGGCGGATACAAGATTCAAATCAAGGCTCTGGCCGGTTGGCTCAGCGGTGGAGCGTCGGCCTGGCGTGCGGGGGACCCGGGTTCGATTCCCGGCCAGGGCACATGGGAGAGGTGCCCATTTGCTTCTCCACACCCCCCCCCCTCCTTCCTCTCTGTCTCTCTCTTCCCCTCCTGCAGCCAGGGCTCCATTGGAGCGGAGATGGCCCTGGCGCTGGGGATGGCTCCTTGGCCGCTGCCCCGGGCGCTGGAGTGGCTCTGGTCACGGCGGGGCAACGCCCCGGAGGGGCAGAGCATCGCCCCCTGGTGGGCAAAGCGTCGCCCCTGGTGGGCTTGCCGGGTGGATCCCAGTCGGGCGCATGCGGGAGTCTGTCTGACTGTCTCTCCCCGTTTCCAGCTTCAGAAAAAATACAAAAAAATATAATAATAATAATATTAAAAAGATTCAAATCAAGATAGGATGGCATGACAGTCTGTGCCTTGAACTATTAGCTAAGCACAATAACTAGCTAACTAAATTAATAAATCCCCAAATGCATTAAATTAAAGTATGCAGTTATTTATTCACATTCACACACATATTTTTTTAATTTATTTATTAAATTTAATGCAGTGACATTGATAAATCAGGGTACATATGTTGAGAGAAAACATCTCTAGATTATTTTGACATTTGATTGTGCTGTATACCTCTCCCCCAAAGTTAAATTGTCTTCTATCACCTTCTATCTGGTTTTCTTTGTGCCCCTCCCCTCCCCCAACCCGTGTCTCCTTCTTCACCCCATGCCCCCTCCCCCCACCCCCCACCCCTGTTGCCATCACATTCTTGTTCATGTCTCTGAGTCTCATTTTTATGTCCCTTCTATGTATGGATTCATATAGTTCTTAGTTTTTTTTTTTATTTACTTATTTCACTCCATATAATGTTATCAAGGTCCATCCATGTTATTGTAAATGATCCGATGTCATCATTTCTTATGGCTGAGTAGTATTCCATAGTATATATGTACCAAAGCTTTTTAATCCACTCGTCCTCTGATGGACACTTGGGCTGTTTCCAGATCTTCGCTATTGTGAACAATGCTGCCACAAACATGCGGGTGCATTTCTCCTTTTGGAGCCGTTCTATGGTGTCCTTGGGGTATATTCCTAAAAGTGGGATAGCTGGGTCAAAAGGCAGTTCGATTTTCAGTTTTTTGAGGAATCTCCATACTGTTTTCCACAATGGCTGCACCAGTCTGCATTCCCACCAGCAGTGCAGGAGGGTTCCCTTTTCTCCACATCCTCGCCAGCACTTATTCTGTGTTCTTTTGTTGATGAGCGCCATTCTGACTGGTGTGAGGTAATATCTCATTGTGGTTTTAATTTGCATTTCTCTAATGATTAGTGATGTTGAACATTTTTTCATATGCCTATTGGCCATCTGTATGTCCTCTTTGGAGAAGTGTCTATTCATCTCTTTTGCCCATTTTTGGATTGAGTTGTTTGTCTTCCTGGTGTTCAGTTTTACAAGTTCTTTATAAATTTTGGTTATTAACCCCTTATCAGACGTATTGTCAAATATGTTCTCCCATTGTGTAGTTTGTCTTTTTATTCTGTTCTTGTTGTCTTTAGCTGTGCAAAAGCTTTTTAGTTTGATATAGTCCCATTTGTTTATCCTGTCTTTTATTTCACTTCCCTGTGGAGATAAATCAGCAAATATATTGCTCCGAGAGATGTCCAAGAGCTTACTGCCTATGTTTTCTTCTAAGATGCTTATGGTTTCATGGCCTACATTTAAGTCTTTTATCCATTTTGAGTTTATTTTTGTAAGTGGTGTAAGCTGGTGATCTAGTTTCATTTTTTTGCAGGTAGCTGTCCAATTTTCCCAATACCATTTGTTAAAGAGGCTGTCTTTACTCCATTGTATTTCCTTACTTCCTTTGTCAAATATCAGTTGTCCATAGGACTGTGGGTTTATTTCTGGGTTCTCTGTTCTGTTCCATTGATCTATATGCCTGTTCTTATGCCAGTACCAGGCTGTTTTGAGTACAATGGCCTTGTAGTATAACTTGATATCAGGAAGTGTGATACCTCCCACTTTATTCTTCTTTTTTAAGATTGCTGAGGCTATTCGTGTTCCCTTTTGGTTCCATATAAATTTTTGAAATATGTGGTCTATATCTTCGAAGTATGTCATTGGTATTTTAATTGGTATTGCATTGAATTTATAGATTGCTTTGGGTAATATATTTTAATGATGTTTATTCGTCCTGACCATGAGCACGGTATATGCTTCCACTTGTTTGTATCTTCCTTGATTTCTTTTATCAATGCTTTGTAATTTTCCGAGTACAAGTCTTTAGTCTCCTTGGTTAAGTTTATTCCTAGGTACTTTATTTTTTGGTTGTAATTGTGAAGGGGATTGTTTCCTTAATTTCTCTTTCTGATTGTTCATTGTTGGTGTATAAAAATGCCTCTGATTTCTGAGTATTGATTTTATATCCTGCCACTTTGCTGAATTCATTTATCAGGCCCAGTAGCTTTTTGACTGAGACTTTAGGGTTTTCTATATACAATATCATATCATCTGCAAATAATGATAGTTTTACTTCTTCTTTTCCAACTTGAATGCCTTTTATTTCTTCTTCTTGTCTGATTGCTGTTGCTAGGACTTCCAGGACCATGTTAAATAAGAGTGGTGAAAGGGGGCACCCCTGCCTTGTTCCTGATCTTAAGGGTATTGCTTTTAATTTTTGCCCATTGAGTATGATGTTGGCTGTGGGTTTCTCATAGATGGCTTTTATCATGTTGAGGTATGTTCCCTGTATTCCCACTTTGCTGAGAATTTTGATCATGAATGGGTGCTGGATTTTATCAAATGCTTTTTCTGCATCTATTGAAATTATCATATGGTTTTTCTCCTTTTTGTTTATGTGATGAATCACATTGATTGATTTACGAATATTGTACCAGCCTTGCCTCCCCAGAATAAATCCCACTTGATCATGGTGTATGATTTTTTCCATATATTGTTGGATCCAATTTGCTAATATTTTGTTGAGGGTTTTAGCATCTATATTCATCAGAGATATTGGCCTATAATTTTCTTTCTTTGTGTTGTCTTTGCCTGGTTTTGGAATCAGAATTATGCTCGCCTCATAAAAGGAGTTTGGAAGTCTTCCTTCCTCTTGAATTTTTTGAAATAGTTTGAGAAGGATAGGAGTTAGTTCTTCTTTGAATATTTGGTAGAATTCCGTTGTAAAGCCATCGGGCCCCGGACTTTTCTTTGTTGGGAGTTTTTTGATAACTATTTCGATCTTATTTGTTGTAATCGGTCTGTTTAGGTTTTCTGATTCTTCCAGATTGATTTTTGGAAGATTGTATGCTTCAAGGAATTTGTCCATTTCATCTAGGTTGTCTAGTTTTTTGGCATACAGTTCTTCATAGTATTTTCTTACAATATTTTGTATTTCTGTTGTGTTAGTTGTTATTTCTCCTCTCTCATTTCTAATTTTATTTATTTGAGTCCTCTCTCTCTTTTTCTTGGTGAGTCTACTTAAAGGTTCATCAATCTTGTTTACCTTTTCAAAGAACCAGCTCCTAGTTTCATTGATCCTCTGTATTGTTTCTTTAACCTCTATGTCATTTATTTCTGCTCTGATCTTTATTATTTCCTTCCTTCTACTACATTTGGGTTTTACTTGCTGTTCTTTTTCTAGTTCTTTTAGATGCAGGGTTAAGTTGTTTATTTGAGCTTTTTCTAGCTTCTGAAAGTGTGCCTGTAGTGCTATGAACTTCCCTCTCAGCACTGTTTTCGCTGTGTCCCATAAATTTTGAGTTGTTGTATGCTCATTGTCATTCGTTTCTAGGAATTTTTTTATTTCTTCTTTGATCTCATTCTTAATCCATTCATTATTTAACACCCTGCTATTTAGTTTCCATGTGTTTGAGAATTTTTGAGCTTTTCTGCTGTGATTCATTTCTAGTTTCATGCCGTTGTGATCGGAGAAAGTGCTTGATATGATTTCAGTCTTCTTAAATTTGTTGAGAGCACTTTTGTGCCCTAACATGTGGTCTATCCTAGAGAATGTACCATGAGCACTTGAAAAGAATGTATATTCTGCTGCTTTAGGGTGAAAGGTTCTGAAGATATCTATTAAATCGAGTTGATCTAGTGTTTCCAATAAGTCTGCTGTTTCTTTGTTAATTTTCTTTCTTGAGGATCTATCTAGTGATGTTAGTGGAGTATTGAAATCCCCTACTATTATAGTATTGCTGTTGATCTCGCCCTTTAAATCCATCAAAGTCTGCTTTATATATTTGGGTGCTCCTATATTAGGTGCATAGATATTTATAATAGTTATATCTTCCTGTTGGATTACTCCCTTTATCATTATGTAGTGGCCTTCTTTATCTCTTACTATATCCTTTGTTTTAAAGTCCAATTTGTCTGATACAAGTATTGCTACCCCAGCTTTTTTTTCATTTCCATTTGCATGAAATGTTTTTTTCCATCCTTTTACCTTCAATCTATGTGTGTCTTTTGTTCTAAGGTGTGTCTCTTGTAGACAACATATGTATGGATCCTGTTTTCCTTTCCATGCAGCTACCCTATGTCTTTTGATTGGATCATTTAATCCATTTACATTTAAGGTTATTATTGATATGTAGTTGTTTATTGCCATTTTCTTCTTTAAAGGTGTATTCCTTTTTTTGCTATATTCTTTTCCCACATTGATCTGTTTACAACAGGCCCCTTAACATTTCCTGCAGCATTGGTTTGGTTGTAATGAATTCCTTGAGTTGTTTTTTGTCTGGGAAGCTTTTTATTTCTCCTTTGATTTTAAACGATAGCCTTGCTGGATAAAGTAGTCTTGGTTGTAGGTTCTTGTTCTGCATTACTTTGAATATTTCTTGCCATTACCTTCTGGCCTCAAGTGTTTCTGTTGAGAAGTCAGATGTCATTCTTATGGGGGCTCCTTTGTAGGTGATAACTTTTTTTTCTCTTGCAGCTTTTAATATTTTCTCTTTATCGCTTAGCTTTGGTATTTTAATTATGATGTGTCTTGGTGTAGGTTTCTTTGGGTTTCTCTTTAATGGAGTCCTCTGTGCTTCTTGGAGTTGTGAGAGTTTCTCTTGCATTAATTTAGGGAAGTTTTCAGCTATGATATGATTGAACAACATCTCTATTCCTTGTTCTTTTTCTTCTTCTTCAGGAACCCCTATGATGCGGATGTTATTTCTCTTCATGTTGTCACAGAGCTCTCTAAGGGTTTCCTCTGACTTTTTGAGTCTCTTTTCTCTTTTCTTCTCTGTTTTCATGCCTTCATTCCAGTTGTCCTCTAATTCACTGATTCAATCCTCTGCTCTATTTATCCTGTTTTTAATTCCTTCCATTGTGGTCTTTATTTCTGATATTGTATTTGTCATCTCTGACTGATTCTTTTTTATACTTGCTATTTCTTTATTTAGGTGTTCATAGTGACCATCCATTGTTGTTCTAAGATCCCTAAGCATCCTTACAATCATTATTTTGAACTCCGCATCTGGAAGTTTGATTATTTCCATATCACTCAGTTCATCTTTTGAAGGTGTCTCTTGTGGTTTCATTTGGATTGCCCTTCTTTGTTTTCTCATTGTCTGTTTTGGGGGTTTTTATTTGTAGAGTTGGTTGAGTCTAGGCTTGGTGTTGTCTGCCTCCAGTTTTCAGTTGTGTTATTTCTAGGTCTTCTTGGGTTGGTATCAGCTGTTATCTGTAATCCACTTTCAGGTTTGGGCAGCTTTGAAGTCTTGATTTGTTTGTTTTCTCAACAGGTGATAGTCTTGTTTACTGATCTCAGCAGGGGGCTTCCCTGAAACTGTATCCAGGAATGCGGTGGGTGTAACCTGAGACTCTGAAGGCCTCTTTAGCCAGCTAATCTCACTGGGGGCAGGGTGTTTTCTCAGCTTCAGTAGGGGGAGGTGTATCTCAGATCTCCATGGAGACCTGAGTTACTACCCCTCCTCCCCACTTCTTGTTTTCAGCTGTGTCTTGTTGTGCTGATTGGAGCTGGATAGATGTCTGGAGATCTCTGATCCGGAAGCAATTCAGCTCTGTTTTGTGAAAGGTTCAGTCCCTCCCCAAGCTATGGCCACCTCCAGGATGAATGAGTCAGCTTTTTTAGTTCGTTTCCTGCATTCCTTAGCCCCTCACAGTCTGTCCCTCTCCCTGTCCTTTTCACTTGGGAGATAAGCTGGTCTTTTCAACACACCTCGCTCCCTGGTCGCCAGGTAAGAGGCTATGAGCAGTAGTTTCTGCTCTTTTCCCTATGTGAGATCCTCTCTGGGCTCTCAGCCTCACACCCCCCCCTCCGTTCCTGTAAGCAGAGGAGATTCAGGCGCTCCCTACCAGGATTGTGGCTTCTTCTTTGCTCCTTGGTTTTTGAGAGCTGTTCTTGCAATTCAGAGTTGGTTTTTCACGCTGATTTTTCCTAAATTGATTTGTATTCCAGTTTGGTGGTGAGAGCTGGGCATCTGTGTGTCCGCCTACTCCGCTGCCATCTTCCTTCTCACACACACATATTTTAGGATTCAGAAAATCATCTGAAAGGCAAAATAATCATATATATATTTATGAACTCATTCAATCATCTTAGAGCCTTATAAAGTATGTGTATTTTTTAATATAATTATTGGGTTGACTATACATTTTTCAAGTGTACAACTCAATATAACACCATCTACAGCCCGCATCGTGCCCCCGACCCCACCAAGAAAAGTCTCTTTCTACTCCTATTCCACCCCTTTTGCTCCCCTCCCCCTAACTCTACCCTGCCCTTACCCTCTGGCTGTGTTATATGTATATGGTTCTTGGCTAATCTCTTCACCGTCTTTGATCCAGTCCCTCCTCCCTCTTCCTTCTGCGTGCTGACCATCTGTTCCCTGTATCCATGCATCTGTTTCTATTTTGTTCCTCAGTTTACTGTACTCATTAGATTCCACATATAAGTTAGATCATACGGTACTTGTCTTTCTCTGACTTGCTTATTTCACTTAGCATAATAGTCTCCAGGTCTATCTACACTGTTGCAAAAGGTAAGATTTCCTTCTTTTTGATGGCTGTGTAGTATTCCGTTGCGTAAATGTTTACCACAGCTTTGTTGTGGTTGTTTTTCTTTTTTGTTGTTGTTGTTTAGACAATTAATTTTAACGAGGTGACATTAGTCAACTAGAGTACATAGATTTAGAGAAAACATTTATAGATTATTTTGATATTTGATTATGTTGTATACCTATCACCCAAAGTCAAATTGTCCTCTGTTGCCTTTTATTTGGTTTTCTTTATGCCCCTCCCCTCCCACCACCCCCTTCCTTGCCTCCCTTCCCCTCCGCCTGGTAACCACCACAATCTTGTCCATGTCCATGAGTCTCAATTTCGTGTCCCACCTATCTATGGAATCATACAGTTCTTAACTTTTTCTAATTTACTTATTTCACTCAGTATATTATCAAGGTCCATTCATGTTATTGTAAATAATACTATGTCATCATTTCTTATGGCTGAGTAGTATTCCATAGTATATATGTACCACATCTTCTTTATCCAATCTTCTATTGAAAGGTTCTTTGGTTGTTTCCATGTCTTGTCTACCATGAACAGTGCTGCAATGAACGTGGGGCTGTATGTGTCTTTATGTACCAATGTTTTCAAGTTTTGGGGGGTATATACCCAGTAGAGGGATTGGCCACAGCTTTTTTTATCCATTCATCCACTGATGGACACTTGGGCCTTTTCCAGATGTTGGCTGTAAATAATACTGCAACGAACATGGGAGTGCATATCTCCTTTTAAATTAGTGTTTTGGGATTAAATTTTGTGTATTCTTAACACCCCACATAAGCAACTAAAGAAATTGGGGCTGAACTATTGAGTGACATCCCACACACACTATTTCATAGAACTCATGGTTGGCAGGGAAGAGGGATGGATTTAAACAGACTTCTGTTGGAATAAGTGAATTTGTGTGGGGTAGACAGAGCCTGAAATAGTGGCTAAATATGAAAAAGAGGAAGTACGTGGCCAAAAGAAAACACTGTATGAACTGATAAGAAGCCACAATCAAAAATACAATAACAGAATGCCCAGTGTGGTTAAAACAGACCTGAGCCAGGCCACAGGTCTCTGCAAGGGGACAGGTGAGTGGCACAGACAAGGCAGGACTGTACCTGGACAGGGAGAAATACAAACCACCCTCTGCCTCACGCACTCCAAAATGAGCTCTCCAAACCCTGTCATTGGTCACAATGTGGATGCATCTGGAGGACATGATACTGAGTAACATTATTAAGTCAGAGAAAGACAATTATTGCATGTTACCACTTATAAGTGGGGAATCTCAAACTGCTGAACTTATAGAAACAAACAATAGAATGGTGGTTACCTGGGGCTGGGGTGGGGGCAATGGGGAGATGTTGATCAAAGGATACAAACTTCCATGGTTAAAAGATGAATGAGTCCTGGGATCTCATGTGCAGCATAGTAATTATAAGTAACAGTGTGATATTATGTATTTGAACTTTGTTGAAAGAGTAGATATTAAGTGTTCTCACCAGCAAAAAAAAAAAAAAAGGTAATTATGTGAGGTGATGGCAGCATTAGCTAACGTTACAGTGGCAATCATATTGCAAGATACAAATGTGTCAAACCAACAGGATGCACACCTTAAACTTACACAATGTAATGTGTCAATTATATCCCAGTTAATAAAAACACATAAAAAAGGAAACAGGTACTACAACATCGATAAAAAAAACATTGTGCCGGCCCTGGCCAGTTGGCTCAGTGGTAGAGCTTGGCCCGGTGTGTGGATGTCCTGGGTTTGATTCCCAGTCAGAGCACACAGAAGAAAAGACCATCTGCTTCTCCACCCTTCCACCTCTTGCTTCTCTCTCTCTCTCTGTTTTCTCCTCCCGCAGCCATGGCTCCATTGGTTCAAGCGAGTTGGCTTCAGGTGCTAAGGATGGTTCTGCTACCTCAGCCTCAGGCACTAAAAAGTGGCTTAGTTGCTCAGCAACAGAGCAATGCCCCAGATAGGCAGACCATCACCCCCTAGTGGACTTGCCAGGTGGCTTCCTGTAGGGGTGCATATGGGAATCTGTCTCTCTGCCTCCCTTTCTCTCACTGAATAATAATAATAATAATAATAATAATAATAATAACAACAACAACATTATGCCAAGATGCAAAAAACCACCTATGATGTGATACCATTTCTAGGAAATTTCCAAGAAAGTCAAACCCATAGAGACACGAAGTAGATTTCTGGGGCTTGCAGTAGACATGAGATAAACTGTAAAGGGAAATTTGAACCTTTTTTTAATATTTTATTTATTGATTTTAGAAAGGAGAGAGAGAGAGAGAGAGAGAGAGAAAGAGGCAACAATGAGGAGCAGGAAACACCAGCTCATAATTGCTTTTATATGTGCCTTGACCAGGCAAGCCTGGGGTTTCAAACTGGTGACCTCATTGTTCCAGGTTGACACCTTATCCACTGCGCCACCACAGGTCAGGTGGAAATTTGAACTCTGAATGAGCTATAGAAGGTTCTAAGGCTATACTGTGGCAATGATGACATCAATTGGGAAATTTAGTAAAAGCCGTTGAATTATGCATATGCGTAACTCTTTCTAGGAAGTTGTTTTCGAGTGCCTTCTACACTCTGCTGCTGTAGCAGAAAGTGATCCAGCGGAGGTAAAACATTCAGATAACTTAATTAATGAAGGAAGGAGAACATATTAAAAGTTGGCAGAGCACACGGGATAGTAGCTCCAAAGATAAGTGCTCTCCAAATTAGATTTCCTCACAGGTTATATACCTTTACACTCCAGTATCCAAGCAATGAGTGCATGATTCTTTTGTTTAATGTTTCCTAGGACTCAAGGAGAGGGGAGGAGGAGTTTTGGCGGGGTCAGCAAGGGGGAAGGGTGTCGCAAACCAGCACGACTGGTAATGTTGCACATCTCAAGTGGGAGCAGTAGAGGACTAGAAAATAAAAACAGAAAGAAAAAGAATAGGATAGGGAGGACTCATTGCCAAGATTGATAGTCTGCAAGAGCGAGCTGGCACCCCCAAAATGCTTTATTTGTAGTGCAGAGAGAAAATCCATTTGCAAAACAAAGAGAGCTCAGTTACAAAGTCACATTTCTGAGGCAACCCAAGAATTCTCCCAAGTGCAGAAAACCCCCACCATGCATAACATCTTAACTTCACAAAACAAAGGGTAAGAAGAAAACTGCTTCCAGTCTCTTCGAGGGACATGGGGGATGGGAGGAGTAGAAACCATCAGCATCACAGCTAACTCGGAGCTGTGGGGAAGGGTGTGTAAATTGCCTTCACCAACTGAATCAATCAGAGGTTGTGGGGAAGAGCTTAGCCATTTGGCTGAAGCCTTAAACTGTGGGGACTTTTGTCAGCTTGCAGTCTCCCACAGAAGGGGTTTCCAGATCACTGGTCATAGCTACATACAGATCCTGCTTTTCTTGCTTTGTATTGCAAGTGGCTCTAAGCAACCATTAGGGAACTATGAGATGTAGTTAATTTATAACTGGATGACTCAGTTACCCCTGCTGGCTCTTTTCCCTTGTGTTCTTTTCATTTCTTCCTTCTCAGGGAGGAGGGGGGCCGGTCCCTCCTTCCTCACTGCTAGTTATCACTGTCATTCTAAATCAGAAACCAGCCAACTCTCTCTAAAGGTCAAATACTAAACTGAAGGATACTTGGTCTCCATTACAACTACTCAGATCTGCTGCTGTAGCAGAAAGTCCTCAGTCCTGGGGAACCCCTTCCCCCCAGCCACAACTCCGGATGGCGGATGGCGTGTAAACGAACAGACCCTGCTGTGCTCCAATACAACTAAGTATAAGCACACAAAATTTTGAATTTCAAAGCACTGTCATGGGTCACCACATAGTCATTTTCTTCTGACTTTTCAACTATTAAAAATGGAGACATCAAAACTATACAGCTTTCAGGTGCACAGTTCTATAATACATTGCGTACTGTATTACGTGTTCATCACCCCGAGCCAATGGATCCTCCCATCACCGTTTATCCCCCTTTACCCTCTTCTGCCTCCCGCCACCCTCCTGATCCTCTGATAACCACCACCTTGTTGTCTGCGTCTATGAGGTTGCTCTTTGCTAAATCCCTTCACTTTTTTCACCCAGTGAACTCCACCCCCTCCCCTCTGACAGCTGTCAGTTTGTTCTTCATATTTATGAGTCTGTTTTCTATTTCGTTTGTTAGTTTGTTTATTGGATTCCACATACAAGTGAAATCATATGGCGTTTGTCTTTCTCTGACTAGCTTATTTCACTCAGCATAATAATCTCCAGGTCCATCCATGCTGTCGCAAAAGGTAAGATTCCCTTCTTTTAATGGCCAAGTAGTATTCCATTGTGTAAATGTACCACAGATTTTTTATCCACTCATCTACTGATGGGCAGGTGGGCTGCTTTCAAATCTTGGCGACTGTAAGTAATGCTGCAATGAGAATGGGTGTACGTATTCTTTTGAATTAGTGTTTCAAGTTTCTTCAGATTTATTTTCAGAAGTGAGAATCACTGGGTTATAAGCAGTTCCGTTTTTTAATTTTTTGAAGTAACTCTATACTTCTTTCCACTGTGGCTGCACCAGTCTGCATTCCCACCAGCAGTCCGTGAGGGTTTCTTTTCTCCACACCCTTACCAACACTTGTCTGTGGATTGATTGATGACGGCCATTCTGACAGGTGGGAGGTGACATCTCTCTGTGGTTTTAATTTGCATCTCTCTGATGATTAGTGATGTTGAACATCTTCTCGCATGCCTATTGGCCATCTGTATGTCCCCTTTGGAGAAGTGTCTATTCAGGTCCTTTGCCCATTTCTTAATTGCTGTGTTTGTGTGTTTGTTTGTACTGGTGATGAGTTTTATAAATTCCTTGTAAATTTTTTTATTAAGCCCTTATGATGTATCAGTGACAATATTCTCCAATTCAGTAGTTCATCTTCTTTGTGTTGATGGTTTTCTTTGCTGTGCGAAAACTTTTTACTTTGATGTTGTCGCCACTTGTTTATTTTTTCTTGTCTTTCCCTTGCTTGAGGAGATATATCAGAAAAAATAATATTGCTATGAAAAATATTCAAGATTTTACTGCCTATGTTTTCTCCTGGAGTTTTTATGGTTTCCAATCTAACATTTAACTTTTTAACCAATTTTGGTTTTACTCTTGTGTCTGATGTAAGAAGTTGATACAGTTTCATTTATTTGTTTATTTCTTGCATATATCTGTCCAATTTTCCCAACACTGTTTCTTGAATAGGCAATCTTTACTTCACTGGATGCTCTTGCTTCCTTTGTCAAATATTAATTGGCTATGAAGGTGTGGGTTTATTTCAGGGCTCTCTGTTCTGGTTGGTTGATCTGAATGTCTGTTTTTATGCCAGTACCATGCTCTTCCAATTACTATGGCCATGTAGTATATAGCTTGAAATCAATGAGTGTGATTCCTCCAATTTTGTCCTTCTTTCTCAAAATCTCTATTGCTATTTGGTGTCTTTGGTGGTTCCACATAAATTGTTGAGATATTTGTTCTGGTCCTATGAAATCACTATGCGCTGGCCTCTGCAGCAGAGCTTGTTGGGGACAGGGTGCACACACCTGTGAGTACAGCATTCCAAAAAGTCAGTGTCATCGCCCCATCTTGTACAGAAGAAAACTTTAAATTTAGAAGCAAAAGCCAGGAGCTCACAGACCTCAAACTGGGAAGTACGTCTGACCTGTTCCTCAGCTCTGAACCTCTGACCGCTGACTTTACACAGAAAGATGGAATGCTCATGGGGATCTGGGGGCAGAAAGTAGGAGCCGAGTTGGAGTCATGGCAGTCGGAAGTTCAGGTGGCCAACACTGCATGATTTCAGCAGCATCTGCGACGCTTACCCAGGTTGTGAAACGCCTCCACTCTGGCAGAGAGATGCGAGACCAGCCCACCACTTCCTGCTGCGTTCATCACGTAGAGAGAAGTCAGTTCCTCAGTATCAGAAGCAGTATCACTGCGGCCAGCGGGCCAGCGAAGACCTGGGATGATGTTTCTGGTTCTCCCCACTCTGCTCTACCTCGGTGAGTCAGGAGAGGAGGGTCTGGGTGCCAACACGAGGCCACAGGGACAGGTCGGGGGTTCTATAAGACGAGGCTGGTCCCCAATGCAAACGAGCACACAGAACAGAAACAGACTCAGACACAGAGAACAGACTGGTGGCTGCCAGAGGGGAGGAGAGCTTGGGGACTGGGTGAAAAATTTGAAGACATTAAGAAGTACAGATTGGGCCCTGGCCAGTTGGCTCAGTGCATACAGCATTGGCCTGGCATATGGACATTCCAGGTTCGATCCCTGGTCAGGGCACACAAGAGAAGCGACCATCTGCTTCTCATCCCCTCCTCTCCCCTTCTCTACCTCTTCTCCTCCCACAGCCAGTGGCTCAATTGGTTTGACCATGGCTCCGGGCACTGAAGATAGCTAGGCTGGTCCGAGCATGTCAGGGTCAGGTGTTTAAAATAGTGCAGTTGTGAGCATGGCCCCAGATGGGCAGAACATCAGCCCCATACAGATTTGCCAGATGGATCCAAGTCACAGTGCATATGGGAGTCTGTCTCATTATCTCCCCTTCTCTCACTTAAGAAAAAAATTAAAATTAAAAAATGTACAGATCAGTAGTTACAAAACAGTCATAGAGATGTAAAGTAGAGCACAGGGAACATAGTCAATAATATTTTAATAACTATGTATGCTGCCATGTGGTACTGGAAATATCAGGGGGAACACTTTGTCAAGTATATGATTGTCTCATCACGATTCTGTACACCTAAAACTAATACAAAATAATATTGAATATAAACCATAATTGAAAATAAATTTTTTTGAAATATGGAGCTGTTCTCATCCAGTGTTTCCTTCCAGGGCTGTATCTAGGTCAGGGCACTCGGGCCCAGGAGGGTGAGTATTCTTTTACTGCTCCAAGGGCTGAGGGTGGCTGGCAGATATCAGCTCTCTTGGCAGCTGGGAAGAGGATTCTTGGTGTTTAAAGTCATGGCCGTCAGAGGGAATGACATAAGGAATGGCATGAAAAACAGATACACCTGTAAGTATATTACCTGTTCTTCTAGGACATCTCCCTACACCTGTTCTCACAGCACAGCCTGGAACCAGGGTTCCATCTAAGAAGCCTGTGACCCTCCTGTGCCAAGGGCCCCCAGAAGCTAAAGAATACCTGATCTATAAAGTGAATGGATCTAAGCGTATGGACAGAAGGAATTCACTGGTGCCTGGAAAGACCAACACTGTAACTATAACAGAGATGGGACCAAGGCAGACAGGACTATACAAATGTTCCTATAGCAATGGAGAACAGTGGTCCCCACTAAGTGACCCCCTGAGTCTGGTGATGACTGGTGAGTGGGCACACAGGAGGCAGGGCAGATGGGCTTCTTTGCAGAGGGGAGACCCGGGCTCTGAGATACAAAGCAGCAAAGCCTCGATCTCCAGGAAGGAGCCAGGGATGACGGGAGACAGATTTCCTCGGGGAGGACCCAGGGAGACAGAACCCAGAGCCACATCTGCTCCTACAAACAAGAAGGGACAATGCACATGGTTTCCCCTTTATCGCCAAACTTCCTTCTTTGCAGGAGCTTATGACAAACCCTCGTTCGCACACTTGAGTGCCATTGTGGTGGCTTCAGGGGACAGTGTGAAGGTTCAGTGTTTCTCCAGACTCAAGTTTGATGAATTTTTTCTCACCAAAGAAGATGCTCATCACTCCACCCAGAACCAAAGCTCCACACCCCAGGACAATGGACGCCAGGCCATCTTCCACATGGACCATGTCACCTCCACACAGACAGGGACCTACAGATGCTACGGTGCCTTCAGCAAAGACCCCTACGTGTGGTCTGAGCCCAGTGACCCATTGCATCTCATGGTCAGAGGTGAGGAAGCCCATTCGTTCCTGTGACCCTTCTGGACCTGACACTGTCCCATTAGAGCAGTGACTGGGGGGAAGGGGACAGTGTGGGAGGGAGGCCATGTCAATACCATCAGCTTACACACAGCTGTGAAGACCCCACGTCTTACCCACTGCATAGCCCTCCTGCCACATGAGCGGGGCTGGGAGAGCTCGTAGCTCATTGCTTGTCTTGGGAGGGAGAGCCTGTCCAGGGATAAAGAAGCCACCCCGGTTCATCCCTGTTTTCAGAAGCTCCTGACTCTGCTGATCCCACAGAACCTGGACATCCTCATGGTCAGTAACTGCTAGTCTTTTTTTCTTTTTAATTGAATTCATTGGGTGGCACATAGGTAACCTAATTATACAGGTTTCAGGTGCACAATTCTACAACACGTCTCTGCACACTGTAGTGTGCATCGCTCCCCCAAGTTCAACCGTGTCCATCACCATCTTGTCCGTACCCTCCTCCTCCTCCCCGACCCCGGGAGTCACCACACTGTCGTTCCTGTCCCTGAGGTTTTTTTGTCTTCTTTCCTTTTTTTTTTTTTTTTTTTTTTTTTTTTGGTCCTTTCTTGCTCTATCTCTCCACCTCTTTCACCCAACCTCTCCCCAGTAACTGCCAATCTTCTGAAAGGACAGGACAGGCGGAGGGAGGTCATGCGCAAAGGGAACAAGGTGCAGAGAAACTTGAGTGCCCACGGCGTATCAGGGACGCTGGTCCTCACTGGCTGAGTAAATAGTTTACACAGAGGACGGACCAAGGAGAAGATGGAAGCACCCAGCCCCTCTCTTGACTTTCCTGACCCCAGAACCTCTTAAGGAAATCACTCCTGGGATCATAATAACGAGAGGAAAGGTGGTCAACATCGCTTGTCCAGAGGGTCACCTGGAAAGCCACCTGCCAGCTCCTGTGGACGGGAGACGTGAGCTCAGGTTAGGGGACCCTCGTGGTATGGGTCTGGGCTCCTGTTCTGTAACCTCTGTCCCTTCCCTCTCAGCACCTGCCGGTTGGAGCATTTCAGTCGAGAATCAAGTCCGGCTGGGCCTAGCTGGCCTGACTCTCCTGGTCCTGGGGATCCTGGTGGCCGAGGCCTGGTGACCGAGGCCCGGTATGGCCAGAAGAGGTCCTCCAATGGGCTCAGATGAGCCCCCACGGAGCAGAATGACAAACACCGAAGACACTGTGCTGGTGTCTCAGGGACAGTGCTGACCTGAGGGGCAGCCTGAGGAGGCGAGGCTCAGTCTCCTGTGGCATCTGTAACCATGTCCCACCGTCCCAGGGGAGGAAAGCGATACTAATTTGTTCTTGTTGAAGACTGAAAGCAAATGCTATCCATGTGTCCGCAGGCCTGGCTTTGCTGTTTCAGTTTCCAGTCTGTGTTCTGTCCCCTTCTGGTTCCAGACTCTGCCTGATTCCCCACCTCCTGTCACCCTCTTCCGTGTCCGCATCAGGAAGTGTGGCAGCTCCATTCCCCTGACATCTGTCTGACTCTGCTCCCCGCCTCTCTCTTCCTTCCTGCAATCCCACCCTCCTGCCTCCCACCCCCATAAGGACCCTCAAGAGTGCATTGGGCACAAAGGGGCATCGTAGCATAGACCCACTCCAACATCCTTAACTTCGTCCCTTCCACGGTGTGAGGTCGCAGGCGCAGGGTTGATGAACTCTGAGTGTGAGATGCTGGGGCATCACCCAGAGCTCCCTGACCTGGCGGTGGACCCTGGCTATCCATGCCTTCATCCACTTCAGGGGCAGAGGAGGCCATTAATATTGATACTGCTTAGAACTTGGGACCGGATGTGATTTAAATGGGGAGATAGAGAGAGACACTCAGAAAGATGTTTATCAATCCTAGCTCAAGTACATGGGGACATGTGATTTTCTAATAGCGTTTGTACTAGAGGGAGGGAAATGGGTCTAGGGGGAGAAATGCTAATTTTTTCCCCAGTAATAACTCTTTTTTTTTCTGAAGTGAGAAGCAGGGAGGCAGAGAGACAGATTCCCACATGCACCAGAACAGGATCCACCTGGCATGCCCACCAGGGGACAATGCTCTGCCCATCTGGGGGGTTGCTCCATTGCAACTTGAGTCATTCTAGCACCTGAGGTGGAGGTCATGGAGCCATCCTCAGTGCCCGGGCCAACTTTGCTCCAATGGAGCCTTGGCTGCGGGAGGGGAAGAGAGAGACAGAGAGGAAGGAGAGGGGGAGGGGTGGAGAAGGAGATGGCACTTCTCCTGTGTGCCCTAGCCGGGAATTGAACCCGGAACTTCCACATGCCCAGACGACTCTCTAACACTGAGCCAAGCAGCCAGGGCCTCCAGTAATAACTCTTTTTGATGTTGCTTTTATTTCTTTTATTTTTCCATTACAATTCACATTCAGTGTTATTTTGTATTTGTTCCATGTATACAGCATGGTGGTTAGACAAACAGTCACAATTGTTCCAGAGTAGTCCCTCCAGGGCTGAGTGAAAAGGGTGAAGGGATTACGGAAAGAAAAAATATTTCCAGACACAGACAACAGTGTGGGGATGGCAGGAGGGAAAGGGAGTTGGGGGAGGTAGAGGAGGGTAGAGGGGAAACAGGTGATGAAGGGAGACCTGACTTGGGGTGTGAACACACTATGCAATACATACATGATGTGTTGTAGAATTGTACACCTGAATTGTACACCCAAAGCCTGTATAATTTTAACCAATGTCACCCCAGTCAATTCAACAAAAATTTTTGAAAAAAAAAAAACAAAAGCAGTCACTTCGATATTTCCAGCACCCACTTGGCACCATACGTAGTTATCGCAATATTATCAATTGTATTTCCTAGGCTGGAATTGACATCCCTATGACATTTCAGTAACTGCCAATCTGCACTTCTCAATCCTTTCCCCTTTTCACCCTGACCTCCGTGCCCCTCCCATCTGGCATCCATCAGTCTGTTCTCTGTGTCTGTGAGTCTGTTTCTATTTTGTTTGTTTTGCTGTTTAGATGCCACAGATGAGTGAAATCATATGGTGTTTGTCTCTGTTTGATATATTCACGACACACATCTATGTTCATTGCAGCATTGTTTACAAACCAAGATATAAAAACCCAAGTGCCCATCGACAGATGACTAAATTAAAAAACTGTGCTACATAAATTCAATATACAGTCACTCTATTACTCAGCCATATAAAGAATGAAATCTGACCGGGTGGTGGCACAGTGGATAAAGCATCAAACTGGGATGCTGAGGATGAAGGTTTGAAACCCTGAGGTCATCAGCTCAAGCACAGGGTCACTGGCTTGAGTGTGAGATCATGGAAATGACTCATTGGTCACTGGCTTGAAGCCCCATGTCGCAGGCTTGAGCAACGGGTCACTGGCTCAACTGGAACCCCCGGTCAAGGCACATATGAGAAAGCAATCAATGAACAACTAAGGTGCAACAAATATGAGTTAATATTTCTAGCCTCTCTCTCTTCCTATCTGTCTCTCTCTCTCTCTCTCTCTTGAATGAATGAATGAATGAATGAATTAAATCTTACCCTTGGTGGCAACATGGCTGAATCCCACAATAACTCTCATTTTTAAGTTAAAGAGCATAGAAAGCAAACATACAAAGTGAACGTTATGTGGCTTGGTTTCAGGACTATCATTACACCAATATTTTTGTTTGTTTTATTGTTTTGCTTTGTTTCGTTTTTTTTTTACAGAGAATCAGAGAGAGGGATAGATAGGGACAGACAGACAGGAACAAAGAGAGAGGAGAAGCATCAATCATCAGTTTTTCGTTGTGACACCTTAGTTGTTCATTGATTGCTTTCTCATATGTGCCTTGACCGTGGGCCTTCAGCAGATCGAGTAACCCCTTGCTCGAGCCAGAGACCTCAGGTCCAAGCTGGTGAGCTTTTGCTTGAACCAGATGAGCCCACACTCAAACTGGAAACCTTGGGGTTTCAAACCTGGGTCCTCAGCATCCCAGTCCAATGCTCTATCCACTGTGCCACCACTTGGTCAGGCAAAATTACACGAAAATTTTTGACTTAGCAATTATTTCTGGTTGGGGTTTGGTCTTCCATTTTATAGTTTTTGTTGTGTTTTTCATTTGTGAAAAAGAAGACATCTTTGAAAGCAGGAGAATAAGACCATGGAGACACAGAAACCTAAACCCAACCACTGTTACAGTGGAGTGCAGGAAATATTTCAGGAAATTCTTAGCTCCAAACTACCGAAGTATAATAATAAACACCCTAAACTACCACCACTGTGGACCCCGTGTTGTGTGGACATAGAGATACTGAGGTATGTATGTATGTCACCTTCTCTGCGCAAGCCTGTCCAGTGACCAGGCTCTCTGAGCACTCTGTTCTAATGGCTTCCTGTTTTCTCATCAAAATTCCCTTCCACTGGCTACTTCCTGCCTGTGTTCTCAGTGTTCAAAACACACATAACTTTTCCTAGACTACTTCCTCTGAACGCCTTCTCAGACTCGGATAGATGCCACTCTCACATTTGAGATGATTATTTCCCTGCAGAGGTCAAACACTAGATACTGGGGGCCTTATGATGCAGTTGGACTTTGGACCACTCAGTACTATGGTTGTTGCACAAGAGGGGCTGTGGGTGACGTGGAACCATGTCAGCATCACTTCATGAACTTCTCATCCTTTCCATGGATCACAAATAGTAACTTTCCACTCTTCAACCATGTAAACATGTGAGAATTACTCTTAGTGCTGGAGACATACAAAACCAGACCGCGTCCTTGAGAACTCAGTAATGCAGTCTTAAGGACTTTCCTCCCAAAGTTGAGTCCAAGAAGCCTGAGAGTGAAGAAATGCCAATTAATAAGCCTGAAAATGGTTCTCCAGAAATTAGTGACTACTGTGCTTCAAGGGTCCTTTTAATGCTCTAATGGTGGAGAGAGAGAGAGAGACAGAGAGAGAAAGAGATGGTAGATGGATAGATAGATGATACATAGACAGATGATACCTGAATATTGATAGAAAAATACAAGATAGATGATAAGCAGATAAGAGACCATGATGATGAAGTTTAATGGAAAGATGGAGATAAATGATGAATACATATAGATAGATGACATATATACATTATAAAAAGTGAGGTTGAGCCTGACCTATGGTGGCGCAGTGGATAAAGCATTGACCTGGAATGCTGAAGTCGCTGGTTTGAAACCTTGCACTTGTCTAAGTGCAGTTGATGAGAGAGAAGGGTGATATAGATGATAGAGAGAGATGATAGATAAATAGATAGATAGATAGATAGATAGATAGATAGATAGATAGATAGATAGATAGACAGACACAGGTGGATGTATACATAATAGACAGGTAGGTAGACAATAGCTAAAGAAAGTGATGGAGAGCCTGACCAGGAGGTAGCGCAGTGGATAGAGCATCGGACTGGGACACAGAGGTCCCAGGTTCGAGGCTCTAAGGTCACCAGTTTGAGCACAGGCTCATCTGGTTTGAGCAAAGCTCACCAGCTTGGACCCAAGGTCACTGGCTTGAGCAAGGGGTTACTCAGTCTGCTGAAGGCCCGCAGTCAAGGCCATATGAGAAAGCAATCAATGAACAACTAAGGTGCCACAACAAAGAAATGTTGCTTCTCATCTCTCTCCCTTTCTGCCTGTCTGTTCCTATCTGTCCCTGTCTCTGTCTCTGTCACAAAATAAATAAAAACTAAAAAGAAAAGAAAGGTATGTAGACAATAGCTAAAGAAAGAGATGGAGAAATACAAATGGATATTTTGGTCCCATGTCAGAGAAAGGGAAGTCTTGTCTAACCATTCCTGACCTGTCTGCCTCTTCCTCTCAACTGGACCATTTCAATAGTCTTCTCAGTCCTGGGAAAACCCCAACTTCTCATTGGCAAATATCTCAATTTACACCCTCTGCACTACGTCTGGCCATGAGCCAATGGCACAGTCACGGGGGTCTTACTGCCCTGGCTAATTGAACGGTTTGTGGTGATGCTGGGGTTAAGCACAGGAGGATGAAACACCGCAACCAGAGGGAAATCCTAGAAAAAGCAGGAGATGTTTCAGATTTTGCAGAACCACATAGGATCTATCGTTGTGTACAGGGGCCTCGGGTTCTGATGGACTGAGAGCTGACTAAACAATTTGGAACATTAACCAAACCTACCACCTTTCTTATGAAGATTATGAGTAACTTTCCCCCACATGATCCTTATAAAATGAAAGCCCCGTAAACATTAGTTATTACATTATTTCAGATGTGTGTGGGAGAGTGCCTCATGTTAGCGCAAACAGGGGATGATTTTAAATCCAAGTTATGTGTCTATCAAGAATGGTGGATAGCATAGCTACTCAGTAAGGTTCAGCCAGTGTGACAGTTTAAAAGCAAACAGGTGACACTGAGCATGTTTCTACATGACTATTGGCCTTCTGTATGTCCTCTTTAGAAAAGTGTCTATTCAATACATAAAAGATGAGTGGTTACCCGGGAGATGGCAATAAAGGGAAGGGGAGTAAAGACATACAAATATGTCCCACAAGGGTGGGATATAAAATGAGAAATCAACTATTTTGAGGAAAGAAGGAACTCTTTATCAAAGTATTTTTAACATTTATTTTATTTATTTTAGAGAGAGGAAGGGAGAGAGCAGGAGAGAGACAGGTACACCTGTTCCTGTATGTGCCCTGATCAGGGATCGAACTGGCAACCTCTGTGTTTTGGGATGATGCTCTAACCCAGTGGTCCCCAATCTTTTTTGGGTCAAAGACAGGTTTAATGTCAGAAAATATTTTCACAGACCGGCATTTAGGGTGGGACAGTAAATGTATCATGTGACCGAGACAAGAGTCAAGAGTGAGTCTTAGATGGATGTAACATAGGGAATCTGGTCATTTTTTAAAAATAAAACATCATTCAGACTTACATATAAATAAAATGGAAATAATGTAAGTTATTTATTCTTTCTCTGCGGACCGGTACCAAATGGCCCACGGACCGGTACCGGTCCACGGCCCGGGGGTTGGGGACCACTGCTCTAACCAACTGAGTTAGTAATCTGGCCAGGGCTTAGCTAATTATTATTTTGAATTTTCCACATCATCTCTGCCCCCTCACACCAAAAGGGGTCCCCTTTGGCTCAGTCTTTAATCTTAGCTAATTTGCTAAAAATAAATTATACAACTAAGAGATAGAAGAAGTCCATGTCTATGCATTATGTTGGCAAAGAAGCTAGATTAAACCTTTTCAGAAGCTCTCTAGAGCTGTCACTAAAAATTCAGGTTTATGGGAGAAATCCCAAGTCAGCCACCTTTCCACAATTGTGTCCATGTAACATTTGGGGATCTTTCTGGTCTCGCACTTACCAGTGTCTTTGCTGGTGCAAAAGGGAAGGGGTCATTCAAGAGCCAGTGGCCTGAGATGGTGGGGGACTCCTGTCCCAAAGCCCCTGTTAACATCCTGGCCAAGCTGGCCAATTTGATAGGGCAGAAAGAGGGGGCAGAAAAACTGTGGGTGTGCAGGACCAGTAGAGTGTGTAGGGCATCTTCTCGAACCTGGACATGATTCCTTATGGTCAACATTGTAGAGATTGCCGTCTGGTTTTTGTCAGCTAAATTCCTGACACCAGGCGGTCAGCATCAGCCAAAATCTTATGGTCAAGATTGTTTCTGGTTCCTAACTGGGACCAGAACAGAAAACAGCTAGTTGCCTGGAACCACCATTTAACTGGCATCTCAGAACACAAGGGTGACCTTATTGTCTTAACCAGGACTGCACGGTGGTCTCTGGGGACCTTTTCAGTCTGCTGCACTCCAATGTCCCATGTACAGAAAAACTTTATTAGAATGATCTTGACTTGATGCAAAATTCTTTTTTTTAGTGAGAGGAGGAGAGATACAGAGACAGACTACCGCATGCACTCAACCAGAATCCACCTGGCAACACCTTCTCGGCTGATGTTCTGCCCATCTGGGACGGCTGGCAACCGAGCTATTTTAAGCGCCTGAGACAGAGGATGGCTTCATGGAGCCATCCTCAGCACCCAAGGCCGATGAACTTCAAACAATTGAGCCATGGTTACAGGAAGAAAAGAGAGAGAGAGAGAGAGAGAAAGGGAGAGGGGTGGAGAAGCAGATATTTGCCTCTTGGGTGCCCTGTCCAGGAATGGAACTCAAGACTTCCACACATTGGGTCAATATTCTACCTCTGAGCCAATCGTCCAGGGCCATAATGCAAAATTATGATTCACAATCTTTGTACTAAATAAAAGTAGATTGATCCTTGCTATCAAGTCATATATTTTAATTGTTGGTGTTTAGGGGACCTGAAATATCTGTCCCCATCTGCCATAGGAAACACACTAAGTGACCTGTTCCATTCTCGTTTTCTGGTTACATATTTGGGTGCATACAGCACTTGGAAAACAAACTCATATCATGTGAACTACTTTTTCTGAAGAGCCTAACCACTGATCCTGTGGCCACTTAGAGTGTATGCATATGCACTAATTTTCTTTTTATCTTTTCCTTTTTCCAAGTGAGAGGACGAGAGACAGTGAGACAGACTCCCGCATGTGCACCCTACTAGGATCCACCCAGCAACCCCCACCTAGGGCCAATGTCCAAATCAATCAAGCTATTTTTTAGCACCTGAGGTTGATGTTGAGAGTAACGAGCAGGTGGGGCAACACTTGAATCAATTGAACCACTGGCTGCAAAGGGTAAGAGAGAGGGAAGGAGGAGAGGAAAAAAGGAGAAGCAGATGGTCACTTTTCTCGTGTGCCCTGACCAGGAATCGAACCCAGAATATCCATATACCAAGCCAATGCTCTATCCACTGAGACACTGGCCAGAGCCCATATGCATTAACTTTTATAAATTATAATCTCTTGTCTGTTAGCCACACAATCTCCTGTTATCTTAATTGCTTAAGTAACCTATGGAATGGGTTACTTAAAATGCATGTGTTCTTACTGAATGTGTTTCAAAGGAAGACATCAGCTGTGGGCTTGTTGCCACTGACATCAGCCCTAAAGATCCTTGGAATATCTCTTCCAGTTGCAGTTTGTCATCAGTAGGACCAGGGTTGGAAGTTTGTTAGTCTTTTTTCTGGGTTCCATGAAACTATAAAACCCCATTCTAGGCTCCCTTCTGATTAAGGGCATGTGTTTGTAAAATGGATACTTGTGCTTGGCACGTGGTGGGGGGAATCACCTTAGCTTTGAAATGCACATGGCCCCCCACTGATGAAGACCCTATTCTGTAATCAACCAAGCTGTTCCAAAAATAAATTAAGCGAATTAAGCAGGCATGAATCCACCTTATACCAATCTTCTCACTGACGACAAAGTTTGCTATTTTAAAATGGAAAAAGAAAATGTACCTGACCTGTGTTGGTGCGCTGGATAAAGCAGCAACCCAGAACACTGAGGTCACCGTTTGGAAGCCTCAAGGTCACTGGCTAAACTCAGGTCAAGGAACATTCAAAAAGTTCAATGTACAACTAAAGTGAAAGCAACTACGAGCTAATGCTTCTCACCATCTCTCACCCTCTTTTCCTCACTTTTCTGTCTCTCTCTCTCTCCCTCTCTCTTAAAAATAAAAATAAACAGGTAAATAAATAGAAGAAAACTTTGAATTTAGAAGCAAGATCCAGGAGCTCACTGAGGGTTTCAGAGCAGATCTGGGACTGGGATATATGTCTGACCTGTTCCTCCGCTCTGAGCCTGAGACCGCTGACTTGACACAAAAAGACAAAATGCTCACGAGGACCGGGGGTCAGAAGAAAGGGACCACATTGGACTGATGGTAGTTCGAGCTCAGATGACCAACATGGCATGATTTGAGCAGCATCTGCAACGCTTACCCAGAAGAGGCTGTGCAACGCCTCCACTCTGGCAGGGAGACCCGGGACAGCCCACCACTTCCTGCTGCGTTCATCACGTGGAGAGAAGTCAGTTCCTCATAAAAAGCAGTATCGCTGCGGCCAGCGGGCCAGCGAGGACCCGGGATGATGTCGCTGGTTCTCCCCACTCTGCTCTACCTTGGTGAGTCAGGAGAGGAGGGTCTGGGGTGCCAACACGAGGCCACGGGACAGGTCGGGGTTCCATAAGACGGGGCTGGTCCCCAGTGCAAACGAGCACACAGAAACAGACTCAGACACAGAGAACACACTGGTGGCTGCCAGAGGGGAGGAGAGCTTGGGGATTGGGTGAAAAATTAGAAGAATCGAGAAGCACAGACTGGCAGTAACAAAATCCTCACGGGGATGTAAAGTGCCAGCACAGGGAATATCGTCAGCAATGTTGTAATAACTAAGCACAGTGCCAGGTGGGCGCTGGCAATAACAGGGGGAACACTTTGAAAAGTATATGATAGTCTCACCACAAGGTTGTACACCTGAAACTAATATAAAATAATATTAAATGTGTACCATAATTTAAAAAACAACATTTTGCCCTGGCTGATTCGCTAACTGGTAGAGCGTCGGCCCCACATGTGGAAGTCCCGGGTACGATTCCCGGTCCGAACACACAGGAGAAGAGTCCATCAGCTTCTCCACCCTTTCCCCTTTACTCTCTCTCTCTCTTTCTGTCTCTCTTCCCCACCCGCAGCCATGGCTCGATTGGTTAGAGCGAGTTGGTTTCGGTTGCTAAGGGTAGCCCTCTGGCCTCAAATCTCAGGCACTAAAATATTGGTTCGGTTACTGAGCAACAAAGCAACAGCCCCAGATGAGCAGATCATTGCCCCCTAGTTGGCTTTCCGGGTGTATCCCAGTTGGGGCACATGCAGGAGTCCGTCTCTCTGCCTCCCCTTCTCTCACAAAAATAAAATAAAAATTAAATTATTAAATTAAATTTTGAAAAACTGAGCTGTTCTCTGTGTTTCCTTTCAGGGCTGTATCTAGGTCAGGGCACTCGGGCCCAGGAGGGTGAGTATTCTTTTACTGCTCCAAGGACTGAGGGTGGCTGGCAGATATCAGCTCTCTTGGCAGCTGGGAAGAGGGTTCTTGGCATTTAAAGTCATGGCCGTCAGAGGGGAGGACATAGGGAATGGCATGAGAAACAGATACACCTGTAACTATATTACCTGTTCTTCTAGGACGTCTCCCTCCACCTGTTCTCACAGCACAGCCTGGAACCAGGGTTCCATCTAGGAAGCCTGTGACCATCCTGTGCCTAGGGCCCCCAGATGCTAAAGAATACCTGATCTATAAAGTGAGTGGACCTAAGCGTATGGACAGAAGGAATTCACTGGTGGCTGGGAAGACCAACACTGTAACTATAACAGAGATGAGACCAGACCACACAGGACTATACAGCTGTACCTACAGGAATAGAGAATATTGGACTAAGCTCAGTGACCCCCTGAGTCTGGTGATGACTGGTGAGTGGGCACACAGGAGGCAGGGCAGATGGGCCTCTTTGCAGAGGGGAGACCCAAGCTCTGAGATACGAAGCAGCAAAGCCTCAATCTCCAGGAAGGAACCAGGGATGACAGGAGACAGATTTCCTCAGGGAGGGACCCGGCAAGACAGAACCCAGAGCCACGTCTGCTCCCACAACCAAGAAAGGATAACGCACATGGCCTCCCCATTACCACCAAATTTCCTTCTTTTCAGGAGCTTATGACAAACCCTCGTTCGCACACTTGAGTGCCATTGTGGTGGCTTCAGGGGACAGTGTGAAGGTTCAGTGTTTCTCCAGACTCAAGTTTGATGAATTTATTCTCACCAAAGAAGATGCTCCTCACTCCACCCAGAACCAAAGCTCCACACCCCAGGACAATAGACACCAGGCCATCTTCCACATGGACCATGTCACCTCCACACAGACAGGGACCTACAGATGCTACGGTGCCTTCAGCACAGAACCCTACCTGTGGTCTGAGCCCAGTGACCCATTGCAGCTTGTGGTCAGAGGTGAGGAAGCCCATTCATTCCTGTGTCCCCTTCTAGACCTGATGCTGTCCCGTTAGAGCAGTGACTGGGGGGAAGGGGACAATGTGGGAGGGAGGCCATGTCAACACCATCAGCTTACACACACAGCTGTGAAGACCCCACGTCTTACCCACTGCATAGCCCTCCTGCCACATGAGCGGGGCTGGGAAAGCTCGTAGCTCATTGCTTGTCTTGGGAGGGAGAGCCTGTCCAGGGATAAAGAAGCCACCCCGGTTCATCCCTGTTTTCAGAAGCTCCTGACTCTGCTGATCCCACAGAACCTGGACGTCCTCATGGTCAGTAACTGCTAGTCTTTTTTTCTTTTTAATTGAATTCATTGGGTGGCACATAGGTAACCTAATCATACAGGTTTCAGGCGCACAATTCCACAACACATCTCTGCACTCCGTAGTGTGCATTGCTCCCCCAAGTTCAACCGTGTCCATCACCATCTTGTCCATACCCTCCTCCTCCTCCCCGACCCCGGGAGTCACGACACTGTCGTTCCTGTCCCTCAGGTTTTTTGTCTTCTTTTCTTTTTTTTTTCTTGTCCTTTCTTGCTCTATCTCTCCACCTCTTTCACCCCACCCCCCCCCCCCCCCCCGGTAACTGCTAATCTTCTGAAAGGACAGGACAGGCAGAGGGAGGTCATGCGCAAAGGGAACAAGGTGCAGAGAAACTTGAGTGCCCACGGCGTATCAGGGACGCTGGTCCTCACTGGCTGAGTAAATAGTTTACACAGAGGACGGACCAAGGAGAAGATGGAAGCACCCAGCCCCTCTCTTGACTTTCTTGACCCCAGAACCCCTTAAGGAAATCACTCCTGGGATCATAATAACGAGAGGAAAGGTGGTCAACATCGCTTGTCCAGAGGGTCACCTGGAAAGCCACCTGCCAGCTCCTGTGGACGGGAGACGTGAGCTCAGGTTAGGGGACCCTCGTGGTATGGGTCTGGGCTCCTGTTCTGTAACCTCTGTCCCTTCCCTCTCAGCACCTGCCGGTTGGAGCATTTCAGTCGAGAATCAAGTCCGGCTGGGCCTGGCTGGCCTGTCTCTCCTGGTCCTGGGGGTCCTGGTGGCCGAGGCCTGGTACGGCCAGAAGAGGTCTTCCAATGGACTCAGATGAGCCCCCACGGAGCAGAATGACAAACACCAAAGACACTGTGCTGGTGTCTCAGGGACAGTGCCGACCTGAGGGGCAGCCTGAGGAGGCGAGGCTCAGTCTTCTGTGGCATCTGTAACCATGTCCCACCGTCCCAGGGGAGGAAAGCGATACTAATTTGTTCATGTTGAGGACTGAAAGCAAATGCTATCCATGTGTCCGCGGGCCTGGCTTTGCTGTTTCAGTTTCCAGTCTGTGTTCTGTCCCCTTCTGGTTCCAGACTCTGCCTGATTCCCCACCTCCTGTCACCCTCTTCCGTGTCCGTGTCAGAAAGTGTGGCAGCTCCATTCCCCTGACATCTGTCTGACTCTGCTCCCCGCCTCTCCCTTCCTTCCTGCAATCCCACCCTCCTGCCTCCAACCCCCCGTAAGGACCCCCGAGAGTGCATTGGGCACAAAGGTGCATCGTAGCATAGACCCACTCCAACGTCCTTAACTTCATCCCTTCCACGGTGTGAGGTCGCAGGCGCAGGGTTGATGAACTCCGAGTGTGCGATGCTGGGGCATCACCCAGAGCTCCCTGACCTGGTGGTGGACCCTGGCTGTCCATGCCTTCATCCACCTCAGGGGCAGAGGAGGCCATTAATGTTGATACCGCTTAGAACTCAGGACCAGATGTGATTTAAATGGGGAGATAGAGAGAGACACTCAGAAAGATGTTTAACAGTCCTAGCTTACGTACATGGGGACATGTGATTTTTTTAATAGCGTTTGTACTAGAGGGAAGGAAATGGGTGTAGGGGGAGAAATGCTAATTTTTTTTTCCCCCGTAATAACTCTTTTTTTTTTCTGAAGTGAGAAGCAGGGAGGCAGAGAGACAGATTCTCACATGCGCCAGAACAGGATCCACCCGGTATGCCCACCAGGGGGGGGATGCTCTGCCCATCTGGGGCGTTGCTCCGTTGCAACTGGAGTCATTCTATCACCTGAGGCAGAGGCCATGAAGCCATCCTCAGCACCCGGGCCAACTTTGTTCCAATGGAACCTTGGCTGCAGGAGGGGAAGAGACAGATAGAGAGGAAGGAGGGGTGGAGAAGCAGATGGCACTTCTCCTGTGTGCCCTGGCCAGGAATCAAACCCGGGACTTCCACATGCCCAGGTGACTCTCTAACACTGAGACAAGCAGCCAGGGCCTCCAGTAATAACTCTTTTGATGTTGCTTTTATTTCTTTTATTTTTCAATTACAGTTCACATTCAGTGTTATTTCGTATTTGTTTCATGTATATAGCATGGTGGTTAGACAAACAGTCACAATCGTTCCAGAGTAGTCCCTCCAGGGCCGAGTGAAAAGGGTGAAGGGATTACGGAAAGAAAAAATATTTCCAGACACAGACAACAGTGTGGGGATGGCAGGAGGGAAAGGGAGTTGGGGGAGGTAGAGGAGGGTAGAGGGGGAACAAGTGATGAAGGGAGATCTGACTTGGGGTGTGAACACACTACGCAATACACAGATGATGTGTTGTAGAATTGTACACCTGAATTGTACACCCAAAGCCTGTATAATTTTAACCAATGTCACCCCAGGCAATTCAATAAAAATTTTTGAAAAAAAAAAACAAAGTAGTCACTCCGATATTTCCAGCACCCACTTGGCACCATACATAGTTATTGCAATATTATCAATTGTATTTCCTAGGCTGGAATTGACATCCCTATGACATTTCAGTAACTGCCAATCTGCACTTCTCAATCCTTTCCCCTTTTCACCCTGACCTCCGTGCCCCTCCCATCTGGCGTCCATCAGTCTGTTCTCTGTGTCTGTGAGTGTTTCTATTTTGTTTGTTTTGCTGTTTAGATGCCACAGATGAGTGAAATCATATGGTGTTTGTCTCTGTTTGATATATTCATGACACACATGTTCATTGCAGCATTGTTTACAAACCAAGATATAAAAACCCAAGTGCCCATCAATAGATGACTGAATTAAAAAGCTGTGGTACATAAATACAATATACAGTCACTCTATTACTCAGCCATATAAAGAATGAAATCTGACCAGGTGGTGGCACAGTGGATAAAGCATCAAACTGGGATGCTGAGGACGAAGGTTTGAAACCCTGAGGTCACCAGCTCAAGCACAGGGTCACTGGCTTGAGTGTGAGATCATAGAAATGACCCCATGGTCACTGGCATGAACCCACAGGTCACTGTCTTGAAGCCTCATGTTGCAGGCTTGAGCAACAGGTCACTGGCTCAACTGGAACCACCGGTCAAGGCACATATGAGAAAGCAATCAATGAACAACTAAGGTGCCACAAATATGAGTTAATATTTCTAGTCTCTCTCTCTTCCTGTCTCATGAATGAATGAATGAATGAATGAAATCTTACCCTTGGTGGCAACATGGCTGGATGCCACAATAACTCTCATTTTTAAGTTAAAGTGTACAGAAAGCAAACATACAAAGTGAACGTTATGTGGCTTGGTTTCAGGACTAAAATTACACCAATATTTTTGTTTGTTTTTTTGTTTTGTTTTGTTTTTTACAGAGGATCAGAGAGACCGATAGATAGGGACAGACAGACAGGAACGGAGAGAGATGAGAAGCATCAATCATCAGTTTTCATTGAGACAGCTTAGTTGTTCATTGATTGCTTTCTCATATGTGCCTTGACTGCGGGCCTTCAGCAGATCGAGTAACCCCTTGCTCGAGCCAGAGACCTCAGGTCCAAGCTGGTGAGCTTTTGCTTGAACCAGATGAGCCTACGCTCAAACTGGAAACCTAGGGGTCTCGAACCTGGGTCCTCAGCATCCCAGTCCAATGCTCTATCCACTGCGCCACCACCTGGTCAGGCAAAATTACACCAATATTTTTGACTTAGCAATTATTTCAGGTTGGGGTTTGGTTTTCCGTTTTATAGTTTTTGTTGTGTTTTTCATTTGTGAAAAAGAAGACATCTTTGAAAGCAGGAGAATAAGACCATGGAGACACAGAAACCTAAACCCAACCACTGTTACAGTGGAGTGCAGGAAATATTTCAGGAAATTCTTAGCTCCAAACTACCGAAGTATAATAATAAACACCCTAAACTACCACCACTGTGGACCCCGTGTTGTGTGGACATAGAGATACTGAGGTATGTATGTATGTCACCTTCTCTGTGCAAGCCTGTCCGGTGACCAGGCTCTCTGAGCACTCTGTTCTAATGGCTTCCTGTTTTCTCATCAAAATTCCCTTCCACTGGCTACTTCCTGCCTGTGTTCTCAGTGTTCAAAACACACATAACTTTTCCTAGACTACTTCCTCTGAACGCCTTCTCAGACTCAGATAGACGCCACTCTCACATTCGAGATGATTATTTCCCTGCAGAGGTCAAACACTAGATACTGGGGGCCTTATGACGCAGTTGGACTTTGGACCACTCAGTACTATGGTTGTTGCACAAGAGGGGCTGTGGGTGACGTGGAACCATGTCAGCATCACTTCATGAACTTCTCATCCTTTCCATGAATCACAAATAGTAACTTTCCACTCTTTCAACCATGTAAACATGTGAGAATTACTCTTAGTGCTGGAGACATACAAAACCAGACCGCGTCTTTGAGAACTCAGTAATGCAGTCTTAAGGACTTTCCTCCCAAAGTTGAGTCCAAGAAGCCTGAGAGTGAAGAAATGCCAATTAATAAGCCTGAAAATGGTTCTCCAGAAATTAGTGACTACTGTGCTTCAAAGGTCCTTTTAATGCTCTAATGGTGGAGAGAGAGAGAGAGACAGAGAGAGAAAGAGATGGTAGATAGATAGATAGATGATACATAGACAGATGATACCTGAATATTGATAGAAAAATACAAGATAGATGATAAGCAGATAAGAGACCATGATGATGAAGTTTAATGGAAAGATGGAGATAAATGATGAATACATATAGATAGATGACATATATACATTATAAAAAGTGAGGTTGAGCCTGACCTATGGTGGCGCAGTGGATAAAGCATTGACCTGGAATGCTGAAGTCGCTGGTTTGAAACCTTGCACTTGTCTAAGTGCAGTTGATGAGACAGAAGGGTGATATAGATGATAAAGAGAGAGAGAGATGATAGATACATAGATAGATAGATATAAAGATTATAGATAGATAGATAGATAGATAGATAGATAGATAGATAGATAGATAGATAGATAGACAGACACAGGTGGATGTATACATAATAGACAGGTAGGTAGACAATAGCTAAAGAAAGTGATGGAGAGCCTGACCAGGAGGTAGCGCAGTGGATAGAGCATCGGACTGGGACACAGAGGTCCCAGGTTCGAGGCTCTAAGGTCACCAGTTTGAGCACAGGCTCATCTGGTTTGAGCAAAGCTCACCAGCTTGGACCCAAGGTCACTGGCTTGAGCAAGGGGTTACTCAGTCTGCTGAAGGCCCGCAGTCAAGGCACATATGAGAAAGCAATCAATGAACAACTAAGGTGCCGCAACGAAGAAATGTTGCTTCTCATCTCTCTCCCTTTCTGCCTGTCCGTTCCTATCTGTCCCTGTCTCTGTCTCTGTCACAAAATAAATAAAAACTAAAAAGAAAAGAAAGGTATGTAGACAATAGCTAAAGAAAGAGATGGAGAAATACAAATGGATATTTTGGTCCCATGTCAGAGAAAGGGAAGTCTTGTCTAACCATTCTTGATCTGTCTGCCTCTTCCTCTCAATTGGACCATTTCAATAGTCTTCTCAGTCCTGGGAAAACCCCAACTTCTCATTGGCAAATATCTCAATTTACACCCTCTGCACTACGTCTGGCCATGAGCCAATGGCACAGTCACAGGGGTCTTACTGCCCTGGCTAATTGAACGGTTTGTGGTGATGCTGGGGTTAAGCACAGGGGGATGAAACACCGCAACCAGAGGGAAATCCTAGAAAAAGCAGGAGATGTTTCAGATTTTGCAGAACCACATAGGATCTATCGTTGTGTACAGGGGCCTCGGGTTCTGATGGACTGAGAGCTGACTAAACAATTTGGAACATTAACCAAACCTACCACCTTTCTTATGAAGATTATGTGTAACTTTCCCCCATGCAATCCTTATAAAATGAAAACCCCGTAAACATTAGTTATTACATTATTTCAGATGTGTGTGGGAGAGTGCCTCATGTTAGCGCAAACAGGGGATGATTTTAAATCCAAGTTATGTGTCTATCGAGAATGGTGGATAGCATAGCTACTCAGTAAGGTTCAGCCAGTATGACAGTTTTAAAACAAACAGGTGACACTGAGCATCTTTCCACATGACTACTGGCCTTCTGTATGTCCTCTTTAGAAAAGTGTCTATTCAATACATAAAAGATGAGTGGTTACCCGGGAGATGGCAATAAAGGGAAGGGGAGTAAAGACATACAAATATGTCCCACAAGGGTGGGGTATAAAATGAGAAATCAACTATTTTGAGGAAAGAAGGAACTCTTTATCAAAGTATTTTTAACATTTATTTTATTTATTTTAGAGAGAGGAAGGGAGAGAGCAGGAGAGAGACAGGTACATCTGTTCCTGTATGTGCCCTGATCAGGGATCGAACTGGCAACCTCTGTGCTTTGGGATGATGCTCTAACCCAGTGGTCCCCAATCTTTTTTGGGCCACAGACCAGTTTAATGTCAGAAAATATTTTCACAGACTGGCCTTTAGGGTGGGACGGATAAATGTATCACGTGACCGAGACAAGCGTCAAGAGTGAGTCTTAGATGGATGTAACAGAGGGAATCTGGTCATTTTTTAAAAATAAAACATCATTCAGACTTAAATATAAATAAAACGGAAATAATGTAAGTTATTTATTCTTTCTCTGCGGACCGGTACCAAATGGCCCACGAACCGGTACCGGTACCAGTCCGTTGCCCGGGGGTTGGGGACTACTGCTCTAACCAACTGAGTTATCTGGCCAAGGCTTAGCTAATTATTATTTTGAATTTTCCACATCATCTCTGCCCCCTCACACTGAAAGGGGTCCCCTTCGGCTCAGTCTTTAATCTTAGTTAATTTGCTAAAAATAAATTGTACAACTAAGAGATGGAAGAAGTCCATGTTATGCATTATGTCGGCAAAGAAGCTAGATTAAACCTTTTCAGAAGCTCTCTAGAGCTGTCACTAAAAATTCAGGTTTATGGGAGAAATCCCAAGTCAGCCACCTTTCCACAATTGTGTCCATGTAACATTTGGGGATCTTTCTGGTGTCGCACGTACCAGTGTCTTTGCTGGTGCAAAAGGGAAGGGGGTCATTCAAGAGCCAGTGGCCTGAGATGGTGGGGGACTCCTGTCCCAAAGCCCCTGTTAACATCCTGGTCAAGCTGGCCAGTTTGATAGGGCAGAAAGAGGGGGCAGGAAAACTGTGGGTGTGCAGGACCAGTAGAGTGTGTAGGGCATCTTCTCGAACCTGGACATGATTCCTTATGGTCAGCATTCTAGAGATTGCCGTCTGGTTTTTGTCAGCTAAATTCCTGACACCGGGTGGTCAGCATCAGCCAAAACCTTATGGTCAAGATTGTTTCTGGTTCCTAATTTAACTGGCATCTTAGAACACAAGGATGACCTTATTGTCTTAACCGGGAGTGCACGGTGGTCTCTGGGGGACCTTTTCAGTCTGCTGCACTCCAATGTCCCACATACAGAAAAACTTTATTAAAATGATCTTGACTTGATGCCAAATTCTTTTTTTAGTGAGAGGAGGAGAGATACAGAGACAGACTCCCGCATGCACCCAACCATAATCCACCTGGCAACACCTTCTCAGGCTGATGTTCTGCCCATCTGGGATGGCTGGCAACCAAGCTATTTTTAGCACCTGAGACAGAGGATGGCTTCATGGAACCATCCTCAGCACCCAAGGCCGATGAACTTCAATCAATTGAGCCATGGTTACAGGAAGAAAAGAGAGAGAGAGAGAGACAGAGAAAGGGAGAGGGGTGGAGAAGCAGATATTTGCCTCTTGTGTGCCCTGACCAGGAATGGAACTCAAGACTTCCACACATTGGGTCAATATTCTACCTCTGAGCCAATCGTCCAGGGCCATGATGCAAAATTATAATTCACAATCTTTGTACTAAATAAAAGTAGATTGAGCCTTGTTATCAAGTCACATATTTTAATTGTTGGTGTTTAGGGGACCTGAAATATCTGTCCCCATCTGCCATAGGAAACACACTAAGTGACCTGTTCCATTCTCATTTTCTGGTTACATAATTGGGTGCATACAGCACTTGGAAAACAAACTCATATCATGTGAACTACTTTTTCTGAAGAGCCTAACCACTGATCCTGTGGCCACTTAGAGTGTATGCATATGCACTAACTTTCTTTTTCTCTTTATCCTTTTCCTTTTTCCAAGTGAGAGGACGGGAGACAGTAAGACAGACTCCCGCATGTGCACCCTACTAGGATCCACCCAGCAACCCCTGCCTAGGGCCAATGTCCAAATCAACCAAGCTATTTTTAGCACCTGAGGTTGATGAAGAGACTAACGAGCAGGCGGGGCAACACTTGAATCAATTGAACCACTGGCTGCAAAAGGGTAAGAGAGACAGAAGGAGGAGAAGAAGAAAGGAGAAGCAGATGGTCACTTTTCTTGTGTGCCCTGACCAGGAATCGAACCCAGAACATCCATATACCAGGCCAATCCTCTATCCACTGAGACACCGGCCAGAGCCCATATGCATTAACTTTTATAAATTATAATCTCTTGTCTGTTAGCCACACAATCTCCTGTTATTTTAATTGCTTAAGTAACCTATGGAATGGGTTACTTAAAATGCGTGTGTTCTTACTGAATGTGTTTCAAAGGAAGATATCAGCTGTGGGCTCGTTGCCACTGACATCAGCCCTAAAGATCCTTGGAATATCTCTTCCAGTTGCAATTTGTCATCAGTAGGACCAGGGTTGGAAGTTTGTTAGTTTTTTTTCTGGGTTCCATGAAACTATAAAACTTCATTCTAGGCTTCCTTCTGATTAAGGGCATGTGTTTGTAAAATAGATACTTGGGCTTGGCACGTGATGGGGGAATCACCTTAGCTTTGAAATGCACATGGCCCCCCACTGATGAAGACCCTATTCTGTAATCAACCAAGCTGTTCCAAAAATAAATTAAGCAGGCATGAATCCACCTTATACCAATCTTCTCACTGACGACAAAGTTTGCTATTTTAAAATGGCAAAAGAAGCCCTGGCCGGTTGGTTCGATGGTAGAGCGTCGGCCTGGTGTGCGGAAGTCCCGGGTTCGATTCCCGGCCAGGGCACACAGAAGAAGCGCCTGTCTGCTTCTCCACCCCTCCCCCTCTCCTTCCTCTCTGTCTCTCTCTTCCCCTCCCGCAGCCGAGGCTACATTGGAGCAAATGATGGCCCGGGCGCTGGGGATGGCTCTGTGGCCTCTGCCTCAGGTGCTAGACTGGCTCTGGTCGCGACAGAGCAATGCCCCAGATGGGCAGAGCATCGCCCCCTGGTGGGCGTGCCGGGTGGATCCCGGTCGGGCGCATGCAGGAGTCTGTCTGACTGCCTCCCCGTTTCCAGCTTCAGAAAGTACAAAAAAAAAAAATGGAAAAAGAAAATGTACCTGACCTGTGTTGGTGCGCTGGATAAAGCAGCAACCCAGAACACTGAGGTCACCGTTTGGAAGCCTCAAGGTCACTGGCTAAACTCGGGTCAAGGAACGTTCAAAAAGTTCAATGTACAACTAAAGTGAAAGCAACTACGAGCTAATGCTTCTCACCATCTCTCACCCTCTTTTCTTCACTTTTCTGTCTCTCTCTCTCTCTCTCTCTCTCTTAAAAATAAAAATAAACAGGTAAATAAATAGAAGAAAACTTTGAATTTAGAAGCAAGATCCAGGAGCTCATTGAGGGTTTCAGAGCAGATCTGGGACTGGGATATATGTCTGACCTGTTCCTCCGCTCTGAACCTGAGACCGCTGACTTGACACAGAAAGACGAAATGCTCACGAGGACCGGGGGTCAGAAGAAAGGGACCACATTGGACTGATGGTAGTTCGAGCTCAGATGACCAACATGGCATGATTTGAGTAGCATCTGCAACGCTTACCCAGAAGAGGCTGTGCAACGCCTCCACTCTGGCAGGGAGACCCGGGACAGCCCACCACTTCCTGCTGCGTTCATCACGTGGAGAGAAGTCAGTTCCTCATAAAAAGCAGTATCACTGCGGCCAGCGGGCCAGCGAGGACCCGGGATGATGTCGCTGGTTCTCCCCACTCTGCTCTACCTTGGTGAGTCAGGAGAGGAGGGTCTGGGGTGCCAACACGAGGTCATGGAACAGGTCGGGGGTTCCATAAGACGGGGCTGGTCCCCAATGCAAACGAGCACACAGAAACAGACTCAGACACAGAGAACACACTGGTGGCTGCCAGAGGGGAGGAGAGCTTGGAGCTTTGGAGAGAAAAATTAGAAGAATCGAGAAGCACAGACTGGCAGTAACAAAATCCTCACGGGGATGTAAAGTGCCTGCACAGAGAATATCATCAGCAATGTTGTAATAACTAAGCACAGTGCCAGGTGGGCGCTGGCAATAACAGGGGGAACACTTTGTAAAGTATATGATAGTCTCACCACAAGGTTGTACACCTGAAACTAATATAAAATAATATTAAATGTGAACCATAATTAAAAAAACAACATTTTGCCCTGGCTGGTTGGCTCACTGGTAGAGCGTCAGCCCCACATGTAGAAGTCCTAGGTTCGATTCCCAGTCCGGACACACAGGAGAAGAGCCCATCAGCTTTTACCCTTTCCCCTTTTCTCTTTCTCTCTTTCTGTCTCTCTTCCCCTCCCGCAGCCATGGCTCAATTGGTTCAAGCGAGTTGGTTTCAGTTGCTAAGGGTAGCCCTGTGGCCTCAAATCTCAGGCACTAAAAAATTGGCTCAGTTACTGAGCAACAAAGCAACGGCCCCAGATGAGCAGATCATTGCTCCCTAGTTGACTTGCCGGGTGTATCCTGGTCAGGGCGCATGCAGGAGTCCGTCTCTCTGCCTCCTGTCCTCTCACTAAAATATAATAATAAATTAACTTAAATTATTAAATTAAATTTTGAAAAACTGAGCTGTTCTCTGTGTTTCCTTTCAGGGCTGTGTCTAGGTCAGGGCACTCGGGCCCAGGAGGGTGAGTATTCTTATACTGCTCCAAGGACTGAGGGTGGCTGGCAGATATCAGCTCTCTTGGCAGCTGGGAAGAGGGTTCTTGGCATTTAAAGTCATGGCTGTCAGAGGGGAGGACGTAGGGAATGGCATGGGAAACAGATACACCTGTAAGTGTATTGTCTGTTCTTCTAGGACGTCTCCCTCCACCTGTTCTCACAGCACAGCCTGGAACCAGGGTTCCATCTAAGAAGTCTGTGACCATCCTGTGCCGAGGGCCCCTAGAAGCTGAAGAATACCTGATCTATAAAGTGAATGGATCTAAGCGTATGGACAGAAGGAATGCACTGGTGCCTGGAAAGACCAACACTGTAACTATAACAGAGATGAGACCAGACCAGACTGGACTATATAGCTGTTCCTATAGAAATGGAGAACAGTGGTCTAAGCTCAGTGACCCCCTGCGTCTGGTGATGACTGGTGAGTGGGCACACAGGAGGCAGGGCAGGTGGGCCTCTTTGCAGAGGGGAGACCCGGGTTCTGAGATACGAAGCAGCAAAGCCTCAATCTCCAGGAGGGAACCAGGGATGACAAGAGACAGATTTCCTCAGGGAAGGACCCGGGGAGACAGAACCCAGAGCCACGTCTGCTCCCACAACCAAGAAGGGATAACACACATGGCCTCCCTTTACCACCAAACTTCCTTCTTTTCAGGAGCTTATGACAAACCCTCGTTCGCACACTTGAGTGCCATTGTGGTGGCTTCAGGGGACAGTGTAAAGGTTCAGTGTTTCTCCAGACTCAAGTTTGATGAATTTATTCTCACCAAAGAAGATGCCCCTCACTCCACCCAGAACCAAAGCTCCACACCCCAGGGCAATAGACGCCAGGCCATCTTCCACATGGACCATGTCACCTCCACACAGACAGGGACCTACAGATGCTACGGTGCCTTCAGCAAAGACCCCTACGTGTGGTCTGAGCCCAGTGACCCATTGCAGCTTTTGGTCAGAGGTGAGGAAGCCCATTCATTCCTGTGTCTCCTTCTACACCTGACGTCCCGTTAGAGCAGTGACTGGGGGGAAGGGGACAGTGTGGGAAGGAGGCCATGTCAACACCATCAGCTTACACACACAGCTGTGAAGACCTCACGTCTTACCCACTGCATAGCCCTCCTGCCACATGAGCGGGGCTGGGAGAGCTCATAGTTCATTGCTTGTCTCGGGAGGGAGAGCCTGTCCAGGGATAAAGAAGCCACCCCCAGTTCATCCTCGTTTTCAGAAGCTCCTGACTCTGCTGATCCCACAGAACCTGGACATCCTCATGGTGAATAACTACAAATATTTTTTAATTGAATTCATTGGGTGGCACATAGGTAACATAATCATACAGGTTTCAGGTGCATAATTTCACAACGTGTCTCTGTACACCGTAGTGTGCATCGCTCTCCCCAAGTTAAGTCGTATTCATCACCATTATCCCCTCATACCCTCCTCCACATCTCCGACCTCAGCAGTCACCACACTGTTGTTCATGTCCATGAATTTTTTTCTTTCCTTTCTTTTTCTTTTTTGTCTTTCTTGCTCTGTCTGTCCATATCTCCAACCCAACAACCTCCCCCCAGTAACTTCTAATGTTATAGAGGGAGCAGGACAGGCAGAGGCAGGTCTGCTCATCCATTCACCTTTTCCCTCCTGAAGTTGATAGTGTCCAGTTCGAGTGGGGATCGGGAGAAAGAGGACAACAGGGTGAGGAGGTGGTGTCAGCTCCCTGTCCTTACACACAGAGGTGGGTGGTCAACCTCAGCCCTCATCCATCTCGCAGTCCTCCTAACCCATGCCCAGGGGCCAGTGAGGACATGTGAGTCATTCCAAATCTGTGTTGAGAGCTGAGAAGAAATAAAGAAATTACCCCCTTTTTGTCTCCATTTGCAGAAGTTACTAGCAATCCCATACCTGATGAGCCCAGACAGTCACATGGTGAGTCACTGGTTTATGTGGAAAAGTACCAGCCTTCATAGCTCTTCTCTCAGACTTGGAATAAAAATGTTACTTACCAGAGACAGAGTCAGCTTTTTAAGAGGACTTCTGGGGCCCTGGCCATTTGTCTCAGTGGTAGAACATCCACTAGGCATGTAGATGTTCCTGGTTTGATTTCCGGTCAGGGCACACAGGAGAAGTGACCATGTTTCACCATACCTTTCCTTCTCCCCCTTCTCTCTCTCTCTCTCTCTTCTCCTCCCACAGCCATGCCTCAATTCATTCGAGCAAGCTGGCCCTGGGCTTTGAGGATAGTTCTATGGCCTCACCTCAGGTCCTAAAAATAGCTTAGTTGCCAAGCAACAGAACAATGGCCACAGATGGGTAGAGCTTCACCTAGTAGAAGGTTTTCCAGGTGGATCCTGGTTGGGACGCATGCAGGAGTCTGTCTTTCTGCCTCCCCACCTATTATAAAAAGAGAGAGAGAGAAAAGTTCTGACGGTTGGAGGCAAGGATCAAACAGAAAAAAGAGATGGGCTGGTCTATAGCCTTACCACCCTGAATACGCCCAATTTCATCTGATCTCAGAGATGGGCTGTTTTTCATTTGGGACCACAGAAGGCTAGGCAGTCTGTGGAAGGCAGATAACATTGTAGGGTCCATAGATACCATTCATTATTGATCCATATGTCAATATTTCTGAGAGTGTCTAGGGTTCATTGCTTTTATTATGAAACTCTACTTCTGCAGGGGGGCAAATATTCATTAAATCAGCACCAAATAATAGAGATAATCAGATAACCATTTCTCTGGAGGCTTCATCCCTGTCCCTCACTGAGGACACAAAACCTAGGAGAGCTATTTCTTTTTTAAGTCTTTATTTTTATTTATTTATTTTTATTTATTTATTTTTTACAGAGACAGAGAGTGAGTCAGAGAGAGGGATAGACAGGGACAGACAGACAGGAACGGAGAGAGATGAGAAGCATCAATCATCAGTTTCTCGTTGCGCGTTGCGACTTCTTAGTTGTTCATTGATTGCTTTCTCACATGTGCCTTGACCGTGGGCCTTCAGCAGACCAAGTAACCCCCTGCTGGAGCCAGCCACCTTGGGTCCAAGCTGGTGAGCTCTTTGCTCAAGCCAGATGAGCCCGCGCTCAAGCTGGCGACCTCGGGGTCTCGAACCTGGGTCCTTCCGCATCCCAGTCCGACGCTCTATCCACTGCGCCACCACCTGGTCAGGCAGGAGAGCTATTTCTACAATTAATTCATGGTGTCCTGTGCTAGACTTTTCCCTTCTCTGAACCTCAATTTCTCCACATATAAAAAAGCAAATTCTAAAGAGGGGACACATATACAGTGACAGAAAATGATTTGACTTTGGGTGATGGGTATATAATATGATCAACGTTCAAATGTTATAGAAATGTTTACCTAAAACTTATATACTTTTTTCTTTTTTAAGTGAGGGAAGGGGAGACATAGAGACAGGCTCCTGCATGCACCCCAAGTGGGATCCACCCAGAAACCCCATTTGGGGCCAATTCTATGGCCATTTGGGGCCATGTTAGCAACTGAGCTATTTTTAGCACCTGAGGTAGAGACTCCCCAGAGCCATCCTCGGGCCTGGGGCCAATGCATTCAAACCAATTGAGCTATGGCTGAAGAAGGGGAAGAGAGAGAGGGGAAAAAAAGGGGGAGGGGAGGAGAAGCAGGTGGTTTCTTCTCCTGTGTGACCTGACTGGGAATCAAACCTGGGATATCCACACACCGGACCAAAGTTCTACCACTGAGCCATGGAGGAAAAACAGCTCAGGAAAGAACTAGGCACCTAGGTTTTCTCAATCCAGGGGTTGTCAAGTAGTGTCTGTCATGGGCCAGGTCCTAAATGATTTGAGTTTCATGGACTTTGGTCACTTTTGCAGCTACTCAACTCAGACTTTGTGGCACAAGAGGACCACAGACAACACTGGAAACAAGTCAGCATGGTCATGTTCCCATGAAGTGTCATGTATGGGTGCCGGAGTTTGGATTTCAGATGTTTCCGTATGCCATGAAACATTTGTGTAACAGTTTAAAAATGTAAATATCTATTCTAAGGGCAAGTTCCACACAAAAACAGCTGACCTCTATAGTGATGCAGATGTCCGTATATACTGCTCACAAGGTTTTTCTGGGGTTTTTTTGTATTTTTCCGAAGCCAGAAACGGGGAGGCAGTCAGACAGACTCCTGCATGCGCCATGCTGGGATCCACCCGGCATGTCCACCAGGGGGCGATGCTCTGCCCACCTGGGGCATCGCTATGTTGCCACCAGAGCCATTCTAGCGCATGAGGCAGAGGCCATGGAGCCATCCTCAGCGCCCGGGCAAACTTTGCTCCAATGTAGCCTTGGCTGCGGGAGGGGAAGAGAGAGACAGAGAGGAAGGAGAGGGGGAGGGGTGGAGAAGCAGATGGGTGCTTCTCCTATGTGCCCTGGCCGGGAATTGAACCTGGGACTCCTGCACGCCAGGCCAACGCTCTACCACTGAGCCAGCCGGCCAGGGCCTAGATATTTCAAACTGAATATGAAGCTATAAAATATCCCCCAATTTTTGTGAGCAGTTAATATTATAAGATCTTTCTTTTGAGGAGGGGGAATGCAAGAACTTTATTGAAATAATTGTGCAATTACATGTATTAACACCTAAAGGAGGAAACTTAGATACCTCCCCTCAAGCACTGGACCAAGTGCAGAGCAGACTCTTTCTGAACATTGTAGTCAGACAGGGTAGGTCCATCTTCCTGCTGTTTTTTAGCAAAGCCCCACCTCTGCTGGTCAGTGGGAATGTCCTCTTTGTGCTGGATCCTGGCCTTGACATTCTCAGTCGTGATACTGAACTCCACCTCCAGAGTGATGGTCTTTCTATTAAGGAATACATCCCACCTCTGAGGCGGACATCCAGGACCTAAAGGACATTGCCCCTGGTCAGCAGAGGTTGAGCTTTGCTGGGGAACAGCTGGAAGACACACACACACACCTGTCTTACGGCAATATCCAAGTCCTTTCTTATCTATGACTTCATGCACCAAGCCAACGAGGTGATCAAAGGTCACTCCCTTTTCCTGAGAAGTTGGGTGTTAAACTAAAAATAAAAGGCATTTCCAACTGAGAGTCAATGAGTATCTATTGAGATTTAAAAAAATAGCTACTCAAGAATCAGTCAGAAGCCCTAATATGTTCCAATGAGCAGAGAACATAACATATAATGTTGTTATTGAACTAAAGAGTTTTGTTTGCCTGTGTGCATCAAAACCCAATTAAGGCCCTGGCCGGTTGGCTCAGCGGTAGAGCGTCGGCCTGGCATGCAGGGGACCCGGGTTCAATTCCCGGCCAGGGCACATAGGAGAAGCGCCCATCTGCTTCTCCACCCCTCCCCCTCTCCTTCCTCTCTGTCGCTCTCTTACCCTCCCGCAGCGAGGCTCCATTGGAGCAAAGATGGCCCGGGCGCTGGGGATGGCTCCTTGGCCTCTGCCCCAGGCACTCAAGTGGCTCTGGTCGCGACAGAGCGACACCCCGGAGGGGCATCAGAGCGTAGCCCCTGGTGGGCGTGCGGGGTGGATCCCGGTCGGGCGCATGCGGAAGTCTGTCTGACTGTCTCTCCCCGTTTCCAGCTTCAGAAAAATACAAAAAAAAAAAACCAATTAAATGTAAACAGTTCAAGCAAAGAAAGTCAAGGTTTGCTAGTTAAGGAAATGGTTCTCCTGGCTCTCCAATGGCTTCTAGAGGATGGGTTATGTAGGCGGCGGGGTAGAGGGAGGAATCATTAATCATGGTGACTAAGGGATTAGGGTCCTGGTTACAGTCATGGTCTCTACTGATTGGTCTGTGCTAGGGTAGGGGGTAGTTGATCATCGCATCTGGTCCTGATGTCAGCCATGATGTCCCTCTGTCTGATTTCACGAGGGTGTGGTTCAGTGGGGTCACTTTGCTTTTCTGGCTCTGGAGCTGAAACACCGCTAAAGCCTAGATGACATCTCAATTTTGACAGACACTCTGTCTTTGCGGTCAAGGGACCCAAGGCTTTGTCCCCAAGACTATTTGATTGATGATGATTGACCGGAACCTCATTGTCCCGAGAGCTTAATAATTGAGGAAGTGGGCATTCAAAGGACAGAAAGTGGGTGAGTCAGGGTGCTGAAAGGGGTCAGTTTGAATCAGAAGGAAAGAAAGGACAAGAAAGGTCATATTAAAGAAATGCAGTTTCTGTGCAGTTACAATGTGAAAACTAGACAATGTTGTGGGGTGTGTGTGTGCGTGCGTGTGTGTGTTGTTGTTGTTTTTTAAGTCCAGTAACCATCCATCCAGGGGTCATGACACCCGCTTTCTTATCCTGCAAACAGTTCTTTGGGACACGCAGTGGCTAACGCCCCAGTCCCAGGGTTCCTTTGCCCTGTTCTTACAGGTCCAAGGTTTAAGCTTTAAAACGTGCAAGGCAGTTCTGACATGGCAGCTCTAGACCCATTTTAAAGTGGTTCCACTCATGTTATTTTTTTTTTTTACAGGGGTCAACAATTCCAGGCTGTGATGGGGTTTGGGAGATCACACAGCCATGGTGCCTTCTATGATGGTGTCTTAGAAAGGGCGGCGGCTCCCACCCTCTTTCCTCTTTTTCAGACCAGAAAACCCAGCGGCAGCAGCATCTTCTGATTGGCCTCCCCGTGGCCATCATGCTTCTTCTCGTCCTCCTCCTCTCCCTTCTCTTCATCCTCCACCGCCGTCGCAAAGCCAAGAACAGTACGTGCCCTTCAGAGAGGGAAGGATGCCTGAGCAGAGACCCCTGTGGTGCAAATCCTTCAGGGAAAGTGGGGGAGTGGGGGCTGAGACCAAGGAGCCAGAGGCATGGAGGTGCGGGCTGATTTGCTGGCTCAAGTTGCAACAACCTTCTGAGCCCTGGCTCCCATCTGTGAAATGAGAAGTCAGGGCAGGGGAAAGAGGGGATCTACAGCAGCCTCTCTGAAAACAGGACACCTACTTCTGTTTTAGTCTGTTCTGGATGCCACAACAGAACACTGTAGGCTAGGAGGCTCAGACAACATTCACGGACAACTCTGGAGGGGAGGCTGGGAGGGCCACAAGGAAGGTGCCCACGCTTTGGTTCTGGGCAAGGGTTCTCTTGCAGGTGGCCACCTTCTTGAAGCATCCTCACAGGAGCTGAGGCCCTGGCCTGTCCTTAGAAGGACACTAATCCCATTATGCACATTCTACCCTTATGACCTCTTCTGAACCTAATCACTTCCCAGAGGCACCACCTTCTGATACCATCGCGCTGGGGCAGTCAGGGTTTCAGTATATATATTGGGGGGGACTCAAATATACAATCCCTCATGCCTGACCAGGCAGTGGCGCAGTGGATAGAGTGTGGGACTGGAATGCAGAAGACCCAGGTTCGAGACCCCGAGGTCGCCAGCTTGAGTGTCGGTTCATCTGGTTTAAGCAAAAGCTCACTAGCTTGTACCCAAGGTCGCTGGCTCGAGCAAGGGGTCACTCGGTCTGCTGAAGGCCCACGGTCAAGGCACATATGAGAAGGCAATCAATGAACAACTAAAGTGTCACAATGAAAAACTGATGTTTGATGCTTCTCATCTCTCTTTGTTC